>NC_134701.1:256290922-256890922 GCF_043290135.1 Rhipicephalus microplus
CGCCACGCATAAGATTACGGTCCGTTAACAAAAAAGTATGCCTACACCGACACCGACGCAACAATTTTTCCGAAACGAGTTCTTTAACGCAATCGCGATCATACACTGGCATTGGCGCGTTACTTTGGGGAGTGTTTATTGAAATGCAAGGCGTAAAAGTTTCACGTAGTATGTTTGAGTCACTCGCAGAGCAGGGCAAGTGTCTTAAGGAATGTCACAAAGAAAACACATGGAGGTCAGTGAATATTATGGATTCAAAAACGATCCATCATGCTCCCTGGAAATGATTATTCTTTTAAAAAGCAATACTGACCAGTGCCTGTAGCTAGCCTTTTTGAACATGATGGAACTTTACGAGGTTTTCATTAGCCTGAACACGTAAAAAATTTGGGAGGGCCACTGCAGTGCGAAGACCGCGAATTGCTTCGACCACCTATGCTCTAAGAGTATGACGATTGACTTCACCAGAAGCGACTATTAGGCTGCAGTGATAAGGAGCAAATAAAACAATATACAAGAAAGAAACAAAGTAAAAGACACAGGGTTCCATAGGTTTACGCCTAAGACAACTCGGGGGCGAAAGATATTTTGTTCCGTCACATTCGCTCGCACTCATCCCCCACCCTGTTCTCCCCTAAAGCTTTTTTCACTGAATTCCGGGTTAATTAACCTTTGACCAAACGAAGACACCATCATCATGCTATGAACGTTATGTGACCTCAATCTGACATCATTGTGTAATGTTAGAACGCGTAAATGATGGTTTTTGCATCATTGTTGATGCCTGCGGCGACTGTCCCATTCCACGTTTGATACGACATTCGAGACTTTTGCCCTGAAAAAAAAAAATCACAGCATATTCACGGAGTGCATGATGATGAGAGGGGCGAAGCCTTCATCTGGCCGTGAGTCTGATTGTGCGTCCATCCACCCGTCAGTTCGTGCGTCTATCCGTCAGTCCGTCCGTGCATCCGTTCATGCGTCTGAACATCTGCGCATCCATCCATGCGTCCGTCCCGGCATGCGTTCATTCATTAGTGCGCCGGTCTGTGCATCTGTCTGTCTGTCCATCTGTCTATCCACCCGTCCGCCCATCTTGCGAACAATCCAAGTGCCACCATCTCGCATCACTCACCATATATTCAGCATATAGAAGTACCACCATCCAGCGTACATACCAAGACCTAAACAAGAGGTGGCACTCGTGAACTTTCTTACAGCCTGCGCTTTGTGTCTTTATACTTACCACCTTTCACCGCCTCTAATTCATGGCACCCTCGCTAAGTCTTGCTAAAACCAAGGAGGTTACACGCAGCGAGTTTAACGTGGCAACCCTTTCTGGGCAATTAGTGCTCCAAGTGCTCAAAGGGCGTCCTTTCGATACTAGTTTTTTTTAGTAAGCAGCGAATTTGAGGCAAGTTTTATTGGAGAGCAAGTCACCAACACTCGTATATTTAAGTTATTTATTCAGAAACAACTATCTATTTATGACTAATGTGGACGGGTCTCCTACTCAATTGAAATGAATGCGCACGTGCCGCTCCTCTAGTCCGGCCGTGGGGGTGACTACTACTACTACTACTACTACTACTACTACTAATGCTACTACTACTACTACTACTACTACTACATACGTCACGGACGCACAACCAACGGCTTAGGAAGCTTGTTCCCAAAAAGCCGGGCCCGGTTCAACGATCATCCTCTCACCCCAGCTACTGAACCTGCTATCCTGCTTGCTAGGCGTCTGTCACCAAGCCCACGCAGGCCGATTCGCTCGCAGTATTTCAAGCTGAATGGTCGTGCCCTTGCGATCTCCGACGACAGCGTAGGCTCCCGCTGACTGGTTCGCCCTCCACAGTCTCCTGACGCCGTGTAGCTCTCGCATTGTGGTGCCCCGCCCTTGGACTGCTTCGACCGGACCCCCACTTTCCTATCTCCTACTATTTTCCGTCGCTTGCCTCTCTATTTCTTCATCTATTTCTTCTATTCTTTTTATCCCCCCTTCCCCCCACCCCTATAAGGCACTGCGCCGTGTCGCCGCTCAGGCAGACAGAAATTAGGTGCCTTTTTCTTCTCCTATACAACCGCAACCACCACCAAGCAGGCCTGTTGAGTGGTCAGCTTCGGTCGATGCACGGAGATCATGAAAAATATCTCTGTACTGCAACAGGACCGTAAATGAATAGAAAGCTTGACAAGTGACCATAAAGAATGAATGGTACGATAAAGCAAAGCGTTGGAGACGAATAAAGGGACGACTACCTCGAAGACAAAGAGAAAGCGTTGCAACAAATAAAAAAGGAGTGACATGAAGAAGAAGGAGAAGTTTTTCGAAATGAGACATGGAGTAAAGTAATAAAAAGTTGATTAGAATGCAAATAAGAGGAAGAGACGAAGTAGTGGGACTCATGTTCAGAATTCCCGGATGTGATTAATTTGGAGCACCGCTTTGCCTCCGAGAAGGACCGGGGTCAGCTCGGTTGTTGTTGTATTACTCTCCCAACATTTAGCATAATTGCAATCTGTCACATAGGTCTGCTAGGTTATATTCCTGATGGAGGAGACGAAGAGGCAGATGGGAATCACGGTGAGGAGAGATGCTTGTCCTCTCGTCCACCCCGCGCACATAGTATAAACTCGAGTCTGTGCTATGCACTACTCCATTTAGAACGGAAAGCAAGAAGAAGCAACGGTCTCGAACTGCTGGCACTGCTCTATACTTAATGCTTAGTGCGTCACGCCGCGGCTCTTCTATCAGCCAACGGCCCGACCCGTAAAAGAGATCTGGGGCGGTATCTCTCCTTCTCTCTCGCTTGATAGCTCTTGTCGCGAGCGTGGAGGACTGGAGGACTCTTTGACAGGGCTTCACAGGGTTGGAGCTTCGAGCACGCGACGTCGCGTCCTCTTTTTACGGATGCACGTCTAGTTAATTAGGTGGAAGGACTTTACATGCAGTGCGTTGCATAACATAGTGTTTTTAGGGGCGAAGCTCCTTAAAGCGGCACCCGTTCGTCTCTCGTAGCAGTAGTAGTAGTCGTAGTGTGTAACCAGTCTGAGATTTTGACCTCAAAGGTGGTGCCGGTGGGAGATTTCTTCTGTGCGTTGTTGAACAAAAAAAAAATAGCAGGGTGCGCGTTAACTAAAAGCCGAATTCTTCTGTCTCTCAGTACCCCTTAGCAGCCATTGGCATGTACATTGAGCACTATCTGACAAGAAAGGGTTGCTACGTTATACTCGCTGGGTGTAACCTCCTTGGTTTTAGAAAGGTTTAGCGAGCGTTGGGCCGCAGTGCCATGAATACAGTGAATCAGTATATACGATGAACTCGAGGTGGTTAAAGGTGAGAAGTAGACACGAAGCGCAAGCCGTAAAAAGTGTGCGTGTGCCTCCTCTCGTTCAGTCCTAGGAATGTCCGCTGGATGACGGTGCTTCTATATGAGGAATAAATGATGAAAAGATGTGAGATGGTAGTGCTTGGAGTGTTGAATAGGTGGACGAACGGACACAAAGACAGATGCATAGACGGACGCACGGATGGCTGCATGGACGGATGGACGCATGGACGGACGCAGGAGCAGATGCATGGACGAGCGCAGAGACGGACGTACAGATGGACGTGCGGACGCACGAACAGACGCACGCACGGACGGGTGGATGGACGCACGGGCGGCCACACAGACGCACGCATGGACGGACGAAAGTAAGAACGAATGGACGGACGGATGCTTCGCCCCACTCTCCATCGTTCACTCCGTGGATATCTGCCATTTTTTTTGTGATTCTTCTAGTATCCACAGTGCGAATGCAAAACTGAAGTATAGTACGTTAAAATGAATTTCACAATGTTTTTTGTCGATAAAATTACGGGAGGCGTAATCTTTGTCCCTACATTGAACCATATGATCTAAAGCATTGCCTCCGAGATGCGGCGCACAGCAATTCATCTGTAGAGCAGACGACGGATGACAACTTGCCCTAAAGCGTGTTCTTCAGTCTAATGCGGCAGTCTTCGTGCCCCAAATGATAAAAATTTGTTATGAATCGTTTATGAACTCATTCAACATTCAATTCTCTTACCCAACATGTTGCAAACACATGGCCGTCAGAGCAGCTCCATCTGTGTGTCGGTAATGGAGAGGCACCACATATTAGAAGTCTCAGTGCTCTACGTATAAGAGTGAATTCAGACACAGTAGAATACCGTGTTCCAAATAGTTACTCCTATCTGCTAAAACAGCCTTTTTTTCACCAAATGCGGTCACGTTTACTCGCGTTTGAAGCTCATTGCCGCTTTTCTGTTCCGATTTCTAGATTTCTCAACTTATCAGCTCATTCTCGAAAAGCTCCGATTTGTACCACGAATATTGTCGCTAAAAACAAAATAATGCAACATGTTTTTCTATATTACTGTATGATGGCCCTCGGTTGTCTATTTACGAGATTTTAAGAAAAATCGCAGATGAGTTTTTTTTTATTATTCAAATTTCAGTGGAGTACACTTTTCCCATTATGAGAACTTTGTGGCAATAAATAAAAATTTACATTTGCCTTATGGCAGCAATAATTTATGTACCTAATTAACACACTATATCCTTAAAACGCGCCAAGTTTGAAAACGCTGCTTGCATTACTTTCGGAGAAAAAAAAAAAACAGGGAATACGTAACTTATTTTAAACTGTCGCAAAATTAGACATTTTTAAAAGCCATTTTCTTAAGGTCTACAAACTTGAAACCGTATGAATTGATTTTTTATTAGACATGCATTTCAGGTAAAAAATATCTTCCTTGAAACAAAAACATTTGTCTTTTTATAGCATCTGGAATTTTCAAAAATGACAGGTGACGAAATTGGTGCCTTCGTGTTGGTGAAGTTTGATATTTTTTTTTCTCGTAAGTTATGCCGTTAATCATAAAACGAAGTTGACTTTCGGGCTACTTGGCGAGAGGTGCACGAAATTTAAAATACTCAATGAAATCTAAAATATAAACTTCTGGATCCGTGTCGATCTCTCATGGAATCACCATGTATATATATATATATATATATATATATATATATATATATATATATATATTTGGTCGGGTGTTTACCTGCTGAGGTTGTGCACACTTTATCTCGTTGCGTTTCTCAAAAGCACCCAGCATTTCGCAAGCTCAATAAAATGACAGTCTCATGTTCACTGAAATCACAAAGCTGGATGCACACGTATACAAAAGTTTAGAGGTTAGTAGTTCTAGGTGGATACGCTAGTCACCACACACAATTGCAGTATAATATTCTTTTACGTATAAATAGCATCGCCAATACAATCCTTGGATAAATGGTAATCTGTAGTAGCTTCTGTCATCGATCAATTTTTTGTGTGCGACTAAGTACAGCAAATGTTTCGGTAAGAGCTGTATACCCATTCCTTTTCTTTTTCTTCGATCTTCTTCCGTTCTTATCCCCCGCACTGGGTTTTAGCCAGAAGCTTGCGATCTAAATCTACATCCACATGGACATCTGCATAAGAGATCTGCTTATCAGAATGCGCCCAGACATAAGCGAGCTTAGATTTTTGAACAACTCTATTCGCGATACCACCAGCCGATACTTAGACAGTGGATCCCGCTGTGACAACTGTGGGAGAGATACTTGGTTGTGTCTTCCCCGTGGCAATGTCATGCCAGGAATAATGAAAGCATTACGAAGTACCACGACTCTTCACTGAACGCTTTCACTTTGACATTGCTATATATATGTCGACAAGAAAACGTTCTGGCTAATGTGTTCTGTTTGACATTGTGCTGATGACTTCACATAATTATTCTGACATTTTTTATGTCATTTTGTGCACAAGTAAGAAAACTTTGAAACAAGATGTTAAGACTACTTCATTCTATTAGACATATGCGAACTCTCCTAATTAAAAAATGGCAGCAGATACACGGGGTGAATGATGGAGAGTGAGGCGAAGCATCCGTCCGCCCATTCGTTCTTGCTTCCGTCCGTCCATCCGTCTGTCTGTGTGACCGTCCATGCGTCCATCCGCCCGTCCGCACATGCGTCTGTTCGTGCGTCCGCACGTCCATCCGTGCGTCCATCCCTGCGTTCGTCCATGCATCCGCCCCTGCGTCCGTCCATGCGTCCACCGGTCCGTGCAGCCATCCGTGTGTCCGTCCGTGCATCTGTCTGTGTGTCCGTTCGTTCATCTAGTCAACACTCCAAGTACCACCATCTCGCATCTTTTCATCACATATTCCGCATATAGAAGCACCGCCATTCAGCGGACATATTAACGACTAAACAAGAGGTGGCACACGCACACTTTCTTACGGCTTGCGCTTCGTGTCTACTTCCCACCTTTAACCACCTCGAGTTCATGGTATGTACTAGTTCACTGTATTCCTGGCACTGCGGCCCAACGCTCACTAAACCTTTCTAAAACCAAGGAGGTTACGCCCAGCGAGTATAACGTAGCAACCCTTTCTTGTCAGATAGTGCTCAATGTGCATGCCAATGACTGCTAATTGGTAATGAGAGACAGGAGAATTCGGCTTTTAGTTAACGCGCGCACTGCGAATTTTTTATTGTTCAACAACGCACAGGAGAAATCCCCACCGGCACCACCTTGCAGGTGAAAGCGTAAGACATGTTACGCACTATACGAGAGACGAACGGGTGCCGCTTTAAGGAGTTTCGCCCCTAAAAAAATGTGAGAAACATAAGACACGTGTACCGCATATAATAGTCCGCCACCATTTTTAGGTTTTTACATCTTACGCAAAGTCAGTGTGTGGGCATACGTGGACTGAACAACATGGATTCACACTCGAAACTCGCGCTACAGCGTAATCCAACAAATACTAGTCAGATTTGCTATGTCATAGTCCTTATATTCAAAGGCATTGTGCACGCACTCCTATATATTAGCTTCAAAGCCAGCACTAAACTAAAAAAGGAATGAGTTGAGATATCGCCTATACTAAGAGAACCTATCCAAGTGCAAATATCGTTTAGGAACTGACCACCGTTTCCCCGTCCTTACACTAGAGAGATGAAGGAAGATTCAGGACATGGAGCTAAAGCAGAACAAGAATTAATTTTGCATCCCTTCACAACGTTGCGCTCGATGTGAGTAGAAAGTCAAGAAAAGCAGAATAGGTTAAACAATACCCATGCACTAAACCACAACAAAGGATGATGCATGTAAGTAGTACGTCCAGTTAACCGTAACTCAACCTGAGAATGTGCTGACTTATTTGTTGTTGTTGTTTGGCGTAACTAAGAACGGAAATAACAAATATTTGCAGCCAGCACACAGTTTTGACGTAGAGATTTTACTACCATAGTCATCAGATTGTAAATGTAAAAATGAAAATTTTATTTTATATTACTGATTGCTTTGGGTTTAGTCTAAGCTCTTTATGTCACACTGGTACCATGTCGAATACCACTGAACTTTTTGCCGCTGGTCAGGGACGCGGATCAACAGTCCCTTCATTCAAGTATGAGGCTTTAAGATAATTTTTTATGTCTCTCTTTTGAGCTTGCTCGTAAAAGGTCTTGTGCTCAAAATACTATGGAGGCCCCGTAAAACTCATCAACTGACAGGGAGAAGGAAAGCTAAAAAGTAATTATCAGGCGGATCATCACGATCGAGAAGAAGTGAAAAAGCAAGTTGACTCGCGATAAATAAGTAAAGGGGAGTGAATGATGTCTGGTAAAGCCCACATCTACAAACTCAGCCCGTAGCTCACGTAAATGACTTTGGGCGTGGCGAGCCTTAACGCTTACTAAGGAGATTGCATTTCTGCCGTCCAACCATGCGGAGTAAAATGGGGACCCACTAGAGGCATCCATTTCCGGATCTCATACCTCGCCTCAAAAGCTGCACTCCAGGGCATCTTGCCGTATAAGGCTGAAGGCAAAACAGAAAATCAAACGGGAATGCTTACTACGCTAAATGCACAAGCACGTCAGACAGACACACACATAACAGCACACACGGTAAGAGGACGTTAGAAGACTGTCCTCTTTATTGTCATGCAGAACACCATGGCATACTTGCTGCCCTTGTTTTGTCATCGTTCGGCTTCGGTATTTTGGTTTCTTTCCGGATGTCCTGACCCTGGATGAACAGGCGAAGGCAGTGGCCTAGCCCAGCGAGTATATGGCAAAAATGAGCAATGCAGATAAACTGACATACCCCATATGCATAGAGATTACCAGCATACCGATTCCCAGTCCTATGGCGCAGTCAGTGTGATCCAACTTTTCCCGTGAAATCCATAGCGTCACAGTATAGGTGTGGCTCGGGGTGTGTAAGTTGTTTTGGTATGAAGTTCTGTTGTACTTCTTATATTTTTTCACGCTCATACCATTTTATATTCTCCCCTTAAGTTTAACATCAGTTTGATATCTTTGGACTCATGCTCAAGTCATCTGCGCGAAGCTGTTTGAAACTTTCAGCGATAATTTCTCGAACAAATATGAAATAAAACAACGAGAACTTGGAAAACGCTGGACCATCAAAACCAAAAGCCACTTCCCTCGCACTGGCTTTACGTAAATACGTACAAGCTTCTTAGAAACGTCGTGTTGTAAACAAACAAAAAAAAGACGTGGGGTCTCATGTTCAAACATAGCCAGTGGCATACAGTGGGCCAAGAGAAAGGGTTGGCGGAATTCATTAAGAGGACTTTCGAAAAATTCAATGAAAATAAAACAAGAAACTAGGAAGAAAGTGCCAACTTCTGAGAAAAACATTCTATGAGAGGCGCATGTTTCCGTTTGTGAGCTTTCATGAATTCTGCTTTAAAGGATGTCCCTACATGCGCATAGAGAGTTATGCCCATCATGCTTATGTCCTCGCGTATAATGACACTCTATCTTTTTATAAGATAGATGATACTGCCTATTTTACTCTGTGCCCAAGGAAATCATAATATCGCACAATTATATTCTGATTCTCGGTTTTTTTATTGTTAGTAAGTTGGTTTCTTAGGTCGTTTTACACTCATCTTTTTTTTTCTCACAGTGTACGTTTAAGTTTTTCGGGAAAAATACTTAAGTGCAATTGGGAGATGGCCATCATAAACATGTGCCGTTGGCTCCGTAGCGGCTTTCACGTAGTAATTTTTCAAAGCACTAATGATTTATGACAGCATACACGACAGGGGGCGTGCGAGAAGTTAGACAGGGTGAATTAGGGTTCTCCCGTACACAGACGGTGAATCGTAGACGTGTTTTTTTGTTATGTGAGCGAATACGTCATTATGGTGGACTAGGCAACAGGTGTTCCTACGACGTGAGCCGTCATTCACAAGATTTAAGATAGAGACACGGCTACTATGTTCGCTTCACTTCTACGAAGAATTTTTTCTCGTTGTTTTATTTCTTGAGGAGACTAGAAGCAGCAATATGGGGATTTTAGCCTTGATATTGTACCTTATAAAAATTCGATGACTCATCCATATCATACAGTACGCAGTACTGTATGATATGGACCACTCGTCTATAGACGAGTGGTCCATATCAGTGGTATAGTGGTGTATGATATGACAGTACCACTCGTCTATAGACGAGCAATCTCTGCGTACCATATGAAATGATAGACAGCTGCAGCGATGCACAGATGACCTGCTGTAATTACAGAAATCAGCCCGATCAAGTATATTCCGTAAATGACAACTGATGTTTCGAAACATAGGATGAGTTGTAAGAGGTCAGTAGTATAGTTAAAGTTCGTCGTTTTGGGCGTTGATTAGGTGTGAAAGAAGCAACCTACTTGGCTGTATGCGTATGTAAGCCCTGGTAGAAGAAACGGCTTCTGATGCAGTTCAATGTCTTGGGAAAACACAACATATGAATTGTTGTGAAAAGCGAACAAATAAATGCCGTGAAAACTCAACCACTTGATGTGTCGTCATGGAGTGCATAGAGAGTTTGTGTACGCAGTGAAAGGAGAAGAACATTAACGCATAAAGCCATGAACCACCAAGTTTCTGTTTATGGCCTTCCAATTCATCAATTCAATAATAAGAATAAGACCAGGTTTACTATGTCAAACAATTTTTGTTACCAAAAGTCGTGACGAGTAACGGCAAGCAAACTGCTTGTTTCAGCTCAATTTACATTCAGAACAATCTCAGCCCAGAATTAAAAACGTTACCATTACACGAGTTCCACTCATCTTTGAAAATATATTTGCTCTCATCAATTTATTGGCATATCATTTCGTTTTTGCTTTGCGTGTATTGATGTTATGCCTTGTGATGTTTTTTCCCTCATATCTGCTTTCATCACAATAATTGGTCTGACAATTCGTTGTTGTATTGACAATATTTAAGTTCTTTTATTTACATATATGGACATATATTACCTACATGTGTGTATATACGTGTTTTTTATCATATTTGTGAACTTGTAATCAATTTATTCCCCGCGCTTACTAATTTTTGTGGAATTTGGTTCGGAGGCCTTCACACAGTTTTTACTTTTGGGCGCCCTTCTGAAAATGTAGCATTTTCATATATATGTATATTTCATTTCATTTCATTTATTTACTCTCAAGGCCGAAGCATTACAGAGAGGAGCGGGTATACATCGTACAGAAAATCAGGAAATACAGCAAATCAAAATTATATGCGCACAATGGCGGTCTGAAAACCATAAAAGAAAAGATATTGTTGTGCTCCTCAAACGTACGTCCAAAAATTACGACATCATCAAGGTAACACATGCATATATGCCATTTTAAACCACGCAATATAGAGTTCATAAATCTTTCGAATGTCGCAGGAGCATTACATAATCCGAATGGCATAACGTTGAACTCGTAAAGTCCGTCGGTCGTAACGAATGCCGTCTTTTATTTGTCAGCTGCGTGCATCGGAATTTGCCGGTAACCTGATCTCAGGTCGACAGATGAAAAGTAGGACGCGGAATGCAGGCAGTCCAGAGCGTCATCGATGCGCGGCAGTGGATAGACGTCTTTCTTGGTAACAGAATTCAGTCGGCGGTAGTCAACGCAAAATCTCCACGTACCATCCTTCTTCCTCACTAGAATGACGGGAGCAGTTCACGGACTTGCCGATTCTTGTATTATTCCCTTTTCCAGCATTTCGTGGACTTGCTCGTAAATGATTTTGCGCTCCGATGGTGCCACTCGGTAAGGTTTCTGCCTAATGGGATGCGCCGACTCGGTGTGGATCTGATGACGTATCCGGGACGCTGGGATTAAGGGCCTTTGGCTATTTTTAGAAAAATCGAACACTTCCGAGTGCTTAGATAGAACGTCTTGCAGGGTGTGAAGTTCGCTTTGGTCAAGTGACTTGCTGACCATTTGTAGCAATTGGGCATCTTCTGAACCTTCTAAGCCTAGATGTTCATTTTGGCTTGTAGCATCAACAAGCGCAACCAGCGTCGTACATGATTCGGGTCTAAATACTGCAAGTTTCATGCCACCTGGCAGAATTGCAGGCTCCATGAAACTGTTCATTGTTTACACACCTGCCCGTCCATCAACGACTGACACTATACAATGGGGAATGAGAATGTTCTTTTTCAGGCATGCCAAGGGAATCGGTTTGAGCGTGGCGTCAAACGTGCCACAGTTGTTGCTGGAACATGTCACGGGAATACACACAGCAGAAAATGCAGGAACGACTGTGTCCACGGAGATGAAAAAGATGCATTCCTCCGGACAGGAATTTTCCAAGAGCGCCGTTGGGAAAGTACCGTGTATAAAAAGATGCCCACTTCTGCAGTCTACAGTTGGCACACACTCACACAAGAAGTCAATACCCAAGATAACGTCATGTGTAGACCGCGGAATAACCGCAAACTCTGTGCAAAACACCTTGCCACACAGCGAGACGTCCACAGTACAACATCCCCCCGGACACAACACGTCACCACTCACACCACGAAATGTCACCCCATGGTTCAGGCAAAATATCATTTTTGGTCCTAGCAGGTTCTTAAAATTTAGACCTGACATTGGTGTCACGGTGCTTCTCTCACAAAGTTAAATGGTTTTGCGATATTGAGACTCATGGAAGTGATCACATATCCACCTACGTGACGATCGATGGTATCATAAAAAGTTTCTCTTCCGGTGTTGTAATTGGCACTGACTGGTCGATGTTTACATCGCGTGTTGAGGACGCTTGCCAAGAAGGCCTCGCCTGCAGCCTGGAAAATACCATAGCGGAAGCTATGCAAGCATCCAAATGTAAATTACCATTTTCGTCTAAAATAACACAGTTTGACATCGAACTGGAAAGATGACGAGCTATACGAAGGCCTGCTGAACGACGATACAGACGCACAAGATCAATTTACGATCTGAGGGAAGCAAGGCGGCTCCAGAAAAAGATTCAACGACGCATTTACAAGCTGGAGAGCGAACGCTGGAAAGCATTCTGCGAATCTCTAGACCCTCATAAACCGCTGTCATATATCTGGAGAACAGTTCGTGGTCTTCGCTCCTCTCCGCAACAACGGCACCCTTTTAAAGCTTTGGCACTCCATCATGAAAAAACAGAACTCGAGGTGGCTGAAGAATTTTGCACGGGAGTTGCCGGGAATATTATGAATGAGAGCATCGACGCCGTGATCGTTCCTGAGACGCGATTACCAGAAATGGACATTTCATTCACCATGGAAGAACTGGAATGTGCTTTAGTCGCTTCTAAGTGCATGTCATCGCCAGGTCCTGATGGTATTAATTATAGTGCGTTGGGACACCTTGGACAAAAAGCCAGAAAAGAACTTTTAACATGCTTCAACAACTCCTGGCTCAGCAGCAGTGTTCCCCGAGAATGGAAAGTAAGTCGATTAATACCACTTTTGAAATCGGGAAAATCATCATTGGACTTGACAGCGTATCGCCCTATTGCCCTCGCAAGCTGCCTCGGAAAAGTGATGGAAAGAATGGTTCTATTTCGTCTCGAGTGGTACTTGGAACGATACACCAAATACCCTTCTTGCATGGCAGGCTTTCGTCGGGGCCGCTCCTCCATCGACTGTGTGCTTGACTTATCGACATTTGTTCAACAAGAAAAAAGTCGCAAGCGCATATCAGTGGCACTCTTTCTTGACGTGAAGGGTGCATATGATAATGTAGCTCACGATGCCATCCTCACTTCTCTCGCAGCAATGGGCATTGGTGGACGAATGTTTCATTGTATAAAAGATTATATAACTGGCAGATGTTTCTTTGTGCAAACATATGAGGGTACAACTGCTGAACATTACACCTACTGCGGCGTACCTCCGGGAGGTGTTTTAAGATCCACATTGTTTGATGTTGCCCTCATTGGTCTGGTGAAGGTTCTGCCAAAGTCGGTGTGCCTATCCATATACTCTGATGATATTTGCCTCTGGAGTGCTGCAGTTACTCGCCCTCAGGTGCGTGCACGAATACAGCGGGCAGCAACCCTCACAACAGCCTACCTTCAGAAACAAGGCCTAACTATATCAACTGTGAAGTGCGCGTTGATGGCGTTTACACGCAAACCAATGACGCCATACCCTGTTTACATATATGGACAGAGTGTCAAATATGCACGGACGCATTGTTTCCTGGGCATAATAATCGACAGGAGTCTTTCGTGGAGCCCACATTGTGCGTACTTGAAGAAGAGACTGCTATCTATTGTGCATATAATGAAATTCATGTGCGGGAAAGCATGGGGAACTTCTGTGGCCTCCATGCTACCGCTGTACAGGGCCCTATTTCTGGGTCTAATGCGCTACAGCTTGCCGGTACTGACTAACACTTGCAAATCCAATACTCATTCATTGGAGAGTTTGCAGGGTCAGGCACTGCGTATCTGCCTAGGACTGCCCCGATGCGCTTCTACCTATGCCACAATCATGCTTGCCAAAGACCATCCGGTCAGGACATATAGAGTTGTGGATTGCCTCAGAGCGCACATTCGACATGCTAGCCGATTCCCCGACCACCACTTGGCCCTTCTACCCTCCAGAAGACCACGTGCTACGTTTTCAGACGTCATAGCCAAGCACCTAAACAGCATTCCATCAGGATATACGCCAGCTGCGAGAATGGCATGTCTTTTGTGGTGCCTCGACCAGCCGCAAGTACGTCTAGAAATTCCGGGAATCAAAAAGAAAAGCAATCACTCCAGAGTAGCATTGAAGCAAGCAACACTGCTATTATTACATGAGTTGTACTTTGACCGAACGCAGATATACACTGATGGGTCCGTCTCGTCCAGCAGCTCATCAGGTGCCGCTGTAATTCCGGCTGCAGCAATGACAATCAAGTTTAAGTTGTCGCATATGACTACATCTACGGCGTCAGAGCTTGCTGCTATAAGGGCTGCTTTACAATATCTCGTTCAAAAACGTCCAGGAAAATGGGTCATATTCTGTGATTCGAAGGCAGCGCTTCAGAGTTTGCAGTCTGCCATGCGTAGGAGGAGTTATGACCAATTGGTACAAGAAATAAGACATTGCCATCATGAAGCTCTAGCACGAGGGCATGATATTATATATCAATGGCTGCCTGGACATATTGGTATTACCGGAAATCAATTAGCCGATGATGCAGCCTGCTCAGCCCATGAAGGAACCCGTGTAGTCCCGATTCCTCTATCAAGGAATGATGCAGCAAGACAACTTTACCTGCTGGCTCGAGATCTCACACGCACGTTCTGGTCGTCTACCAGCTTGCAAAGGTGTCAATTTTATGAACTGAATCCTTCGCTCAAGCTAAAGCTACCATCACAACTTTCCCGCTCCGATGCGACACTGTTATGCCGCCTTTGGTTGGGTGTTGCATTTACAAAGGTGTACTCCTTTCGCATTGGTATGGCAGACACTCCTACGTGCGACTACTGCGGAGCTGAAGAGACCATCGAACACGTCCTGTGCAGCTGCGCTTGCTACGACACGCAGCGATGCCAGCTCCGGATGGTTTTGAATCAACTTGACCCCGGACCATTTTGTATGCAGAAGATACTAGGACCTTGGCCATCTGCCTCAGTTGCGCAGAAAGCAACTAAAGCACTGCTAATTTACCTAAAGTCAACAAACCTGAGCGACCGCCTGTAGACTGTGTGTGCTCCCCGAGTGTGCTCGTGATTGTGTGTACCTTCTCATCTCTCTGCAACCTCTTTTCTCCCCTTTATCCCTTCCCCAGTGCAGGGTAGCAAACCGGATGTGCGTCTGGTTAACCTCCATGCCTTTCCTTGCATCTTTATCTCTCTCTCTCTCTCTCTCTAGACTCATCACCGAGACTGTCGCGCCTGTATCCACAAGTGCCATAGTAGCCACTCCATCGATAACTACATGAACTTTGTTCTTCAACATAAACGCTGACGGGGGTATATCTGTAGATAGCACCTGTGATCTCGCGGCCTCACCCCCACAGGCCGCACCGACTAGTTTTCCGGCGGCGGTGTGCGTGCGCGTCGCCGTGGCGACGGCGATCGTGGAGCACGGGGAGCTGGTGGTGGCGTCAAACTTCGATCAGAGGCTGGCGATGGGTAGCGTGACCCGATAGGTGCGCGTGGTTTCCGTGACGTGGAGAGCGGAGGGTCGAAAGGTTCGGGAAAAATGTGCCAAGACTGTCGCTGATATGGGCGATGGTCACAAAAACGTGCAATGTGACCCGGGACGCCACAGTTGTAGCATACCGGAATCGGCATGAGGGGCACGTGGCTGCTCAGAGTAACGACTCCTCTCGGAAGGCATGGGATAGTGGTGCCGCCCTTTGGGGGTACTGTAGACAGGCGATGTTGGGTAAACGGGTGGGCGAAAACTTCGTTCGTAGTTGGGAGGAGGTTGACGGGGGAATACAGTCTGCCGTGTGCCTTAATATGCATTAGCGTCTGCTGCGTTGATCGATGGTTGCCATAGTGGAAGAGAAACAGGAGTCCGCACACGTTCTGGTTCGCTTACGTACGCATCCTGAAAATCGCTGGGGTGCTGATAGGTCTGCTGACATCGAAGCAGCTCTTCTCTGAAAATCTGCCGTATGGTCAAAGCAAGGTCGTTAGGCGGCACTGTTTCAACACTAGCCACAGTGGGGACGTTGGACAGGTGGCCGAATTTCGGAGAAATTCGTCGCATTTTGAGGGATTCAAAGGTACGACAGTGCTTCATCACGTCGGACACAGAGTTCAAGCAGTCTTTCCCAATTAAGATATTGTACACGTCTTCGGCTATACCCTTGAGAACGTGTCCAACCTTGTCCTCTTCAGACATCCTCCCATTCACGATCTTGCACAGCTTCAATATTTCTTCAATGTATTTCGTACATGTTTCTGCTGGAAGCTGTGCCCTCTGAGACAATGTCGGCTCAGCGCGTTTCTCCTTTGCATCCGAATCACCGAAGCACTTCTGCACTTCTTAAACAAAACGTTCCCAAGTCGTGAACATGTCCTCGTGGTTCTCGTACCACATGAGGGCGGTGTCAGTTAACGAGAATACGACATGATTGAGCTGTTCGTTCGAGTTCCAGCCATTGCTCCTGCTCACCCGCTTGTAGTTCTTGAGCCACACGTCGACGTCTTCTCCTGAGGTCCCGCCGAAGTTTGGTGGCACTCTGTAGTACGGCACGAAACCCATCGGAGTTGGCCTCGAAGGGTTGGATGGCTGCTCTTGGGCCATTGCGATCGGCGAAGGTGGAAGTCCGGTGAGGCAGCGGCTGCGACGAAGTCCTGGTAGTGAAGCTCCCGTGTTTGGGTTCGTCCTACCCAGCACCTGCACCAAATTGTTACACAAGGTAAGGTAACTTAATGGGTGTTTTTAATGGGCCCTGAGTCCGCGATCACAGTATAATGATGATGATCTCCACCGCCATGGCTCGTATCCACTAAGGGGAATCGCAGTGGAGGCAACGTCGTCTTCCTTCTCTATCCGCGCTTCCCTGTTTTTTCCTGGTAGTGATACCCCATATCAATATATATATATATATATATATATATATATATATATATATATATATATATATATATATATATATATATATATATATATAATAACGAATTTGATGTATTTTTCAGCGAGAATTTTAATATTTTCATGTAAATCAGCGTTCCTTTCCTCGGATGAATGACCACACAGTACGTCAATAGATAGATTTATCTATAAATACGATCTTGAAACTGGCACCTACTGATGCCTATCAATGGTGTGTTTATATATGCAGCGCATTGTCTTTAGCTTCGAATACTTTTGCTGACGACATTGACTAAAAATAGGCGGAGAATACGTTCCTCTTTTGATATACGTTGATGCGGTTACAATAGCGTAAATTACACTCGCACGAGGCGAATGACACGCAACTTTTGGAAGATATAGTGACTAAGCCACGGCCAGTGGCGATAATGTGAGACAATATGATGCCTTAAGATCAACTTAGTAGAAAAGAGGGTGCGTTGTCGGAGATGAAAGTGGCGGAGGGCAATGACAAAGAGTGTCGGCATCTTGGTGCCGTGCTGTTTGCTAGACACAACGTCTAAATGTGTGCTCTTGCAAACGAAGTATTCAATGACCGATGCGTCCAGACAAGTTAGCGATGAGAGCTGTAAAAAGATCAAAACATCAATGACCGTCTTCGACGTCATAGTTGCCCACCGCTGTTGTCACCGCCATCTTCAGCGGTGTCCGAAAGTTTTATCCAGCAAAATAAAAAGAAAAGAAAACAGGATACGTGAGGGAACGGGGTTCCAACCAGCGGCCCGCTCCATGACAGCGATGTATTACACCAGAGAGCCCTGTCGTTGCTTGAGAGTCCTTGGCAAAGAAGACCCTATACAGCCTTCACGTTGAGAAGAAGCCACGTTAACATATTAACGTATAGCATAGAAATATAGAAGAGCAAAACAGCAGCGAGGTGTTACAAACTGCGAATTTTGTAACAAGTGAGTCATTCAATGCTTCTAGCCCAGTACAAAAGGTTCAGCCGTAATTATTTATTGCCATAAGCCACAACACTCACAAAATGCTCATATCGCTATACAAGTATCTCGAAGGTACCAATGCTTACTTTTAAAGGACGCCCCACTGCTCTCCTATAGTTGAGCATGAAGTACTCGAAATTGTTTTTTCCTGACACTTCGCAGAATAATGGCATATTGCGTTCTTGTATAATTCTCAAAACTTGTGATAATGTATAGCGTAGTGGCTACTTCGAACGCGAAATTGTATTAGTTGCCAAGGAAGGTCATCATGCCGCCATAGTTCATTTACACTAACATACATAAAGTTACCGCTCTCTCCCACAAACACACTTGAAATGTGCGTAATATATTGAGGTTGGATAGTAAAATAAGCCCGTGCTGGCAACGTACGACTGCGCTCATGCATGTATACACTACAACACTACGTTTCAGCAACATGGAAGGCGGAGGTTTGTAGCTTGAGTCGCGAACGCGCGCAGGCTTTTGACGCCCCGCTGGCCTTTTAGGGGCGAAGCTCCTTATAGCGGCACCCATTCGTCCCTCATAGTCGTAGTCGTATTGTGTAACCAGTCTTACGCTGCGACCTCCAAGGTGGTGCCGGTGGGAGATTTCTCCTGTGGGTTGTTGAACAATAAAAAAATTCGCAGCGTGCGCGTTAACTAAAAGCCGAATTCTTCTGTCTCTCATTCCCCATTAGCAGCCATTGGCATGTTCCAGTAGGAAACGTTAGTAGAAGTAGAAGTGTTAAAAGCCGACCTCTGCTTTCTCTCATTCCCAGTAGCAGCCATTGTTTATCTCCAAGGTAGTGCCTGGTGAGATTTCTCCTGTGCGTGATTAAACAATTAAAAATTTTGTTCAAAACGCCATGTACTCAGCACACCGTCAGCAGACAGAGCCACACGCTACGGAGCCATCAGCAAGCTATGCATCGGTGGCAAAGAGTTCGCTGCTAATGCTTATCAAGCCGCCCCGGAAAACACTTCAAAAGACCCGATTAGGAACAATTCCAAGGATGAGAGCCCGGCGGACATTGTTATTAACTTAGTGACGCAACGCCACCCCGGAGTGCTGCACGCTAAGTGCATGGGCACCCCGGACAACATAATCATATTGTTTGACGGCTTCCACGTCCTCAGACACGTTTACTATGGATCTATGCTTGTCAGATGCTCCTTGTACAGGAAGCACATCGACGTGTGCTATGAGTGTGGCAGGCTGGGACATCGCTCTGACGTGTGCCCCAACCCGCAGGACAAGATGTGCTGGGGCTGTGGCAGCAACAACCCGCCGTCTGACCATCGATGTGAGCCGCGGTGTCTACTGTGCGGCAAAGGCCACCTCACAGGAGACCGCAGCTGCAAAGCGAGATACAAGACTCCGTACATAGTGAAGCGTCGCCAACTAGAGCGATGACGACGAGAAGAAGAGGAAGCGGTCGAGGTGTACGGTAGCACATACAACAGCAGCATCGGCACAGGAGGCAACGGAGGTCACTACGGTCATTATCCATCGTTTGATAATAATTCATGCAACGCCAGCCCAACAAGACGTTCGACTAGCCGAGACGCGAGAGGCGGCAGGGGGAAACGCCGGTCCCGTTCTCGCAGCCGGACACCGACGCCGAGAAGCACGTCGAAGACGCGTGGTGGTGCCGATCCAGGCACCGCAGCCTTTAACCAAGGCACACAAAGTCTGCAGCACCAGACGCGGTGGCAGCCGCAACAAGGGCACTGGGCAACAGGTGAGATGGGCGGATGTCGCCGCTTTTCCCGCCGGTGGCGTCGCTTCCACGGGTCGTTCTCTTGGTCCCGCCGTCGGTGGCGGTGGTGGGAGCGAGCTCGAGCAAGCAATAGAGCGAGCGCTAGAACAATGCCTAGGACCGTTACAATCGATAATTTCTGAGCTTAAACGCGAAAACGCTATTATCCTCAAAGCGGAAAATTCCATGTTAAAAGACGAGGCTTCACAATCGCAACCTTCGCAGCAATAGGTGACGCCGCTGCCACCTTCGTCGCTTAGGTCCTCGACTCCCACGTGACCCGAGGCGGCGGAGATGGACACGAACGATGAGAGCGGTTCGGGGGAAGAGGCAGACGGCCGCGACGACCGCCCGTGTACCGCGAAAAGAATTGCACTAGATCCTGCGAGACCCGAACCCCCCCGGCAATGTGAACGTTATGAGCAACTACAAAAACGCCTCGATATTATAGAAAACAGCCTCGATGAGCGTTTTGCAAACCAGGTGGCGCAGATGAATGACATGTTAAACAGTGCGATAACTACACTGTCTCAGAAAATGGGTCAAATGCTCACCGCGCATGTGGCGCGCATAGAAAACATAGAAGCCCGACTGTCGCTAGCTGGGGGCAGACCGATTAGAACGACAAACAAGCCGTACACTCGACAGCAACCAAGTCAACAACAGCAAAACACGCTGACAGACGCAGAGACACCAATTCAGCCGAACCCTAGTCGCCTTGACGGCGATGGGTTAAATTAAATGTGACTGTTACCATGGCTAGACACGCACATAATCACACTAACACTAGCCAACAACAGTATAAGATCTGGCAGTGGAACTGCCGGG
Organism: Rhipicephalus microplus; assembly: GCF_043290135.1. Classification (NCBI taxonomy): domain Eukaryota; kingdom Metazoa; phylum Arthropoda; class Arachnida; order Ixodida; family Ixodidae; genus Rhipicephalus; species Rhipicephalus microplus. The sequence continues at coordinate 256,311,436 of NC_134701.1, forward strand.
GTTATAGGAGCAAGCGGGGCAATCTAGAGCAATATATTCGCGGCCGCGCAACGAAACCTGGTGTTATCATTTTACAGAAAACAAACTATCCGGCAAAACTTGCTGGTTATAAAGCCATAAACGTGGCAGCTATATACTGACAGCAGACAGAGAAAACAACGGGTGACATCCCGCTCTGCACATGGCGGGTCGCCGGGAGTGGCCCCGGGACGCCGGCGGTGGGGCGTTCCGCTCACGTCGTCGGTGCGCCTGCGGTCGCCACCGTCGCGCTCACCGCCTCTGGCACCGGTCATTGCCGTGCTTGTTGGACGTAACGTCACAGTGGCGCAGCGTGAACTTGAGTGTGCAAATGTACCACACGTTTTCGTAGAATTAATTCCTAGGCGTGGGCAAGGACTGTTTGTCCTTAACGTATACAGTAAACCCACGTTTCAGCACCGATTTGGGGAGCTGCTCCGGATGGCTAGCACGGTCGCCAACGGGGAACCTCTGCTAGTCGCGGGTGATTTTAATGCGCCGCACGGTGCTTGGGGATACATGCGTGAAACGCCTAAAGGCAAACACCTTTGGGAAGACTCGCAAGACCTACGGCTTGAACTCGTCGCGAACCCCGCTGATCCAACACGCAGGGGCAATAGCGTGAGTGCAGACATGCTGCCAGACCTTGCGTTCGTATCGAATGTTACGGCAGCGTCTTGGCAAAACATGCAAGAGGACTTGGGGAGTGACCACTTGCTTATAGAGATTATAATTGACACGGGCCCGAGGGATTGTGGAGCATGTTCGAAAGGCAACGGCCGTAAACTTAAACTAGTAAAGTGGAACGCGTTCCGGAAGAAACGAGAAGAAAGAGGGCGCGGCGACGAGCCGATCACGAATATAAACGAATGGACTGTGACGCTCAATAGGGACGTAGATGCGGCAACGTGTGACATTCCTCCCGAGGCGAAGCTTGAAGTAATCGACAGCCGGCTGCTACATATGTGGGAAGCAAAGCAAGCCCTACTTAAAAGGTGGAAACGCCAAAGACACAACCGGGCATTGCGAAAACGCATGGCACAGTTAGACAGACAGATCGAGGAACACGCGTTCAAAATATGTATGGCACAGTGGGAAGACATGTGTAATGACTTGGAGAAGCGGATGCGTGGGGCGGGTGCTTGGCGTCTTTTTCGGCATCTGTTAAATCCGGAGGAGACTCGGGTCGCCGAAGGCCATAAAACTCGGAGACTTGTTAAAGATTATGAAGGTGTGAATATCCTCGCCGCAATACGAGACCGTTACTTTAAGACGGAAGACAGCGTCGAACACCCTGATTACGATCGAGTTGCTGATGATAAATTAGACGCAGATTTTAGCGAGGCAGAAATTCGGGCTGTCCTTTTCAAACTTGACTCCCGGTCGGCGCCAGGACCAGACAGGGTTACCAACAAGGCTCTCCGAAACTTACATGATGAGTCAATCTCCCGATTGGTAACTTACGTCAACGAGTGCTGGAGAGACGGCTCCCTTCCCGAAGCGTGGAAAAGAGCTCGAGTTGTCATGATACCTAAACCAGGCAAGCGAATTCGCTCGATAATCTGAGGCCGATTTCGCTTACGTCCTGTGTAGGAAAAGTCATGGAGCACGCAGTTCTCATCAGGGTAACCGACTTTCTCGAAGACCGTGACGCATTCCCGCACACCATGCTGGGATTCCTCCGCAATCTCTCCGCACAGGATGCAGTACTTCAGCTAAATAAAGCACCATATTTTTGACGACACTACGAGCTCCACCAAGGTGATTATTGGCCTGGATATTAAAAAGGCATTTGATACCGTCAAACACCAATCGATACTGAAACAAGTTGAGGCATTAGGTCTAGGTCGAAAAATGTACAATTACATACGTGATTTTCTTGCAAGCAAGCGCGCAAGTGTCGTGATCGCCAACCAAGAGTCACAAGGTTTTGAAATGGGCTCGACGGGCACGCCACAAGGCTCCGTAATATCACCATTACTTTTTAATTTATTGCTATTGGGGCTACCAGAGAAATTAATGGAAATACCCGGACTGTATCACAGTATATACGCGGACGACATCACCCTCTGGGTTTCCGGAGGAGGTTGTGACGGTCACGTCGAGAGAACGCTACAGGCGGGAGTAGACAAAGTTCAGAAGTACTTGCAAGGAATGGGCCTCGAGTGCTCAGCAACCAAGTCCGAACTTTCAATCTACAATCCCACAAGCAGAGGCCGCAAAGCCCCACGTGGCGAGGAAAGGGAATCTTTCAAAATACGTGTTCTGTTGGCAGACGGCACTCCCATACCACACGTAGACAAAATTCGAATTCTGGGTTTACACATACAGGCAAATGGCCATAATGGTGAGACTGTGCACCGACTCCGTCGTTCAGTAGACGACGCGATCAGACTTTTGCGTCGTATCACGAATAGACGTAACGGTCTGCGCGAACACTGCGAGATCCGTCTCGTGCAGGCCTACGCGATAAGCCGAATAACATACGTTGCCCCTTACCTCAAACACAACTCAGCTCCATATCAGTCTTCCCTCGGGACCAATCCGTGAGGCCAAGGAGATCCGCGTCCTTGGCCTCTTCATACACCACCAACGCAAGGCCGACACCACAATAGCCAAACTTCGCACGGTGGGAGACCAGGTGGGCCGTATGGTCCGCCGGGTCTCCAACAAGCGGGGCGGATTACGAAGCAGGGATGCAATGCGGCTTGCCCATGCTTTCGTAACGAGTAGAATACTCTACTCGACTCCCTACTTGCACCTACGCAAACACGAGGATGATCAACTCGAGGTCATCCACCGTAAAGTTATCAAGCGGGCTCTCGACCTCCCTATCACCACGTCCAACCAGAGACTTCTGGCCCTAGGCGTGGTGAATACCTACCGGGAACTTCGAGAAGCCCACCTCGTTAACCAATACACTCGCCTTGCACAGACCCATTCCGGTCGCCGCCTCTTGGACCGAATACACATCAAACACGATTACTATATTGAGGAAAGGGTGAGAGTGCCAGAACCTTGGAGACGCGCCCTCCGGATCCGACCCCTTCCCCGCAACATGTCCAAAGAAAACCACAGTGGTCGCCGCCAGGCGCGCGCGGAAGCGTTGCAGCGACACTTTGGTCAAGAAGAACACGTGTGCTACGTGGACGTTGCCGGCCCGCACCATGGGGGGTGGTATACTGCCGCAGTCATACACAACGCAAACACCGTAAACGGGCTCACTTTCAAAGCCTACAGCGCAACACACGCGGAGGAGATTGCCATCGCTCTGGCTCTCACCTATCCCTCTTCTAAACATATCATCACCGACTCACGAGGGGCCTGTCGGAACTATCAGCTAGGGTGGGCTTCACCGCTTGCTCAGCGCATACTGGAACCTAGCTGCCGATACGTTAATCCAACTCCGCGAAATCTGGTTTGGGCACCCGGTCACCAAGGACTCAGGGGTAACGAACAGGCCGATCAGGCCGCCCGCGCACTCTCTTCCCGGGCTATCTCCCTGTCTTTGGAAGCCTACTCGCAATCAGACAATTCGGCCCTTTCATTCAAAGATATTACCAATTACTACAAGGAGGAGCACCGGCGCTATCCAGACCCTTGTAAGGGACTGCATCGCGCTGACGAGCGCCTCCTTTTAAAACTGTTTACCAATACTGTACTGTGCCCGGCGGTGCTAAAACATTTCAATTCATCCTTTGATGGCACGTGCCAGTTCTGTGGTGAGGTGGCTGACACCTTTCACATCGTCTGGGCGTGCCAGTCTAATCCATCTATCCCCCCCAACGCCAATCCCACGAGAGAGGACTGGGAGGCGGCCCTGCTCGGCTGTCAAGACCTGAAGGCCCAAGAGGCTCTGGTTCAACGGGCGCGGGCGGCGTTGCTTGCCAATGGAGCCCCGGAATAGGGGTTCCACCTAGTGCTGTTAGGGTAGGAGGCCAATAAGGCCCCAACCCAATCACCTCTCTGTAACCATTTAATGGTTATTAAATGTTTTCACCACCACCACCACCTTACCTCAAGTAGATAGGCTCAGAAAAAAACAAAATCAACTGCATGATACGAACGGCTTTTAAGAGAGCTATCGGTCTCCCGATCAACGCGAGTACCGAAAGATTTCTAGAGCTCGGACTACACAACTCACTGGACGAGTTAATTGAGGCCCAAGACGTTACGCAATACGAACGCTTAACCAAATCGAAGACGGGTCGACACATCCTTGAGTCGCTGGGCATCAGATATCATGCTCAGCAAGGAGAAAAGGTGGAGGTCCCTACCTCAGTCCGCGACCACTTGATCGTTCCGCCGATTCCTAGGAATATGCACCCGACGCACCACATCGGACGGCGTAACGAGCGTGCTAGACAGCTTCAAAAGAAGTTTGGTAACAGTACGGACGTGGTATACGTAGACGCCGCGAGATATGGAGAAGGGAGAAGAGCGCACGCAACTGTGGTCGTTGACCATCAGGGCAAATGCCTCGCGAGCGCCACGGCGATGACGGGACACACGGAGGCGGCCGAAGAAGCCGCGATAGCCTTAGCACTCGCCGCAGCACTGCATGCAGAGATTGTGATAAGCGACTCGCAGGCGGCAGTCCGCAGTTTCGCGCGCGGCCGTGTCTCGCGGGAAGCAGCGCGCATCCTTCAAATGTGCGGAGATGGCGACTCGACGTCGCGCTCACAACCCCAAATTCCCACGGTTTTCCTCCTATGGACCCCGGCACACACCAGCGTTCCGCTCGCGGGGAACGAGGCGGCCCACGCGGCGGCTCGAGGTCTCACTCGCCGAGCCACGGCTCACTATGTGGCCACCGCCTCTGACTCCGAGAGCGGGGCGATGCATCTGCTAGATCAAGGCACTTTGATAGGCACGCAGCAACTAGATTCAGAATGGTCATGGGGTGATCGTCTTACAACGTTCCGTGACATCACCCAACACTACAGGCTCGAAAGGCGTAGGTTCCCGCCACCGCACGAGAAATTAAACAGGCGAGGTGCCGTAAGCTTTCGCTTACTCCAAACCCATTCCTACCCTAGCCCGGTCGTTCTAGGCCACCTATACCCGAATATATGCCCGACCGATATATGTAAAGCATGCAGGCACCGAGCAACGCTAAGCCACATGCTATGGGAATGTGCCGGCGACGACAGTCGTGAAAGCGCCACCGGTCGCGATGCGCCTATAGCGGCCGTCAATACCAAATCACAGGAAGCCTCGAGCTCACTCATTCCTGCCGCTGCCCCGGCTGCGGGAGCCGCGGGGGACCTTCTTCGTCGGCGACGCCGCCGCTGGGAGGCGGCCCTCCAAAGCCCAGAGCTGAACGACCAACTCTGGGCCGTACGGCAGGCTGAGGATGCCGCCCGTGTCCAGGGACTACGAGCCGCCACCTAAAGCCACCGAGACCAGATTGCCGGCCTATTGCGTCCAATAAAGTCTTTTGTCTCTCTCTCTCTCTCTCAAAACGCCATTGATTGATGAAATACACCAACGAAAGACGCCAGATGTTTTCTAAAAGCAAAACGAAAAGACAGCAGATGTTTCTAAAGCAAAACAAAAAGAAGACGCCAGCTGCTTAACGAAAGACGCCAGGTGTTTTCTAAAGCAATGGTTTTATAATCAAAACCGTATCGATACAGGTTTGTACTTGCCGATTCTCGCTGCCATCGGTGTGTGCTCGTATGGATAAGGATGCGAAAAGGTGGACGCGCAGGGCAGTGGCGGCGCGCGCTCACAGACAGGACCCTGAAGTAAGAGCACGCGAGGCAGAAGCGCGCCGGGAAGCTGCGCGACGTCGCCGCCAAGATCCTGCTGTACGGGAACAAGAAGCCGCATCAGCAAGGCAGCTTCGGTAAGATTCCGCCGTACGTGAACAAGAAGCTGCAGCGGCACGTCAGCGTCGGAAAGATCCTGCTGTACGGGAACAAGAAGCTGCAGCGGCATGTCAGCGTCGGCAAGATCCTTTTGTAGGGGAACGAGAGGCCGAGGCAGCACGTCGACGTCGCGAAGCAGATCTTGAAAACGTTCGACAATGGGAAGCGGCGAGTAAGCGCGGATATCGCCAGGCGAAGTAACAGAAGAAAATTTCACAGCATTACTTCCAGGAGCTTCGCCCAATCTTATCATCATTAGGCTTAATATCTTAATCTTATCATCATAGGAGGGTTAGGCTTAAATTAAAGACGACGCAGCGAGCAATGCAAAGAAAATTGGTAGGTGCAACCTTAAGAGACAAAAAGAGAGCAGAGTGGATTAGGGAACATACGGGGGTAAATGATATCATAGTTGAAATTAAGAAGAGGAAATAGACATGGGCCGGGCATGTAGCACGTAGACAGGATAACCGCTGGTCATTAAGGGTAACTATTTAGATTCCCAGAGAATGCAAGTGGGTTAGGGGAAGACAGAAGGTTAGGTGGGCAGATGAGATTAAGAAGCTTGCGAGCATAAATTGGCAACAGCAAGCACAGGACCGAGTTAACTGGCGGAACAAGGGAGAGGCCTTTGTCCTGCAGTGGACGTCGTTAGGCTTGATTGATCATATGGTGGGTTTTAACACCACCATATGATTTTGAGAGACGCCATATTGGAGGGCTCCGGAAATTTCGACCACCTGTGGTTCTTTAATGTGCACCCAAATCTGATCACACGGGACCACAACATTTCCGTCTCCATCGGAAATGCAGACGTAGTAAGGATGAAGATCTATATATATATATATATATATATATATATATATATATATATATATATATAAGAAATAAATAGCACACCTACGAAAGTTGGATAGTTTTTCACTCTACGTTTCGGCCGTGCCACGGCCGAAACGTATATATATATATATATATATATATATATATATATATATATATATATATATATATATATATATATATATATATATATATATATATATATAAAAGTAAGGGAGAGAAGTGTATACCTAAGGGCTCGTATTTCCGTGTTTTAACACAATATTAATGAGATATAACAGACAGTAATGCCAAGGAATGTACAGGGGAAGTTATTAGAACCAATGGAATGTAAATAAGAAGAAAGAAGAAAGAAAAGTGGATGAAAAAATTACCAGCTGTGAGCAGGAATCGAACCTACTACCTTCGAATAACGCGTTCGATGCTCTAACCACTGAACTATCACAGCGGCCGTCCCTCCATCCACTTTCTGGGGTTTATATGTGAATTTAGAAGTAGGAGTGACAGTCAGCGCCATCTATAAGCCAACGAACGAGTGTGAAAACACTCTTATTCGCATGTTTGGCGTCACGTAGCACGTGAACTTATTATGAGCGGGCAGCTGAATAATTGTCCCTCTTATACAACCTAAACACACCAAGTCTGCCAGTACGAGACCCTCGTTCAATGAAAATAAGGGAGAGAAGTGTATACCTAAGGGCTCGTATTTCCGTGTTTTAACACAATATTAATGAGATATAACAGACAGTAATGCCAAGGAATGTACAGGGGAAGTTATTAGAACCAATGGAATGTAAATAAGAAGAAGAAAGAAAAGTGGATGAAAAAATTACCAGCTGTGAGCAGGAATCGAACCTACGACCTTCGAATAACGCGTTCGATGCTCTAACCACTGAGCTATCACAGCGGCCGTCCCTCCATCCACTTTCTGGGGTTTATATGTGAATTTAGAAGTAGGAGTGACAGTCAGCGCCATCTATAAGCCAACGAACGAGTGTGAAAACACTCTTATTCGCATGTTTGGCGTCACGTAGCACGTGAACTTATTATGAGCGGGCAGCTGATTAATTGTCCCTCTTATACAACCTAAACACACCAAGTCTGCCAGTACGAGACCCTCGTTCAATGAAAATAAGGGAGAGAAGTGTATACCTAAGGGCTCGTATTTCCGTGTTTTAACACAATATTAATAAGATATAACAGACAGTAATGCCAAGGAATGTACAGGGGAAGTTATTAGAACCAATGGAATGTAAATAAGAAGACAGAAGAAAGAAAAGTGGATGAAAAAATTACCAGCTATGAGCAGGAATTGAACCTACGACCTTCGAATAACGCGTTCGATGCTCTAACCACTGAGCTATCACAGCGGCCGTCCCTCCATCCACTTTCTGGGGTTTATATGTGAATTTAGAAGTAAGAGTGACAGTCAGCGCCATCTATAAGCCAACGAACGAGTGTGAAAACACTCTTATTCGCATGTTTGGCGTCACGTAGCACGTGAACTTATTATGAGCGGGCAGCTGATTAATTGTCCCTCTTATACAACCTAAACACACCAAGTCTGCCAGTACGAGACCCTCGTTCAATGAAAATAAGGGAGAGAAGTGTATACCTAAGGGCTCGTATTTCCGTGTTTTAACACAATAATAATGAGATATAACAGACAGTAATGCCAAGGAATGTACAGAGGAAGTTATTAGAACCAATGGAATGTAAATAAGAAGAAAGAAGAAAGAAAAGTGGATGAAAAAATTACCAGCTGTGAGCAGGAATCGAACCTACGACCTTCGAATAACGCGTTCGATGCTCTAACCACTGAGCTATCACAGCGGCCGTCCCTCCATCCACTTTCTGGGGTTTATATGTGAATTTAGAAGTAGGAGTGACAGTCAGCGCCATCTATAAGCCAACGAACGAGTGTGAAAACACTCTTATTCGCATGTTTGGCGTCACGTAGCACGTGAACTTATTATGAGCGGGCAGCTGATTAATTGTCCCTCTTATACAACCTAAACACACCAAGTCTGCCAGTACGAGACCCTCGTTCAATGAAAATAAGGGAGAGAAGTGTATACCTAAGGGCTCGTATTTCCGTGTTTTAACACAATATTAATGAGATATAACAGACAGTAATGCCAAGGAATGTACAGGGGAAGTTATTAGAACCAATGGAATGTAAATAAGAAGAAAGAAGAAAGAAAAGTGGATGAAAAAATTACCAGCTGTGAGCAGGAATCGAACCTACGACCTTCGAATAACGCGTTCGATGCTCTAACCACTGAGCTATCACAGCGGCCGTCCCTCCATCCACTTTCTGGGGTTTATATGTGAATTTAGAAGTAGGAGTGACAGTCAGCGCCATCTATAAGCCAACGAACGAGTGTGAAAACACTCTTATTCGCATGTTTGGCGTCACGTAGCACGTGAACTTATTATGAGCGGGCAGCTGAATAATTGTCCCTCTTATACAACCTAAAGACACCAAGTCTGCCAGTACGAGACCCTCGTTCAATGAAAATAAGGGAGAGAAGTGTATACCTAAGGGCTCGTATTTCCGTGTTTTAACACAATATTAATGAGATATAACAGACAGTAATGCCAAGGAATGTACAGGGGAAGTTATTAGAACCAATGGAATGTAAATAAGAAGAAAGAAGAAAGAAAAGTGGATGAAAAAATTACCAGCTGTGAGCAGGAATCGAACCTACGACCTTCGAATAACGCGTTCGATGCTCTAACCACTGAGCTATCACAGCGGCCGTCCCTCCATCCACTTTCTGGGGTTTATATGTGAATTTAGAAGTAGGAGTGACAGTCAGCGCCATCTATAAGCCAACGAACGAGTGTGAAAACACTCTTATTCGCATGTTTGGCGTCACGTAGCACGTGAACTTATTATGAGCGGGCAGCTGATTAATTGTCCCTCTTATACAACCTAAACACACCAAGTCTGCCAGTACGAGACCCTCGTTCAATGAAAATAAGGGAGAGAAGTGTATACCTAAGGGCTCGTATTTCCGTGTTTTAACACAATATTAATGAGATATAACAGACAGTAATGCCAAGGAATGTACAGGGGAAGTTATTAGAACCAATGGAATGTAAATAAGAAGAAAGAAGAAAGAAAAGTGGATGAATATATATATATATATATATATATACATACATACATACATATGTATACAACCACCCTCGTATAGAACCATGACATTATGTTGTATACGAGGGACGACTGGTCAGCTGCCCACGCGTAATAAGTTCACGTGCTACGTGACGCCACACATGCGCATAAAAGGGTGTTTCACACTCGCCGCTTGGCTTATAGATGACGCTGACTGACACTCCTACTTCTAAATTTACATATTGGTGATACATTTACAAAATTGGTGATACATTTACATATTGGTGATACATTTATAAAATTTACATACATATAATTTACAAGTGGGTGAGGGAAGGCCGCTGTGATAGCTCAGTGGTTAGAGCATCGAACGCGTTATTCGATGGTCGTAGGTTTGATTCCTGCTCACTGCTGGTTATTTTTTCACCCACTTTTCTTTCTTCTTATTGACATTCCATTTGTTCTAATAACTTCCCCTATACATTCCTTGGCATTACTGTCTGTTAGATCTCATTTATATTCTGTCAAAACACGGAAAAACGAGCCCTTAGGTATACACTTCTTTCCCTTATATATAATGCGATGATGTTTATTCGAACAGAGGAGTCGCAACGAGGTCGCGACGGAAAATGGGAGAACGGCAAGTCTGGCAAAGGCGGCACAGGTTCTCGCGCAATCAGAGCGCGGGGTTCTTCGTTCTCTTTTGAAGGCGCATACGCGTTAGTGCGTATGCTCCAATACAATACCCCCGGGGTGAAGAGTAGCCATCCTGGCGACTCAGGGAGTAGGCACAATGAGGGGGTCGTAGTAGGGCTTGAGACAGTCGACGTGCACGGTCTCACGTCCTCGACGGCGCAAGTCTGGCGATTGTGTTAGGGGCTCGATGATGTAATTCACCGGCGAGGTCGCGTCAATGACACGGTACGGACCATGGTACCGGGCCAGAAGCTTAGAAGAAAGGCCAGGAACGTGCGGGGCACCCAAAGCCACACAAGAGAGCCAGTACTAAACGTAGGCGCCATGTGATGAACGTCGTCATGTCGGGTCTTTTGTAGACCTTGAGCCTCACTTGTCATAGACCGAGTCAACTGACGGCAGTCTTCTGCGTATCTGGCGACTTCCGAAAGCGGGGAGCACTCCGATGCATCAGGGCGGTACGGGAGTATGGTGTCAAGTGGGTGGCATGGTTCGCGGCCGTACAACAGAAAGAACGGGGAAAAACCGGTAGTCGCTTGCGTCGCGGTGTTGTAAGCGAATGTAACAAATGGTAATACAGCATCCCAGTTAGTGTGGTCGGAGGAGGTGTGCACCCTCAGCATGTCGCCAAGTGTGCGGTTGAACCGTTCAGTGAGACCATTCGTCTGTGGATGGTATGCGGTAGCTTTCTGGTGTATGATGTTGCATTGAGCGAGAATAGCTTGTATGACCTCCGACAGGAACACTCGACCCCTATCACTGAGTAATTCGCGTGGAGCCCCATGGCGGAGAATGAAGCTGCGCAGAATGAAGAGTGCAACTTCGTGGGCGGTCGCTGCCGGTAGAGCTGCAGTCTCAGCGTAGCGTGTCAGATGATCGACGCCGACAATAATCCACCGGTTTCCAGAGCGACTATATGGGAGGGGGCCATAGAGGTCGATACCCACGCGGTCGAATGGGCGAGCCGGGCATGGGAGCGGCTGTAACATGCCAGTAAGGTGCCGCGGAGGTGTCTTGTTCTGTTGGCAAGTGGTGCAAGACTGAACGTATTTCTGCACAAAGCGATACATTCCTCGCCAGTAATATCGTTGGCGCAGCCTTTCGTAGGTTTTCAGGACACCTGCGTGAGCACTTTGGGGATCTGCATGGAAATTCATGCAGATGTCCGAGCGCATATAAGTTGGGACAGCAAGGAGCCACTTCCGACCACCAGGCATATAGTTGCGGCGGTACAGAATGTTGTCTCGCACGGAAAAGTGGGCTGCTTGCCGGCGTAGCGCTCTCGTGGAAGGGACAGCAGACGGATCGGTAAGGTAGTCGAGTAACAATGCAAGGTATGGATCATTACGCTGCTCCGAAAGCATGTCAGTGGTGTCGATTGGTGACAAGGTGGCAAAAAGGGGTGACGGAGAAGCCACATCTGGTGTTAATGGCGATCGCGAAAGTGCATCGGCATCCGCATGCTTGCGACCGGAACGATATACGACCCGGATGTCGTATTCTTGCAATCGAAGTGCCCAACGCCCCAGGCGTCCGGACGGGTCTTTCAAGGTGGACAGCCAACATAGAGCGTGGTGGTCTGTGACCACGTCGGAAGGACGGCCGTAAAGGTACGGGCGAAACTTCGTCAACGCCCAGATTATGGCCAAACACTCCTTCTCTGTCATGGAGTAATTCAATTCAGCCTTCTTGAGAGCGCGACTTGCATAGGCGACTACGTATTCAGCTTGGTTGCCTTTCCGTTGTGCCAAAACTGCACCAAGACCGATGCCACTTGCATCGGTGTGAATTTCTGTGGCAGCAGCAGGGTCGAAGTGACGAAGAATAGGTGGTGAGGTCAGCAGGCGGCGCAGCTGGCGAAATGCGTCGTCACGTGCAGGTGACCATGCAGATATGCCTTTGCTGTTGGAAAGCAGACTCGTGAGAGGTGCGATGATGGACGCGAAGTTGCGCACGAAGCGACGAAAGTAGGAGCAGAGACCGACGAAACTTCTTAGGGCTTTCAGTTATGTGGGCAACGGAAAGTCAGCGACAGCTCGAAGCTTATCGGGATCCGGAAGAATACCGTCTCTTGTGATGACATGTCCCAAGATGGTTAGTTTTCGTGCTGCGAAGTGGCACTTCTTGGAGTTAAGCTGTAGGCCTGCAGGAGTTAGACACGTCAGAATCTCGTGGAGGCGAGCAAGATGTGTCGGGAAATCAGATAAAAAGACTACGATGTCGTCCAGGTAACACAAGCAGGTTTTCCATTTGTGGGCACGCAAGATGGTGTCGACCATGCGCTCAAATGTGGCAGGCGCGTTGCAGAGCCCAAATGGCATGACTTTGAACTCATATAGGCCATCCGGCGTTACAAAGGCTGTTTTAGGGCGATCACATTCAGCCATTGGCACCTGCCAATACCCACAACGCATATCCAAGGATGTAAAGTACTCGGCGTTTTGTAAACAGTCAAGAGCATCGTCTATTCGGGGTAGCGGGTAGACATCTTTTTTCGTAATATTGTTTAAGCGGCGATAGTCCACGCAAAATCGTACGGTGCCATCTTTTTTCTTGACCAGAACCACATGTGATGACCAAGCGCTTTGAGAAGGCTGTATGACTCCACGTTTAAGCATGTCATCTACTTGCTCCGTAATGACGCGGCGCTCTTCGGCGGAAACGCGGCAAGGACGCTGTCGCAGAGGCGAATGTGAGCCGGTGTCAATAGTATGAGTGATAGTCGTGGTGCGGCCCAAAGCAGGTTCTTGAAAGTCGAAAGAAGAACGAAACTTGTTAAGGAGAGCAACAAGTTGGCGGCGATGCGAGAGGGGAAGGTCTGCGTCAATAGCATTGTCGAAGGCTGACGAACTTGATGGCTCAGACGCATGAGTGATTGCAGCAATGTGACATGGCGTTTCGTCGGGAAGAATGATATCATCGATATGGTCGACAGGTTGCACATATCCTAACGTTTCACCACGAAGTAAGCCAATAGGGTAGTTGCAGTGGTTGGTAACCAGCATTACGGTTAAACCAGACGCAATTGTAAGAACAGCAAATGGGAGAACGATGCCCTTGCGTTCAGTAAAAACCGGAGATGGCGTAAACACCACCGTGCCGTCAGGTTTCGCCACACATGAAAGGCTGATAGGGACCGAAGCTTCAGGAGGCAAGGTGATGTCGTCATCAGCGGTGAGTTTGCAGAGCACAGGAGAGCGGTCGGGTGGTGGAAATTCACATGTTGGCACAAGGGACACTTCGGCACGGGAACAATCGATGATAGCTTCATGACGTGATAAGAAATCCCAACCCAGGACTAGGTCATGAGAGCAAGATGGTAGAACGAAAAACTGTACGACGTACAAAACGTCCCGGATGACGACGCGCGCCGTACACACAGCCGAGGGATGAATGCGTTGCGCGCTAGCCGTGGACAGCACCAAGCCACTGAGAGATGTGGTCACTTTCTTCAGTTTCCTACAAAATTTTGCGTTCATCACAGAAACGGCGGCCCCGGTATCAATTAACGCTAATGTGGCGACTCCCTCAACATCGACATCAACAACATTTTGCGGCGAAAATGGAGGCCTTGGGAATTGCGCACAAGTTGCAGTTCTTGCCTTCGGAACTGCACTGATTAGTTTCCCTCCTCAGGAGGTGGTCGACGACGCATAGGCGATGGCGATCGGCGACGAGGTGATGGGAAACGAGCAGTCGATGGGTGGCGATCCGAGTCGGAGTGCCTCTGTTCATATGCAGACGTGGTGGTCTGCTGCGGTGCGCAGGTTGGAGCTCCGAAGTATGCGTGCGCAGGTGTGGGACGGCGGCGGCAGAAGCGTGCAATGTGGCCAGCGATGCCACACGCGAAGCAGATGGGACGATTGTCTCGGGTGCGCCACTCATTAGATGGACGGAAAAAGCGAGGTGGGGGCCTGTAAACTGGAGGCGAGACTGGAGGAGGTGGAGCCGATAAGGCGACTGGATGCGGTGGGGGCCGCGCGACCACAGCTGCGTAGCTGAGAGGTGAAGGCGGCGCAGTTGGTGCGTAGCCAGCAGTTGAGAGATCAGATGGCACCGAAGTGCATGGGTAAGAGGCCGGAACTGTAGGAAGGGCATTGCAAATTTCAGCGCGTATGGCCTGCTGCATATTCGAAGGGAGGCTTGTCGTGGGCGCGTCGCTATGCGACAGCAGGGAGAGCTGTCGGGCGACTTCCTCCCTGATGAAGTCTTTAATCTGGTTCGACAGAGTTCCTTGGTGAACGTTGCCATTTGCGAGTGCGACGGCCGAGATCGAATCTGGTGATGGGACACTCTGTCGGGCGATGGAACGCTGACGACGCAATTCATCGAAGCTCTGGCACAGGCTTACGAGGACTGCCACCGTGGTCGGGCTTTTCGCCAGCAACATCTGGAATGCGCCATCCTCGATGCCCTTGAGAATATGTCGAATTTTCTCTTCTTCAGGCATGGATGAGTTAACACGCCTGCAGAGGTCGAGCACATCCTGAATATAGCTAGTAAAGGTCTCGCCAGGCTGCTGGGCTCGGTGGCGCAGACGCTGGTCAGCGCGGAGCTTGCGGACCTCTGGTCGGCCGAACGCTTCGGTCACGAGGGTCTTAAAGGTGGACCAGCTGGCGATGGCGGTTTCGCGGTTGGTGAACCATAGCTTGGCGACGTCAGCCAAGTAAAAGATAACATAGGCAAGCTTAGAGTCGTTGTCCCATTTGTTGCTGGCACTTACGCGTTCGTACAAGGAGAGCCAGTCTTCGACGTCTTGCTCACCACTGCCGCTGAAGATTGGTGGGTCCCGCTGACGGGTAGCACCGGGGCAGGTCGACGGGGCAGCCGATGGTGCTGGCTGTGCTGGGATGGGCTGGTTGGCGACTGCGTCAGTCATGTTGTACGGTGGTCTTTCGGCCAACTTGCGAGAGCGGAGCTCCAGGTCTGCTTAGGGATACCCAGCACCTCCACCAAATGCGATGATGTTTATTCGAACAGAGGAGTCGCAACGAGGTCGCGACGGAAAATGGGCGAACGGCAAGTCTGGCAAAGGCGGCACAGGTTCTCGCGCAATCAGAGCACGGGGTTTTTCGTTCTCTTTTGAAGGCGCATACGCGTTAGTGCGTATGCTCCACTACAATATATATATATATATATATATATATATATATATATATATATATATATATATATATATATATATATATATATATTGGTTTATTTATTTATTTATTAATACGACAGCGTTGTGCACGATTAAATCGCCTCCCGTTAACCACGAATAGGTAATCCGTTCGACTCGTCTCTAGGCTACCATTTTTATTTTGGGTCTGTTAAAAAATAGAAAAACCAAATATAATAAAATCAGCGCCCAAGCACTCTGTAGATATAGTTAGTCAGCGAAAGCTGAAACGTGCGGCCCCTGAGTTTATCAGGGGGTTCAACTCGAAGCTGCACTGAAAAATTTCATAATTATTGGTTACATGTTCGTCCTTTGTTATGAGGTTACTCACACGTTTGGCTTGGGTATACCACAGTGTTTATTTCGCATGTTGCCCAGTGTGCCTCGCATTATCACGGTAACGGAGGAGTGTAATGAGCAGTCAAATGCGTTTCGCAATGCGTTAAGCACACTGGTTGTTCCCAAAGCACAGGCTGTCACGGACGTCGTCGCCGAAGCCTAAGTACCGCTGAAGAAACTCCCACCGAAAGCGGGCGTTCCACCAGTTAACGCGCTCCTGCAATCACCACATTGACGCTGTCATACGCGCAACGGCACTTGTACAGCGCAGCGTTGTTGCAAGCGTTTGACATCGCGAGGTGACCCGGCTGCGTGGTTTGCGGGATCCGCGCACCCCCAGCGCCTGCATTCCCGCTCTCGATTTATCGTAGCTTGGAAGGCTGTCGGATCATCGGTACGCAGTTCCGGCCGGCACTCCGCCTCCCGGGTCTGTTTTTGTTCCAGGACTGCACCATCATCCCGGCTAATGTGAGCTCGCTCACATTTTAGGCGCGAAGCTCCTTATGGCGTGGCTTGTGCGTCCCTCGTAGTATGTAACCACCAGTGGCACATACCCGAAATAGCGGTCCTTACGATTTTGACCTTCAAGGTGGCTCCGGTGAGAGATTTCTTCTGTGCGTTGTTGAACAATAAAAGATAGTGCTCAATGCACATGTTAGTGGCTGCTAAGGGGGAATGAGAGACAGGAGCATTCGGCCTTTAGGTAACGCGCACGCTGCGATCCCCATTAGCAGCTATTGGCATGTACATTGAGCACGATCTGACAAGACAGGGTTGCTACGTTATACTCGCTGGGTGTAACCTCCTTGGTTTTAAAAAGGTTTAGCGAGCGTTCGGCCGCAGTGCCATGAATACAGTGAACTAGTGTATACCATGAACTCGAGGTGGTTAAAGGTGGGAAGTAAACCCGAAGCGCCAGCCGTAAGAAAGTGTGCACGTGCCACCTCCCGTTTAGTCTTTGAAATGTCCGCTGGATGGCGGTGCTTCTATATGGAGAATATATGATGAAAAGATGCGAGATGGTGGTACTTGGAGTGCTGAATAGATGGACGAACGGACACACAGACAGATGCATGGATGGACGCATGAACGGACGCAGGCGCGGATGCATGGACGAACGCAGGGACGGACGCACGAAGAGACGCACGCACGGACGGGTGGATGGACGCTTGGACGGTTACACAGACGTAGGCAGGAACGGACAGAAGCAAGAACGAATGGACGGACGAATGCTTCGCCCCACTCCCCATCATTCACTCCGTGGATATGCTGCCATTTTTTTTTTTACTGTCGGCGCTCTCGTAGAGTTATTAACCATGTGGAAAGTCTTAGTACGAACTGGTGTGCCCGTCTTCAGCGCCCCAGTGGTGACGGTAGAGATGACGTCACTCACAACTGCACCAACGGCGTGCGTGCTTGTGCTCGAGGCTGAGAACGACGTAACTGATAGCATAGCCAATGGAGACCGTTCGTGACACCGATGCTGAACGCTGTTTCGTCTCTCCTAACCATATAAACTTTTGCTGTAAAACAGGTTGTCAAGTGCACGAAAAACTATATGTAGTAGGTCCTGTTGTAATACAAGTTGATTAATAAAGATCTTTTTTATCATCTGTTACTCATCTAAACGTCATGGGTAGAAGCACTATAACAAGTGAACCCCATCAGGGTAAACCGGTTTATATCATTAAATAATATTAATTAATATGCTCATATAGGACGCAATACAATGGCGCAATTATTATAACTTACCTTGTTTGCTGGTCACGTTCTTGTTTTTGTTTTGTTGCATTTTCTAGAAGCCCTTGACCATACTGCACCATATTGAAGAACAGATAAGAGTATCTACTAAATTTCGCTTGTCCAAATATGTGGTGTACCATGCAAAACGTCTTGCTGCAAAAAACAGAGTGATGTTGTGTGTGAGACGCGATATTCCATCGACACTTGTGGCTACTTCAAAAACAGATGCGCCGGAATTTGTTAGATGCAAAGTGAAGTTTGTTAACGTTACAGTAACTGTAGTTAGTGTATACGTGCACCCCCAAGCAAAAGTTTCATACGCAGAGTTATCTGCAGTGTGTAGATATGATCATGATCCCTTAATTATATGTGGTGATTTTAACACGCACCTTGAATTGTGGGGTAGTGAGCGTTGTGATGTAAGGGGATCTGCTATAGTAAAGGTATGCGGAGACCGTGGTTACGCTATACTAAACAATGGTTCTCCAACGTTTCTACGGGGGCATAACTACTGCAGTGTACTAGACATCACTGTGTGCTCCTCTTAATTAGCGGCTGGAGCAGACTAGACTACAGACGCTGATACAAGAAGAAGTGACCACTTGCCAGTATTCACATATCACCCAAAGTTGAAGAAAACGAGAGATAACCGCACAACAAGAATTACAAGTTGGGCAATCTTTCGAGAACTACAGTGACAAAATCTTGAACCTTGTTATGACGCAGAAACGTATGCATCGAAGATAAAACATTTTCTAACAAAAGCTACTCGTGCAGTTCCCCTTCCAGATGGGTGTTCGGGTGTTGACGCTGAGTAGGAGCGGCTTCGGGCAATACGACGCCAATCTGAAAGAAGATATCGCAGGTCGGGAAACTTAGAAGATTTCAAGGTTGCACAGAAAGTACATTTTGCAATGCCGAACCAACTGCGGAAGCTTTCAACCAAAAGGTGGCAAGATTTATGTGCCTCGCTTTCGCTAATTACCTGGGCGCCTCCACTGTGGAACTTGGTACGCGCCCTCCGACAGCCAGTAGTCCACTCAGGCTCTAGTGCTGTCTCGAGGAGTTTGCGAACGTGTGATTGCCGAAGAATTTCGTGATATTATACTGAGAAATGGAGAGGCCGTTAAAACTAGCGAATTTAAATCCTCAGCAAAATCAGCTTCGGCGGTTGTAACAAAGTCCTCTGCGATCAGTTCATCAGATTTGGATGAGAGCTTCACACCAGAGAAGCTCCAATATGTGCTGTCTTCGGTAAAACGAACAAGTTCACCAGGAACAGATAGAGTTACATACGCTGCACTTGCTAATTTGTGCGAGAAAGAAAACTTGCCCCTGTTGGACATCTACAATAAAAGTTGGCAAAGAGAAAAATTTCTGGAAAGTTGGATGATATCAAAAGTAGTACCGTTGCTAAAGCCAGAGAAGAGCCCTATGCAGTTGGAGTCGTTTAGGCAGGTTAGTTTGACAAGTTGTATTTCGAAAGTGATGGAGAAAATGATCAATGAACTAATATTATGGTGGCAAGACATGAAAAAAAAAAGGCAAATCCCACTTACAGTGGGAATGAATGATATGCGAAGCACAAAGGAGGAAGGTTGATATGTCACTTTAAAATCAACACAACGTTACGAGATCAAGGTAAATTATGTTGTACATGACTTCCGTGCCATGATTATTATAATTGGATGTGTCGTTGACCTTCGTTATCTATTCACGTCACGTGATACCAAATTTAGTATGTGTGGAGCTTCTTCGTTATCCATTGACATCACATAACACCAAATTTGTTATATGTGGAGCTAGCGAAACGCCCGTGGGCGCATCATGAAGGGCCCAATATACTCCAACGTAACGTTGACGCGCGCGCACGCTGGGCACAGTGTCGCTACCTTAGCAAAACGTGAGCATTCTACAATCTGACGCAACGCGTGACCGGCGCGACCAGCGTCCCTCGGCGCGACATCACGATAGCGCGGCAAGACGGCAACCGGCGCGAAATGCGACATGCTGCATTTAGCGCTGATGCATTACCCAGACAGCACTGCGTCTGTTTCTTTTTTGTGGCAGAGGGATGCTGGACGCGCTGAAACGCGCATGCGTCGATGACATGCAGCGCGGTTCGCGCCTGCGAGCATAAGGCAGGACCGGCACCTGACGTGGCAACGCCGGTGTGACGCGACGAAACGAACGCCGGCGCGCACGCGCTCCAGGTTGGCTGTGGCATGTAGTCATGTTTTCACATGACACGCATCTCATGATTATCATGTTTGCACCAGTCGCACACCTTGGTCATCCATTCACGTACCGTAATACCAAATTTGGTATATGTGACGCTAGCGAAACGGCCATGAGCCCATAATTAGCGTGGCATGTAGTAATGTTACATGACACGCATCTCAAGATAATCATGTTTGCACCACTCGCATACCTTCGTCATTTATTCATGTACCGCAACACAAAATTTGGTATATGTGACGCTAGAGAAACGGTCGTGAGCGCATCATGAGCCTGGCATGTAGTGATGTTGTTACATGACACGCATGTCATGATATTCATGCTAGGGTCTGTTGCTTGTGTTCGCCATGCAATCATGTCATACCAGACCAATTCTGATACATGTCATGAGTACGAGACTACAGCAAGAACAGCGGGACCATGAAATGTGAATCATGACATTCATGACATGTCATGATTTTCATGCTATGACTAATCAAATATGCTCGTAATACAGTCATGTTATGCCATACCAAGTTTGGTATGGATACCATAATCGAAACGGCCAGGAGAGCTACAAGTCGTAGGCGGCTAGATAGATAGATAGATAGATAGATAGATAGATAGATAGATAGATAGATAGATAGATAGATAGATAGATAGATAGATAAATAGATAGATAGATAGATAGATAGATAGATAGATAGATAGATAGATAGATAGATACGCTCAAACTCGGTGAAGTTCGCTAAGAAATGCTTTGCATTTAAAACTACTACCGGAAAGCATACCCGGCTTCAGACGAGGTAGATGCAAAATAGAGTGCATTCTGGATTTGGTCGCAGATGTGGAAAACCAACGTACGCAAGCAAGCATCAATGTCGGTGTATTTCTTGATGTCCAATGAGCCTACGACATTGTGAGTCACGTTCGCGTTCTGGAAGGCCTGGTGTTACAGGGATTCAAGGGCAAGATACTGCGTTGGATCGCTGACTTCCTGAAGCACCGGCAAATTTTTGTAGTTACGCAGGAGGGCCCAACGTCAGAACATGTCGTCAACCAAAGAGTGCCACAGCGCAGCGTGCTAAGCCAAACTGTCTTTCATGCAGTAATGGCGCAGCTTCAGTATAATCCTCCACCTAACATCAGATGTTCAGTATATGCTGATGATATAAGTATATGGATGCCTGGTTCATCGTTTTTGGATGTCCAACATCTTTACAAGACGGATTGGATTATGTAAACCGTTATCTAAGAAAAACAGGTATGGCAATATGTCTGGCTAAAACAGCCATACTACCGTTCACATTAAAAAGACCTGTATATTTCCAGATTATTCTGCAAAACCAGCCTATTCAAATGGTTAAAAGTCATAAATTCTTGGGAGTAATTTTATACCGGAGACTAACATGGTCTCCTCATGTCCAGTTCCTTGATCAAAAAGTGAATCAGGCCATTCGAATCCTCCGGCATCTCTGCGGGGCCAAATGGGGGAGTAATACAGAGTCGTTATTATAGCCCTACAAGTAGTCTGGATATACCCCATCGTAAATTACTCAATGCCTCTGCTGTACGGACTTCTGGCCTCCACCGAAAGGAGACTTCACTTGTTATTGGCAAGGAGCTTGAGGGTATATCTGGGCTTGCCACGGCCCAGTGCTTTAGTGCTTGAAGAGGCTCGACAACCATCTTTGGCAGTACTCCGAGCTAAAGAAACATCTCGAAATTTGTGTAAAATTTTCACGCAACATGAAAGTCATTCTTTATCTGGTGCACTAACAAAAAGGATGTCAACGAGACTACACGATAGTGTATCATCATTTCAAGCAGTAGTACCAGAATCTAAACAATGGAAACCTTCAAAAGCATCTTGGACGCTGCCGCTTCTCAACGTTATCCATGAAATATATGGTATTCAGAAGAAAGCAGATATGGCGCATCTAGTAGCGGCACAGTTGGTACTTCATCAGTTTCATATAATGCATAATGAACAAAACGAAGATATATACAGATGGATCATGCACTAAAGAAGCGTCAACCTGTGCTGTCTTTATACCCGAAATTCAGAAAAAGAGGATGTACAAATTATCGCACAAATCTTCATCGACGACAGTAGAACTGGTGGCTATCTTTGGAGGAGTTAAGCTTATCTGCAACATTCCTGAGCGACTAAAGTGGGTGATATGCACGGATAGTCTGAAAAGCTCAAAAGACATTCTTTTGGAGAAACGATCAAAAACAAACGCTAGCAAGTAAAATAAAAGGGTACAGTGAGGAGCATGGGGAAAACGAAAGCGATTCCATTCTTATACAGCCCCTGTGGAAATAATCATATTTTGAGTACTTTTCAAGCAGCCTTTGATCGAAAAATGTTTCGTCAGTTCATTTCGGGTATGTACGTAGTCGTGCGCGCCTCTTCCTCTTGCTAAGTTTCCAAATACATTGGTTTCTCTACTCATTTTCTAAGCAGTCGTAATATTCTTGCACTATTCCTGTTATTTTGTTCAATCTGTGTTATAACATTTTAGCGCGTCTTTCTCACTATCACTTGGTCTCTCCATTACCTGCTTGCTCCCTCTTTTACTTCAGCTCAGCAAACGCAATCGATAGTGACACAGATAGAAGCTTTTAGGCAGTCGTCTGCGAATCGCTTTCCTATACTCTTGTACTACCGTTCTACAGTCGACCAGCAATGGTCTCCCCTTGATCTCCTGCCTCACACACACACAAAAAAAAAGAAGTCAAAGGGAGCCGCCCGGAACTTGAGAAAGCTTTTTAGCTGAAGGACGGATCAAGAGCGGTGCTACTTTGATCGCACGCACAAGACCAATGTGACTGGACCAGTCTTCGCCGTTTGCAGGATGACTTCCGATCATGTTGTTCTTGTATATTTTCTTTTTTTCTTTATTCCTTGCTTGAAAACGTCTTCGTGCCTCCACGTCATGTCAGCTCTATCCTAGGTCCAGTCGAAGCATTCTCCTGCTACTCTCAAACCTTCAAAACTTTGAAAGAAATGTGGATTTGACGAGCTCAATAAGTGCTGTGTTCCTCTTCTCGTCCCTCCTTTTTTTTCAACTAGAATTCGAAAACAACGTCAGTCTTCCCTTTCAGACGAAACTAGGCTGGGCCTGTTATTACGATGTACTCCTAGTGTTTGTCACGGAAAAGACTTAAGATGTGTGATAATCTCCTCGTGTCTTGGGAACGGGTGCACTTTGTACTTGACATTTTTTAGAGTCTTTTGCTGTAACAACGTAATATAGCACTTATGTATCTTTAGTATTTGCACACGAACTCTAGGTCGAGAAGGAGCTGAACATTGAAGGTGCTAAAGTGGCCGTCAAGTGAACAACAACAAAACCAATTGATTGAATTTTTAGTTATCGACGTTAGGCACTTTGTTTTTGTAGTAAAGTTGTTGATTGCCACAACATATAGCAAACCAATTTTGTTTAGAAATGACAGAACATCATTTAACTTCCTAGATTATTCAACAAATTTTCACGCCGATATCGTAAATTACTGCACCCGGTGCGCAGGAACCATGGCCGCTCTATTACGCCCAACAGTAGCCTTCCAGAAACAAATTAGGCTTAAAAGAAACAATAATGTTCTTCTTATCAAATAGAAATCCATAGAACCTTTATGAAGCGCGAATAGCGACCGCAGGCGTCATCAGCACCCACATGAATGACGCCAGAAATCATGTGATGAGGTCATCTGGACGTCATAGAACACCAATTCTAGTTCATCATCAATACGTCACCGGGATGTCTTAATGATGTCACCAAGTTGTGCTGATCGTAAAGGGGCACTATCAAACTACGCATGATGCAAAAAACTTCCAGTGCCTCCGTTACCAGAGACACTGCATTACACGGGCATGGAAAGCCTTTAGAGGGGAGAAGGGAAGCGGGAAGGGGCTGATCAATAAAATTGACAGAAAAGAAAGATTGATATCACTTTCCTGTCATGTTAGAAAATATACAAGGAACCGCAATTTTAGGTGGTGCTCACCGAATCAACAAATCAGTGAAAGGTAATTCAAATTTTTGTGGTCCTATGTTTATTCAACATTCATATTTGTATTGTTTTTCTACACGTGCACCAATAACTGTAGTGTCATGGCCCTTTGTGCTTTAAGGCTGTATAGGGTCTATGATGCCCACCTCTCCGCACTGTTCATCAACCGAAAGAAGCGAATTTCACTCAACACTGCATGTATGCAAGTTAGGCCCCTGCAGTTGGGACGACGCAGCAGACCCAAAAGTCGCGAGAACTCATGATGGCGACAGTAGCGAAAGAGGCGTGGCTTAAGTTGCGCTGCCGTAAAAGGTCCCACTGTGGAAGCGAGCGTCACAGAGGGTACCACTTGGAGTTCTGTGAAAACTGGCCCTCACTGTTTATTGACAAAGGACAGTGCGTTTTAGACGTGAAGCAGCTCTTTGATTAGCCCGCGCAACGCTGTCCCTCCGTATCAACGCGCTGCACACTGCAGCTTTTGGCGCGGTGCCAAGTAGGTCAGGCCGCTGCTGCGGTGAGCGTCACGCTCTCATCGCAGTGCGCGCTGACATCACGCTCTTCCTCGCCTGTCGCGTGCTCACCGTGGTGCCCACAGCTGCCTCGTCTGTTCGCCTGCAACACCTGCCACTACCACCGCTCGCTACACCACTGACTCGTCGATTCACGTGCAATAAACCTGACATGCACCTAACGTACGCATTGAATGATATCTGTACGTTTCATCTACATGACCTATTCCAGCCATCGCTTTAAACGAATCTTCCAGCGCTCAGCGGAGCACCCGCGTTGGCACTGTTCCATCCGTGACGCCACACCTGCACAACGCTGCCGCTTCACATCCCACCAGGGTTCTCTTCGGGGAGATGGTCGAAGTTTTTTTTGTCGACTGTCTATGATGATGTTAAAAGTCGGGCTCCGTAACCGCGCTGCCACCACTGTTGACTTATGAGTTTTTATCAGTTAAAGAGCTATTATATTTCAGAGGAAATATTTCTAAACAAATTGTGTATTGACGCAAACGTACTTATCAGAAAAACAATAACACCAAAAGTCCAGCTGTAATAATGAAAGTGGATGGTGCAAAGGAAGTTATCTACGGGAGTGGCTCAGCTCGATATCGGTACACATGAAAAATAAATATTCACACTAATTTCCGTATGCCCTTCGCGAAGAATTCACTTACTCTAGTGTGCATTAAGTAGGTGTGAGCTTTTTCTAGGAGTAAACTCGCTAACTTATTAAAAAAAATGCCGCCATATCCACGAAGTGAATGATGATGAGTGGGCGAAGCTCCGGAGGTAAACCTGGTAAACCATGAATCCTCCGTACATTTTGCCCACTCGATTTTATTGCAACGCTCCCCCTAGCGTACGTCGCCGCACTATATCGAACGATGACACGCGCCATATGTGGCATCATTCCTATTTTATAACACCTCGCATCTTTCATAATCAACTACACGTACCGCCGTCTAGTTTATAACATCTTGCATCTTTTGGACGGACGGACGGACGGACGGACGGACGGACGGATGGACGGATGGAAGGACGGACAGATGGATGGATGGACGGACGGACGGACGGACGGACGGATGGATGGACGGACGGACGGATGGACGGATGGATGGATGGACGGATGGAGACGGACGGACGGACGGACGGACGGACGGACGGATGGACGGATGGATGGATGGATGGACGGACGGACGGACGGACGGTCGGACGGACGGATGGACGGACGGATGGATGGACGGATGGATGGACGGACGGACGGATGGACGGATGGATGGATGGACGGATGGATGGATGGACGGACGGACGGACGGACGGACGGACGGACGGACGGACGGATGGATGGATGGATGGATGGATGGATGGATGGATGGATGGATGGACGGACGGATGGACGGATGGACGGATGGATATGGCTGTACCCTTTAGATCGGGTGGTGGCTAGCGTAATACTACGCTAGCCACTATATGTAGCCACTGTATGTAGTCCCCTGTATGTAGCCACGAGAGGTGGCTACATACAGGGGACGCATGGCCCACGCCTTAAGGAGCTTCGCTCCTAAAATTCTTCCCGCAGCGCAATTTAAAATATTCTTCCCGCGTGGGATGTGCGTGGTCGCAAAACAAATTGCCTTTCTCTATCGCCGAAGCATCACAAGATGGCACGCACTTCACCCATAGTTATGATGAGTGCGTGCGAAACGTTCAAGTGTTCACCACAAGCTTTCATTTAAAAGTGTATTCCCACTGAGGCTGGCTAGTTGGAACAACACCTATTTTCGTTCAAGCCTCCGGCAAAAGTTGGCAGAAAAAGCTGCATTATTCCCGTGTTTCAAGAAACGAAGGTTGACAAGCTTTTGTGGGCAAATATTCACACACAAGCTTTTGTGTAGCAATTTGTGTGCCACTATTCTCTCTCCCCCTATCCCCCGTGGCCTCGTTGTCTTTATATTTTTCATTCTTTTTTTGTCTTCCGAGAACGTAGGCCATGCAGTACGTGCCCTGTTGGGCTCATAAGCGGCATTTTCTAAAGTGGACCTTACGAAAACTCGTCTCACTAAAATTGGCCACTACCGCATTCCGGGCCAGGGTAGAGGATTACAGACTTAGTGGGATAACTTGAATCGCTAGTTAAGTGAGATGAGTGATTTCCCGTTAGCTAGCTCTCAGTTAGATTACTGAGAATCAAAAGGAAGGCGTGAGGTCGACGTCCCCTGCTCTCTGAAATTGCTTCCGGGCAACAGAACCTGATCGCGGATGCATACACTTCCGGGTAAGTAGAAACATAAACAACGAATAAGTGAAAGGAGAAAGTCATCTTCTTTTAGGAGCGGGCCGCCTTTCATCCACAGCCCGCTTGCAGGGACAAGTTATGGTGACACTCCACCACAGGCACTTGAAGCTTTAGACCTGCACGAAATACGGGACCGTTGCTGTCCTGTATACAAGAGCGACAGCTTGTGGGTGGACGCGGTGCCAATATCGTGCTGTACGGAGGCGTGGATGTAGGAGGCAACAGGCCATTCAAGAGCATACAGCCACACAATACACGTGACAGCTTGCCGGCAACCACAAGCCGATGAAAGGGAGTGGTGTACATTTGCGGTGCCTGTGTCGCTGTTGGTGGTGTATACGCCGTGCACTAACACTACTCGTCACCACCTGTGAGAACTTTTGCATATATCACGGCGTTAATGATCAAAAAGCGAAATAAGAGCAGTACCGCAAAAGAAACGCATACTGTAAAAAACGGAGTGATATACGCATGCAGGTGAGCGCTGCAAGAGAAGAGGGAGATGTTGGAACCTAAGAAACGGAATTTGGTCTAGTTTCTTCGCAAATCGTTAGTTTTTGCTTTACATCAAAAGGTCCCTGGTTTGTTCCCGGGTTTCGGCATCACGATGTAAAGGAAAACTATTGATCGGCGAAGAAACCAGACCGAACACCGTTTCTTGTATCTAACTTCTTCTTTTTTTGCAGTGCTCGCCTGCATGCGTTTATTCTTGCTTATTTTTTTCTGCGGATACCATAACCCAGCATGCGGAACGCTAACTTAGGCCAAGCACAAAATTTCGGGTGTGATTTGGTTCCATCATAACTATGGGTCCGTGGCGGTGGCACAAAAACGCTCTCATCAGCCGCCAGAGGAGACACTAGTGGCAGCGAAATTGTTTGCTAATTTCTAAAATAAATTGTTGTGGCGCTTTGCACTGACTTTTTTTTTGCTCGTTCGATCTTTCTATGCACTGTACTAAAGCCAGCTTATAGCGCTTTGCTCGCATGACAACAGTTGGCCAGCACATAAACTATTCATGAACGCCCGGCAACAGGTAGCACGCTACGAGCAAGCAACAATAATAAAAAAGTGATTCAGCTAGGCGCATGTTGAGGCTACGTACAACCTGTTTGTACAGCGTAACGCCGAGAGCAAGACTAATCGTGTTTACTCGACGACCACTTTTGATCACGAGCAAACAAAGAAGACTTTTTCTTTCTGATTCTTCGTCTTAAAGGACAATGCCCACAACCGTATTATTCTTAGGCACGACAGCTCAAGACGAAGACGCGTTTAGATTCGCAGTACTTGACGCCTGAGCAAACAACAGCTCTTCGATGAGTCCTTTATGTACACAAGCCAGGCAAAGCAGCACTTAAAAGACAAGTGCACTATAGTAAACTCTAGAATGATAAATGTGAAGACGGGTCAATAATTTAGTTCTCCCTCTTTAAAACGAACAAGTTCAAATAATACATGAATAAATAAATAATTGTAGATAAATCAATAAATAAGTAAATATATAAATAAAATGTACATGGCATGCGATATAAGAATCCGTGCAAACGTTTATATGCTAGGTGCTTGTATACAACTCGCCAGTCTATGTAAAATTTTAATAGGTCAGGAGTTAGGGGAAATATAAAAGCTCGGAGATGCCAACCAAGCCTAGAACACGAGGTGTCGCTGGAGTCAACGCTTATAAAAGTGGTCGTGTCTTATTTCCCTTCAAGTAGATAGAACTGCTTGTGAAAATGTTGGTTCCAGTGACACCTCATGTTGAAGAACATTTAATTTTTAGTGTGAAGCTTTGCTGCTGAAAAAACCGACAGATAAGGAGTGCCTGCCCTTGCCTGCTATGTTTTTACTGGTGCGTTTCATATTGCGATAAATTTTACTTCGTTAAAAATAAATAAATTTTATGGTTGGTAGCTTGGCTGGTGTTGCCGTTCAATGTTCAAGAAAAGTGCGCTAATGCGATTATTGAACCTTACTACCTTTTTGCACAATGGTGTATAGGCTATGGTCCTGTGAAAACGCACAATGTAGGACTGTGTCCTGGACCCTGTTGCATCCTTCTTTATTTCATTGTGCTCAATTTACTATTTATAGATGCATTTTTTACGTGCGCATGTCATCTGTAATGCTAAAGTTATTCGAATGATTGTGTGCTTAACGTTGACGGGTGAAAATAACGAAAAAAATGTAGTTCTTTCAAAGTTTGTGCCAAGGTGATTTAGACACTGCTTATATATAAGCACAGTCATGCAAAAAGGCCGATCATTTCTTGGCGGGCTGCAGAACTCACATATTATGTATACGCTAAGTGCTCGCGCGTCTTGGCAAATTACAAATGTATAAGCTGAAAGTGCAGCAGCTTGTAGGGAAAATTTTATGAGCGTCCGTGAAGGCTCGGGATGTAAAGCGAGTTATCTATTCGATCGGCCCAGTGGAGGTCACCTGAGAAATAGGGAGCCCCATCTCGAAGCTTAGGAGGGAAGCTCCTTAAGCCGTGAGTCATGCGTCCGCGATGTATGTAGTAGTAGTAGTAGTAGTAGTAGTAGTAGTAGTAGTAGTTCGTTGCAGTAGCACGTAGCCACCTCCACAGTCGGACTAGAGGAGCGGCACGTGCGCACTCATTTGAATCGAGGAGGAAACCCGCGCACGTTAATCATAAATAAGGAGATAGTTGTTTATGTATAAATAGCCTACAGATACGAGTATCGGTGACTTAATATTTGCCTTGAATTTGATGCTTACTAAAATTAAACTAGTATCAGAAGGACGCACTTTGAACACTATTTGGTTGCCACGTTTAACTCGCTAGGCGTAAACTCCTTGGTGTTAGCAGGGTTTAGCGATCGTTGATTCGCAGTTCCATCAACTTGACGCGGTGAAAGGTGGGAACGAGACACGAAGCGCAGGCCGTAAGAAAGTGCGCGCGTGGCATCTCATGTTTAGCCCTTGGAATGTCTGCTGAATGGCGGAACTTCTATATGATGAATATATAATGAAAAGATGCAAGATTACGGTACTTGAAGTGTTCACTAGATGCACAGACGGATGGACAGACGAACGGGCGGAGAGACAGACAGATGCACGGACGAACGAATGGATGGACGGACGGATGGACGAATGAACGGATGGACGCATGACCAGATGGATGGACGGATGGACACATGAGTTTACGGATGCACAAATGGACGGACGCATGGCCGAATGTACGCACGGATGGATGCACATACATACAGACAGACGGACGGACGCATGGAAGGACGCATAGATGAACGGACGCATGAATGGACGGACGCCCAGATGGATGCACGGACGACCGGCAGCGCAGAAGGAGTGACGGCTGCTTCGCCCCACTCACCAACATGCACTCCGGGGATATGGTGTGATTTTTTTTTGAAATACTTGAAGTGAAATCTAGATTATGAGAAAGAACAGACAAATAGAAAATAAAATTGTGAAAGCTCTTTGTCTATACTGATAATGTGCGTTATTTCGAAGGTTAGCGATAGGAAGTTTGAAACGTTTATGTCGTTATCAAATATTAAAAAAGGAAACAGTTATTTGTACGGCATTATCACGACGTTCGAAAGACACAGCAAGGACCCGTTTTGTTGTATTGCCTACTTTTTCTTTCCAATACATCCTGAAGTAAAGTCTAACAGCATACCTACAAAGACACGTTGAAGAGAGAGAGAAAGAGACAGAGAGAAAAAGGAAGGCATATAGGTTAACCAGATATTGGCATCTGGTTTGCTACTGTACCAACACGCTGAAGACAACCACAATATCTAAGGATGTGCTGCTTTCATTCGAATAAAAAATATAGTTCAGAAACTGGATCAATTTTAATTGATACTATCACTATAAACGCTGAATCGCAGTTAGAAGTTGAAATAATTTTGATAGATTAAGAGAGAATGGCCAGTGTTAGCTACTGCTTCCAATACCTCTACGAAGGTCACTTGAATAGCTACATTAAAAAAAAAACTGTACCAATCGTTCACAGATGCATATGCCTGAGCGGCAACGTCCAAGGCTTATCGTTCGATTTACTGTATAGGTTAGGTCATTGCTTTCAAGACAGACAAAAGAGCTACGTAGAAGTTTCCTTGCAAATATACGAAATTCGATGAATTCCGTCTGACAATACTTCTGAAATCGGCGAATGTAGAGCGGTCAGCTTGAACGCAATGCAGAAGGGGCATTGTCTGAGTCGGTGAGTCTAATTCACAGACATTGTTTTCAATAGAGTGGTTCCCGTTGTGCTTTCTATGTGGCTGCTTGTTTTTTGTGTTTTTTGCTTGTCTTGCTTTCTCGCTTCGCATTCTTTTCTCCTGACTTCGCTCTGAAGTCTGACTGCAGCCCTAATTCATATCGTAACGGACTTAGGCGAAGAGATATGATTAAGGTTGACATCAAAGTGGCATCCTTCGCATTCTGAAATGCACTTTTTCGTTACTATAAACACAAATAAACTTGCAGGACATGCCAAAGGCTGGCGTGTTTTCTCTTTCTTGCATTGAAAAACTCACCAAAGAAAACGAAAATAAAAACGGGAGAAAACGCAGAACAGGTCAGCAAATCCCGCAAGCAACGTGCTTATATGTTTCGCGGCCTTAGAATACTTGCGTGGCGAACGTAGTTCCAGCGCTGCCCTTCATTTTTTCTAGTTTCTTTTCGTTAGTGGGCGTGTTCTTTTCTATGATTGTAATAGATAGCTTACCTACTACATGGACCGTCTGTGTTGGCTGGTATCACCTCTGCGGCTCGTGCATACTCTATGTTTTTTTGTTTTTTTTCCCAGACACCGCCGCGTCCGTTGAAGCTTTGGAATGGAAGGATCACCTCCCTGTCTGCGCCGGCAGTTGTTCCTGGTTGAAGGATATGTAAATCGATGCATACACAGTCTCTTTTATTTACACGGAGGATGTTTCGTTGTACTATTGTTCTCCCTCCATATTTTGTCTTTCTCGTTCTTCTCCTTATTCTCTGTTTTTGTAACACCTTTTTTCTCTCCTTTTTACTGTGATTCGCACGTTCCCCAGCAAAGGGTGGCCAGCTGGCTAACGTTCCTGTCCTTTCTTTACTCCTCCTCTTGCTTTTAGACCAACTCAATGGACCCTTTGGAGGGCATACACTAGGTGAACGATAAAAATACAACGTATATAGGCAGTTAATTTACGAACACGATAAAAAAACATCTTTCTTTAGATATTTCAGTTTCTTCTTTGACGCACAAACAGGTCTGAAGGAAGACCTGAAATATAAATTGCTCCGCACTTACATTGAATGAAGATTGTCCTTGCTTGCACAAAATAACGCATCTATAATAATAACCCGAGATTGTTATGCGCACGAATATTGGTCGAGATTTACTGAATTTTATGTACCAGTTCAATAAATACTGCACAAAAACACACACGGGAACTTAATTTTAACTGATAGAAGAGTAATCTAAAAAACCGTTAGTTTATCTTTAAAAATAACATCTAGTTCAGAGAGAAGATAACATTTAATGATAAAAGTGCGGACGACAAAGAAGCTATGAAAACTAAACGAAGTTCTTGGGATAGATAAAAACAGACCTTGGTACTTTATATAAAGTGGCATTATATGCAAAGCACGTCGTTTTCCTCTCATGAATGAAGTTACTCTACTATATCAGACTTGGCAACACCAGGTTAAGTTTCTTTGCAATGAACTATAGAATCAATTGAGAATGACAGAGTACTTATATGAGTACATCGCGGGACTGTAATGAGTACATCGCGGGACTGCTTCAAGGACTGTAATCTTGATTTGAGCGTATCTATCTATCTATCTATCTATCTATCTATCTATCTATCTATCTATCTATCTATCTATCTATCTATCTATCTATCTATCTATCTATCTATCTATCTATCTATCTATCTATCTATCTATCTATCTATCTATCCTGTTACGTATGGGTGCTCTCGTGGTCAACCCTTAACCTTGGCGTGATCGAAAATTAGCATGTGAGGGTAAGATGGCTTTGGGAATATAACGCGTTGTTCAAGACATGAATAATGCCGCAACCCCGTCGCGTACGTCGTCAAACACTTCCCGCCGGACAGCGGCACATAACCACGGGCGGGCATGTGCCGCTGGTATGGGGTATGTGCCACAGGTGAGACACTTGGTATCTACCCATTAACGACGAGAACACACATGGGTAATGTTAATGCGTGAGTGTTAAGCAATACCCGACATCGGTGGCGTTGACCTAACGAAGGCACACAGTAAATATTAGTGTTAAGAAAAATCTGACACAAACAGCGTTGCCCCCCCCCCCCCTCCCACAAATTCAAAAAATAAAGTTCAGGCTTCCAGCAGGAATCTAACCCAAGCATTCTACGTGGCAGTCTAGCATTCTATCACACAGCTACGCCAGGTGTCGGAACTACTTTTCAAATATACGCTAATCTTCGTGAAACGTCAATAGTAGTTGCACGCTGCCTACCCAATTTTATAAACATTACATATATACACCTTTGATAAAGCCGTCACGTCGGGTTAACGTCAATTGTGGTTAGCTGCCTTGCGCTGAAGTTGAATAATGTAGCAGTGTCCAGGGGCAGCATCTTCGCGACCATCAGCGCTTCATATCGGCTTGTGGTGTTGCTAATACGCCTCTTCCAGTTGACATCGTTGCGCAAGTGAAAACAACTGGGTATATAAACATCTGCAACTATTCAACATATGTCTGGGCGTGCAACATTTGCATACATATATTTAGCGTCATTTGATTACGTGTCGCTCAATAAAAAAAATGCAACATGGTTACCTTACCTACGCCTGCTTCGCATAACGTGGATCCCCAGGTACGTCAGATCTGCCATTTTTTGTTAGCAGATGTATTACATATAAAAAAGCCTGAGACAACGTCAAACGAATGCATTGCTCAGCTGTGTGCCACTACTGATCTCAGAGCTATATCTACGAAATGCATTCGAGTGACGAAAGAACAGCTTTCAAGAACTAACGAAGGCACTAGGCATAACTTCCTTATACGAGTGAGAGAGTTAAGTTGAGGAGTAAGTCATCATTAAAACACTGAACAGCATTGCACCCACGCATCTGCAGTGACTGAAAAAGCATTCTACGAGGTGAGTGCCCCTACGTGTCTAAGCTGTAAGCTTCGCCCTTTAGGACACATTCCATCCACTATTCCAGGTACAAAACTTACGCGCACATATATAAGGAGGTCATCTAGTTGACGACGAGGCTGCGTTAACTGTTCACGTTTACCTCGCTCTCAGCACTAGTTGCATCTATGTGTGATGGGGCCCACGTCATCCAGTTGCAGAGGAAAGCTTGTTACCTTTCTGGGCTCTTCGCAAAACGTAAAGCTAATGGTGGTACTTCAGAGCAGCTATTTCATGGGCGTTTTGTGAAAAAACAGGACTAAACGTCACGAAAGGATGAGAGGGAGCAGTGAGGGATTGGCCGGCGCACGTGTGATAGTCAGACGTGAAACTAGCAAGCGGGAACAGCAATGCTGTCAATCATTTTGGGAAATAACAAGCACAGAACGAACAGAGGCACCATTCCGTCCCATAGAACGAATATATAATGGTATCCGGATGACTTGGGTTGAACCAAACTGTAGGCACTAGGGCAAATGAGTATAATCTGCCTGCTTTGTGTGGGCCTTACTCCAATACCGCACTGATGGTGTGCGAACTTCGCAACAAGGCTCCACCGCCGAACGTCTTGTGAAATTTTGACACAACCTACAACGCAAACAAAACACCAACACAGATAAATGGTTAATACCACTCTTCATTTTCAAGCTCTGGAAAACAACGCCTGCCAACACTGATGTTCTGCTCTAATAATTATGTTTAGCTTCAACCTTCAAAACATATTTGATTCTTTTCGCTCGCACATCGGCTCTCTCCCTCTCATCCTTTCACGTAGTTTTGTTTCGTTCTGTCACAGGAACTATAAAAACTCCCTTAGGCTCCATAGTGCGCTTGCTAATTTTTTCTAACGAGGGCCGTATTCCTGTAGCTTGAGGCGGTGCATTTGTGGGCACCTGACAACGCCCTTATTGCCTGACACTTGCATTTCTTCAGGTTTTTTTCTTGTGTGTTTCTTTAGCATGTTCGTTTTCCCTCCTGACAAACGAGTGCGTATTTGACGCAAGAACTACTGTGCAGCCCGACAGCAACAAATGAGTAATTACTTCCGCTAGGCGTATCCAGCATGCCTAATTACTTCCTTTCAATGGTCTACTCATGCTAGGAGCACAGCGTGCCGCGACGCCTGTGTCACGCCTGAAGACAGGGAGACGATGTTGTGCTTGGGGCTTCTCCCCTCCGAAATTTTCATAGAAGACAGTGTTTTGTCGAAAACGACCAATAAAAATAGGTATTTTTTAAATAACTTCAATCTTCAGCAATTCCACCCCCGAACTCTTCCTCGAAAAAATTTTCTGGCTACGGGCCTGACCTGTGTACCGACATCTATAATACAGTAAAAAAATTAGTACCTCATTTTATCTGCTTCTTATTTGATCTCAAAATTAAAAGACATCCCGAGCGATGACAGAAAAAAGTGTGGCAGTAAATTCTCTGCAAAGCGATTCTCGCAAACTTCCAGGAGCATAGCCCTGTGTTCAATGAAACACATGTTTTTTTTCTGGTTTCTTCCCTTTCTATTATATTTGCTTGACGAAATGAAGAGAGGACTCATCGCTGGCTTTTGTCAGCGGCTACCTTAGAAGGAAGAGCAGCCAAAGTAACAAAATACTTTCGAAAGCATCGATCGATTGCCCTGAATCTATACAATACTTTATATATATATATATATATATATATATATATATATATATATATATATATATATATATATATATATATATATATATATATATATACAATTTAAAAGTATTTACATCTGTTTACTGCCATAACCAGCTACCTTATGGCAATAAATATGACTTTCAGCAATGAAGGTCTTCTTCCCCCTTAGAACGCTCTAAGCACGGAAAAGCACTCTTTACAGGCAGGCTAGAGTGATTTTCGAGGAACCTGTCGAGGAACATGTACGAAGAGAACGCAAGCATAAGTACGTACTAGTATAAAATATACTATGCCGCCACAAGTGTATGATACGCTGAATTATCACTGAAGTTTAATTGTGTAAGCGCTAAAGCGTTGTGGTTAAGTGGGAAATCTTCTGGGAAAGTGTCAAACGTTCGCTAGTGGCGTAGAGGTAAAAATATAAAATCTTGTGTAATATTGCACTTTGCATTACTATGTTTACTTCTCTTTTTAGGTTACTGGCAATTTTTTCCTAATAGGCCCTCAAATGCTGAACATACATTTAAAAATTTTTTTGACATTTTCCTTCTGGCGAGACGGAAGCAGGTTTGCACATGCAGGCAATGGCCAGCATGAAAATGCCCCCACACTTTCATAACAGCGAAAATGAATATCATGAAATAACCAATAATGCAGCAGAACGGTTGCACCTTTTACATTAGTTGATGAAATGAGTTCTACAAATAAGAAGAAGTACAAATGTGTAATTATTTTCATGACTTCTTTAATGTGCAGTGCTAATAATGTTAATTGCGTACATGTGCACTACTAATCATCAACTTCACAAAAACAGTTCTTTCCCGAAAAGCACCAGCTGAGCCATTTAGATTGGCTAAATAAGGGAAGCTATCCAAACACAGTCTTTTTATTGTTGCAGTGTTTACAACAGATCACACCTTTGTCATTCAGTGTATTGATTGATTAAGGAGTTAGACAAGGAGAGCAGAAAGGTGGGTCTTAAAATTAATCTTCAGAAAACGAAAGTAATGTACAACAACCTCGGAAAGGAGCAGCGCTTCGAGATAGGTAATAGTGCACTTGAAGTTGTAAAAGACTATGTCTACTTAGGGCAGGTAATAACCGCAGAGCCGAACCACGAGATTGAAGTAACTAGAAGAATAAGAATGGGGTGGAGCACATTCGGCAAGCACTCCCAAATTATGACAGGTAGATTGCCACTATCCCTCAAGAGGAAGGTATATAACAGCTGTATCTTGCCGGTACTTAGCTACGGAGCAGAAACCTGGAGACTTACAAAGAGGGTACAGCTTAAATTGAGGACGACGCAGCGAGCAATGGAAAGAAAAATGGTAGGTGTAACCTTAAGAGACAAGAAGAGAGCAGAGTGGATTAGGGGACAAACGGGGGTTAAGGATATCATAGTTGAAATAAAGAAGAGGAAATGGACATGGGCCGGGCATGTAGCGCGTAGACAGGATAACCGCTGGTCATTAAGGGTAACTAACTGGATTCCCAGAGAAGGGAAGCGGCTTAGGGGGAGACAGAAGGTTAGGTGGGCAGATGAGATTAAGAAGTTTGCGGGTATAAATTGGCAGCAGCAAGCACAGGACCGGGTTAACTGGCGGAACATGGGAGAGGCCTTTGTCCTGCAGTGGACGTAGTCAGGTTGATGATGATGATGATGATGATGATGATGGTGGTATTGACTGGAGTTTCGAAGGAACGCCAGGCCTGCGCTGAACTCGCTGCACAGTCAAAGCGAAAGCTAGAAGAGCGGCATTTCAGAGCCTTTTCTGAACACTCTTTGGGGTGCTATAAGCACACTGATGGATATCCACTCCGTCATAAAATATTGCATATTTTATATAGTAGGCCAGCATTCACTTTGTTATCATTCGTCATTTTTTGAAGAAGAGTGGTATCGGCTACACACTTGTTACTACACACTTGTTACAATTCTGTGCAATTTTTTCAAGCAGTGGCTGACGATGATCAAGAAATACGCCTGAAGTGGGTATGCGACACAGTGAATAGGTGATCAAGAAAAAAGAAACCCTAACTTTCTCAGATCTTTAGCTTATAATTTGTAGTGATGTCTGTCAGGAACAAGAGCTGGTTTGACCACTTGCACAGCAAACATTTTTGTTTATTGGCACTATTATCTCTAAACTAATTTTTAGATTGGCTTTAATTTCATTTCAGTTTCATTTAAGTATCCTACCGCCCAGTTCTTGGCCCATCCCCCTCCGTGGGTGAGTGCCATCCATCTGAGGTCATCAGCATCAGCATCAATTAGTAATGAGTCGGAGCACTAGACGACCCATTGGTTACGGAATTCGCATTGTGTGATATCTGGCTGTTACCATTATGTTCTGAAATGCTTTATTACTCATATTAATGCAATTCTTTCCCCGACATCAAGCTTGCCTAAGGCTGATTTGAAAACGTGTTCCAAACACTGGCGTGGTTCACTGGTAGCGTTGACTCAAAGAATGCAAAGCACAAGTATTAGGGTCCCTGCAGGAATCGTACCCAATCATTTTGTGTGGCAATCAAGTATTGTACCAAACAGACAAACCAGCTCTCGAAACTGCTTTGGAAGAAAATACTATGCAGTAATAATAATAATAAAACGACAATGGTAGTTGTAGTGCTGGTAATCTAATTTTAGAAACATTTCATACGTGCTCCTACGACGTGAGCATTGTGCGAAAGCGCTAACCACAGAAATTTGTCTTCGCAGCGCTAGCCACGTCTACCATCCTCGCGCGTACACGTGCTACGTAGCTTTCTAGTTCTAATGTTAATAATTTCAGATTTCTTCGGTAATACTCATGTTATTTCTGGCATCGTTACGCAACTGTGAGCAAGTGGTATTATAAAACAGATGAGAATGTTGAACATATTGATGTGCGTACATTTATTTGTACATATCTCTGGAATCATATCGTAACAATTGCTAAATAAAAAAAATTACGCAGGTCACTTTCCATTCACATGCTTAGAATAACGTCGCTTCCCATAACACGTTGAACCTACCGAATTATTCAGACTTGTTTTGACGCCAAGTATTTCCAGAGTCTAGGTTCAATGCGATAGCTGTTTCAGTGTCTACAAAAAGTAAAAGGTTCTATGGTATTTGCACACATAAATTTAGGAAACAAAAATACACACACTACATTTATTTTACGCAAATACTCAGCTTCTCTGTAAATTTGTAGTCTATTAACTAGAACGTTCTGCCAACCCCAAGGTTCCAAGATGAATTCCTCGCAGTGGTGGTCGAATTACAATGGTATAATATTTTAACATATACTATATAAAACGCTCCTACATTTCAGTTTCAATAAGTTGGTTGAAACTCTAAGTAATTAAGTTTAGCTAGGTAACCAACACTGTGATGTAATTCTTAAGTGCAGTGTATTTCTGTTCATCTACTTACCATACGGATATTAAAAAATGAGTCAAATGTGGTGCTTTCCGTGACTAATACATGTGTGCGACGGAGTCCTTCTGCTCAATCATTTTTTTTTGTTTATAGCTGTGTAGAACATTAGGAGCAGACTCCTTGTCCTGTGGGGAATTGCGCATGTGTTGGCAGCTGCATTAGCGAGCAACAAAGCGAAGCAGCCAATCAAGCGTTCCGATTTCCTAGAAGCCCTCTGATGCAACTAGATCGACCTGATCACCAGCCGCGTGATCAATTCCCCCGAGTTAGTAGCGTGTCAGGGTTCTTTCCTCGCTTTGTTGGACAAGGGGCAACCGGCTTGCGTGAGCATGCCAGTTGCATACTCCACTTGCAGGAAAAATTCAATTTCTTCAGGCAACTTGCTTAATTTGCATAGGTAATTCCAAAAAATATTTTTCTCCGCAACAATTTAGTGAGAATTTTCTTAAACTATTAAGCAATTGGGAAACCAAAAAGTACCAATTCGACAAGTACATGGGTGTCTGAAAATCCGAGCAGCCATTCATTTAGCTTTTATTTCAAATACTATACCATGTGTGTTCGTGTATGTGCATAACACTTCAGCTTGTGTTAGTTACCGACGTCGAGTGAATGCGTTTGTCTGACTCATTCATACTGGGCATTATTGAACTTAAGGAATTATGACACCGACACGCACCAAATTGCGGCTACCAGCAAAACATAAATGTATACAGTCTATTGTGCTTTTATATGTGTGAAAAATATATCCCGAAAAGTTCTTTACTGCAAAATGTTCCCTTAAAGTCGCCAGCTATAGGCCCCCTACAAAGCCGGTTAACGTCATTTCGCCATGAAGTGTGATGTAATGTGCTTCATGGAATCTATTCATCGTCTTCTACTCACGTTGCAGCCCCTGCAAACTTTTCGATTTTGTATGTTCTACTTTCAAAAGAAAGAGCTAATAGCTTTACTTCACGCGCCGCTGACCACGGAGCAATATGGTTGGCCGAAATATAGACACTGGCAAAGCACGCGGATTGATACGTCACGGCTGGCGAGTACACCAGTGTTGTCAGAAACTCTCATTCCGCTCATGTGTTTATATAAATGATCGTTATAGGTTAAGTTCATGAGGAAATGAGCTGCAATTTTCAGTTTGTGAATATCTAACGATTAACCACCAAAACAAAGATTATGACCGAGAATTGGGTGTGATGGGCTCTTGCGGTAGCTTCAGTGCATCACTCTATTACAAGATTTCGGCTATGACGCGGACATAAACACTTAAAAAAAGACTGCGTTTTTAACCAATCACGCCTTCTTGCAAAGACTGTACAGTCAACGCAATTTAAGCTTCAATATTTTGGAGACAAGCGATTTACTTGTTCAAATACTGGGCATAACATAAAAGTGACAAGAATGGCTGCAATTTTGTGTTAGTTCAGTAGTCTCAGAAAGCAGTGACTTGTAACTAACAACTGTTTGGGCAGTTACATAAATTATAGGACATTTCTAACAGCCATAGAGGTAGGCTGATTCAACACTACAGTAACAAAGGTCGGAACCTTTCATCGGGGTGCAATGTCGTAAGGTTCTACTGCATATAGAAGTCTGCGTGTCAGACTTTCTAAAGACGCCGCTTTCATTTATGCTGCAATGTGTGCGGCTTCAACTTCCACCCAAACTTGACTAATCTCGAAGCTGCGAATATAAGAAGGAACATGGTCGAAAAGTTGCAGGTGTTCTAGAAGAATGATATTTAGGCTGCGATGCAATTCAGCATCAAAATTGGCTATCATATTTTCTTGCCAGCTGCACGTTCTGTCGAAGCAGTTTTGTGCGAATCTGGGTTGAGAGGTTGCATCGCAGAATAATTTACATTTAGGAGCTTTACTTCATAGTCTGGTCCTGCGTGAACAGTATGCCCGGATAGCGGATTGGCTCGAGCTAGCCTTCGCGGATATTTCTCGCATTGGCGTTTTCAATTTTTTTTAGTGTGTGTGAATTCAAGTAAAGAATTTGTATTCATAATTGTTTCTTTTATGTGATCAAAGCACTCCCCACCAAAAAGTTTGAAATAGTATTAAATTATGTGTCTTGTTTTTATTTAAAAACTACGTCTGTAAAACCAACACTGCTTACGTCAGCAAAGACTTGAAAAAAAACTAAATAAGGAACTGGAAAAAAAAAAGATTTCCATAAGCACAACTAAGTGTAAATAGTTGTTGAAGACATCAATATTCCTATCCTAGAGCTATTCTCGAAGAAAACTTAACAACATGGACGTCTGAAATGCATTCAAAATTCAGCGCCTGACACACAAAAAATTTACCTTTTTGATGCTTGCTGTCCATAGAATGTTCAATGTCTCGCAAACTTAAGTGCCTCTCTAAACACTCCTGCTTGTAAACGATTGGGACCTCACAGAAATATTTATCACATCTAATGCCGTGGTCTATTAAAGGTGGCAGTGTGTCACGTCGCGTTGGAAATAGGGACAGGCAGGAAAATCTGCCGATCACATGGAAATTGCAAATTGCTCAAGAACTGCTTTTCCTGGGCTTGTATTTCGCTTGTGACTGAAGAGAAATGGCCTGTCTATTGAAGTGGTTGTTAGAAATTGCCTATTACATTGCTCAAGCAAAAGCGCTTATCAAGGACCACACCATTTGTGCGCTGGTGTGGACCATTGAACATTCTGTTTCTTGGAGTTGTTTTTCTTAGGCCCTTTACTAGAGTTTCGCACTGTAAAATCTTTCGAAACATTTTTTACTGCGTGTGCCTGCCTGTGCACACGTGCTTGAATAATAATAATAATAATAATTATAATAATAATAATAATAATAATAATAATAATAATAATAATAATAATAATAATAATAATAATAATAATAATAATAATAATAATAATAATAATAATAATAATAATAATAATAATAATAATAATAATAAGTGGTTTATTTGAGACGCAGACTCAGCCTTATGCACCCAGAATTGAGCTTCGTAATAGCTGCTTCGCATGTGAAAGAGAAAGCTGGAAAAGAAAATTTCAAAGTTTCAAGGACGATATTCTCAAAGCAACCAAAGAAGGAGGAATACTGTACCACTAGTTGGGCACCACATTGTAAGACAAGTAGACCACGCTCTGATTAAGGCCACAATTATATTGTCATGCCTTGCATGCGCTGATGAATGCGCTGTAACTGTGCTGTGTCGTTTAGTTCGTTTTCCTTCTTTTTTCTTTGTGCACTATGTATTGAACACGTTACTTGTAATAAAAATCTTTTGCAAGGCTGTTGTGCTTACGAGTACATAATCACTTCTGCCACGTCCTATATGTTCGTGTGTTTCTTATTACGTAAAATGTACTGTGCGCTTCTCATTGACACGAGATGGAGAAAAAAGTCAAACGCTTCGCGACTGCTCACCTTTTCGCATCGTCCGTCAAAGTAACCGGTCACTTAGGGTATCTTCGCGCGTTCGCAAAGTCAAGTTCACGAGAAAATAGTTGATTGATTGATTATATGATTGATTAATTAATTGATTGATTGATCGATCGATTGATACGTGGGGTTTAACGTCCCAAAACCACCATATGATTATGAAAGATGCCGTAGTGGAGGGCTCCAGAAATTTTGACCACCTGGGGTTCTTTAACGTGCACCCAAATCAAGAGAGAGAATAGTTACGACGTAGATGAACGTGCGAAGGTTTTAGTTAAGTGTGGTCAATGCTCGTGGTTTCGCATCACGCAACAATGGCACACAGCGAAGTATAAGGTAACAGCACTATAAGTGTTTCACAGGTGTGATGTCACTGCAATTCCCAAGGTTTAATTGGTTTATTATTCAAGTGATTTGCCTAAAAGGGGAGGCCTATACTCAGCTTATTATTACTATAGTTCTTCATAACCATTGAACATTGCACTACGCATCTTACTCAAATGGAAAAGAAATTATGTGTCCACTTGCAAGAGATGGCACCAGTTCACCACAAAGCGACACATTTATGCAGTGCAGCCAACTCCAAGAAGGATGTTACCTGACGTCGTAACATCGCATCGTTATTGTAGGCGTCTATCTACACTCGTTTTTCTTGTGAAGTTGAGAGAATCTTACTATGGAGCTTGCTAGGACACACCTACACATAAAAATAAGGTACAAGAACATCTATGCGCTTTGGTCTTCTCAAATTTGATGATTTGCATGATTACACTTGCTTACCCATCTATTCAAAGAACGAAATAATCCCGAAAACTGGTTGCGTCATTCAACACCGGTGTTCTATTTCAGTTCCCACAACATCGTTTTTCTTAGAGCAAGTGAGCGCTATGCCGTATTGAAAATTGCGAAACTATCTCGAAATGTGATTATTTATTGTATATTCTAGAGATTCGCAGCGTAAGAAGGCATCCTTAGAGTGAAGTAGGAACTTAACGCTACGGAGAAGAAAGAAAAACATACGCAAAAGAGTATAAGCAGCGAATGTCGTGGTTGCGTAATAGTTAATTTCAAGCAATGAATTACCTATGCCAAAATATTTGTTCAATAAAGCAATCACTAAAACGCCTATAAAGACCGAGGCAACTTGAAAAAAAATCAATATCTACATATGGTTGATTGAAGTAAACTCTACCACATACAGTAAAGGTAAGCTGGCACTGCTTCTACATGCTGCCTCTTTTATAATATGAATAGAACACTCTTCCTCGATTGGAAATTCGTAATGTCCACTTCCTCAAACAACTTATGCTGTCACGTTCGAATGCAGAGTGAATCAAAAACTAGCATACCTACCATGCATTTATAGAGTTTATATATATTAAGCTAAGGAAGTGTTTCTGGGATGTCTCTACCAAGTTGACAGAGCAGAAGTGACTGGAAACAATATATACGTAGTTTCTTTTTGTTACAGGATCAAAAATAACCTTTTGACGTGTTGGCTCACATATTTCAGTGACTGTTTATCCGTAACTTCAGTATTCTTTAAGGTGCTTACCACGCGCGTCTCTCTGTCCTGCCCCCATCCCAACTCCGCATCGTCGCGCTGCTTCCACAGATATTTCTCCGCATCCTATAGAGGGTCCAGTTTTATTATCTCCGTAATGTAGAGAAAAGCGCGAAAAGGGAGCAACTGCTCTAATTTATCTGTCATAACTCGCTCGTATACCGTTCCTGAAGTCCAATACAAGCTAAAAGGGCAGCGTAAGAGGATTACTTGTCCACTGCCTTACGCCGTCGTCGGAAAATTGTTTCTCCCGCCCTGTCAAGTGCGTGTCGCCGCACGATGCGACAGAAAACATGTCGGTCGGAGGGAAAACGGAAAATGGAGCGTTGTATCAAGAAAATGGCCGCAAATAATGAAATGGGGATCCAACTTACTATCGCGAAGGACATGCAGCAAAAGAAGGTTGAACCATCTGGCGACAGAGTGTCACATGAGGCAAGAAAGGACCGAAGATGAGAAGCGGTCAGGAACATCCTGTGCAGAAGTCG
This sequence comes from Rhipicephalus microplus, assembly GCF_043290135.1. Classification (NCBI taxonomy): domain Eukaryota; kingdom Metazoa; phylum Arthropoda; class Arachnida; order Ixodida; family Ixodidae; genus Rhipicephalus; species Rhipicephalus microplus. The sequence goes on from NC_134701.1 coordinate 256,356,013, forward strand.
CTAACGTCTCGCCGTGAAGGATGACGCTACTTTGATTGTTGCCAGGAGAAAAAGCAAATGAAGGCGGCTAGCAAGAAAGAAAGCCCAGCCGATAGCTTGGTGCAGCTGAGCTCAGCTTGGCGTGTTGTATTGAGGATGACAGCAGCAGATGCTTTCTGCGCCATGCGTGATTGCGTCTGCGAGTGAAGAATGGCGATCAGAATGCCCGCTTCCCAACCATGACCGCCCTGCTCGTGGTGGAGACGGCTTGCACGACACTACCGGCACAGAGACTGACATAAATGGAAACGTGGGCAACGTTCGCATGGCATAAAGGAGACGCAGTATAGGGGTTAACTAATGTTATCTTGGGTGCAGTACGTCCGTAGAAAAATTTGTAAACAGAGATTGTGTCTAGCCGATGTTTCGGCAAGCGGACGTATCTTCCTCAAGGTTGGAAGAGAACTGGGGAAAGATGGAAGCTTGTGATGAAAACCCGTAAATAGGGGTTGTATTGAAACGTCGGCTCGCCACAACCCCTTTTTACGGATTTTTCAACGTAAACTGCGATCTTCCTCCTCATACAGTTTTTTTGTATAGTAAATGCGGGATTCAATGTAGCCACTTTTATCCGCTGCCCTATAGTTGCGTCTGTAACAAATGCTTCTTCTCCCGAGTTATTGCAGAATCAATGCTGGCTCGTTACGTGATGCTTACTGACTCACAGAATACAAAGTTGGTACCAAATAGCTGGCATTTACGTGACCAAGCGTGCATTATAGTAGATGGAAGACGAGTGATTTGCCGTGAATGATGCGGCAGTCAACAAAGCCATGTTTCGGGATGAATTCTTCTCCATGACTGTTTCTCTCCACTGTGGCTGGCTCTTCTAGGGCCGAACACGCATACCTTCTACTCACTGCGTGAGCATCGGTTAGCGTACGCTAAATAACTGGGTTCGCACAGAATTGCAAGTGATTTGTCATTAGAAGTTAGTGACAAAGATAAAAATATCAATAAAAGCAAAGGCTTGTTGCTAGGGCGAGTGGATAGCTTAGTTACATGTTTTAAATGTTATACTCAGTCGATGAGTGCATGCTGACATTTGATGAGGTAGATACAAAAAAGTCATGAAGCTGGAAATTATAATTAGGAGATGTGTACCTGCTAAACCAAAATGAGGTTTTATTAATCAAGAAGCAGGTAGCGATAAATGATTCCATGGTAATTTTTGTGAGCGCGCAGTGATAAAGTGACGGCGGAGTTTACTGACACCCATGTAGTCCTGGCTTTGGCTGCTTGGCAAAGTCTTGCCAAGGTTCTCTTAATTCTATTTTTTACTTCTTTCTACTTCTCTCTTTTTTTCCCGTTTTTCTGTCCTTGTTTCTCTGTGTATTTCGATTTATTTTCTCACTAATTCCGTTCAATTTTCTTTCATGTCTTTCTTTCTCTCTCTCTGTTTTCGATTTCTGACTCGACTTTTTCCGGTTTTGTATTGTTTTTTTTTATGAATCTCTCATTCTATTTCTCTCTCAATATGGCTGCATTTCAACTTAAAATTTTTGTTATTCTTGCTACGGTGAGCTTACTCTCAACCCTCCTGCTTTCCCCACTCCTCACCAGAACATCTCTTCTTCTCAAGTTCACTTCTTCTTCCCACCCGCTTTCTACACTCATTACATTATACAAGGAAAAGCTCTGTCTGCGTGTCTGTCAGCGCAGTGTTTGTGCATAATATTATGTACAACCACTGCGCTATTTTAGCTCCTAAAGCTTTAACAGAGAATGGTTAAATTACACTCCTGCTTTTCAGAACTGCACCAGCAGTGAATGAAGACTCTAGCTACACCAGATTTCCACAGAGAGTCAACATTTTCAAGCGAAATCGAAGAGCGTCAAACGGGACGCATCATGCAGTTCACCTATGCCTTGAGAGAAAAGCTCTTAGCGACGGTCGGTTTTGAAGCCGGTAACGCACACACCTGAAGCGAGCGAGCAGGAGTGTCAGCACTGAGCTGCAGAACCTAACTGGAGACGCCCCAGCTGCATAATTCACTAGAGAATGAGCCGCGGAACGCCTCAACTCTTGCGACGCAGTCTCTAACGTTCGAGTTCAGAGAGGCCGTGGACGATGACGGTGCCGTATCGCTTCAGCAAAGCACAGAGAATGACGGCGGAGATAGATAATTAACTTCCACCACCTTCACCAGCCAGATTCTATAAGCACCGACAACACCGCCTGCGCAGAGACACTCTCAGTGCTCACGGGATTGCTTCAGAGCTATTAGGTACTGTTGATCTGTATAACAAAATAGGATAAGGCGGTGGTGGCTTTTCAGATCCCTACAGTGGCAGGCGGCGGTGCTCGGGCTCTTGCCGGGACACTGATATGCGTAGTACGCGCACCGCTTCCACCTTTCTGCAGGAGTGCGCAGGAATGTGACGCTGCTTATAGGTGAACGACGATGGTAAAAATGAAAGAAGGCCGTGAAAATCGGAACAAATGAAGAGAAAGCACAAAGCTGCAAGTGATATATCTGAAACTGTGGATTTGATTGCATAAGATGCGGGGAAAAAGATGATTGAATGGGGATCGAAGCGGGAGTAAACTTGGAGATGGCTGAGAGAAAACGGGAAGGGAGAGACGCAATGCCACACATACAAAAAAAAGGGCGGGTTAGAGCAACATTCAAAAGCTTGGCGACGTGCACTCTCTGAAAAGTGCCTTAAACGACGGCCCTCTGTCTCGTCTCTTCTATCCCCTCCTGTCGTTTGCGCGGTTAAGCCCTCTTTATCTGAAAAGTGCACAGTTGAACGTGTCTCGGTGGTCGCATTGAGGTTGAAGACAGCTCGTCGTGGGAAGATTCATTGGTGAATTTTCAAACCTCATCGTGCCCAGAGAATAGCTATGAGTCGCTGATTTGTTTTCTGACGATGTGTCTGGTTAACTTCCCTATCTTCTCTCTTGTTGTTCTTGTCCTCCCCGAAATACCAATAAATTCAAAACACGAGGAGGACCATCTGATGATGTACTTGCTTTACTAAACCATTGTCAATATGACAAGGAAAGTCTGTACGAAAGAGGACGGAGGGGTTAGAAGGGGCATGAGTGGTGAAGTCAGCGTGAAAAGACGTTCCTCGCAGAATATCAGAAGGAAGCTTGTGGAGCCTTAAAACTGAAAACAACAAAAGCTACCAGCAATAAAGACTGTATGCCAGCAGACAACTGCTGAGAAAAATAGACTGAAAAGTGCTGGAGAGCTGGCAACTTCCTGCAAGAGCTCCTCCCAGTAGTGTTCCAGATAGCCGCATCGAATAGCTCTTCCGTAACCTTCGAGTGGCAGTGTGATCTCCAGTGCTCCGCAGCCACCAGACTACTTCCCTGACAATACTTCATCCACTCTAAAGGCACTGAGCCGATCTCTTCAAAACGTATGTGCTAACGATACCACGGACTGAAGCTCGGTCGTTTTATGCATCCTTCTTAACTTCAGCATCAGTGTAATTTTCCGTTAAATACTACTTCTAGCGTTGTGTGCCTGTGTGAGTCACTGCACTATAGCGGCAATATGTCACAAAATAAAAATATAAGGTGACGTCGTCTCATCGTCAATAACGAGAAGATGGGGAAGAGAAAAAAAGTAGACAGCACAAAAATATGAAGAAAACGAAGTTACTGACTTTCTGAGGCGAGACGATAGTTTTGGTTAAATCTAGTGTCGTCTTTTTTAGCAAGCACTCCTCCATAGTTCAAGCTTCACTATTTAAACGATTGTAATGAAACGCCCAGACTGATCCAAGAGCACTTGAACGTAGATCGCAGTTTTCCGGTGCATCGACGCTACTGTGACCCGAAAATGCACCATTTTATATAATGGTATTGATGAAATGTGGAAATTAACGTCCCAAAACCACCATTAGAATATGAGAGACGCTGTAATAAAGGGCTTCGGAAATTTTGACCACCTGAGGTTCTTTACCGTGCACCCAAATCTGAAGACACGGACCTACAAGATTTTCGCCTCCAACAAAAATGCAGCCGCCGCCATCATTCTATGTTGTAAAGTTTTAGTTTCTTTGTGTTTTACCTAACTGCAAGCAATAAACGTAAAATCAAATATGGTAGAGAAAATTCAACTAACACTATCATTACACTGCATGCAACACTCAGGAAGAGATGCACGGAGGAGAATATTGGAAACGCACCTAATTGTCTTCTTTTGACATCGTGCTCGTTTTACGCAGCTACAGTACCTTCTCTGATACTGAATATTATTGACTGTTTTTTTTCTAGAAAAACGCAGGTGCTTAACGTGGCAAAGTTTTCTCACTGTTCCTCTCAGCAAGCTACTTCGCTGACTCCATAAAGCTATTGCTTCCTGCGAGCTCAGTAGCAAGCAAGACAGCAAAATATTCTGATGTTCCGACCGCAAAAACTGATGACTGTGACACATCTGAAGCAGTTACAAAGTTCATAAATGGGGCGTGGGCCATCTAACTGACGTTCTAGTCAATAAATAACAAGTAATACCCGCGCGCGTCAAAGGAAACATATACTCTCCCTCAATTTATATTGGAGCAAAGTTTGCTCAACTTGTTTGCAGCTTTATATGTAAGGCTCTTCTATTCCGACAATGCTCAGCTAATGGAGTAACTCGCTGCAGCAGACTGCTCTTAGAAATAGATGCGGCTCTAGGCCTTAGCTCGAAAACCAGCATCATTGAGCCCCAAGACAGTGTGTTTTCGCGCAAATCTGAAAGGCAGTGGCTCAATCGCCTAACAACAGAGTCCTAGATTGGCTCTCGAGAATCGCCCCCATTCCCCGCGGCTAGCAATTTCTGTGCGCAACGAATAGACGCCGTGATGGCTTGCCGTTAGCGCGCATGGTTGGGGTGGCAGTGCAACTTCGCGGGGAATGGGTCACTTATCCCGAAGACAATGGAGCAGATCCTGCAAACAATGTGGACGTGATGCGGTTGCTACAGCATGTATACTGCGGTATTTTGTTGGTGGCTCATTTTGAAACCGACTGGAGAAAGCTACCTCCCACGTTCGCAACAATGACCACTCGAGGTTGAGGCTGAGTGTTCTTGCTAAAATATAGTGAACTCAGAATGTTTATGTATGTATGTATGTATGTATGTATGTATGTATGTATGTATGTATGTATGTATGTATGTATGTATGTATGTATGTATGTATGTATGTATGTATGTATGTATGTATGTATGTATGTATGTATGTATGTATGTATGTATGTATGTATGTATGTATGTATGCATGCATGCATGCATGCATGCTTGTATGTATGTATGTAGGTCAATCAGCACTCATGCCGCGGGAACTTCATACTTGCGGGGGTGGTGGCTAACAGTGCGTGAATTTTTGGTGCTGTCACTAACTGGTAGAACGTGCCCTTTTCCTACTGCAAAGTTGCAGAAAGCCTAATAGTTTAAGCAATGGCACCCATTTTCAGCCGGAGAATAGCCATAATGCTGAAAAAAGTAGTGTTCACCGATGCCACATTGCTGGGTAACTCGATCGTTGTCTTTTGATGACAAACATGGGGAACACCAAAATGCGCAATTAAGCTGTCTACCTTGACGGTGAACGAAACGGCCTAAAATATCGCCACGCCCTCTTTCCTCATATGTCTCCCGACGCTGTCATCGCCTTTAAAGAGCGTTGCAGTGTCCCTTTAGGAATGGGGCCTACCCCGAACCCATTCTCTCCCTTTCTCTTTCTCGTACACATACAGACACGCGCGCGCACACGCACGCACGCACGCACGCACGCACGGAGACACTATCATACTCTTATTTCCTTTCTATCCGTTCTACTACAGCGATCACGGGAACGTCTGCCCTTTGCTACAGCATGCATTCCGTTGGATTATCCATTGTAGCGGAGTCACAGTGTAACTGAAGTAGAACGGCATCAACAAACTACGTGGGTGTTGTCTCCCGCATGCCTACGCTGCCCGAAATAAGTAAGATTACTGGAAAGCATTTTCCACTTGTCACCTTCTGACACTGCCGCAAAAGATTCAAATGAGGGCTACCACCTCTGCCATCTGCTCATAATCCCCGCAAACGCGTCTTGAGTAGCATTCGCTCTCTCTCTTCTGAATGGAAGCCGCTGTTTTCTTCTCTTATGCTTGTTTCTCTCATTTTTATTCCTCCTTAATCACTCTTGTTCACTTCTTTCCCTCTTCACAGCAAAAAGTAAGCATACTAACTAGAGGGAGAAATATTTTAATGACAGGCTGGAATGAAAAGCTGTAACTAAGCGAACTGTCACGTTGCGCAAAAAGAGGTCAGAAAACAACCTTTGTGACCGCCACTGTACAACCATCAATGTCTACCAAGCGACCTCCAGCAGAAATTCCTTCTCTTCACAAATTAAACGATGAACTCTGAGATGACCCCCGCCGCGGTGGTCTAGTCGCTAAGGTACTCGGCTGCTGACCCGCAGGTCGTGGGTTCAAATCCCGGCTGCGGCGGCAGCATTTCCGATGGAGGCGGAAATGTTGTAGTACCGTGTGCTCATATTTGGGTGTACGTTAAAGAACACCAGGTGGTCAAAATTTCCGGAGTTCTCCACTACGGCGTCTCTCATAATCATATGGTAATTTTGGGACGTTAAACCCTTCAAATCAATCAACCTCTGACATGACGGGCGCGCTGTGTCGCGGCGCGTCCGCCATCTCGGAAGCCATGAATATACGGTTAGTGATACAGGTGCCGAAGTCAGCGCTGCGGCCACTTTCAACCGACTGCGAGCATAGAAAGAAATTATATATATATATATATATATATATATATATATATATATATATATATATATATATATATATATATATATATATATATATATATATATATATATATATATATATATATATATATATATATATATATATATATCTTGCCTTGGTCGTGCGAAGAAATGGGGGTCAGCGAGAACAACCCGACCAGCGTTGCTTGGAAAAAGAATATTCTTTCGGGCCGAAAAACAGGGCTTTATGGACTGTCAGTTCCGCTTTATTTAAACTAATCGTTATTGTTCTGGCCATTGTTGTCTGACGCTGGTACGTCTTCCTTTTCTATCACTCTTTATTACAACTCCCTACTTCTGTCTTCTGTATTCCAAGAACACCTAGCTTTTCTTTACTTCTTTTTTCAACTTGTTCTTGTTGTCACTTAGGCGGGCCCGTTTTCGTGGGTACAACGGCAGATACTAGGGTGCCACCAATGCCTCGTGATGACGGGCTTGCCCTTTTTGCATTTCACTTGTTTCTTCTTTTCTCTATTATACTTCCGCATTGCCACCGGAAGTCTCTGCTCTACGACGTGCATCTGCACTCGAACACACACCCCTTTCCACCCATTTAATACTACAGTCTCAATGCATACTCCCTCCAACAGTCTTTCTATACTTCTTCACGAAGTGTGACCCTGGTGAAGAAATCACGCTAGCTTGAACAAAGAAAAAAACAAATAAGAAACAGAGATAAAAGATGGAGGTCCCAGAGAGAGGCGATGCCATGAGGGCCGCTCGAAATTAAATTAGGTGCCTGAACCGGAGCTTTCGAGCGTGAATACAGCTGGATCAATTCTTTTTTTTTCTTTGCCTTCTATCTCTCGCACGCTTTCCTTATTTGGCCACTTCCAACGCTTTCTAATTTTTCTGTGAATCATTCTTGAGGTTGTTGTTCTGTCGTCGCGCGTGCTTTCCGCTTCTGTTACCTTTCCGTTCTTGTGCCCCCTCCGTTCGGGCCGCGTCTTCTTGCGTCACTCTGTGTTGGCATTTGATTTCTGTTTCTTCTATACGCGCCACTTCGTTCACGAATTCGCGAGCGCCTATTGTGTAAAACTGGGCACATGTGCCTGGTTAACCTCCTGCCTTCACTCTTGTTGTTCTTGTCGTTCTTTCCTGTGCCTAATAGGTGTGTCCACCCGTACATTGGTTCTTAGGTACGGACGTAAAAAGTGCACAAGACAGCTAGCATGAACGGAATTATGTTAAACGTATTCACAGCTTCCTCATTTAGAAACGAAGAATTGGAGGTTTTTGAGCTCCAATTATGAGTTGAACGCGATAGTAATACCCTGTCCCTAGAGCCTACTTCAAACACTTAGTGAATGAAGCCTTTTTGAGTTTTATATGCACCCACTGCATGGCTTTAAGAAAATAGACGCAGTATTAATTGGTATATATGTGGGCTTTAACGTCCTCAAACCCCCACATGATTATGAGAAACGCCGTAGTGGAGGGCTTCGGAAATTTATGCCACCTGAGGATCTTTAACGTGCACCCAAATCTGAGCACATGGGCCTACGGTATTTTCGCCCGCCTCGAAAGAAATAGGCGCAGTAACATGTGTGCCTTTCAAAATGTGTGACTGGCTTTACACAATAAAGTCATTATGATAATGACATGTTCTCAGGCTCGATGGCAATGTACACTTGTATTACGCATTATTACTGCAATATTACATGTTGTATTGTGAAGCATTGAAGAGCGAAAGTTGCTTTCACTGCATTTCCAAGCAGGGGAAGTTTTTTTCACTGCATTCACAAGCAGACGCGTAACCGTGAGGTAGAACATCCGCTTGTCACGCAAACCACCCAGGTTCGAGCTCGACTTAGACACAGAAGGTTTTATTTATTTTATTTGGATCTTTCTTGATTTCTTGTTCAAGCACAAGTCTTTTCGCTCACAACTAACGACGCCTACGCCGATGCCAACGCTACGAAACGAGCTTTTAAACGTTGGTTATTAATTTAAATATCCCTGTTTACTTTTTTTTCACTTCTTTTACTCAATCTTCAATTCAACCTGCTCATTCGACCCTTTCCGTCTCAGTGAATATTGTATCGGCTGTTGACGTCGTTTCTCACCATATGACTGAAAAAAAATTAACAAGATCGCGTGACTTATCATCTGAGCTGGTTAGTCACACAGATTCCGTAGGAGCGATGCTTACGGAAATATTGAGCATTGCAAAATAAACACAACTGCTGCTTTGCTGCGTTCAGTGCTGTTCTTGATTCATATATAAACACAAAAATCAAATATTGGCCGCATTTCGCGAATGATTTTTGCTTCAATACACCGCCAACTGTAAAACGAGATGGCAGACACAGCTGTTTGTTGCTTTGCTGCCCTTTCATGTCGGCATCAATAACATATAAAAAGAAAAGTTTTACTTTTCTCAAACACTCTTTCTGTAATGATAATACAACGAGATTACATTTTTTATTCTTATTGAATCAATTCTTTACATCATATCGATTGATATATGAGGTTTAACCTCCTAAAACTACCATACGGTTATGAGAGACACCGTAGTGGGATGCTCCGGAAATTTCGACCACCTAGGATTCTTATATTGCACCCAAACCCGAGCACACAGGCTAATTCTTTAGATCAATAACGAGCAATGTTTTTTTAGAACATTGCGGGTCCGGTTTACATCAATATTCTTAGTTCCATGGACACCCCAATTTTTCGCAGTGAAAGCTGCTAGGAATCCAACAAGTCTTTTAAACTCATTATTTAATGCTACAACGTTACAGCTTTTAATGATAAGTTCTTCATTTATTTTTTGTTACACTTGTATAAGCCGTTGGACTTCCAAATAGATCAATAAAGTCAAAACGTTCCCACCACGTAACAGCTTAAAAGCTTGAATTCAGGCTGGTTTAAGTGCGCGGCAGGTTGTGCCGAAGTACTCCATAGAGACTAAGTATTCTATCAAACGGTAATGTGTTAGATTGGTATGAGTACATCTTTAGAAGTTTTCTTAACCAGTTAAAAAAATATCAGTCTATCGGCAGCATATCTCGTGTTTTATTTGCGTAAAATAAGAAGGTTACGCTAAAGATACTTTAAAAGAGCTACACGCATCAGACACAGGAAAAGCATGACCATGTGATTATTATGACACTCTTCATTTGCATTCTCTCTGAAACAGAGGGGCTACAATATTCCACCAGGCCTGTTTTCTACAATTATGTATCATTACAGGCACTATATTAATGAGAACTAATGGTAAATGATGCCAAAGAAACGCACATTATAACCTAGCATGAGAGCTATCTATTTCATGAGGTTCGTGCTTACTCACCTTTTTTATCTTATGCATAGATTTGCAACAATAAAATGCTGCTACATAAAAAAATAATGTGCCAGTCAGTGATTTGTTACGCCAACACAGCTACCACTGAGTTCGTTTCCACGAGCACTCTAAAAGAGGTGCTATGCGCACCTCTTTTCAAGTTCGAAAGTGGCCTTTAATAACGCCGTTAATTACCAAAGTATCGCAACTTTGTTTCACAGACCACAACTTCAACTCAACAAAGATGACCACCAATTACACATTGTAGTTATGACGTAGCTTCTTTAAGCGTTAGTAGCATGACCAAGCAAGCAACATCATATTAGGCACTAACTCTAATTTCCGCTATAGACGCAGAGACGTGTGCTTTATGGCGATGAAAATAAAGTCTATATAAGACGTGGCGCTATGATAACATTTATCGCTATATAATTTATTATTTCATCCCTTTTGTTCCTTGCTTACAAGAAAACGCGACCTGCCAACCCTATAGTTCGTTGCCATGCGCGTATAAACCCTTTAAGAGGCAAACATTATTGCCCAACATTTGTGCGTGCATTCATATTACCGGCAGGTCAGTCTCGTTTATCACCCAAGCAAGACGGAAAAATAAAAACAATGTCGGCGTAGTAAATCGCAGATAGCATTAAAAAATGACGACATTCCCGCTCAATTAACTAGTTCCTCCGCCATTCCGTGCTCGTATTCACTGAACAAGATTGCGCTGCAAGCAAAATCAAACAAACAAGCATGACGGGCGAGGAATGAGAAGCGTTCGGACTCGCGCTCAAACTTAGCATCGCATCGTGTGCGCCTTATCTGCTTGTGAAAACACGTGCGTCATATCGAAGCTCGCCGGCATGCAGGAGAAGGTGCACCACGGCAAGTGTCGTACGTGTTGTTGGATGCAGGAAAAAGAGAAGAAGTGGGTGGATGATGGCGTTGAGCCACTTTATCTCAAGACAAACACGGCTTCGTTTACACTGACCAAGGCATGCAGATACAGATTTATTAATAAATAGAGGAAAAAAAATAAGCGAGAGCGAAGACAGCCTAAATGAAACGACGTTAACGGTAGTATTTTGAGTGCGAGAATAACACTCAGTCGATCGTAAAGTACATATGAGAAAAGGGGAAAAAAGCGGATTCTCATGTTAAAAAGCTTCAATATAAATGTTTTATTTATTTCCTTTATGTAATCTTGCTTTAAAATATTTTGAATGAAAATGAGAAAATTAGAAGTTTCACAGAAAAAAAAAAGGTTGACGACTACCCCTACACCCCCTCGGCACTTCGGATTACGGCAAGTAACTCGGCCCGCATATAGGGTCACGCGATTAAACTTTTCCTCATTAAAGCTGGAAAAAGAATACAAAGTGAGCAAAGGATCTCTAATATGCTTGTAATGTGCATGCGTACTTCTGCACTTGCCCAGTCTTGTTTTGATTTCGTTCTTGCTTCTCATTCTTCTCATGTGTTCGACTATACACTGAAAACAATTATTTCAGCTGTTCGCGAATAATAGTCGGTTTCTTTACGCTATCTTCAGCATGTCGTCTCTCACCTGGTATTTCTGGCTACGCATATGCGCACATTCTTAATGACCCCTCTGACAACGTCTTCAACCGTGTGCCATGTTTATTCAACGTCAACTGATACGGGAGTATTATCAAAAGTAATGTTTAATATTTCCACGAAATAAACGCACAAGGACGAGTACCCGGGGTAGTTGGAAAATGGAAAAAATAAACAACTTCAGCACAAATGCTATAAGCTAACATACATATGATAAAGCCCCTGGGGGTGGATGCCGAAACAAAACGCAGCGGCCCTTTGTTATTTCTGCTTTCTTCTCGCATGCAGGGGGTGCTCCTGTCAGGGTTTACATTGGAGGCATTTAGAGCAATGCTTTCTTGCTGTCGGAACTTGCGATTCAATGCTGAGTGTTTTTTTCGCGAAGCCTGGTTTAACAGAACCATGCCCTCTCCTCCATATACTCTTTCCACACATCAGCAGCTTCGTTAAGTTTGTCTAGCCACTCTTGCGTAATTAGAGGAGAGTGGGGCAACGACGAGAAGGTGATGGCGTGAACTGGCCATTTACATAGCGACTAATGAGTTTCTAAACTCAACTGCTTGTAAAGCCCTTCAGAGTTTGCTGCTGTCTACTACGTTGATTGCGAAGAACATGTCTCGAAACAATAAAAGGGTGGAGATTCGGGCGAAAAACGGATATGGAGAAGGACGAAACAGCAAGAGCGACGGCAGAGCTGTGAATAGAACTGAAGCAAACGCCGAGGCCAGGAACTCGGCGCTGTTTGTCGTTGTGCCTCGACTGGGACAGGCCGTCGTTTGTTTTAATTTAGACTGTGTTCCGCTCCCCATCATCTTTTATTTTTAGTTTTCTTTTCATCGCATTCTCGAATTACAAAGCAGCCGTGGGCTATACAACAGAGGGAGAGAATGTGCTAGGACTGAAGGAGGCTCCGTGAGAGAGGTAATCACAGCTGACTGCAGAACGTGCCCGAAACAAAGATCGCTGGCATGAATCTAGAGCGGACACCAGGCCGGCTTGAACACACTGCCAAAGGCAAACTCGTTCCACTTAAAAGACTAAATTTTAAGCACTCCCTCAGCTTTCACAAGAACGCCATCACGGCTTTTGCCAAATTTTGAAACATTCAGTTACTTTCGAAGCGGGAGTGAGGACTTTTCAATAAGACTTCCACAGAGTGTCCAACTTTTTTTTATTTCGTTCTGGTTGTTGATTGTAAGCTGTTCAAATTTTATAACGCTGTGGTAACTTCTCGTTCTCGGTTGCTGGAGTGGGCTGACATTGCTGTATTTGATGGCAAAAGCAACGGGTATTTAAGGAAAGGCTTCGTAATTAGTTAACCAGCCGTATCCCTGCACACTGAGGGCTTGGAAAAAGTCTCTTAAGTTCAGCCTTAAATTATATCGTTGAAAAAATGCATGTTTAAAATCGAATGCCCATCTCTAACGATATTACTTGTGTTTGAATTCTCTCTCTCACATATATATATATATATATATATATATATATATATATATATATATATATATATATATATATATATATATATATATATTTATATATATATATATATATATATATATCATCAGCCTGACAAGGTCCACTGCAGGACAAAGGCCTCTCCCATGTTCCGCTAGTTAACCCGGTCCTGTGCTTGCTGCTGCCAATTTATACCCGCAAACTTCTTAATCTCGTCTGCCCACCTAACCTTCTGTCTCCCCCTAACCCGCTTCCCTTCTCTGGGAATCCAGTTAGTTACCCTTAATGACCAGCGGTTATCCTGGCTACGCGCTACATGCCCGGCCCATGTCCATTTCCTCTTCTTTATTTCAACTATGATATCCTTAACCCCCGTTTGTCCCCTAATCCACTCTGCTCTCTTCTTGTCTCTTAAGGTTACACCTACCATTTTTCTTTCCATTGTTCGCTGCGTCGTCCTCAATTTAAGCTGAACCCTCTTTGTAAGTCTCCAGGTTTCTGCTCCGTAGCTAATTACCGGCAAGATACAGCTGTTATATACCTTCCTCTTGAGGGATAGTGGCAATCTACCTGTCATAATTTGGGAGTGCTTGACGAATGTGCTCCACCCCATTCTTATTATTCTAGTTACTTCAATCTCGTGGTTAAGCTCTGTGGTGATTACCTGCCCTAAGTAGACATAGTCTTTTACAACTTCAAGTGCACTATTACCTATTTCGAAGCGCAGCTCTTTTCCGAGGTTGTTGTACATTACTTTCGTTTTCTGAAGATTAATTTTAAGACCCACCTTTCTCCTCTCCTTGTCTAACTCCTTAATAATGAGTTGCAATTCGTCCCCTGAGTTACTCATAAATGCAATGTCATCGGCGAAGTGCAGGTTACTAAGGTCTTCTCCATTAACTCTTATCCCTAACTGTTCCCATTCTAGGCTTCTGAAATCTTCCGGTAAGCACGCGGTAAATAGCATTGGGGAGATTGTGTACCCCTGCCTTACACTCTTCTTGATTGGTATTCTGTTGCTTTCTTTATGAAGCACTATGGTAGCAGTTGATCCCCTGTAGATTTCTTCCAGAATGCTTATATATACTTCATCTACGCCCTGATTCCGCAGTGTCTGCATGACGGCTGATATTTCTACTGAATCAAATACCTTCTCGTATTCTATGAAGGCTATGTATAGTGTTTGGTTATACTCCGAGCATTTTTCTATTACCTGATTGATAGTATGGATGTGGTCAGTTGTTGAGTAGCCTGTTCGAAATCCTGCTTGTTCCTTTGGTTGATTGAATTCTAATGTTTTCTTTACTCTGTTAGCAATTACCTTTGTAAATAGCTTGTATACTACAGAGAGCAAGCTGATCGGCCTGTAATTTTTCAAGTCCTTGTCATCTCCTTTCTTATGTATTAAGATGATGTTAGCGTTCTTCCAAGACTCTGGTACTCTTCCCATCAGGAGACACCTCGTAAACAGGGTGGCTAGTTTTTCTAACACAATCTGTCCTCCATCTTTCAGCAGATCTGATGTTACCTGATCCTCACCAGCAGCTTTGCCTCTTTGCATGCTTTCCAAAGCTTTTCTGACTTCTACTATCATTACTGGTGGGGTGTCATCTGGGTTACTGCTAGTTCTTATAGTATTAAGGTCGTGGTTGTCTCGGCTACTGTACAGATCTCTGTAAAACTCCTCCGCTATATTAACTATCCTATCCATATTGGTAGTTATTTTGCCTTCTTTGTCCCTTAGTGCATACATCCGACTTCTGCCTATCCCAAGTTTCCTCTTCACTGCTTTTATGCTTCCTCCGTTTTTCAGAGCGTGTTCAGTTCTCTACATGTTATACCTTCTTACATCGCATACCTTACGCCTATTAATCAACTTCAAAAGCTCTGCCAGTTCCATTTTCTCTGTTGCACTTGACACTTTCATGATTTGACGCTTCTTAATTAGGTTCTTTGTTTCCTGGTAAAGCTTTCCAGTGTCCTGTCTAACTACACTGCCTCCAACTTCCACTGCACACTCCGTAATGATACTCGTCAGATTATCATTCATTGTATCTACGCTAAGGTTGGTTTCTTCACTAAGAGCCGAGTACCTGTTCGGCAGCGACACTCTGAATTCCTGTACTTTCCCTCTCAGTGATAGCTCATTGATTGGCTTCTTGCGTATCAGTTTCTGTCGTTCCTACCGTCTACGTGGACGTGGCCAAAGTCAAGAACAAGGACGCCTACGTGGCGGCGGCGGTCGCCGCAACGACGGGCAAGATCGTCACGTCATGCAGCGTGCGTACGCGGAGCGCGAGCCAGGCCGAGGAGATGGCGATAGCCTTGGCGGCGCGCTCCCCGGGCGTGCGGACAATACTCAGTGACAGCAAGACGGCCATCCGTAGCTTCTCGCGCGGAGCCGTGTGCGGGGCGGCTGCTAGGGCGTTGGCAAGCGACGAGTCCAAGTCGAGGCTGACGCTAAAATGGTTCCCGGCTCACATGGGTAGGGACCTGATACCAGGATCTCCGAACCGCAACGAGGAGGCGGATGCCGCGGCCCGTGGTCTCGCCACGTGCCGGACCGCGGCCGCGCCCGCCTCCGAAGACACGACGGCGACCGAAGAAGAAGGCGAGGAGCAGCTGCTCGATTACGGCGACATCCTCGCGTGGTACAGGGAGCAACGGCGTGGCTTCCCGCCTCCGCACAGGGATCTTACCCGGTGGGAGGCGGTGAGGTTGCGCCAGCTCCAAACCGAGACTGTGCTGACCCCATCGCTAGCGCGACACGTGTGCCCCGAACTCTACGTGAGTGAAATGTGCAGTGTGTGCGCGAGCGCGAGAGCCACCCTGGCTCACATACTCTGGGGATGTGACGCAGACAGCGTGGACGGTCCGGTGTTACCGCCGCAAGTAGAACAGCGTGTGGGGTCTACGGACCCAGAAGACCAGCGAAGGGCCGTCCGGCAGCTCGAGGTCGCACTGGCGCTGCAAAGGCGAAAGGGGGACACCCCCAGTAACCCGAGCGGCGACGGGGCACGAAGGCCTTGAGGTCTAGGCCCGCGTGACATTAGGACTTCTAGTGTAACGTGAGATAGGGTGAACCCCACGCCCTGCGCGGCCGGAGGGAATCCCGCATGCTGGAACCCAATAAAGTTTATTCTCTCTCTCTCTTCTGTCGTTCCTTCTTCAAGTCTAGGTGAATTCGAGACCGTACCATTCTATGGTCACTGCATCGTACCTTGCCAACCACTTCCACATCCTGCACGATTCCTGGGTGTGCAGTCATTATAAAGTCTATTTCGTTCTTATTTTCGCCATTAGAGCTCCTCCATGTCGACTTGCGGTTTTTTTGTTTGTGGTAGAAAGTATTCAAAATCTGCAAATTATTGCATTCTGTGAATTCTACTAGTAGCTCTCCTCTGGCGTTTCTAGTGCCGATGCCAGAATCTCCTACTGCCTGGTCTCCAGCCTGCTTCTTCCCTACCTTTGCATTAAAGTCCCCCATCACTATAGTATACTGTGTTTTTACCTTACTCATTGCCGATTCTACGTTTTCATAGAAGCTTTCAACTGAAGCGTCATCATGGCTGGATTTAGGCGCGTAAGCCTGTACTACCTTCATCTTGTATCTAATATTCAGTTTAATTACAATACCTACCACCTTTTCATTGAAGTTATAGTATTCCTCTATGTTGCCAGCTATGTTTCTGAGAATTAGGAGCCCCACTCCCAGTTCTCTTCTGTCTGCCAAGCCCCGATAGCAAAAGACGTGCCCATTCTGTAGCACAGTATAGGCCTCATCTGTCCTCCTAACCTCACTGAGCCCTATTATATCCCATTTAACACCCTCTAGCTCCTCGAATAGTACAGCTAGACTTCCCTCACTAGATATGGTTCTAGCGTTAAATGTTGCCAAGTTCAGGTTCCAAAGGCGGCCTGTAGTCCAGAGATTCTTAGCACCCTCTGCTGCGTTGCAGATCTGACCACCGCCGTGGTCAGTTGCTTCGCAGCTGCTGGAAACTGAGGGCCGTGAGTTATTTGACGTATGCATGTGGGAGGTAGTGGCCAGATACTGCACCAGGGTGGCCCATCCTTCTCTGGTGAGGGAGTGCATTCCCGGCGGTGGTTACCGGTGAGGCCGCACCCAAGGTCTCTTAATGCAGTTCCATCAACAGGCGGACTTTTTTTTCCCGGTTGGGAACTGCACGGCACCGGGATTTGAACCACGGACCTCTTGCATGCGAGGCGGATGCTCTAATCACTACGCCATCGCCGCACCCTATATATATATATATATATATATATATATATATATATATATATATATATATATATATATATATATATATATATATATATATATATATATATATATATATATATATCAAGAGAGAGAGCACCATTTATTTCGACAACCTTTTTGTCACAGCCCAACCTTCAACTTTCTCTTTTTTCACCAAGAACAGTTGGATTTCTAACGCACTTATATTGAAACGCAAGAATAGAGTAAATAGAATAACGCTTATCACCATTGGCACAGAAGATAGAGAAAGCCAAATATGCTTGTCATGAAAAAGGTCTGTCTATGATCGAAACAGTGACGAAATGAATAAAGTCTCCTTGGAATACTACTTTGATACTTGTGTTTCGGCGTCAACATAGGACACCCACTTATAAATCACGTGTATGCATGTGAAAAAAGCGAGACAAAGAGAAAGAGAAACTGCGTGAAAATTGGATTCACTAAGGATGGCTGAATTCAGGCTCGACTTAGGTGGAAGTAAAATGGTTGCGTTTCTTGAGACTATGCAGATTCAGCCACTCAAGCTTTCAATAGTCGCGCATCGCGGTACTTGGCAGTATGCATGTAGTACTAGCAGATGCCAGACGCATTCATTCAATGCTAGCCCCAAGCAGAATGAATTATCTTCGTATTGCAGGTGCGCGATTAGATGACTCAGTTCAAGTTCTTTTTTTTCGTTATGTCATGTATTTCAAAGCACCGTTAATTTACGCAGGCAATACCTAAACAAAGAAATCTTGAAACTCGAATAAGCAACGACCATCTACAAATCTGAAAAAAAGTGAAAAAGTGTCGGGACAGGGGTCTGATTTTCTCGAAAGCATTGCTCGTCACAGACCACCAATGCTAGAGTACAAATTACCATATTTATAGATTGTGTAACGTAATTTTTCAGATGATCGAGTTACAGCATCGACGAGGGAAAAAAACGAATAGTAACAACTAAGAAATAAATGTATAGCAACAGAAGCAAAACGGGTGTTTGCTGAAGTGCACCTAACCAAAAAGAAAAAAAAAGAACAGCCCCAAGCGAAAGCAGTAAAAAACGTGTAAAAAAAAAACGTTAGTGGATCCCGTCTACGTAGATCGAAAGCACAGCGCAAAGAGAAGACAAATTTCATTTAAAACGAACCTTCCACAGTGTAAACAAGTCAAATAGTTCCCCCAAAAGCGAAAAGAAATAAATGGCAGCATATCCACAGAGTGAATGATGGAGAGTGGGGCGAAGCATCCGTCCGTCCATTCGTTCTTTCTTCCGTTCATCCATGCGTCCGTCTGTGGGAGCGTCCGTGTGTCCATTCGCCCATCCGTGCGTGCGTCTGTTCGTGCGTCCGCACGTCCGTCTGTGCGTCCATCCCTGCGTTCGTCCATGCATCCTCCCTTGCGTCCGTCCATGCGTCCATCCGTCGGAGCAGCCATCCGTGAGTCCGTCCATGCATCTGTCTGTGTGTCCATTCGTCCATCTATTCAACACTCCAAGTACCACCATCTCGCATCTTTTCATCATATATTCCGCATATGCACCGCCATCCAGCGGTCATTCAAAGAACTAAACGAGAGGTGGCACACGCACACTTTCTTGAGGCTTGCGCTTCGTGTCTACTTCCCACCTTTAACCACCTCGAGTTCATGGCATATACTAGTTCACTGTATTCATGGCACAGCGGCCTAACGCTCGCTAAACCTTTCTAAAACGAAGGAGGTTACGCCCGGCGAGTATAACGTAACAACCCTATCTTGTCAGGTGTTTCTCAACGAACATGCCAATGGCTGCTCATTGGGAATGAGAGACAGGATAATTCGGCTTTTAGTTAACGCGCACGCTACGAATTTTTTATTGTTCAACGCACAGGAGAAATATTCCTCCGGCACCACCTTGCAGGTCAAAATCTAAGACTGGTTACACACTAGGACTACGACTACGACTAAGAGGGACGAACGGGTGCCGCTGTGAAGAGCTTCACCCCTAAAGATCACCACCATATCCACAAAGGGAATGATGTTAGAGCAGCTTACTCGGAGGGGCACGGGGTGTTTCTTGGCGCGAACATTTCTGTAGGAAGGCTTGTTAACAAGCCAGTGGGTGCATGTGAACGTCGAAGGCAGCGTTGCGGGCACGTTCCGTGGCCGCCACTGCACCGTTGGCACGTTGATCAGCACGTTGACCATCTGCCACTTTACGCTATACTGGCTGCTGCCGCGAGTCAAATGCCTAACGCTCATAAATGACAGACGTGGAGCTAAGAGGCGTTCTTCAACGGGGTTGAGAGCAGGCAAGTGAACATACTAAGATATCGGTACCCGTGCGTTACACTCATCGTACGGACTTGTCACGTGCTGCCGTGCCTACGAAGCGACGAGAACGAAATGGACGTAGTCTCGAGGAGGCGAGTGCGTGGGCCATCGAAAACCGACGCGTTCGGTGGCGGCGTAACATGTAGTGAGCATTGTTGGAACCACCAGAGAGACGACTTCGAGTGGCGACCGGAAAAGTGTACACTGGCAATACTGGTGTTCACGCCGGCTGCGCCGTACAAGGCGAGAGCATAAGAAGCGTGCTCAGCAAGCTCCTAAGAATACGTACGTGGGTTTTGAGACCAAACAGAAGAGATGGAAACATACCGTGGGCGCTTTTAATAATACTAAAAATAACCATGTGACGCAGTTTTTGATGATCTCACGAAGCGCACCGGCAAACAGTTTAAACGCTGCGGTTCGTTCTCGCGTTCGCGTGGTCTCGTAACAGAGCCTAGACTGAGAAAGCCAGAGATCCTCCACTCAGTTGCCCGACTTCACCTTTTCTCAATCCCCCAGAGACAAGATATAGTCACGGTAAAGCTTCATAAGCACGCAGGCTGTGTAAACAAGCAATCATACTCAGCAGAAGAAGGAAGTAGGCTATTTTTCTATACACATATTCAAGGTTTACAAACACGCTTGACCTTAGAACATCAAAAAAAATGTCGGAAGCACGAGAAACAAAAATCAAAATGATGGCTAACCATGCATTTGCTTCTCTTTCTTTTCTCTCTTTCCATTTCGTCCTTTCTAAGTCTCACATTGATCGAGTGTGCTCTCGAAATCATCCCGATTGTGATATTAAATCACTGAATACATTAAGGAAGAGGGTGTTCGAGAGATGGGGAAAAAGAATTGAGAAATAAATGAAGAAAATCGAGCGATGCAAAAGGTGTAATGAGTCCGTAACCTCTCGTAGCTGTAGTATGCGCGTTGCTGGTTTCTTTCGCCACCGCTGAATCAGCGACGACCCTATCATTGGCTGGCTGGTACATACTGATTGGCTGGCTTGCTATCTGGCAGTAGGCTGCTAGTCAGCGAGCGAGCGTCCCGCTTGACGTGATGCTGGCTTGACGCAGCAGCTTGACTGATGGGCTCATGATGTTGACGCTAGGGAAAAGATGGAAGTACGAGGAGTACGCAGCGTTCCTTGTTTGCGTAGTGTAAGTGATTCTTAGAACACTCCAAAGAAGATAAAAGTGAGCCCCGTAACTGTCTGCATCATAGTGCGAAACTTCAACAGTGGCTCACGAAGGATGGGGGTAAGAAGGAAGATAAAGGAATAGGGAGGATTAAAGGAATAAGGATAGAGATAGGGCAGGGACAGAGAGACCCACATCCGGAAATAAAGAGAAGATAGGAAAGATGGACACGGTCACAGAATTCCGAGGACGGGGCACCACTCGGCGAGAGCTTCATGGCGCCAGGAGATGGCGGATGGTGAGCCGGTCGGCCACAGCTGCGCTGTCATCGAGGATCGCGGGAGAACAACCAGTCGTCACGAAATCCACCGAGCGAGTTCTTGCGTCGTCCCCGCTTTCAGATGTGTACTAACATAAAAATTTCCCGCTCTCGGTTTTAAAGACGATAGTCTTTCTTGGGGACCTTAGACACAAAGATTTTTTGTCTGTCTGTCTGTACATTTGTTTGTTTGTCTGCCTTTACCGATACCTCAAACGGCACCAAACGGCCAACCCCATCCGCAGCGCCCACCAATATTGCTCAAGGTTCTGCGTTCATACTTGTGAGATGGTCAATTAAAAAGCTATTATTGCGCATACTGAGGCACCATAACAACAAGTCGATGTTTTGTATGTGTGCCTTTGAACTAGAGAAGGCACACACAAGTAATTCGCAGGACCGTAGTGTTTATCACGCTGACAGTGGAGCGCGATGCTCAAAAAGGTAGGTGCTTCCAACGCTTTACTAAGACGACGCGGTGGTGGCCCCTGCCCGTGCTTTGCGTTCTACACCTTATCACCTCCGAGACAAGCGCGCATCTTTCTCCGCGGGTGCGCACGCCTTCCTTCGTTTTCAAACTGCCAAATGACGCTCGTGTCTAAGCGGCCTCGATGCGATCATTCGCCTCCACTACACGCTCGAGGCACGAACGCAGGGCCTCCAGAATACCATTCACCACTTTTATTGCGCAGAACACAAAATAAGCGTTTTGTTCACTATCTCCAGACGCAAGATTGTCGTCTTTCGACGACATATCCAGTGTGACATGCAGATTTGTGGCAAATTTTTCTTTTCCACTTTCTTATTACTCTTCACTTCACCCCCCTATTTCACTTGTTCAGGATCTATGTCCACGTCAGTCAGTCTTGATCCCTGGAATTTCGCCGCGATATATTGGGTAACGCACGTACGATCACGCCGGCACACGTCTCAGCACCAATTTCAAGTCAGGCGGAGAACGTGTTGTGATGGGTGTTATTCCTATAGGCTTAGAGGAGCTTCTTGCTCACCAGGGCCGCTGTCGAGGCGTCTGGCTGCATTTGGTGTCTTCATGGCACCTACAAACCAACACGCAAAAAAAAACAACAGAAAAAGCCATAGGTCATTGTACGGATGTGAGCTCTGAAGACCAGCTCGCTGTTTAATTCGAGAACTGCGAGGCACCAGTCTTATTTTCTTGAAAAGACAACGTTGAGACGAGGGACGAGAACTGAGCGGATTCGTGCTCAACAGGTACTGATGTTTTTCTTTGCGCTAGTTTCGATTGATCTAGGCCACGTCATCTGATAAAACAGATTAATGTCTTAAAAAAGAAAAAGGAAAGAAAGGAAGGTAATAAGGAAGGAAAAAGGAAGGAAGAAAGAAAGAAAGAAAGGAAAAAGGAAGGAAAAAGGAAGGAAAAAGAAAGGAAAAGGGAAGGAAAAAGAAAGGAAAAAGGAAGGAAGGAAGGAAGGAAGGAAGGAAGGAAGGAAGGAAGGAAGGAAGGAAGGAAGGAAGGAAGGAAGGAAGGAAGGAAGGAAGGAAGGAAGGAAGGAAGGAAGACCGTGAATAAGACGAACAGAGGTCTTAATCATGATCGCAATAATATTACAGAATTAAAATGCTCGAGTACCTTTGCCACATGACTCTTTCATGCAGCACAGCCTGAATGGCACTCAATACGAAGGCTTCGTCTGTGGTATTTCACTACATAAAATAAAAAAGCGCTGGTCAGCGTTTCGTCTAAGCATGCCTCACGTGCATAAAAGGGATCACTCGTGGCTTTCCCTTAGTAGAGTGCGTGTCGTGCTTTCAAGCGTTTACAATTTATCCTTAACAGCAATTTAGAAATATTCTAGGGGTTGCGGAAAGTTTCACTCGAGGCTCAAATACTACCTTGATCCAAAGCCGAAACTATAGGCAGAATAAACGATATTGCATTGCTTGGTACGAAGTTTGCCCTTATATTATGAACGAGTGCTCAACTCGATTTGCTTTCGCATCGTTTATCTGTTGTTTGGTTTTTCAGTTTTACTTTCAACTTTCACACGTCTTGTGAACCCATCAACGTCGTCACTGAAAAGAGGAACAGCGCAGGTGTCGTGCATACTCACCAATCACTACACAAAGAAAAGCGAACGCCTTCCAGGAGTTTACCGCGCTTCGATGCACTCGGCGTTTTCTAATTAGCTGCTGCGTTTTGTTTCACGGGACATGGCCAGTACAAGGCTCTAAAGCTTTATGAAACAATGCTTGCATCGCCTTCGCCCCTTTCTCTCTCCGGGACACCATGCTATGAATCACAATGACTCGGCAGCTCTCACTTTTGTTAACCCCGTGCTTTATTCTCCCCTTTTCTTTGAGCTTACGCGCTTTCTCTTCATGCTAGACGGTCTTCTGTTTTTGCATTGTAGGGTGTGCTTGCACGCTTTATCATAAATCCAAGCTGCATGTTCCAAGTAATGAATGAGACTTCGCAATATAGCAGCAAGCTAGACGCATAAACCAAAATTGTCATAAATAAGATCGAATAAATCTGTGCATGGAGAAAAACCAGCGCGCTGTCTCATTCAAGAACAGCAAAGATTGGAACGCGTAAGTATAAATAATTAGATTCTTTCCGACGCAGCTCTGCTGACACCGTAATCCACAGCGCGCTAGTTCGTCCTTATTTGTTTTCGTTCCACGTTACAACATGCTTTTTTTGCCACGTTTTGAATATGTAGGTTTATATGCCAGACCAGAAATATTACTTGAAGCAAGATATGTCGGAGATGGTGTCCAGTGGAAATAAAAGAATACACATTTATGTAAACACCACAATGAAACGCAACATTGTTATGTTAAAAAATGACTCACTGAAGTCAATCAAATGTCTTGCTTCCTTGGCTGGATAATTTGCGTAGTAAGTTTGGCAGGTATGTACATGCTCGTTTTCTAGAATATGGAATCACATCCTACTAATCAATTTTTTTTACATCAGTTCATTGAAAATGTCTCAAAACAATTGAGACAGTTAATAATAACAGGCCTGTGTGGAGAAATGATACATATTCATTTCTTTCCTCTCAAGTTTATCAAATGGAAAGTTGCCGCTGTCGTCAAGATCAGCGTTTACAGGAAATGAAAAATTAAAGACCTTTCATGGTTCACTGTAGTTTATTGTAGGTGAATGATCCATTGTCATGTATAAATAAAGCACTTGCATCAGCAAGCCATCGCATTACCATTGACGATGATCGTTGGAATAATCGCATCCGAGTGAAAACATCAAATGCATACCAATGCGACGCAAATGACTTCGATGTTATCATTTGTTAACTTGATTCTCTATTTCTCTCTCTCTCTCTCTTTCATCTTCACATTCCCGTTTTCCTATGTCCCAGTGCAGCGTGTCAAAACGGACGCTTCTCTAGCTGACCTCCATGTCTTCTGCCTTTTTTTTTCTCATTCGTTCATGCTCCTTTTAACCCTAATACACAGGCCAAAAATAATGTTAATTCATCTTATTTACTCTAGCCTTACTGCGAGCATTTTTTCACTTGCCTGTCATGCGGCATAAGTAGGAATCAAGAAAAACAAATGGCGGCCACAAAGATTTTCACATCCATTGCATCTAACAATGTTCGTCGTATGTCGCGTGAATGACCGAACAAAATTAAAAGAATCAAAGATCAGCGTTACCGTGACGTGGAGATACGATGCCCAAACTTCACCGGAATGCTTCCAGTTTGGCCCCTCATCACCGCCTGCTATTCGACTCCTCTTTTTGCATCTCAACCAACCGGCCATGGGAAGCGGTGAACGCCCGCTGTGTTGCCAGAAGCCAGGCAAGCAAAATACTCGCAGATGATGCGAGACGTTCAAGGAGACACATCCGGTTGGTCCTCGACTTTGGCACGCGTGAAAGCACTACAGCGACGACAAACAGCAAAGGAAGACGAGACTGAAACGAGAGGCCGCGTGTAATTTAGTCCAATGGCTTGCTTTCTGCCCTCTCTTCTGCTCATGCCTTTTAGTGCTCATGAGTGTGTCGCATAGTAGTAGAAGAAAATAAAGGGCTGGTACACCATTTCAACTCATTCCTTATAAATGGTGTCATTCAGACCCACACTCGTTCTCCTTTTGACAATACCTTTCGCTATTCGCAACTTTCACAGATGGTGGCGTCGCCATGCGGCATCTGTCGTAAATGTCATTTGGGGGATGCCCACGCAGCCAGCCCATGCCATCGTTCAGTCGGCTTCAGTTTTGGCCGTTCACTGGTGCTTCATAATTTGTCACTGGCGATTTCTACTATGGTTATTCTAAATCCGGACAGGTACTCTGAGCTGTAGTAGCAATGGTTTACTCTATCATTTGCTTGCTGAGCTAGAAGAAACACAAAACATGTTGGATGCCGCTGTGAAGATGACGTTCAGTCAAAGTCGAGGTTTCCTGCTTTTCACGAGCATGGTCGCTCGATCTTCCGGTGGCACGAGCAGCGTTCACAATGTTGTACGTGCATTCCTTCACACCACAGCAGACGATGTGCCCGGCGTTCAATACTTCTTTTCACGCGTTTCTTAACACGCAGTGTGGGATATAATACATGCTAGAGTCAATAACCTTCTCAGCAAAGCCCTGACAACACGGTGGCTGCAGCCGAAAATACTACACAGTTCGAAATGACGGGCACACCGGCGGCGGCTGCCGGCGCGCCGGCTGTACGATCCCCCAAACGACAGCCATGTTGGGCTTGCGCTTGCGCCCTCTTTAGGCGGTGAAAGTTGCGAATATTTTGTCACGAAGGGGCTGAGCAAAAGACAGCAGTAATGGAATCAGGAGAGGAATAACCTCACTGGTTGTGAGAAGGTGATGTGAAGAGGGCAAGGTATGGCACGCGCGGGCTTTCGACAGTGGCTGCATGCACATGCAACGCACTTCGCGTTCAACTGATCGCCGGGACACATTAACTAGGTTTCGCGGCCATAGGCAGTTATGACCCAATCTTCATTGGCTGTCTGTAAGCCTCACTGCAGCAGTAGGGCAGTTGCTGAAGCGTACCGTGCGAGTTCGTCTTCTGTCGCTATGAGACACTCTCTCACCCGTCGTCAGCTTGATTAAAGTGGAAAAATTGAAAAGCACATATTACGTCACGAGTGCGCCTCCGACGAGTGAAAACACCATGTAAAAAAACAAAAAAACAAGGAAACACTGCGGCAAAAAACGAATATGTATATAAGTCGCAAAAAAAGTGACGTCATTTTTGACCACTGCAGCGTGTTGCTGAGAGGTTGCGCTAGTGTCCGTCTATTCCTTCATCCCAAAGGTTCGTTTTTTAAGCAGTGCGCAATAAGGTGACAATGCTGAGGGGTGCGTGCTAAGAACGATCCCCTGTGCTCGAACGTTTACTTTTAAAGTAGAGTGAAGGCAACCGAAAAGAAACTTTTGTCGAGGAGGGTGTGATGAGAAAAATATTGAAAAATACAAAGCAGAGAGTGGAGAGGACGGCCAGTTAATGTTTTACAACTGAAGCTACCGACTGGCTGAAGTAGCTCTTCCAACACTCCAGTATATATATATATATATATATATATATATATATATATATATATATATATATATATATATATATATATATATATATATATATATATAGTTTATTAAGGATTATTAAGGACGGTTATGGCAGCACACATTTTCTGTACTTTTTCTTCAGCCTTTTTTTTCTTCAAACAAGTTTTTTATTCATTCAGGAATCTTTTGTATTCCTGGTTTGTTTTTCTGGCCGTGGTTATCTTCAACTAATAACCATGATCATCGTCCATAATTTCATGGTTTGTCAAATAACACTTGCTGCGAAACTGCGTCAGCACCTGTGTCACGTCTTTCCTGGTCCTTGTCTTTTTTCGCACTGTTGTTCTTGCATAAGAGCTAACATCAAATAGCCCAAGTATAGCTTATAGTGCCCCACCTAAGTAAAAAAAAAAAGATATGTCAAGCAATACCTCACAATAAATGATAAGACGACTGCATCAAACCTATTTCAGCACACTGAGTACCTGTCCCTTATCTCGCATGACACGCTTTCCACTTGCTGCCTTTTTTCCAAGACAGCACAGCGCTTGACTCGCGTGTTGGCTGCGACACATTTACTGCGGCTACAGTGCAGTGACAGGATGAATTAAGAAGATGGGGAAGGAAAGATAAGGCTGTAACTGGCGTAATACTTTTACCTCGCTTAATCCACCTGTCATGTCGCGTCATGGAGCACATTTTGCCGCGCCGCCAGAGATCATACGCTCGCCTAACTTATACTGCCAGCGCAGAGCTAACACGTGGTTCCAATCGTATTTTATGAGCAAGATGGAAGGGGGAGATAAAAAAACAATATACTG
Source organism: Rhipicephalus microplus (assembly GCF_043290135.1). Classification (NCBI taxonomy): domain Eukaryota; kingdom Metazoa; phylum Arthropoda; class Arachnida; order Ixodida; family Ixodidae; genus Rhipicephalus; species Rhipicephalus microplus. The sequence continues at coordinate 256,383,551 of NC_134701.1, forward strand.
CCGCCAAACATTATAGCAGCTTCAGCCAGAAACTAGTTGGACCTGATGGGGCGACAAGTGAGCGTTCATCGACGCCGTCAGACCGGGTGTGCCGGGGAGAACACGAGGAACACGTAGGAAGTACTACCGAAGAAGAGACAGCGGCGAGGCGAGTAACGGTCAGCCTAATCTGCTAATTATTACGTAGAACCCCCTCCTCATCACGAGAGGCTAGAGAATACGTCCCACGTAAGAAGGACGGCAGAGCGCAACAAACGCTCCTTCTCGAAGTCTTGTGGCAACTCCACCGCCAGTGGTGGTGATTAGCTGCACCGACGCCTCTCTCGAGTGTCGGAGCCGCCATTGATTACTAATGGGAGGCCAGTTTCGCTGACGCCATTGCTTTTCTCTTTTGAGCCAGGCCACACCAGCAGAGAAGCGGATGGAATTTCGAAGCACTCTAAAGCGCACGCATGCCACTCTTCTAGCCCAGCCGTGGTTGGACGTGGGTGTTTTGTACGCGTGCGCTCGCTTCATCCACCTTCGGAACGCGCTGGTACTGAGAGCCAGAAGGGGTGAAGGCATGGACGCTAACAATCACTCTTGGTCAACGCGTCCACAGCCCTCTTCCTGCGTTAACGAGCACTCGGTGGGGCTGAAAACGGGAAAAGTTGCCCCTCATTTTCTTTCTTCTCTTCCCGCTGCTAATACGCTGATTTTACATTATTTCTTACTTCTCGCAGTTATTTTGTTTTTGTCTTTGCTTTTCACCAATCAGCTCTTCTTCCTCTTTGACGCGTTCTGGTGAATTTCTTTCCTGGGACACGTAGTGACGGCGCGACGATGCATGAAAGAAACAATTTCGTGGCAGGCGGGTTGTATCCCTGAGGCTAGCATGGTAAGAAGTAAATAAATCACAAGAGAACTTAAAAAAAAAAGGCTGAAGCAGCGGGAGCTGGTTGTATCGCAGTCTTCCGTGTTTTACGGTGGGTGGGTATGCTGATTGCACCCATGGGCGTGAACGAAACCGACGCAGGCGCGGTGACATTGAAGGCAGGGCCGATAATTTGTCACCGGGGTGTATTAGCCACGCAAACTGTCATTTTGTCTCTGCGTGATGGTTAGCCTCGCCATTTCAGGCGCACCTCGCAGCTCTAGCAGTATACGCTCCCAACGCAGTGTATGCTTCCATACCCACTAACACGGTGAGACACTTGTATATTCACCGTTGCTTGCCATATCGGGACATGTGCTTACTGACACCGGCAATTCAGTTTTGAAAAGAGCGAGACCTTTAATTATTGTTACTAATACAATAAAATCTGAAGATTTACGTGTCATACTCAAGATATCATTAAAAGCCTTGCCGGGCAGAATAAGTTTTGAACACCTGGTGTTAGTAACGTGCACCGACGTTTAACACAATACACGAGTATCTAGCATTTCACTTACATCTAAATGTGACCCGGTGGGCAAGATTGTATACGCAACGTTTGGGTCGTCAGCAGCGCACCGTAACCAATACACCACTGCGGCGGACACAGTTATAGTTCTTCCTTTTATGTCGAATATTGTGTGCGTGTGTGTGCGTGTGTGTGTGTGTGCGCGCACATTGGGTCAAACACGTATGGATTTCGACTGACTCCATGCAAACGCCGACAGGGCTCCGAATAACTTGAACTGGACGAGTCAAATTACGCAAATACTGATAACTATAAGAAGTGAGCACTATCCCGTAGTCGGCTTTCCACTGTGGTAAACTAAGTTCTTAATTAGCGGGTGAACTTAAAAGCCAACCGTGACATCAAGTCCAGGCTGCTATATGTAGAATGATTCATCAGCTCTCATTCTGTATCCTATAAAAGCACCTAGGGATTTTGTCCCTGCCATACCTATGAGACTACGTAAGAGGCTTAGCTGTCACAGACACCTTCGGAGCTCTCAATCGTTCATGATGAGTTCACAATGTATATCGCTTACAAAGGCGAAGCAAAATGAACGCCGTATTTTGGCATAAATACTTTCAGCAAACAACTGCTAATTACGGCACTTGAGTTCATAAGCGCCCTGGTTCAAGGCAACCCAGTTCTCGAGCGATGACACTCACACAACTCTTCAACAATAGAAGGAATCTTACCGGTTTTGGGGACGTTGGCACAGACAATCTTCCGAATAACTGCGGCAAATATCCTGCGTAGGCTGTCATCCTTTTGGGATAAAGAAGGCTATGGCTTCCTCCCCGTACACCACAAAACAATTGGTCGACAACGCCTGTCACACTCTTTTTCATGTAAGATACTAAGATTCGAATCCCGGCTGCGGCGGCTGCATTTCCGATGGAGGCGGAAATGTTGTAGGCCCGTGTGCTCAGATTTGAGTGCACGTTAAAGAACCCCAGGTCGTCTAAATTTCCGGAGCCCTCCACTACGGCGTCTCTCATAATCAAATAGTGGTTTTGGGACGTTAAACCCCACATATCAATCAAAGATACTAAGATACGCAAAGTACTGCGTCCCAAAGTTTTAGGTATCGTGCGTGAGCGCCGACTTTTTTGTGCGTCAGCGCCGTACGACGGAGCAAAGTTGCGAACAGGGTGAGAGTAAGCGCATGCCTATAAGCGCGCTCAGCTGGGCCCATCGTCTGCTTGGCTGTTTCTTCGTGAGAACGTTGCTGATATCCTAACAACAACGATATCTATCAGGCTTAAGAGGAGGCTAACTTCAGGTGAAACAAGTTGAGGCAATGTTGACTTGCTGCAGCAACCTGCCGGCAGGTTTCAAGCTCACCCTTGACAAAAGTGTGCCTTCAAACAGGGACGCAACAGAAAATAGAACACACAGACAACGAATATAAATGAAAAGTCGCACCCTGACGGAAACAAGGCTATACGAACATAAAACCACCTGCACACGCACAGAAAAAAAGCAGTGTCACCTGTAATGCTCATGCACGCACTGTCTACATGAAAAATAATGTTTCCTTCGCTTAGACCAGCTATATAAGATAGTGTAGAGAAAGAGAGAGAGAGAGAATAAAGGTGAAAATAAGGCAGGAAGGTTAACCATGGCTGAGCCTGGTAGGCTACCTTGCACAGGGGAGAGGGTAAGTGGAATAAAAGATGGAGAGAGAAGTTTTATACAGACACAAGCACAAACAAACTCGCCTTGAACTTACGGGGATCATGAATCGTCACCCATGAAAAGGCAACGCGGAACCACCGGCCATGACTCGCACGAACTATATAGGTGACGTTTAAGCTGACGTCAGCCTAAGACGAGTATACCTGCATAAACGATAATCGTGGTGAAGTGTCAATGCTTGACTGAGGCTTTGCAATAATAAGCGTTCATGCAGGTTTACTTTTTTTACTCTGACGCTTCCTAAAACATCGCGTAGCACGTGTGGCTGTCGGTGGTTTTGCATTGTCCTTTTAGGGGCGACCTTCCACGACCTTTGTCATGACTCGGCGTGCATGTCAGAGTAAATGGACTCGCACGCATTAGCCAAGTCAGCTCCCACACTCCTCTCCTCATTAACGAGTTTCATATATCAACCTAAAGAGCAAACTGGAGCGGCAATCGTGGTACCATCATGGGAATAATGATAAGTGCCGGCTTATGAAAGGATAGCGTTAATTATATAGTGAACCACTTAAGATTTTTTCTGTACAGTATAAGGTTAGTTGTTTACGTAGCGGGGGGAGTGGGTTGCGGTGCAACCCACTTAGGCAGTGCATCTGTTGTTCAAAGAGACTGAAGAATGCGAGGTCCCTTGACGGCAGTGAAGCTTACCCCTGCCCGAGTTAATGGATAAACTTGCGCACATCTTAGCTCCCGTACGTTTAAGCTGATGCGAGTGGCGAAAAACAACAGCACAGACAGAATGTTGAAATTAAGAACCATATACGTTATCCGACAACATACGGGATTTTTTAGGACACAGCCAACGCACTACAACATGAGCTTCGGAGGGCTAACTCCTTACCCATGAATGTCACCGAGTTCAAGTGGTGATCAACATTTATGAATCTTTTAGAATGACCCCTGAAAACTCACACACACACACACACACACACACACACACACACACACACACACACACACACACACACACACACATATATATATATATATATATATATATATATATATATATATATATATATATATATATATATATATATATATATATATATATATATATATATAGTCTAGTAGATCCTCCGTGAGCGGTCACAACGTGCTTTATTTCGATGTTTCGGCCTAGAGTCTGGCCTTCATCAGGAATAAAGATACAGTTTGTCGGTGCTCAGCTTTATACAATCTAAAATCAGAGGACAAGGAAAGAGGAAGAAAAAAAGGAAAGAAAAAAGGAAAAGAAAAGGAAAGAAAAAAAGAAAAAAGAGAAAAATAATATACGGTGGACGCCCCTGGGGTGCCCCCCTTCCACTTTTCCCTCCACTTCCCCCCCCATCTCTCTCCCCCCTCTCCCCTTCACCTTTCTGATGTCAGCGGTCTGTGTATGTTTCCGTTCACTAGCGCATTCCTCCCGATCAGACGGCCCCTCCTGGCACTGGCGGTTCGGTGTGGGGCAAAAAAGAGCTTTTCAGGAAGTCCTAAGCCTTTAACTACTCGGGGTCCCGTGAACAATTCGTCGTAGAAGAACGGGGGCCGCGTATTGTGGCAGAGGCTGGTCAGCGGGCATTTTAGGAAGTTCTAAGCCTTTAACTACTCCGCGCCCTGTCAACATTTCGTCGTAAAAATAGGAGTGCCCCGTATTGCGGTAGGCTGTGCAAGCGCGTGCAATGCGAATTCCTGGCCCGCTTCTAAATTACGCGTGTCGTGGGGGCCTCCCGGCTGTGCACATGGTTGCTGTTGGGCATGTCGTGCATGGCACAATTGATTGGGTAGTAAAATAAAACAAAACAGACGACAGCTACACTTAGGAAGAGTAGTTACACTTGGAATTGTTTTAGGTTGTCCAGTGCCCTTCGCAGCTGCAGTGCCGTGAACTCAGTAACTATTTTCATTGTTGCCGTTATTGTTTTCTAATGCTTTAATTGCTGCAAGTGTACCAGGATTCTCATTTATTCCTCTATCGAGGGTGTTAAATCGGTGGATAAGGTATGACTCTCGTTGTTCACGTTCTCGATTTGATTTAAATCCCGTCTCTAAGAGCGTTACTGATAGTTTGTCGAATGCATGGTCGGGAAGATTGAGATGTTTTGATAGAGGTAGACTTGGGGCTGATTTCGCATGGGCTCTGTGATTATTGAAGCGAATCCTAAATGGTGTTTCTGTTTGTCCGATGTACTGCATACCACACACGTTGCATTCGAGTAGGTACACCACATTAGAGGAATCGCATGTTAGGTTTCCTTGTATGTTAATCGAAAACTTGGATTGCGTGCTGGTTGCTTTGTCTGTTTTTCGCATCGCCTTACATACAAGACATCGTGGCTTTAAGCAAGGGCGGCATGAATTATTGGGTGGTGATGTGTTAATTTGGGAGTGGACAAAGGTGTCTTTGAGGTTACGTGGTCGGCGGTAAACGACGCCTGGAGCGGATGGGAATGCGCGTTTCAGACGTTCACTTTGTTCCAGAATGTTGTAATGTCGTTTAAGGATTTTGTTTACATTGGGGAAGTTTGTGCTGTAAGTCAAGCAGAGGTTTGTTCGTTGTGGGTCTTCTCGTGGTGGTCGCTTCATAAATAAGACCGCTGACATCAGAAAGGTGAAGGGGAGAGGGGGGAGAGAGATGGGGGGGGAAGTGGAGGGAAAAGTGGAAGGGGGGCACCCCAGGGGCGTCCACCGTATATTATTTTTCTCTTTTTTCTTTTTTTTCTTTCCTTTTCTTTTCTTTTTTTTTCTTTCCTTTTCTTTTCTTTTTTTCTTTTCTTTTTTTTTTCCTCTTTCCTTGCCCTCTGATTTTAGATTGTATAAAGCTGAGCACCGACAAACTGTATCTTTATTCCTGATGAAGGCCAGACTCTAGGCCGAAACGTCGAAATAAACCACGTTGTGACCACTCACGGAGGATCTACTAGACTATATGCAACGCTACGGCCACTCAACCACCATGCCTGCATATATATATATATATATATATATATATATATATATATATATATATATATTTATATATATATATATATATATATATATATATATATATATATATATATATATATATATATATAAAATAAGGGAAAGAAGTGTATACCTAAGGGCTCGTTTTTCCGTGTCTTAACACAATATTAATGAGATATAACAGACAGTAATGCCAAGGAATGTACAGGGGAAGTTATTAAAACCAATGGAATGTAAATAAGAAGAAAGAAAAGTGGATGAAAAAATTACCAACTGTATATATATATATATATATATATATATATATATATATATATATATATATATATATATATATATATATATATATATATATATATATATATATATATATTATTTATATATATATATGTACTTTCCTTGTAGTTGCTCATATTGTCTCTTTCTCAATTTCACTGCTCTTCCAAAACTTAGCTTGATACGTTTGTGATCACTGCACAGACTTCTGGAGCCACCTTTATCTATGTGCATTCCCCTGAGCTTATTATACATCCTATGTGACATCAGTGCGTAATCTATCGTCGACTGCAGCCTTCCTACCTCCCATGTTATTTGCCCTTCACACTTCTCAGTACTGTTGCAAATGATAAAATCATGCCTTTCCCACATATCCATGATTATTTTGCCTGTCGGGTCAGTATACCCATCTATATTTTCTAGCCTTCCTACCTCCCATGTTATTTGCCCTTCACACTTCTCAGTACTGTTGCAAATGATAAAATCATGCCTTTCCCACATATCCATGATCATTTTGCCTGTCGGGTCAGTATACCCATCTATATCTTCTATGTGCGCATTCATATTTCCTAGTATAATTATCTCGCACTCTCCTCCTAACTCCTCAATGTCCTTTGATATACACTCTACCATTGCTTGGTTTTCCTCTCTGGCCGTTGCTCCCGTCCACAATACACGAAACCAAGGAGTGTCATTTGCCCTGCCACATTACTTTTTAGCCATAAATGTTTCTTGCACTCCTGCTTGACCCTTTGCCAGTCTGTACTTTTATGAATGAATGCCCTAATACCACCCCCCTTTCTGCGGCTTTCTGTTCTATTACAATATTCCGACGCGTAGTCCGGATTGTTAGGAGGTTGTTCCATGTCTCTTAGATGTGTTTCAACAAAACCATATACCATCGGCCTCTCCTCCCTTAGCTGTTCTTCTATCTCTTCCCACTTCAGCCTGTTCCTACCACCCTGCATGTTAATATACCCTATGTCTGAATTGGCTATATATATATATATATATATATATATATATATATATATATATATATATATATATATATATATATATATATATATATATATATAAATATATATATATATATATGTATGTATATATATATATATATATATTTATATATAGGCAATTTTACTAACGTTCCGGCAGGCTTTGCGGCTGGGACGTTAGTAAAACATTGCGTTTCGTACGTTTGCCACCCTCTTCTTCGACTGCATTTCCTACCGGACTCATTTAACCTATTTATCGTATACACACACACACAAACACACACACACACACATATATATATATATATATATATATATATATTCAGCAGGAAGTTCAAGGGGTCTGGTACGTATAAAGAACACAAGCGAGTACACGTACGAAAGAGCAATACTTTTATGCCAACGTTTCAGCCGTGGCACGGCCTTCGTCAGGGAATAAAGAGTAGACAAGCAGATGCCCCTTTTAAGGGCCGTTGAAATCACACAATTGATCAGAATAGTGATTAGAAAGTGCGAAAGCAATACCAAAACAACATTGTCAGTATAATTTGATACGAGTATTGAGCAACAATATCGCTGTGGATAACTCAAGATATGAGCGCATAGCTTCAGCGTAGGGCAAATTTTTATGCGTAGGGCAAATTTTTAAAGCAATAAAGCACTTCATAAGCCAAGCGAATATCATGAGCACATGTCACGCACACTGTAAGATACCCGAGGGACAGTAAACAAAATTCAACTGGTAACTGAAGCGTCAAGTTTGATGCCAAACTACTGCATGCGCACATATAATAAATGGAAGCACACACAAAAAATATATATAATCAAACAAATGAGAGAAGAAACGATGGCATGGGTTGGGGGGCATTTAACGCATTCCTGTGATGGACAATGCTACATAGAAAGGAAAGTAACGCGTCCAACGCTTTCGTTGATGCCTGAGTGCAAAGTGTTGAACTTGTTAATGAGATAGGACTCGCGAACTTCTCGGTCATGATGAGTTTTAAACCCGGATTGTAATATTGTGGCTTTAATGTTTTCGAAAGAGTGCCCTGGCATCTGGACATGTTTTGACAGTGGAAGATGAGGAAGGTTAGAAGCATGGGCTCTGTGGTTGTTAAAACGTAACCTGAATGATGTTTCGGTATGCCCAATGTATTGCATGCGGCAAGTGGAGCACTCAAGCATGTAGATAACATTAGCGCTGTCGCAAGTGAAGTCTCCGTTGATTTTTAAGGAAAAGTTTGATGCGGTGCTAGTTGCGGTATGAGTACTTGACATGTGCGGGCAAACCTTGCAGCGGGGCTTATTGCAAGGATGGCAACCACTGTAGTTGGACCGATTAATTATTTTCGATGATGTTAATGTATCATGCAGGTTGCGTGATCTGCGGTAAACTACCCTCGATGGTTCCGTAAAAATGTCTTTTAAGTGATCACTTTGTTGCAAGATATTGTGGTGTTTTCTTAGAATATTGGCCACATTAGGAACCGAAGCTGAGTGCGTAAGGATGAGGTTAACACTGTTACGTGAAGTGTTTGCAGATCGTTTGTTGCTTGTGAGCAACTCTTTACGGTCAATGTTGTTAGCCTTCTTGAGGGCGTCGTCTATGATTCCCGATGGGTATCCTTGCCTCGTAAGAGCACCTCGTAGGTCTTCGCAGTTGCGAGCGAAATCATTGTTATCAGAGCAGATGCGTTTAAAGCGAATGACCTGACTATATGGAATACTGGTTTTGCAGTGTTTTGTGTGACTACTATGGAAGTGAAGATACTGATGTCTATCGGTTGGTTTCCTATATAGTTTGGTCGTCAATTTTCGATTGCACAGTGTCACTGTGACGTCAAGAAAGTTGACACTGGTGTCCGAGTATGAGTGCGAGAATGATATATTTGGATGGGCATTATTATAATCGCTGATGAAAGAAAGAAGCTGGGATTCACCATGATGCCATACTAAAAAAATGTCATCGATAAAACGCTTGTAATAAAAAGGCTTCAAATCGCGGCTGGCAAGAAAATCGCGTTCTAGAGAGCCCATAAAAATATTTGCGTAATTTGGGCCTATTCGTGTGCCCATGGAAGTGCCGCTAACTTGAATGAAGTGTTGTCCGTTGAACTCGAAATTGTTTAGTTCGAGAATTAATTTGAGAAGCGTAGCTAGTGTAGAGGAGTCTATCGATTTGTCGAGGTCAGACTCGTTATACGCTTTTACAACAGCACGGATACCATCAGAATGGGGAATGTTGGTGTACAAAGAACAAACATCGAGGATCACCAAAAATGACCCATCAGGAATGTCTAAATCAATGATATCATTTAAAAAGTGATTGGTGTCTTTAATGTACGAGGGAAGTGAAACCGGAATAGAAGAAATGAGGGTATCAACGTAGCGTGACAAATTTTCTGTCACCGTACCTATACCAGACACAATCGGTCTACCGGGAATGTTTTCTTTGTGAATTTTGGGTAGGGTGTAGAACCTACCAGCCACCGGGCTTAGTGGAATCAGCGTACGTAATGCAGACTGAGCGATTTTGTTTTCTTTTACAAGATCTGTAACAGCATCACTGACAATGCGTTTAAATTCCGCTGTCGGGTCGTCATTTAGACGCCTGTAGTATGTGGTGTCATCAAGTTGTCTCTGGGCTTCACCAATATAGCTGTCAGCATTCAATACCACTACTGCACCACCTTTATCTGCTGGCTTAATTACTATATCATTGCGGCTAGCCAATGCTTTGATAGCCTGAGCCTCTTTAAAGGTGACGTTATGGCGGAAGGGAAAACGTGTTTTGTACGCTTGAAGTACATCATCCTGTACAGCTCGTATATATAAATCGAGGCATTTATCCCGTTGAGTGGGTGGTGTCCAGTGTTTACCAGATGGTAACGCGGAGTTGGTTTGTTCACTTGGTTGGCGGTTGAAAAAGTACTCGCGCAATCGCATGTTTCTTTCAAAGTTATGAAGATCGGCAATGAGCGTGAATTCATTGTAGCCGCCAGTTGCGGGACAAAAGTTTAAACCTAGCGACAAAACCTTAGATTCTTCAAGACTTAATTGATGACTAGATAAATTCACTATATTAGTAAGTTGCCCGGTATGCTTAGCAGGGTCGGAAACACTTCCATGCGCTTCGGAATACAAAGCAACGGGTATGTTATCCCGAACCATTTTCCTCCGCTTGACATGGTTAATTTCATTCAGCTTTTTCTGCCTGTACAAGTGGAGCTCCTTGTTTTCTTCACTGCTTAGGACATGTGTGGCACGCAGCTGTTTCTCCTTATTAGCTAGAACCTTCGCAGACGATTCATAATGCTTTGAAATGATCTCGGTCAATTCAATAGAAGCTCGTGCTAGCGTGTTGTTCCATTTAGTCAAATGTACACTCGACATTTCAGAAACCGCAGGTTTCAAGGACAGGCATAAGCCTTTAGGCGCAGTGGAAGTAGCAACATACATTTTCATAGTAGATGCATGCAATTCACAGCGCGTACGCTTCTCAATAACTTTACGAATTTTCATGAAATGAACGGATGCATTTAGATAAGCACTCTTACCGAACCTGGTGGTTCCTAGTCAGTTCATTTCATGGGATGGAACATCACGGTGTCCTCGTAAGTTGTACCTCGACTGAGGCATCGTGGCATTTCTGTTGATTGATGTGGGAGCTGGTCCGCGCGGCCCAGAATGTTGCGGCGGGTCGGATGATGTGTCGCGGTCAGGTAAATTCCGCAATCTTGTTCGGCCATTTTGGATCGTTGCAGCACCAGGCATCCTCCGGGGCTGTACGGTAGACGGTCTTTTAGGGCCGCTTGTAGTGGAAGTGCGATGTGAGGACACATTCGGCGCACAGTCAGTCCACATAGACGACCCCATATCTTTGGGGTTGTTGAAACATAATTGTCTAATATGGCATGCTAGCAGTGCGACACCCTCGAAACTTAGATGAAGTCCATCGGCTGCTAGAACATGGCTCGGAGGTAGCCATTCAAACTGGTGGTCCAAATAGGACACAAGTCTAGGACACAAATAGGACACAAGTCTAGGTCCAAATAGGACACAAGTCTATATATATATATATATATATATATATATATATATATATATATATATATATATATCCATTTTTTCGTGGCACCAAAGTTTCTTAAGAATGTGACACCCTCGTCGTAGCTGTGCCCTACGCGTATGCTTTGCCCCTGAGCAAGACAGCGAACACAGCCTGAAAATATAAAAAAACGAAGATGGCAGGAGATGTCTAGGAAACTTGTGGGGTGAAACCTGCCTTAGATAAAGAGCTTGATAGGTAGCACGTGATGTCGTAAAGGGCAGGCTTGTATCTTCTGTTCCCTCACTAGATATCCAATGATCTGGAGTGAGTGGAAGGGGGTTCTGTTTACGGCTCTGAAAAAAGTTAGCCAGTGACGACCTCGAGTTCAAAGTTCGCACCTAACAAAAAAGCAGCCGAGACATTTTTCTTTCCCAAACAACCACACTGTCTCTTCTTCACTGAGAGTAAAGGGCGGGGAACACGGGATCATAATATGGTGTCTATGAAAGTTCCAAAAATGTACTCTTTCGCTCCCCTTCCTGTATAATATTCTTTTCTTATGCAATTTCTCGTTCAACTTCATTTTCATCTTGAAATCTCATGCAAGGAGGTTATTGGCTGAACTAGCAGCGTGCGCTGAAGGCTTGATTTTAAGGAAAACCACTGTCGCATTGTATAACCTGCCCCTCTCCCTTTTATGGTTCAGTTATATTGGTAATACGGAAGGGCAGGCTGGTTGATTTTCTGACGTTTTGATGTTATGTAACTAATGTTCTGTATGTTCACCCTAATCAGACAAGTAAGAGATATTGTAGAAGCGTGGTACATCTCTAGACCTAAAGACTATTGTGTCAGTCACCCATCGGTAGCGCAGAATTCCAACTAATTTACTTGATAAACAAGGTGTGATAGTGGAACGTATCCTATTAGTTTACGTAATGCCACTCTGCCTACGCGCAGTGACCATGAGGTACTCGAACGACTATGTAGTATGTTTTCTTATTGAATAAAGGTCAGTTTACAGTCTGCGCTGGTCTTTGTGAACCTTCAGTTTGTCTCTTCGTGTTCCGAGTGCAAAAGTTTCATTGTAGAGTTAAAGCTGTGCTTCCTGAACCTTATACAGACTCGGTTAATGCGGCTTTCTACGTAAGCGCATTTAGAGGCGTGGCGAGAATTAAATGGCAATGTGTGATGGAAATTGCCCCATTTCTGATGTAAATTTCTGTTTTTGGGTAAAATACAGCCATCTATCGTTGCAACACGTAATACAAAACCTACGTGTGCCTGCACTCTTTAGTGTATGTGTGTCTTTTTTCTTTGACTATGTTGTTCCCCATTTGCCTTTTTTTTTGTACCTCTGATTATGAGACACATGAAGGTATATGTAATCTGTGAACGAATTTTTGTATAAAACACACACTGAAAGCAAGGTTACTTTCTCTGCGGATTCTTGCAGGTTTAAGAAAAAAATGTTTCATTCGTTGTGAAAGACAGAAAAGGTCAATGTAATCATTTTGTTTGAACGAATATCTTTTATTTTCGTTCTCAATAACTGGCCGGTAGGCACATGAATCAAGGCCAAAAAAATTAGGTAAACATAGTTTCACTGTGATAGCATCGAAGATATTTTTTCGCAGAATTTCCAGTGTCGGTGTAGTTCATTGTGAGCGAAAAATTGGCGTTGTATGTAAGCGAACGTGTGAGATAGATGCCAACAAGTATACAATGCAATTTTAGAGTGAAAGTTTAACCTGGGCATCATGTGTGGCAAGCAGTGGTTTTGCCATGGAGCTATCTATTTGTTCGAAACTATTCTGAAAAAAAAACCTTTAATATACAAACTGAATGATGGTAGAAGAGCTTGCTCCAGAAGTTATATCCGATAAACCATGAATCCTCTGTACATCCACTTGATCATCATAAAAAAACGTGACACAGAAAGTGTGCTGTGATTGTAATATGCACAGTATATGCAGAATGTTTATTGTTTACACATTGATACAGTACGTGCACAATTTACACACTGATGTAAATATTTGCATACGATTTTACTGACAACAAGGTCTCCCGTTTGTTGTTATATATATGTCCTGAAGATCAGGAGAACGTTCCCCATTGAGTATAATGACCTTGTGGTCCGTGAAGTAGAAAGCGAAGGGATCTTGAATCATTGGATGTAGTGGAAGGTTCCTCGCCTATCGCACCTTTTCGTGGGCTCAACTCTTGGGGTCCACTATCGAGGAGTCTATGCTGTTTCAGCTGCGCAAGCCGTCACGGCTGTCGCCACCTGGGTGCTGGCTTGTGCTTGCGGCTGGTGATGATTTCTCGCTTTGTCTCGCGACCTCTCGACACGAAGTCTCGAGGGCGGGCTCACGCTACAACCACACTGAGAGCCCTCCGCGCCTCCGCTTTGGCTTCTGTGTTCATGGTGGAAGCTGAGTGGCAGTATCTAAGTGCATTGACTGATGTTCGGCGAGAGAAAAAGGCAGCTCGCTAAGAGCGAGCATTCTATGTAGGCGCGGCCCTTTAGCGGTCTCGTATCAAACTAGATTACGCGCCGAGAGTGGACCGCTCCCTGAGCGGCGGTGCGCCATTTAGTGAGCTCTCTAGACATCAATGAAGAACACAGCTGGGCGTCTAGCGAGAGCAACCAGAACTAGTTCACACGACGCAACGGTGAGACACAATCCCCATGTAAGAAGGAAGCTCCTAAAAAGTGCTATGAAGGTATAACGTAGTGGTTCGAGGATCTCTAAAGCATATAAAATGGCGTTGCAGAATCATATAATTGCACCAAGTGTCAAGACAGGTAAATTACGCAATGAATGAGTGAACTAAAGCTGCCCATTCATTACAATATGCGCAGCGGCGCAGGGGGCATGATGTCCTGCCGACACATAGAGGGTACTTCGGCAATTTCAAATACTTATGGCGTAGTGGGCACTTATAAACTGCGCACGTTCAATAGACATTCTAAGATAATTTGAGATAATTTGAAGCAACCCAATTACGCGTGCGAATGTTGTTTACTTGCAGCAAAGTGGAAGGCGATGCACCGGGGGCTCAGTTCCGCAATCGCAATCTACTATTGAAGCGACAGCAACCTGCAAAACATTAACAGACTTTTTAAACAAACTTTTCAAACAAACTTTCCAAACAAATGTTCTTATCAGAGCGTTCCTAGAGCAGTGCACGACTTTAGTTATATATGCTGAAATATTACCTAGATGGAATAAATATAAAGCAAAGCAGCCGTCAATCGCTCTACTAACTCACTTTCAAACTTTCGATTTACTCTCTCTCACTGTGTCGTGCATGTAAATCTAGTAAACTAGTACTTTCAACGCACATCTCTAGCGACGCTTACGGTGAACCTAGTAACGATGTACTGGAAAACGCGTGGACGTGAGTAAACGCACTTGCGGTGCTGGATGCCGAGTTGAATCAACATGTGCTGACCTTTTAATTTGATGAGTGACAGCATCCGAATATAGCGCTGAAGTAACCGTTCTAAATGCATTTGGCATTGATCATGAACAGACAAAAATTTAGTGCAGTGCCAAAGTGGCTTCTATGTAACATAATTAACCAAAACCGTCACCACCGCTGTCTGTTCCCGGAGACATGGGTTGCACTTCAGTATAACTACGTACTACTGTCAGTTGTTGTTGGGAAGGTAGATTTATTTAGACACGCTCTGTTTATTTTAACAAATAGATAGGCCTATACACGCCTACTTGTGTGTGCGTGTGTCTTCTCTCAGTCGCCAGTTCTGGTTTCATTACGTTCATGCGTAGTTCCGCATGGCAGTGCATCAGGTACCAAATTTAATTTCATCGCGAGCTCAGACAAACAGCAAATGGAATCTTACTTTGCGTGTGTAAGTGCTACAGGGTTCTTGAATAACTATTTGGCTATGACTGGACCTCACCGTAGAAACAGCAATCGACGCGTGAGCGATTTTAACGTATACCATTCTTTCGGCCACGCACATCCTAATTACCGTCGGGCCAGAACCTATACCATGCAAGCAGCCACGTAGTTAGACGGGCACACTTTTTAACAACCTATTCCGCGTCACTTCTTGTTAAGAGCACGTCGTCACCGCCCCCGCCCCGCTTTTCCGCATAGCTCTCACACCGAGAGACTCTGTCGCTCTCTCTTCGTAACGACGAAGAAAATTTGTGAAATGAGTGGTGAGCTAGTGGAAGAGAGGCGAGGCAAAGTACGGATGTGGGAGGCGTGTTCTTGACGTGAGAGGTCGCTGGCTGCTGGCGCTGTGTAGAGTTACTGTATATGCTACCTTTACCTAAAGGTAGCATAAAGAGTAACTCTAGCACCGTGCGACATTATTCACAGTGTCCTCTAAGGGTTACACAGAAGGTGCGTGAGAGCCCTTTTGCTTTCCCTCCTTTCTCTCGCGCTCACGAGTTTCGTAACACCGGAAAGAGAGAAAAAAAGAAGCAAACAAAATATACACTTGCGTTACAGTAGGTTCTCCTCAACCTTTCTTTTTATGTGTACGTGTGGTTGCATCTTTCCCTTTCACTAAACGCAAACGCCATTGGGAGCATGCAGCCATGGTTAGAAAACAAATATACATGTGCGCATGCTCGTGCTCCAACGCACGCACGTTCCTCGGGCTCAAACCATCAGCGCTTCCTGTGCATCACGGTAGTCTAGGCAGTGCGTTAAGGAGAAGACCGTATTCTTTATTATTTTCTATTTTCTCCTACTTCTTCTCTCTTCGCGATTCCTCTCCCCCTCCTTCTCTCTACATATTCCTCAACTCTCCTCTCTAGTCATTGTGTTGTTGTCGTGGCAACTAGAGTGAAGCTAGCGCGCTCCGGTGAAAGAAGGAATCCTAAGGAGACGTCGGACCACAAAGAATAAAGTATTCAGGAGCGGAACGGTGCGCGTTAAGAAGAGGAAGTGGCGGGTGAAAAACGCGTCGGTGTATTGTGGCATGGTTAGTTATCGTCACAAAAACTTTGATATGAAGAAAAGCTGATGGCGCAAGATGAAACCAAGTAAAATGAAAAGAAAAAAAGAAAACAACTTCCAGCGAACGGGGGCGGCACCAGAAGGCTAGGCTTCAGATTATGTTGGTCTTAATGGGCATCTTTCTCTACGTGCAATGAAGAGAGCCTAATTAGCAAAACCAAGTCAGTTGTTGGCAGAGAGAAAAAGGGACCGACTAGAGAGAATGCCGTCCTTAAGGCCATGGTTCTGCAAAGAAGACGGAAGCAAGCTCCGGTTCCGGCTGGTTTGTAGCCAGCTGCAACTTTTGTTTTACATCTCATACAAGAGCTATCATGCGTAGGGTAGCGCGTGTCAATGTTTGTGCAATATATTGAATTACGCAAACTTGATTAGTATTTCTTGATTTTTTTTGCCGAGTCATCAAGTGCACATGAATGCTCCGCAGAGTCACCACTTATGGTGCATGCTGGTTAGAAAGAAAAAAGAAGGAAGGCACTAAAGTTCGACCTGCTACATCGTAAATTAATGACGATGCAGCGCAGTCCTCAGAAACTGGCACGAAAGGAAAGACATGCGCTAGTATTTTTCTTCAATTCACCTCAACGTTTTTGAGTGTCATACGAGGCTCGAAAAGACCCTTACTTGATTATATTCCACTTACTAAAGCAAACGTTCATTCATGCTTGATTTTTCACGCGGGCTGCCTTATTTAACGCACGAGCGCAAGCGTATCTCCCCCCCCCCCCGACTGAATAGGTCAGTTGCCTGTTAGTTCTGGGTGAACAGAATGTTTCTTTCTTTTGTTTCCGTTCTGTGGCGCTAAGATTTCTTAGTCATGAACAGAATGTCACACGACTTTATAAAAAATGTTGTTCTCATAAGAGAGAACAAAAGGAATGTTATACTGATTGCTTAGTGCTTAGTTATTGCCTAATATTTCTCACTTGTGATATACACATGAATTGATAAACGAAAAACTTTACGCATAACATCGTGAAGATCCACGCCATATCTGCTACTTGAATTCCTTTAATCTCTGTCGGAGCCAACGCCAGTCAGTTACGCAGTAATTTTCCCTGCAAGCGCTGCACGTGCGTTTTTTGTCAACTAAACTATAAGCACAAGATTGGTTACTGTCAGAGGTGCGTTAAATGGAATACAACTGAAGCATATGCAGCGAAATCATATATACAAAAAAAAAGTAGCTCTGCATTTCTGGCGCACATCGCGAGACCCTGCCGACCACGGCAGCTGGCGCAGCCTGTCAACGCACTGCTTGGTGCCACCCGTGTACACACACTGTTGCGGCAGCTAACTCCCAACTCCCGCTCCCAGCCATCTCGCCGTCCTCCTGAAGGACGTGCCAGCCGAGCTCGACGCAGTCATGTCGCAACTCGGCGTGCGTGTCACACGGCCGCCGCGGTAATCTATAACGGGAGAGAATTGCAGCTTTACGGCCGAGCCCTGTTAGATTCCTTGCCCTGCCTGATGTGCTCCGTGGAGAATGACGTGGAAACAGAACTTGGGCCAACAACCTTTTGACTACGCGAGCGCACACGGCAGTTGAAGTGAAACTGGTGGACAGATGTGTGGATTTCGAAAACAGTTTGACCAACTCCCCCTCCTCTCACCTATCTCCTCTGCACACTTTCACCACGTGTCGCCTTTCCACTACACAATTCCTAAGCTTTCGCTTAACCCCACTAATTACCAAGTTAATTCGGAAACGCTTTCTACCTGAAAGCTAATTTTATGGCTACGTGAAGCAGGAAGAAAAATACTTTTATTGTACGGGCTAGTAATTGTATAACATAGACTAGCTTTCATTTTAATATAGATTCCATTGACTACGGGGCATATTTGAGATAGTTGTGCACAGCATATCTGGTGATATGCTCACTATTCACTTTCGTGTAATTTCTTACAGCACGTTACTTCGGTGTTTAGGGCTAACTTTGTTTCAGCACGATAGAAGCTCGGATGCACTGTGATGTACACCAATATAGTGAATGTAAGATGTTCCAGTTAGTTGAATGTAGCGCTTTGAACCTAAAAAAAAAACTTCCACTTAGGACGCCTGTAAAGCGTGCTTTACCAATTCAAGTGCAGTTCTGAGGTGAAGACAACTAATAAACACCACGCCTGCACGGTAGGCGCAGCACAATCACAGCGAAAGCTAGAAGAGTGGCCTTTCAGAGCCTTTTCAAAATGCTCATTGAGTAACCACTGCAAGGACACTTGCTTGATGCCCACTAGGGCGTTATAGCAAGCTTTTGGGTAGTAGTCCGGCAGTCGCTATGCTATTTTTTGTAATTCGTAAAAGCGTGTTATCATCCAAGCACTTCCAGCCCCACCGCGGTGGTCTAGTGGCTAAGGTACTCGGCTGCTGACCCGCAGGTCGCGGGTTCGAATCCCGGCTGCGGCGGCTGCATTTCCGATGGAGGCGGAAATGTTGTAGGCCCATGTGCTCAGATTTGGGTGCACGTTAAAGAACCCCAGGTGGTCGAAATTTGCGGAGCCCTCCACTACGGCATCTCTCATAATCATATGGTGGTTTTGGGACGTTAAACCCCACATATCAATCAATCAATCAATCAATCAATCAATCCAAGCACTTCCAAGGAATTCCGTGCCAATTGTTCATGCAGTGCCTGATGTAGATGACGAATTATGGCTGAAGTGCGTATGCACCACAGTTAAAAGGGAAAAAGAACAAGCTTTTGTAATAGGTTGGAGCATCGGACGGCCCACTTGTTACGCTATTTGCATTGTGCGGCGACTGGTTGTTCTTTCGCTATTGTAAAATGCTGTATAAGTCGTATTAACGTGATTGCTTTCTCGACATCAAGATTGCCCAAGCCAAGTTTGACAGTAACTCACAAGCACCGGTGTAGCTCAGTGGTATAATACTGGGCTGGCACCCAGCGGACCCGCGTTCTAGCCCCCCTGGGCTATACGTGTTAGGTCATGTCTGTCTAAGGCAATTTTGACAAGTTACAAGCACCGGCGTAGCTCAGTGGTAGAATATTAAGCTAGTGCCCAGCAGACCCGGGTTCAAGCCCCACTGCGTCATTGGGTGCAAGGTTTTTTTTTTTCTATTTCCCACGATGTGGTTACGGACACCGGTGGCGGCAGTGGCGTACAACATGCAACTGCGCGTGACCGAAAAAGTGATCTCATAACAGGTTTCGCTGTAAAAGGAACGGTCATAAACGGAACCTCGAATATTGTGCTTTCGAACTAGTCATGGACATGCGTGGAAGTCCCAAATTTTTGCATAAAGATGAAATGAGTCGAAGTAGTTATGCTATGACAAGAAAATTTAAAAGAAAAACAGATGATTACGTAGTTGATAACAAGCAGCAACGCCTATAATTACAAACAGAAGTTGCGAATTACATTCTGCCGTGACGACTATCCATTACTTCTATATATACGCATCAGATTCAGCAGCGTGTAACAAGTGGGACATGCCATAACCAAATGAGTGGATCAATTCAGCGAGTGCCGATGCAATAGAACTGTCAACAATATGCGCTAAGTTGACTCACACGACAAGGTTCGATTTACGGCACGAATAAGACATAAATGAAAATAAAACAGCGTGTGAACGAATAGCGATGTTACACACATCTTCAGGAGAAATGAAAAGGAATGTGATGGAAAGAGCATTCGGCCTAAGAGGGAGGTCAGATGCACGGTAGCATCGCATCACACATATCAGTTCCTTTAAATGTGATGCTCTTTTTTCCTCTTTAGCAGTACACTATAAAAAACAAGAAAAAAAGAACAGAAATACACCCGTGGTTAAGTTGAAGCAGCGCTTGCAAAATGTGATTTCGTGAAGTGCAGTGACGAAGGCGTCCCGACATTTGCATTCGTGGCGTCACAGTGAGCTTTCAAAATAATGTTGCATATGGTGGCCCACTCAAAACGACTAAAGATGCTCCCTACATTCTTCAGCGCCAAGTGACTTCCCCTCCTTCCCTTCCCTCCTAAAATACCTCAAACACACCAACTTTTACCTTCCCTGGTCTCTTTTTTTATGACCGTGGTTATTTTTACCCTTCATCTGAAGTCCTCGCCTCTTCCCCACCCGCTACTTTAAACATGCAAGCTCTTCATACCCCCTCCCGTGCAGAGGAAGCATGGTTCTAAAGTTCGGGCAGCCGTCACTGAGGCGTGGAGTCACTTTACCCAAAGCGCGTGGACGAACATCGTACTGGAAGCTTAGGTTAACGACTCTCAGAAATTCTCGTCGCACCTGAAGGACACTACAGATGAAAGGCAGAAAAGATGGAGCGGACGGTTTAATGTCATCCCAACTGTGCCGTGGCGCTATTAATATTTAATTGAAGTAAAGAGGTCACCGGCAACTTTCCTCGTCGAGAGTTTCTTGCCTAATGAGAATGCGTCAAACAAAACCCACCGTTTTCCAAGTGTACGCCTACGTGCAAGGCAACATGATTTTACGTCCAGACTACCAGGACAAATAGCACTTAGCGTGATACAAGTGCAGAGTAGGAGGAAGAAGGAAAAAAAAGAAGGGGATGGACGGAGAGGATAGCCACTTCTTGGACCGGCTGGCTACCTTGTGGTTGGGAAGGGGGTAAAGGGAGTAAAGACTATAGATTGGACCCGTATCTGCATGTTACACTGCAAACGTCGTCGAAAGACGATAGCCTTGTGTCTAGAGAGAGTGAAACAAAAACATTATTTGATGTTCTGCGCAAGAAAATCGGTGTATGGCATTCTGGAGGCGCCGCGTTAGAGCGCCTCGAGTGTGCAGCGGAGTCGAACGATCTCATCGAGTCACTTCACACGTGAGACGTGAGCGCTATCTGGCAGTTGGAAAACGAAGCACGCGGCGTGCGCAGCCGTCTCTTAGGCTACAAAGTGTACAACGCAAGGCGACGAGTAGGTGCCACCACCGTGTCATCTTAGTGAATAATTGGAAAGACTTGCTTTTCGTGCAAGCGTTGCATCGTCCGCGCAGCGTGATAAGCGCTACGGTCCTTAAAATTAATTATGTATGCCTTTTCTAGTAAAAAGATGCACATACAGAATATTAACCTGTTGTTGTGGTGCCTGAAATATGCGCAACAATTGCTTAATTTGACAATTGCGCACGTATGAAAGCTAAATCTTGAGCAATATTGGTGGGCGCTGCGGATGGAGTCGGCCGTTTGGAGTATGATTTGGTGCCGTTTAGGCCTTTAAAGTATCGTTAAGGGCGGACAAAGAGACAACTGTACAGACAGACAGACCAAATTATTTTGTCGAAAGTCACAAAGAAAGCCTATCGTCTTTAAAGCCGATGCTATTAGAAAGCACTGGTTTATTGTGTTTCTACTTGCGTATAGCGTTCAGAACACGAAACCTTCTGAAACGAATTAATATTTGTAAGACTCGCACCGAAGGGCACGCATCTGTCTCACGTTGTGCGCGATAAGCGGTGACTGGGGAGTGTAGCGCATCGCTTGCGTGTTTCCGGACGCCTTTTCCGTGCTTACTTCTGGTCTTATCAATGTTAGACGTTCTTGAAAATTCTCATAAAGTGAGCGACGGCCAGTTGGGCTAAACATTCAAGGTTTCATTCTAGCTCGGGAAAGGCGCGATGGAGCGTTATATATCTCAAGGTCGCAGCAGTGCTCTGAAGATGAGTCTCATCTAAAGGTTACAGCAGGTTTGACATTTAAGTACGGAGAGCATTAGTGACCCAAACTCACGTACATTGTCGTCGTCTCATGTAGTTCGGCGTAACGCCGACCAAACCGCGTGTAGTGAGCCATCTGTAGCGCAGTAATTATGCGCTCGAGTCAAGGAGAAGTCTTTTTCATATCGTTTTGAGAGTACCTCGCTAACATCAAGTGCAGAGCGCTTTAGGAACTTGGTCTGTCGAATGCTGCTACCGCTTGGAATAGCGCAAAAAAAACGACTTTTAAAAACAAAAAAAGAAGCAAACGAAAAATCGAAAGCTTAGAAAAAGAGAAAAATAAAGAAAAGATAAATGAGATCAGAAGAGAAAAGAGAGAAGAAAACTGGGAAAGCGAAAAGAAATCATGACATATCTAAGGAGTGAATAATGTGAGGTGGGCGAAGCACTGGGTTAGTTTGATGTAACTATTAATGACCCGTGACATTGGCCACTCACGCATGTAAATGTGTGACAAAGTGGTGTATAGTAATAAGCAATTTTTATTAGCCATGAATGGTATGTTGTGTTCAACTGTGGATCTGTGGATTTCACTTGCCCTTCAATATGCTGGTTTATGGTTCGTAAAATGTAGAGCCTGTGGTTCCTCTATTGAATATAGCCTGAACTTGGCAAGGTCGAGGTCTACGCACGTTCCCCCGGTGGTTCTAGATGACTTCTAGTCATACAAAACGCATTGTAGAACGTAACGAGACATCACGTACAATAGAAGCCAGTCATTGTCCGTGATGTCAGCGTTGACATCACCGAGAAGTATGATGGCATTGTTCTTGTACTTGTTTTTATAATCGTGCATAGCTGCATCCTTATACTTTCCTACGTTGCCTCGGGAGACATTCGGGGACCATAACATTGTCACAACAATTTCGTCAGAGTGATTCATAGCTCCGTGTTCGCCGTTGTCTGATTGGCTTGTTTTTGGTAGGTTGAGATTCAGCGTGGTCTCTGGCCACTTCACGTGCATGCCAACCCCACTCGCCAGATGGTGTGCTTGTTCTGTGCAGATGACGAAGCAGAATCTACTCATTTACGGACTTCTTGCATTCCACATTTCCGCAAAAAAAAAAAAAAAAAAGAAGTTTGCTTTCGTACGGGATCCCGCTCGATGTCGTCTGCGTGGGCATCGAGGGAGCAATTGTTTAGAAAGATCGGGTTAAACTTTATCGTTGGATCCACGTCTTCTTGAAAGGCTTTGAAGTACCATTGTAACAGTGTCGGCAAACTGTGTTGCTGGAGACGTTCAAACTCAAGCGCCATGTCCTTGTCCATGTTACAATTTTTGTGGTAGAAATGCTGATTCCGTCGGAATCGGTAAGGTAGGGCTTGCTAACGTTAATGCAACGACTGAAAGCAATCCATACCAACTTTTGCGGGTGATTTTTATTATGCTAATGGAGAATAGATGAGTACGTCCTTCCGTTCGATTTAGGCTCAATTACTGCTCTCGCACTAGCTAATAGAAATTGCTGTCGTCCGCACACAACATCCGTCTTGCAATCTAACGTTACAGTGGCCACGCGAGGTTCAATGCAGATCTCCGTGGAATAACAAAGATCAGTTAACGCCTCTGAGGTATCAAGGCTAACGCCGGGTGTTGTCGTGGTACTGCTTCTACCAGATGGCCTCGCATGGGTCGTCACATTTGCTGCAATTTGAGCAAATAGATTAAACACATCCGAAATTGTGTGGACATCTGGTCGAACCTGAGCGCACGCTTGCATCATGCGTGAAGTGCTAACTGTTGCATGTCATGCACGTGAATGATTAATCATTTTTACAACATCAAGCAAGGGGAGTGAAGAATCATTCATATCACGAATCAGTATATTTTGGGCTTGGGTTCGATAAGTGCCATAGAAAGTTTGATAAGAGTATGTACGAAGTGGTCTTAGAAAAAAGCAGGTGGGGTACATATCATGCCAGAGATTTCCCAATTCAATGCTCAATTAGAATGCTGCAACATAAGCGGCTAAGCTTTCCGAAGCCCATCATTCTAGTTGTGAGTTTTTTATTTTTAGCGGCGAACAATATTAAAACGTTGATAACCTCTAGAGGCTGCCTAAGTTTTTGAATATTTTTTTCAGCTAATAAGGACAGAGAAAAGCCACCAACACGTACTCATAAGGAGGATTGAGAAAAATATGTGTCTCTGGGCAACACCATTGACGAAAGAGCATAGAGCACGTCTTCTGAATAACGTGCAACAGATAGGACACCAAGAATGACGACGACTTTATTGACCAACAACTACGCCACCACCACTACCACCAACATCACGTACACCACCAACAACAGCGGCAGCAACAACAGCAACAACTACACCAGTAAACAGCAAGAAATGCGTATCTGATTTTTCTTAATCTATTGGGATGAGCGAAGCGATTGATGACTTTAAGAAGGTTAAGGAATATCTAGACAGAGAGTGTAAAAAACTTAGAGACAAACAAAGACGTTCACCTCTATGTCACAGTAGAAATGAATTGCTCGGGGTAACACTCGAGCACTTCTACCCTGGATAAGCATTTCCAGCACAACGGAGAAAGATCCCTGATGCTAGGAAGGCTGCCCCATAATTACGTTTTGGAGGACCCCGGCAAATCTAAACTGGACGTACGCCACTCACCAGGGAAAGGCACCGAGAAGTAAGGCAGCCCCCGGTTCACAGAGGTGCCCCTTTGATGGGGAAGAATATTGAAGCATTCATTCAACGCTCCCGTCTTCCGATCGGCTGGAACCAGACTCACGCCCCGATCTGTAATTACATTGGTGGGCCGAGTCGATCAGTCAGAAGGGCTCGAGCAGCACTTTTCACTTGGTGTATAGTTTGCAGTCGGAGGAGCTGAAGCGATGTGTGGGTGGACGGATTTATTGTAGTTGATAACGCACCGTATAGGCAATGGCGAACTGCTTCATTGTTTTTTACGGACATACCTAAAAGATCTGCTCAGCTTTACGTCAGCAATCGTGTTGTGTTTGTTAGTTCTCGAGGCGGCATGAGACGCTAAACCTCACAAAGTGTGGACGACGCGGTACGTGTGACGTTGACACCTTCTGCGATATATACAAAAGTAAGGGAGGTCATTGTATACACAAATATAAATAAAGCATGCCAAGCATAAGGGCTACTTTCGAAATCAGTGTATGGTGCTGAATGGAAACAATTTATTATTGCACTTACCAGTAGTCAATTGGTGAAACGGAGAAAGAAAAAAAGGGACGCACTAAGCAGTATATTCTGAGGGTAACCAGCATTACGCTACGTCACTTGTTCCCTGAAGCACGACTGCACCTGGTGGTGGCATGATTGGTCGAAGGCGTTTTCGCCACTAAGCACTCTCACCTCTGTGCTGCATTTAGCCCTCTCGTGCTGCTAGTGAGCTACACGAAGCACCCTCGTGCATCTCCTTTTTCTTATGTAGAACAGTAATGATAAATAGATAGATGCACTGGTCGCTGTTATTTACAATACAATGTACTGCGATTCTGCGGCAAATAATTGGTAGAAACAGTGCCTTCAAAACGAACGAAATAGTAAAATGTTGATACGTAATGAGATGGGCAACGTAAAAAATATATTCGATGACAGGAGGTGGGGGGTGATGGGATGTCGGCGGCACTAAAGCACAAGGAATGAAGCCAGAAGCGTACAAAGGCTCTTCTGGCGCCGCCATCGGTGGCTAGCAATGTTTAGTCATGTAATGGTTGCGCACGAGTCTGGGTTAGTGTTGAATCATTAAAAGCTATTTCATTCAGGGTCAGTATGAAGTTCTTGGTGGGTGAGAAAGATATAGAGATACGGAAAGGCACTTTAAGAGAGGAAGTGAGTCACGATTCCCAGCAAATGGCTTCCCCCTCTCGGCAGTGCGAACTTTATACGGTCTCCCCATGTCTGCGTCTGTCGTCACGCACCACTGTATGCCACCACCACGCGCTGGCATTATACACAACCTTAGAGTACCTGCGCAGACTGCCACCACATCACGCCTGGCGCGACCGAGCGCGCACTTGCACTGTTCAGGCAGGTGAGCTGATAATAGAACAGTGTATGTACTAGGAAAGCAGGCTAACAGTTGTCAGTTGTGCAACCAGTTGCAAGCGATTGCGCGGTTATGTTATTGCGGCGTGTAGCTTCATTCATTTTCCTAAATTTTTTTTTCGAGTTGGACAAACTATGACCGGCTTAGATAGCCCCGGTGTAAGGTTTTTTTTCTTCTAGTCACGGCTAGTTAACTTTAGACACTGACCACGCACTTGCTCCTTTATTCTAAACGCCCACTAAATGTTCGTCACTGTGGTACATGTGCTACCAACTGCATCCCAGATCTCTGTGTGCCGGTAGTTCCCATATAATTTTCTCTTGGCTGACCGGGGGAAAGGAGCCTATCGCTTAGTAACAAACAGCGCCTCGACCTATCACTTCCGAGGTCAAGCCTTTTTTTGTTATTTTCCTCCTGCCCTTTTTTACTACTTGCTTTACGCGAACAAAGAAGACCTGCACCACCGCCATTACACCAGCCTGCATGCAACGCTAGCCTTGCAGCCGGTGCAAGGCGTGGTCATGCATGTTGGCATTCCAAGCATACCTTTTCTTCGTACCCGAAAACATTCTTTCATTCTTCTTCCTCTTCCTTGCCAGACGACCCGACGTCCTCTTGTTGGACAAAGGAGAACAGGACCGCCGCCCGGGTGTTTGTGAGCGCGTGGTTTGCGCCCCCTGCACACTGGACGTGATGTCGCGACTCTGTTGGAATCAATAACGGGTGATCATTTTACTGGTCACGAGGCCGCCTGTGTTTTTTGTGTACTGTCGGCACAGCCAACTGACTCGCGATGAGAACTATATGTTCTCTCTAGGTACGTGCGGTGAAGTCAAAGCTGCGCCGTAATTTGGCCAGCCAGAACAAAAGTCTAGTAGAAATACTTCGATATGGTGTGCCTCCAATAACTCTACACTACAGATTGGAAGTGTCACAGAAGCCTATCACTTGATTACTCGAGCGTTACAGTTTTGACTTTGCCGGCGCAAAAACTGACATTCTCTAGACTGCACGAGATCAGTGAGACGCCGTGAGAACATTGCTGCTGCACTGCGAATCCTATGCTTACTCGGCACTGCAGCTGTCATCAGTCTGTGCCTTGTAACTGTCATTTGTGTTCGGACTTTAAAGCATGACACCATTCATGTCTTGCATCCTATGTTGCCGCTTCCAAAAAGTTCTACACGTACAGGCTGACTTTCAAAGAAAGGTGAATGGATTTTAAAAGAAGTGTTAAGATGCGGTGCATGCGAACATATCGTGGTTCAAGAGTTCAGATTATTTTCTTTTCTAATCACAAGCAAAATAAAGTGAGTATTTTTGTTAATTCATGTTGATTTTGTGTATTATTGAAATATTGTATCAAAGCTACTCTTTAAAATTTTATGCACCATTTACTTCTTTTATTCTTTCATATCCACTCTCTGAAGTACGAGAAATTGTGGAATATTAGAATATGCCCCAGCGCACTGTCACAACAGCGTATCCCAATGGATACCCAGTCACATTGAAATAAAGAAAATTGAAGAGGCTGACAGCCTCAACAAAAAACATTGAACGAGGGACGGGATTGCGCAATCTTTATGTCTGGGGTGGATATTCGACATTCTAAAACGCAAGGAGCTAACAATTGTTCAATGGAGAAGTGGTTCGATAGCCATAAATCAAAGGAATCAGTTCTTACTTTATGAAATTGATTTACACAGAAAATTTTTCATTGCGAAAGATCTTCCACTGAAATTACAGACGTTAATCCACAGACTTCGACTAGAAGTAGCATACGCAAACAGCTTCCTGCACAATATACATCCATCCAACTCCCCGGAATGCCATTGGGGTCATGCGGAAGAAAATTTTCGCCACATTCTTTAGGAATGCGTTGAATACGCGAATGAAAGAGAAAAATAAAGAACACATTAGCAAGTTCGGACTGACAGCCTCTCACATTAAAGAAATTACTCGGACTGGGGCCTGACATGCATCTTCATAAAAAGGCGAACATCTTCCTGACAGGCTTCTTAGGGGAGACCAGGCGTGATAAGCGCCTGTGATAGACAGCCAGGGATTGACGTATATGAAATCTGTTAGTGCATATACTGACAGTAGAAAAGAAAGATGTGTGTGTGTGAACAGCTTATGACAGTGTGAACTGCTGCAAGCAAACTGTGCATTGGCATGATATTTCAACTGGTTTCAGTGTGCCAATATGTTTTTTTTTCAGCTTGTTCTGACCGTTAAGTATTATTCTTTTTGTTTTTCGCTGCAGAACTTATTGATATGGAGTAGCCGAGGCAATATGGATCTCAACCTTTTCACAGAAAAACAGTTAGAACAGAACAGAACATAACAGATTGCCAATTAGAAACTTTTGTTAAGCTCACAGTGTGAATCACAACAATTGTTATCCACGTATGCAAACATAGAACTTAGTTTTACCTAATGCCTCGACTTCACGTTTCAGTTCACGTGTGCGCATGAACTTGCATTTTGTACGCCTTCATTTCGATCTCATTTGGATATTAGTTTCACTGGCATTACAACACAGCAGCATGATAGAAGCACGGGACAAGCTGAAGTTTCGTGTTAAAGCTCATCAAACGAGTGAAAATACATTAGAATCTTCTGGCACACGTTTTAAGCTCTCCCTGACTTCGAAGGTGAATGGAACAACTTTTGGTGCCCCGTCATCCGCATACAGTATGCAAAAGTTTCTTGTTCAAATCTAACGAAAGGTTATGTGTAATGAACGGTGATGCCGAAGCTTTCAATCAGCATTTTTCTGTTGGCTGTGTGTTAAGAGTATGCCATGACAGCGATAAATCGATCATGCTGCTCAAACGTTCGCGACCAGGTCCATCGCGTCGCTCACTCATCAATTAGTTACGTTTGTTTTGTTATGTTACACAATTTTCACCTCAATTGTTTTGCCTACACTGTATGCCGTCGCCAATATTTCTCACTCAAACCACCATCTCTACTCGGCTGTTTCATTCTGCGCGTCTTCCCTAAAAGCCCTACAGGGAAAGAGTCTTCTCGCCCGAACTTAAAAATTCCTCCAGCACATATCTGCACGCCATCCTATAAACTTGGGTGCCACTGTCACGCAGTACGTAATGCTGCGACGTGCTGCCGTCGCGCTGTCGAAGAAGGTGCCCAAGATTTGCTGATTCACAAGACACTCGATGGAATTCCTTTCCTGTGCCTCACAGCGGCATTCATTTGGAATGGTTCGAAACAGACCAGCATGCGACGAAGAACCCGCAGACCATCTTTGAAAGGAATAGAAAAGAGGGGGGTGGGCGGAGTTGAGGAGTCTCTGCGCGGTGTCCCGAAACGGGTTTGCTTAGGACTTGAAAAAGCATGCCTCAAAAAAGTATGCAAAGTGAATGATATACCATAAAAGGTACGGTTCGCAACAGATACTGAGGAGGTCTTTGCCGTTTCCTTGCAACTAAGGAGATCTTGAAGAGATGAAACGGGAACTCTCTCTTGGTGCGAAGTCACTCATTTGAAATTTCCCCAGAAATGTATACAGGACAGCATTCACCATTGGGAGGACGCTGAATGCTCAATTAAGGATGACTGGTGAGCCCAACTTGAACGCACCGAGGAAGCGATTATGAAGGTCTATAAAACGCCGCTCAAATACATCGCAAACCCTCGTTTTGAACGATATTTACTTCTCACTTTTTATACAACAAATAAGCAATAGGAAATGGCAGATTAGTTTGCTTTCTAAAACAAATATAAAGACAACAAAAAAGAACTAGTAGAGTACTAATAGACTCCTCGTATAAAGGCTACGTCTTGACTATTGCTTAGCAGACGTAAAAATATAAAGCGGTGGTGTTCCGTTTTGCAATAATTACTTAAGCCGTCAAGGATAATGCGCTACATATTTGAGAAGCTTTTCTCATACTCTCTTCTCTCTCCAGTAGTTTTCAGAATTTTGGTTATTTTATGTGGCGGTTTTGGACGTTAAACACCACATAACAAATGAAAACATCACAATTCAGGTTCTTGCTTCACCTCAGGAAAGTAGACAACCTCGCTTTGTGCCCGTCATCTAACAGCGCTGCTGTTTTAGTCACATCGCTAGATCGAAATACGTTCCTTCAACACAGGCTTGTTATAAAGCACAGGGTGCCAGCGTGCGCGCACGTGCGTTTGCGTGCGTGCCTGCGTTGTTGGGTATGGGGTGTCTCAGCACGCGTCTACATCTGCGCAGAGCTGATAGTTGGAGCGGACAAGGCGACGGTGAGTTAAGAAAACATTTGTGTACAGTATAAACAGGGGCGTTACATAGTCTGCACTGAGGCCGACAGCATACAGGTCTTGCAGCGAGGTGCATCGATGACCCGCAATTGGTTACTTTGGTTGGGTGTTGCATTCACAAAGTCGTACTCCTTTCGCATTGGTATGGCAGACACTCCTACATGTGACTACTGCAGAGATGAAGAGACCATCGAACACGTCCTGTGCAGCTGCGCTTGCTACAACACACAGCGATGCCAGCTACGGATGGTTTTGAATCGACTTGACCTCGGACCATTTTGTGTGCAGAAGATACTAGGGCCTTGGGCATCTGCCTCAGTTGCGCAGAAAGCAACTAAAGCACTGCTACTTTACCTTAAGTCAACAAACCTGAGCGACCGCCTGTAAACTGTGCGTGCTCCCCGAGTGTGCTCGTGATTGTGTGTACCTTCTCATCTTTCTGCAACCTCTTTTCTCCCCTTTATCTCCTCCCCAGTGCAGGGTAGCAAACCGGATGTGCGTCTGGTTAACTTCCCTGCCTTTCCTTGCATCTTTATCTCTGTCTCTCTCTCTTCGGTTACTCTCAGATCTTCACGCAGCTTGGTTATTTTATAGCCCATGTGGATACCTTCCATCAGCCAGTACTTTGACGCCTCCAATTAGGAACCGCCGCTGGTGGCTGGCTTGAATTGGATCCGTGGGCGTGCCGCACGTTGCGTGAAGGTTTTCTGTTGGTTACGCCAGGCGCACCGCAAGAGATGCCGTATATTGCATCAGAATTCCGCCTTGGTTGAAGCCACTCGCATCAGACGATACCAACTCGAATGCTTTGCTGAAACTATGCAGTCTGGGTTGGACTCCTAGGCTTAAAAGCGTGTCGATTTCAATACTAGCAGGACATGACATGCGGAAAAACTGACGTGCAATGCGATAAACTTTGAGCGTACGTGTGAGCATCATTGCGCTGTTTTATTTGGATAGCGCGATATTCTGAATGCACTGACGAAGTTTTTACGAGAGGCAGAACTCGACAAGAGACTATATATCCAATGTTTTCCTTTATCGCTACCTTCCTGATCATAATCAATAAAAGCCGTCTCTGTCATTTCTTTTCCACCCTCTCCCCATTCCTAACGCTGAGCAGCAGGTTGGAATATGAATTTTGACCTTAGTCGCAGTTTTTCTGCTATAATAAACATTTCTCTCTCCAAATTTATTGCCGCCTTTTCTAGGTGAACTTTTAAAAACAGTGTTAAAGCGAATGTTCCATTTACATCTTTACAAATAAAAAAAGCAACTTGCAAGAGTGGTCGTTCGTACTGTTGATTAGCTTCGCTGGAAAGACGCTCCTCAAAGGGTGCGAAAATGCATAAATAGGATGGATTCTACACCAGAACATCCCACTGGGCATGCCAGCTGCGTATTATTATTATTATTATTAGGCGTTGCTGTTGTTTTTATTACTAGTGTCACGTGCTCATCAAAGAATGTTCACAATAAATAATCAAATATATCTGGTGTCCATTTGCTCAAGTTCAGTCGCAGAACTACAGCTGAGGCTTCACCGGCCCAAAAGTTAGGGGCTCGATAGTTGATAAATTCGTTATTCGGATCCAATAAGTAGATTCGCTGTTTCTCTCCTGTCTAGCTATAGTCATATGAAAACCCATCCATCAATGCCACCCAGGGCAGGTCCTGTTTTGTTGATGAGTTACGAAATAGAAGGTTGCGTACGGCCGTCGCTATCTGTCATCACCTGAAACCCCGTCTTATCGCTCAGCTGGGAGTGAAACTAAGAAACTATTCACTAAGTCTAAGATAACATTACAACTCCCACAAAGTCGTTATTGCTGTCAATAACCTCCTTCCTGAAGCTTGGAAACCTTGGTGGTTTCCTCCCGACACACCACCTGGTGGTCGCTCACACTCAAAAGGCCACGCCAAGAACGTGAGTTGGCGGCTGATTGCAAGAGATACCGTGGGCGCGTGTTGACAAATGTGCTCGTAAAAACATGGCCGCGCACCACCACTAGTACCACTAGCACCACCACCATGATGAGCAGCAGCAAAATCGTCTGTAGAGAGCGTCATCCTGCAAGTCCCTAAGTGCCCGTGGCGTCGGGTTCCACGCTTTTCGGTAGAAGGCGTGTCAGCCGATGCGCGAGTCAAAGGGGCTGGCAAGTCGGCGCATAGACGCCACCGAGCTATATTTCTGCTGGTAGCGGCCCTTACCGTCGAGCGCATGCCGTCCCCGCATGCGTCAAGAGGCGGAGAAGTGGGAGGTCGCCGGCTCCCAGCGATGGCTCCCAGCGATGATTTACAAGCAGAAGGCGGGTAAAAAATCACCGCAAACACATAAATGCTAGTTATTTTTGTAGTTTCTTTATTATGCCAGTCAGATTTTAGGCCCCGTATATTTCGAAAATATTACTAAATAAAAACTCTAAAATCGAAATGTAAAGAAATAACAGAACTAAAGCCAGCGTGCGTGTACAAGTATGGCGTGAGGAGAGCTACTGTCGTGTCTTAAGCCACGAATTCCTTCTCTCTTCTTTTCTAGAAGACCCCATTTCAATCTAACTGAAATTCAAGTAACGAGAAAGAAGAGCCAAAGTACAAGTCTTTGATCAAGGTTATCATAGTGTCATTTTAAATTAAAGAAAGACGTGACGTCACACCGTGTGTCATAAAAAAAAAGGGCCACGACAGCTGGTCTTGCACCTCTTCCGAGTAGCCTGCTCGTCAACTTGACGCCAGTGCTTCAGTGTGCACTCTGGCTTGTTATCATCGGGAAACAAGATAGGGCGAATCGCTCTGACGCGGCTTCTTGACTTCTGTGCAGAGCCCTCCAAGCCGACTGCAAGGCAAGAACAGGAATTTAATTACACATTTCAGACACGAGGGAACGTTTCTCTGATTTCTGTTCTTCTCGTGTCGTCAATTTCGCTTCTAAGGAGCGTCTTTATCTAGACATTTACTTCGTTCCCGTTAGCGGAGGCTAGGTTGTCATAGTTAGACTTGTATAGGTCTACTTTTTCATAAAGCTGAATTTTGATTTTCCTATGTAGAAAACGTTAGCCGAAATTCGAAGCTTACCGAAGCATTCTTTAGCTCAGCATCTATTGTATATGCATGTAACTTTATTCCTTGGTGTCATGAGCTAGCGACCCAAGGGAGGGTTATCGTGCTAAAAAAAATGTTCGCATGCGCAAAAGAGAAGACGTGTGCGGGTTTTCGCTTTCTATAGGCGGCCGTGATTTTCAAAGGAGACTGCTGAAGAAAAGAAGCCTTCGTTTTTTTTCGCCTTGGGATCTTCTTTTGTCGAAGCTTTGCTGGTGTCAGGTATCGCTCTTGACGGCGCCTTGCCACCGCGCCTTTTCTTTACCGGGAGTCACGCATGGACAGAAGTACAAAGAAAAGGAAAATAGAAGTCTTATCGCGAGCGACAACAAAGCATGTTTTCAATTTGATGTAGTTTATAGACTGCCACTACCACTGGGAACTGTACATCATTTCTTGCTTTGATTAAAAGTTTGCAGTTATTTTTACTACTACTCCGGCGCCTGAAGCCAACAAAACGCTATAGGAGTTGTGTTCTTGTTGTTGGGCTACTTTTTTTCTCATCAAAAATTGGGGGAAAACCGGGAAAATGGCAAGCCGGATACTAAAAACAGATTGAAGTCACTGTCGGCAACATTGCAGAATACAATAAAAATTTAACGTTGTAAAAATGTCGATGTTTGGGGTTAGGATGATGAGGAACATGGATTGATACTATGTGGCTTCAGGACATAACCGCATTACGAAATGCACGCCTTGGGGTGAAGGTACTTTTCATTTCATCTTGGCATTGCGCTTCCGTCTTTCTAGTTTAGCGTGAATAGCATAGGAGAAAAGCGGCAAGTGGCTGTCATGTATGAGTGAGTTTATATAACTATGTCGAATTGTCAAAGCAGCTGGGAGATGCACCGTTTAACTCTTGCAGAACGAAATAAAATCACGGCAGATAGTATTGGGTCACGGACTTCTTCGTTTCCTTTAGACATGAAGGATGCTATTGACAGACCAAAATTAGACATCCTTGTAAGCATACGCACTGTATACTGTAATCAAGGAAGTAAAATGTAGAGAAAGAGGGGAACGGGGTAAGTAAAAGAGAGATGACGAAACGCGTTTCTGGTTTGCTACGCTGTATTTAGAGAAATCGATTAGGGAAAGCGGGTAATTGTTTCCTCTACACGTCGTGATGCATAGGTCCTGGTTTATTCCGGCTTCGTACTATACCAACAATAATATGAACAGCCCGAATGCCTACTAATATTTGTTCCACACTTTTTTTTCACTCAGCTTCGCTCATTTATTTATATTACACCTGCGGTTGTTACTGTGTTGTCGCTAACACTTCTAAATTGTAGTTAGCACTGCTACAAATTTTATTTATTTATTTATTTATTTATTTATTCACAATACTGTAAGCCCTGTCGGGCTGTTACAGAGTGGGAACTACATCATACAATGACAATTCTAATTTACCAACAAAAGATTCAACTGTGTCTACATTCTCAAAGAAATCGGCGCAAGACAGTTCCAGTCGACAATCGTTATGACAAGAAAAGTGTTTTTAAATGTGTCAATTCTCGGTGTGTAGGGCATAATTACGTGTGGGTGATTGGTTCTTGACTAGACTCTTCCTGGGGGACGCAAATAGAGAGAAGGGTTTAAATTGAGTTTATTGTTGTAAAGCTGATATAAAAACTTTAGTCGTGTGATTTTTCGGCGAATGGCAAGTTGACGAAGTTTAACCTCAGTGAGCAGGGTTGTTATTGACTGCCTCCTCTCATAAACGGAAAAAATGAATCGCGCTGCTAGCTTCTGAACACGCTCCACTTTATCTATTTGATATTGGTGATGCGGGTCCCAGATCATACTAGCGTATTCTAAGGTAGGCCGAATAATAGTTTTGTACGCCTGAAGTTTAACCTCAGGAGGAGCACCTCTTAATTTACGTCTCAATAGTCCAAGTTTCCGCTGCGCTGATCCGCAGATATTGTCAATATGTGCATTCCAATTTAGTGTATCTGTAATTGTCATTTCAAGATATTTAATTTGGGTGGACCTTTGATTTGGTTAGTATTCACTGTATAGTCAAACATTAAAGGCGTTTTCTTGTTTGAGACTGTCATGCAGGCAGACTTCTTAGGGTTGATTTCCATATCCCATTTTGCACACCAATTGTGAATAATGTTTAAGGCATCATTTAAACAAAGTTTGGTCAGAGACAGTCTTGACGCGTGTAAACAAAAGACAATCGTCGGCAAACAATCGCACTTCAATGTTGGGATGTACACCATTTGCAATGTCATTAATGTACAGCAGAAACAAAATTGGGCCTAAAACCGACCCTTGCGGCACACCAGAAGGAATGGGCAAAAAAGATGAATGTTTGCCGGCTATTTCCACAAAATGTTGACGATTCGTCAGGTAAGCTTGATTCCACCTAATTATTTGTAAATTAACACCGTAACCATGTAATTTATTTAGAAGTTTCGCATGACATACCCTGTCGAAAGCCTTTGATAAATCTAATGAAATAACATCTATTTGTTCTTTCGAATTCATAGCTGCAGCAAAGTGATGAATGGTTTCAAATAACTGTGTCACAGTTGAAAGGCGTCGGCGAAAACCATGTTGTTTGTTGTAAAAGAGGTTGTTATTTTCAAAGTACGCAACAAGATGTTTACCAATTATATGCTCTAAATGTTTACACACTGTACATGTAATGGAAATGGGGCGATAGTTTTCAACCATCAGCTTGTCTCCAACTTTGGGCACAGGCACAACCCTTGCTAGCAGCCAATCACTCAATACAACACGAGTTTCCAATGAGGAGGCAAAAATTTTGACTAAAAATAATGCAACCCATTCGCAATAGCGCTTTAAAAACTCGTTCGGTATTTTATCAGGCCCTGAAGACTTCTTGACATCTAATTTTAAAAGCAATTCAATTATACCTTCCTTAGAGATAACAATGTCATCTTCACAATGGCTACCACGTTCTTGACTTATCGAGGCCATGTCCGTCGTGCTAGTATATGTACTGTTAAAGAAATTGTTAAAAGCTTCAGCAACTGAAACTGGATCACTGCAAATGTTTCCATTTAAAAGTACACTGGTTGTAGCCGGCTTTGACCCAACCAAGTATCTCCAGAACTTCTGAGGTGAATGTTTCAAATAATCAGCCAACGTTGTTGAAACAAAATGCTTTTTAGCAGTTTTTAACTCCTTCCGCACGTCGGTACTAAGCGTAGCGATGGCAACGGGGTTTCTCGGTCTTTTTTGTCGTGCCCGGCGCAGTCGTCGTTTCAAATGAATTATATGTCGATTAACCCACGGGTTTGTTTTTTGTAAGCATTTCTTTCTTTTCGGCACAAAACGAGATAAGCATTCACTCACAGTAAGTGTAAAGTATTCCCAAAGTTCATGAACGTTATTTCCTCTGGGCATCTTATCAAGAGCAGTTTCTAGTAGATCAAGAATTGATGTGTAATCAGCACGTTTGAAATTGTAAACCTTCACGATCGGATTCTTTACTACGCCCTTATTCGCAATTTGAACCGTGGCCACGACAATCTTATGGTCAGAGATCCCTTCCTCAATTTCGACTGTGTAATAAAACGTTTCCTCTGACGAAAATACGAGGTCCAGCAAACTCTGGCACTGTCCTTTCATTCGCGTGGGGCTGTCAACTACCTGAATAAGACTGTGTGTTGCCATAGTTTTCAATATGCCTTCCGCGTGAGGCTTCTCTAAGGGCCCAGGAATGCGCGCCTCCCAATCTATTCCAGCCAAGTTGAAATTCCCAACCATAATTATCCGGCTTTTGGTACTAGTTAGGGCTGTTAAGTGATCATCTATTTTTTGAATGAATTCGACCGGGCTTCCCGGGGGTCTATAAATAACGCCAATTATTACAGCTATTTCGTCAAGAAATATCTTGCACCAAACACTTTCGTGCTCATCTAAAAGGGGTAACTGCTCATACTTGATGGAACCTTTAATCAGCAATGCCACACCACCCCCTCTCGTTGCCCTATCTTTACGGATTACGCTGTATGAACTGGGAAATACTTCGTCATTCGTAATGTCTTCGTTTAACCATGTCTCAGTTATGGCAATTAAATGTGGATCATGCTGTAACGATACGCACTTCAATTCTTCAAGCTTGTTTACGACACTTCGGGCGTTTATGTTTAGTAGCTTAATTCCATTGCTCGCCTGCTGTCAGTCCCGATCCCGCGAAGCAGTTCCATTATTACTGTGAATTCTGGCCCGAGCATTCGACTGCTTGTCCCACGTGTACATTGTACCATTAATATCGAGCTTGTCGTGAACAAGCTTGACTTTCGCTCCCTCTTTCTTGTCTTTTTGGGCTGATTGCCAAAGTAACCTCCGTTTTTCAAGAGTTTCCTGTGAATAATCATGGGATATACTGACCTCTGATCCTTTCAACTTTTTACACTGGTTGAATATCGCAATTTTTTTGTTGTATTCATATAGCCTCATGATAATAGGTCTGTCTTTATCGGCCTTTTTTCGCCCAAGTCTATGGATTCGCTCTACGGACGACACAGTGACACCAAGACGTTTAGTGAATACGCTTTTTAGCACCTTATCCTGTATATCTTCTCGCGTTTCGTTCTCAGCTTCCGGAATACCGAATGCAATCAAATT
Source organism: Rhipicephalus microplus (assembly GCF_043290135.1). Classification (NCBI taxonomy): domain Eukaryota; kingdom Metazoa; phylum Arthropoda; class Arachnida; order Ixodida; family Ixodidae; genus Rhipicephalus; species Rhipicephalus microplus. The sequence continues at coordinate 256,421,668 of NC_134701.1, forward strand.
GTTCTGTCGGGCTTTATCTTCCATTGTAGTTATGCTTTGCTGTTGGTACTGGATAGTTCGCTCTAGGTTGCGGACGGTTTCTTCGAGGCCAAGGAGCCTCCCACACTGGTCCGCCAGAGATTGAATTTTGCCCTCAATATTAGCAAGCCTGGCCTCCATTTGATTTCGGTTGTCTAAAATTTTTTGAAGGAGTTCCTGAGTGGTTGGGCCCGGATTTGTTTCAACATCACCAGAAAGTAACACTTCTAGATACGACCACAAAGAGCACAGAATTTCACAACACCTCAGTGGGAGCGGCAGCACAACAAGAAAAATGCAGTTAGAACGATAACTTGTTTTTGAGTAATAACTAACCTGCAAAGAGAGCCATGCGTGCGTGAGCGACATGGTCACGAGCGTACTGCCGCCCCCACTGAAGTCCGGCGGGCTCGGAGACGGCTTTATATCCACGCTGCGGCTGGCTTCCGGCGTTGTCCCACTAGGCTGGTCCCTAAATTTTATGCTGTGACTGCACCCTACAGACACTGCTACTTTACGCTTAACCACTTTTTTCCCGTGTGACTTACGCATGTGGCTGAGAGCGAAAATAGAATGAAAAAAAAAAAACGAAAAGCGAATCTCCCGGCTTTCGGCGAATGACTTCCCGGTTGGGAATTTACCCACAAATGCCTTCCCCAGCATGTGCAATAAAAGTAAGCCTATCCACCCGCCAGCTAAATGTTTTCTCAGACCATAAGAAGGCTCCTTGATAACGCTGCAAAACGAATGCGAACGGGGGAGTGAACGCGTGAAAAAATAAAAATGAAAGGCATGGGCTGGGAAGCCCATGGTGCTGTGCCAAGAGAGAAAGTGTTCCTGCTCCTGGCCCTCCTCTCAATTTCCCGTCACCGGTTTGCCAATGGCAACGCGGCACGCGTCAGCCCCTGTTGGCGAGACGCTCGTGCCTGCCAGGAGGAGTTTCTCTCATCTTGTCACTCTTTCTTTTTACCCGCGGCTTACGCAGCAATCACTGATGGCCCATCATGTGAGCGCGCTACCAAGCATCCTCTCCATGCTTACTAATGCCTGATTACTGATTGAAGTATGTGTTCGCTATTAAATGAAATGTTGTGGAATGCTTACCGAGAAAGCTATGGCTAATCCACTTAGGTTTCTTTTACTTTCTTTCTCCGTTGTTTCTGCTCCTGCACTTGGTGTAGTGGTGAATGAAAAAAAAAGTGTCAGTTAAGCTTGAAGCCGGATCACAATGCTTGTTGCTGGTTTGCCTTTTCACCTTGTCTCCGTCTTTCAAACCGTCGCGCAGTCAAATACAAATATTCAAACGTTCACCAGGAAGGTTTGAAACTAGAAACAATATCTTCTCAACAGTTGAAAATGAAGTTGGACCCATAAATAACCCCAAATAGCACGCTTTTAGTTTTCTTTTCAAAGATGGATCTCGCGGACACCCAAAAATGGTATAGGAGATGCGCATTTGAGAACCACTGCTCCAGGAAATTATGTCTCTTCGCGGGGCTTTTTTTGCCATCAACGTTCACTTCAAGAGGAGCCTAAGTACATTACAAATCAGTACAAGTCTTTCTGGAAGTCTTTGTCTTGCACTTAAGATAATCTCTGTTATTTGCGCTTCATTTCATGAAAATTCTATGCTCGCCCCTGTTCACTCAGTATATCAATAATAATTTGTGAAGCCGACAACACGTAATATTGTACTAGGCTGACGAAAAGGACTAGTATGCAGGTAAGATGAATCAATGGTTAGTGAGAGGTACACACTTCATTCAGGTGCGTTTTGGAGTGCTTCCGAAATGTAATATTAAAGGGGCCGTTGGAGTCTATGTTATGAAAGTGTACTGTCAAATGTGTGCTCTTCAAAATAGAGTGCAGTGTGGGCGAGTTTGGGCGTGTGTCTAAGTATGTGTTTTCGCGTCTGCGCGTACAGGTGCTCCAAAAGTAAAATGAAGCATGCGAGCTGGGGCAAAGCGGAGCGAAACTTCATGCGAGCGCGCTCTATCATAAGATGCGTGGCAGATAGCGACACGGCACCAGCATATCCGGCTAAACCATATCTACATTCTGATGCTTTTGCCTTATCGCCGGCTCGAGCGAAGCCATGCTACTGCCACCACGGCTCGAAAGTGGTGGCATTATTGGCGATGTGGAAAGCGTATACCTCCGAAGATTACGTCATGGCGCAGGCAAGCAAGTGCGTAAAGCGTTGATTGCGTCCCCTTAAAAGAAGTAATGGTAGCAGTGCACCTTGGCTCCAGCCTTTATTAAAATATTTGTCGTTCGCTCATTGTAATGACTGTAAATTAAGAAAAATACCTAAAAATAACGCTAGAACGACAATTACTAGAGTGTTACATAGAAATGCACATTGGCTTTTTTTCAAACCGATGAAAACTTCAATTTTTGCCTGTGGGAAGTTGACCAGAAACAGTCACAAATTAAAAACCATGGAGGCATTGCGCCAATACAAAACCAGAGAGCTTTGTTATAGCTCTGGATGGGTGTAAAAATAGAAGCTATCAGAGGCCCCACTCACGGAATTGTGAAGACCTAAATGATGCACTTTTTTCATATTTATTTCCTATTGCCTTGCTTCTGACTCCAGATTATGCGGTCATGCAACGGCGGGTTATGGTTGACTCGATGATATCGCTCTAATTGGCGCCTGGGGAAGAATCACATTGCTGTACGCACCGCTGACTCCTGCTATTCGTTGATGGTATCTCAGAAAATGAATTGTCTTTCCTGTGCCCGAACTTCGTGTTGTCATCTATTGTGAGTTTCTTTTCTGTTTATTGCTTTCGTGAATTTTTCTTTTTTGAAGAGACTCGATGGTTTGTGGTGTACCAGGGGTTCACTATAATGATGGAAAATTTCAGACGCTTAAAACACCACAAAATGAATGGACGTAGAAGAACAGGGAAAGAGCGTCACTCTCAACTGATTTACTAGCAGGAAAAGAAAAAAAAACGAAAAAGCAGGAAGTCTGTAATTTTCTGCATTTTTTGGAGAGAATAAATCCGTCACGAGTGACGCACTTTCTTTATGCTTCTACATTCTTCTTGGGGTTTTAGGAGACTAAAATTTTCCCTCACTATGGTGTAACAACTAGCCTAGCAAAAAGTACTCTTGAGGTGTTACTATAATCTGTTAGAGGGGTTGCAAACTCACCCCTATACACTGTCAAAATTTTCAAAAATGATTGTTGGCTACGCTACTGTTTTGGGTAGTATCCATACAACAGTTCGCAAAAAAAAAATGGGTCGAATGCTATCGTTTCACTTCGACTACGAAACTCGCTGTCAGTGCTTTGTGCGAAAAAAGAAAGAAAGCAGTGAACAAGTGGACCAAGTTTGAAGAGGGTTAGAGACAAGTTAGCGAAAAGATAGTGGAAAATAAATAGCACTCAGTGATGCCGAAAGAGGTAGTTGTTAAATTTTGCGTCATCGTTAGACATTGAGTATTCATTAAATTAATACCTTATTGATGCAGCAGCACCATTCAAAGAATTTCAGAATTAGGGCCGACGTCGCAAAGCCTCTCTCGTGGTTATGTCCTTCCCCCCTATATGACACAGCCCTCTCTATCGCCTTTATTGACGGACCATGACGACTTGTCGTACCATGATATGATACGTCGACAAGCCTAGACCCTATGGGAATCCCTCCTGAACAAAAAAAAATTGCCCGCAGCTTCCCTCGGGGGAACACTGAGGAGGATGCGGAGCATATAATTGGTTAATGGGGTGTTAAAGTGCGACTTACTTGGGTCGATGGCTAAATTGGTTAACGTGGTTGTAGGAGGGGGTGTTAAATGAGTGAACACGTACACACGTATGCGAAAGGGCGGCGCTGGTCGAAGGGACGTCGATCATTGTGTTTGTGGATTCGTTGGAATTCATTTCACCGCGACCTTGGACGTCGACGCGCCGTACAAACCAACCGACGAGCGGCAACTGAGCGAGCGAGCGCCGACCTTGAGTATATATACAGCGCGACGGCGCATGCACTGTCAGCTGTCGAATGTTCGAGAAGGGGGAGAAGCGCAACGGCGCATGCGCGCGCGTCAGCTGCCGATGTTCTCGAAGCGCGACGGCGCATGCGCGCGCGTCAGCTGCCGATGTTCTCGAAGCGTGACGGCGCATGCGCGCTACATTATACAGCTAGCGAATGTTCGTGAAGAGGAGAAGCGCACGCGGTGTGTAGAGGAGGAAGGGTGCACAGATGGTGGAGGAGTGAAGCGCGCGCGGTGTGTAGAGGAGGAAGGGATGCACAGATGGTGGAAGAAGGAGGAGGAAGCTTGCGGACGGCGCCGCACTACAAGCCTCGAGTATTAGATGCTCCGCATCTAAAACAAACTAAATACGTTAGGAATTAAGAAACAGCGGCTTTGAATGCGTTTGTTCTGAACTTCTCAGCGTCGACTCCAACTTTATATCAACGCTGTCTGAAAAGCTGTTATGAAAACTGACCAATAAAAACTTTTTGAAAACTGATCAATAAAGAATATGAATAACTGGAAAGAAATTTCAGTCAGGGAAGTGTAAGCAAAGAACGCAATTCATCTTTTTCAGAGGCCCAGTAAAAATAATCTTCTTTCAAGTACCTTTAAAGATGCCCTTAATTTGAGAATGTTTTCTCGGATCGTTCTGGTATATACTGTTATGAATTTGCTCTGTCGCGATGGTAGCGGTGGCGAAGAGCGGCGAACCGTCGAGCGGACTTCGATGAAGCCTTAGCCCGAAGGTGAAACAGGGAGGCAATCCGTTTGGAAAACAGCAACAAAAGTAGCGTTTACTGTAGCAGGTTGTCGTTTTACAGAGCCGGCCAGCACGACAACGTCGGCTGGGGCAAAATCTTTCTAACATGGGGCCGACTCGGCCTTAAATAGCGTCTTTGGTCCATTCTCTCAGACCAGTTCTCGGGCTCGGAGGGGGAGACGTAGCCATACCCGGAACTGCAAAGTGGTCCGGCGGAGGAAGTGACGTTATCCCCGGAACTGCACGGTTCTTCTGCACGGAAGGCGGCGCTGGGAGGGGGGGGAGACAGTTCGTCGAAACAGGGCTCGATCTTGTGAGACGTGCTCCCGAACGAGGAACATAGCTGTGGCACAACAGCACCCCCGCCGCCAGACAATGCATCCGGAGTTTTGAGCCGTCAGCGCGGCTCGGAAGGAGGGATGCTGGTTGACCATCGGTAGCCGTTCCGCTTTCTCCGCCCGTTGAGACTTCTATAGGCCTGCAGAGGTTCACTGGAACGACGGAGTCGAACACAAAGCCGAACCACTCTGGCCAATACAAGCACCTTCCAAATGCTGATCAAGTCACCAGACCAGCAGACACCAAATGTTTCCTCGACATTACACTGGGCTAACAAATAGCATCACGAGCAACGAATCTCGGGAGGAATACATAATGCGGACACTCCTTTAGCTAAGTGTCAGTGCATGACACCGCTAAACCAAACAGAATTTTTTTTTCAAGCGATTCTCAATCGTGATTTAGGCAGATTCTGGATGATCGAAGCTTCTGAGGATTGCTCAATTTAGCACCGAAACTACAATTTAGTACGCCGACCAATCCTGGATCACGCACATTGGCGTCGCCTGCAAGCGTCATATTGTCAACTTAACAAAGTTCGTCCTCCTACAAGCTCTCTTTTCAATGCGCGCAGCCAATATGATCAAAACAAGATAAGACACGCTTGAAAAGTACGACAATAAGAGTAAAATCATGAAATAAGAATGAAATAAGAACGAAAGAATGAAACTTGCGTGCGTTACACAAAACAAAGTGAAAGTTAACCTACACTGACACGCTTACCAACACGTAATGCCAAACAAAGAACGCATTTTAAACAAGCCTCTTACTCAGCCTTCTCTGTTAAATTAAAACACACTGACTGTTACCTTTTTAAATTTTCTGAAAACAAAATAATGAAACAAACATACCAATGTGTGCTTCTCCAATGAGAAGGAAAGTAAAACACAAAAAATTCAAACACATTTATTACTGAATGGCCTACGACAAACTAGAAAAACAATTTTCAAAGCTGATTACATTGTCCATTCATAGTAATGACAAGACGGGGCCCCTCTCAGACGAACTCTGGGGAGTCGCGCACTCCACAGCTTCTGAGGGTTGCGGTCTGGACAAAAGGACGACGAAGCAACCTGTTCGCCGAACTCAGTAGCAGCGACTTTTGACCCGCAGCCGCTGAACTCGAAGAAAGGGGCATCTGCACTGCATCGTTTACGCCGCCCGGTCGACCAGTGACCCTTTCGCCACGGTGGGGAACAACCGCTTGTGTTACAGCTCAAGCGCTCCCAACGTTTCCCCACTTGCTTGCATCTACGCGGCATCAGAATTGATGAGGCAAGGCCAAGATCTCGTTGTCCGAATTTTCCCGAAAGTCGGTTTTTCTCAGCGCGCTTCCCGCCTAATCTTGAACTCAGTGACAGTCTGAGCTTCAAACGTTTCTTAGAGGGCCCTTTCGCGATCCTACGCCTAGCCCTGAACCTGGCGTATCGAATGAAGACGTCACAGCACTTAACAGCTGCTTTAACATGTTTGATGCCTCTCGTCTCTTCCGCGCTACGCTTTTGCCGATGCTTTTTTCTCTTCGAATGGCTAGGAATGGTGGAAGCCCTGACACACTTATTCACAAGCGCACTGCCTTCGACAGGCTCTGCCAAAACTCTATGCGGCTGAACCAACTTATCTTTGTGGGGAGTCGAAGTTCCCAATTTGTTGGCTAGCGTTTCCTGGCGCCCGGTGCTAGTGGTCTCTGCCTGTGGCATAAGGAGAGGCCCGATTAATTTAAGGCTAACAAAGGCGCTTACAGAGCTTTCAATCGGTGGGGGTCTATCGCTATCGTGGATAGCCCTTTTTCTCTGGCCTTCGAAGTCGGCCTCATGCTCTCTTTGACGCGATTTATCCTGATCGCGCGCGCTGCGCAGCGGCTCCATTTCTAGCGCTTTCTCATGCACCTTGGCGTCCTTAGGTTTCCGATGGGCTTCCGCCCCTAACTCCTCGTGCGGCTCCTCAGTGCCCGGATCTCTCTGACGCACTTCAGCGCCTTGTGCATAGCGACGGGCCTCAACCTCTCTCACGTTCCGTCTCTCTTTATTATTACGTGCTTCCCGACGCGCTTCTCGACGCCCTTCTACTTCTAGCGCTCTTCGGTGAGCCTCATTTTCACGAGCTTCTACCTACATCGCCTTACGCTGCGCCTCATTTCGCTCTTTCTGACGCACGTTGACGTCCTGCGCTTTGCGATGGGCCTCAATTTCTAGCGCTTTACAGCGCGCTTCAGCGCTGTCTCTATCGCTCCGACTTTCCCAGTCAGCAGGACTCGAAAGAAAAAAAATATCTTATCAGGGCATATCTAGCATGACTGAAGACTCCTGCTTCGTCGAAGGGTAAGCCATTCAAAACATGCGCGATCTTGCGCGGCAACAACGTGGCGAGCTTCTCAACCCAAAGGTCGCGGCTAACGCCAACATCACAGCAGACAACTTCAAAATCTTCAAGAAAATTCGCGATGTTCTCGCCTGTCTGAAAGTTGTGGAGCTGGTGTTTAGCTCGCTCCCATTTAAGGGCTTGAATTTTAAGGTCAAGCTCTCTCATTTTGAGAGCATGCTCTGTCCTTTTTCGTCTCTCCTCGGCTTGCCACTGTTCGTGACTTTGAGCTTCCAGCTCTTCGCGGCTTTTCTCGGCCTTTTGCCTTTGCTCACAAACGAGCTCCCAAAACTCGTCAGCTTCCTCGGCCGTCACATTCTCTGCCCGCATCACCTCGAGAATCGCTTCCCTTGTTTTAGCGGGCCCGGCGGAAATCCCCATGGCTCCACAAATTTCAAGGAGGTCCTGCACCAGGTACTGCTCCATCGCGATCTCGTCCCTCGTGATACTCTACTACTGATATTCACCGTACTCTAAAACTAATCTCGTGGTTTAAAGTAGGTGAATATTAAATTATAACCTACAAAACAAAACAAGTCACAACACTCTCCTAACATCTGCCTGTGCTAGAGAGGTCTGGCGAAGTGAACAGTAAATGTTGGGCATTCACCCAAGCAAAGTAGCCGACGATGGTCCAACTCGTGGCTGCCGTCGAACAGTGTCAGGCCTTCAGGGATCCGGTCCAACTTGCCAATGTTGAGATCCGGGGTTGCTTGCCCCAGCTTGCCGAGCGTATCGCAGCGTAGCCAAACGCTATCACGGCGGTCGTCCTCGTGCTCAGAGATCCGATCCAACTTTTCAGCCGTTGAGATCGGGGTAGCGAGTCCCAGAGCAGCAAAACGTTGAGGACAGGGGTCTGATCCGGCGTGCCAAACGTAGGATATCGTATCCCACCGCTGCCACCACTGTTATGAATTTGCTCTGTCGCGATGGTAGCGGTGGCGAAGAGCGGCGAACCATCGAGCGGACTTCGATGAAGCCTTAGCCCGAATGTGAAACAGGGAGGCAATCCGTTTGGAAAACAGCAACAAAAGTAGCGTTTACTGTAGCAGGTTGTCGTTTTACAGAGCCGGCCAGCACGACAACGTTGGCTGGGGCAAAATCTCCCTAACACGGGGCCGACTCGGCCTTAAATAGCGTCTTTGGTCCATTCTCTCAGACCAGTTCTCGGGCTCGGAGGGGGAGACGTAGCCATACCCGGAACTGCAAAGTGGTCCGGCGGAGGAAGTGACGTTATCCCCGGAACTGCACGGTTCTTCTGCGCGGAAGGCGGCGCTGGGAGGGGGGGGGGGAGACAGTTCGTCGAAACAGGGCTCGATCTTGTGAGACGTGCTCCCGAACGAGGAACATAGCTGTGGCACAACAATACGTAGTGGTTATCGTCCTGTTGTTTTGCAAATTTTCCGCTCACATCTGGCTATTTTTTGCTGTTTTCCCAAGCCATCCTAACCGACTTCTTTTCTTCAACCTACAGTACAATGCTTTATCGTCATTCTCTTTCTCTTAAGTCCTCTACTTTCCCTTTTTCCTTCTGCACGCAGTTGCCACAGATAGCAAACAAGACAGAAGCTTTTAGGCAGTCGTTTTCGAGTCGCTTTGCATTCGCAAATACTACCATTCTCCAGCCGAGGAAGAAGTGTCTTCCTCCATCTCCTGCTGCAGCAAAAAAATAAAAGTAATGTAAGGATTGAAATGAAAATAAAAAATATTGTCAAAGACAGCCACCGAAACTTGAGAAAGCTCCTTAGCTGAAGGACAGTTCTGGAGTGGTGCTACTTCAATATTGCGCGCAAGACCAATGCGACTGGGTGAACCTTTGCCGCCTGGAGCACGACTTCCGATACATTTGAGTTTTTTTTCTTTTTTTTCCTTCCTTTTTTTTCTTCTTCAAGACGTCTCCGTTCTACCATGTCATGTCAGCTCGACATTTGGCTCGGTCACGGAAGTTTACTGGTTCTAGTGTACCGTAAGAACTTGGGAAGAAATGTGGATTTGACGAGCTCAATAAACGCGGTGTTTCTTTTCCCTTATCTGTTTTTTCGTGCTTTTTATTTAGTTAGCCTACGAAAACAATGTAAAAGTGTCTTCCTTTAGGCTAGACTGGATTGGGTCTGTCGTTTCGGTGTCCTGCGACTGTTCCTCGCTAAGGAGATAAAGAGTATGCGGCAATCTTCACATATCTTCTGAACGGATGCACCTAGTAGGTGAAAAAGCTTTATCTTCCGACTTTTTTTTTCGAGTAAAGTAGAATTGTCAAAAAGTAATATTGTTTTGGTAAGTTTTGTTAATAAAGCAAACGTAATGTCCAACGTAGTAATTAAAGTTTCAGTCCAATGCAATTAACCCAACGTGAGCGTATTCTTGTTGGTAGGGAGCTGACTCTGTGAAGAAACCCTCACGACATCAATAGTAATGTAACCATAAAATACAAAGAAGCCAAAAGAATTATGTGAAGAGGCCCCGACATGGTGTTCTATGGGCTAAGGTACTCGGCTGCTGACCCGCAGGTCACAGGATTGAATCCCGGCTGCAGCGGTTGCATTTCTGATGGAGGCGGAAATATTGTAGGCCCTTGTGCTCAGATTTGCGTGCACGTTAAAGAACCCCAGGTGGTCGAAATTTCTGTAGCCCTCCACTACGATGTCTATCATAATCACATAGTGGTTTTAGGACGGTAAATCGCACATATCAATCATCCAATATGTGAAGAGATGAAATACCAAGCTTTTGTTTTGGTTGTAGAATGAATAGTAAATCTATGTGTACAAAAAAAGGCATATTGCCAACAATGAAAGCTTCGTGGACCCCGATCGAACTTTTCCATGGTGAAGGGCTAGCCCCTCTGCCATCTTCCTCGTAATTTCTTTTTTTTGAACTTTCTCGAGTATTTGTGATGGATGTCCACAGCCATGAGAGGGTTAATCAGCACCATTCGCATCTGTGAAGGCTGATATAATAAATTGTTATTTTCTCTGTTCTTCCTTCGCTTTCACCTTTGTCCCACACCCGTAGATTTTATTTCTTACTTCTTCGGGAGATTATCAATTCCGAAGAAAACATTGTCTTGGGGCCCAAAGCGAGACCGGATGTGTGTTTAGGGCAAAGCCAAAACTGTACGGAAACTATATAATAAAGAAAAAGAAACAACGCGTCAGTGGGATTAAATCTGACGATGGAAGACGAACATTTGTTCCGGAAAAGCGCCAAATGTTTCCAAGAGGCGAAAATAAAGAAAAACTGTAAATTCAGAGAAAAAAAAGATGAAAACAATACGAAAACACTTTACGCGTTCATGGGCGTAAAATGCGCGATGCGCCTGTTTCCGCGTGAGTCGAGAAACAACTACGCGACGAAGAGGACGTTAAAACCCTGGTCTCAATGTATCCGTGCTTTCTGTTAGACATCATGCTTTTAGGCTTTTTTCTTGTTCTTTTTCCGAACCCTCGAAAACTCACCTCTATCGCTTCGCGAGGAACGGTTTCAATGAAGCGTTTTCCTGCCGCGAAGAGACGTGGCGCTTTCCAGCAATCGCGAAATGGCCTGGAAGCAACGGCAGCTCGCGCCGGCTGCCACAGCCTCACGAAACAGACGCCTCCACGCTGAGTGAGCGAGAGCCAGCAGCTTCCTACGGTTTTTTGTGCTTACGTTCGTCCATGTCTGTGTATATCCGAGATGGAACAAATTTCGCGCGTCCGCGAACAATGACTGCAGGGTTTCACGCATTGCCGGCATAAGCTCGCGTGCTTTCTGTGCCTTAGATGTGCACGAGCTTCCATTGCTGGCTTTACATTTTTTCTGAGCCTTTCATCAGCGTTCTTTTTTCAAGTTCTAGCCCTGCGACGTAGAATCTTGCTGGTTCTCGTATACTTATGTGCTACATTGTTACGCCGAGGTTCGGATTATTTGTTGTCTTTCCTCCTTGTTATTTAGCCTGCGCCCAAAAACAGAACACGCCAACTGAATCATAACCGAAGCACAGGCTTTCATTGCTGCAAGGTATATAAACATTGTATTAAGAGACGTCGGTCACGGCCAGGACCACGGCCATAAACCGATGGAAACTGTCCTTACATGAGTTGCTCCAGTGGACGAAAATGCATTTCACTTTGACCATTTGGATATAGAATAGAGCAAGAACCGCACACCCTCAAAAAAGTATGGTAAGATTATCTTATGTTGAATATTCAGCCATACAGATCCATGATCTGCTAGATTGGGCTGAAGCGTGAGAGTAATACGCGCTCTTCAATGTAGCCAGCGTTGGTTTTAACTTCCTTAGAATTGCATAGCGGACCCCACCAGGTCACCCATTATTGTGACTACTAGGCATATTGGAAGGCTAAGTGATTGAAACTACACACACATTTTTGTTGTCAGTAGCGCCATTGTGTGTGTACCTCCTTCTTTTTTTCTTTGTATTTCTTCCCCACATCCAAAAAGAGTCCATTAGTAAGCACTCTGTATCAACAGGAGGTAGAGAAATAGAATATTTGAATATGATACGAGTATTTGCATTGGATGCATGATCAGTTGGACGTACTTCAACACAGTGCACGACTACGCGGACACAAGAGTAAAAGAAGAGACAAGCTGCAGCGTTGCGCTTTGCCCTCCCCCCTCTCCCTCACCTTATTTTCTTGTGTCCGTGTAGTCGTGCGCTGTGTTGAAATATGTTCCAGTACTGCCACCAAGTGGCACACTTTTAGTCCTTCTGCACAATTATTTGTTTGAGAACGTGGCTTGTCATCAGCCGGCTTGGGGTATATGTACTGTTGATTGTCCGAATAAACTGCATAGCTGAAAGTTAGGGCTATGTGTGTGTTATGTATCTCTTGCTCTGTTCCGTATACTGCGTGCGCGATATATCCGATGATATGGATAGCCAGCGAGCCCGCAGTGTAACTTTAGTACTGTAAAACATCAGAAAAATAAAGAAAGAACGAAGGAAAGAAGGACAGAAAGAAACAAGCAAAAAAGAAAGAAAAAGAAAGAAAGGAAGAAAGAAAGAAAGAAAGAAAGAAAGAGAGAAAGAAAGAAAGAAAGAACTTGAGTTCTAAGCAAACTTGCGTGCACTCTAGGAAAGCAGAGTATAAGTTACTATGTTCAGTTAATCCTGGCTTGCCGCTAATGTGACTCCCTTTCAAGAGGAACGGAAACTCGCTTTGGATTCTACGACTCTCCAAAGAGAGTGTAATAATCTTCAAAGAGGGTTCACGTGTCTCCTTAATGAGAGTCACATACGTGGCAAGTCAGGTCGCTCGAAAAAGAATCAAAAAGGCTCTATTCTTCTTAAACTGCCGTCAAAGAGAACGGATACTAAGACCCCTCTTCAATCAAGCCTCAAGCACGGCGAAAATGCCATCAAATTGCGAAACGCGTCTCATATATAGCTGAATCCCTCTGCTGTTTGCTACAACTCAATCGAATATAAATACTTCAAATAATGAAAATAAAGCAAACAGAAAAGACGGGAAGATGCTCGGACTAACGGTGGTCGCTTCTGACTTCACTGCCGAGGACAGGCCACGAGCGTTCGCGATGACGTCATGAGTGGAAGATGGTTGGTAGGGAATGGTGAGGCGAGAGGAAGCACGGAAGCTTCCTCTTTTCTCAGAGCCAGCCTTCCCGGATCCCGTTGGTCGCCACATTTTTGATTGCCTCCTATGATGGGAGAGGGGGAGGGGGTATTCTATGTTGACTCTTGGCTCCGAGATGCATTAACTTTCCCTCGGCGTATTCTGTGCCTTTATGAACTTTTCGTTATCTCCATTCCTTTTCAGCTCTCACTTTATCCTTCTATTTTTTTCCTTCCCGGAAGTGGAGACTTTTGCAGAAAGATGCTCTTGTGAAGGATCCGTGCCCACCAAAGGATGAATCACCGATGTTCGGCCTCCGGGGCTTGAAGCGCCACTAGCAGCTCACGTTAGCGGCATTGCTTCCCGTCCGGTCATCCGATACATTTACACTACAAGATACGGTCAATTCTGAACAGTGCTGTCAAAGCTATGTGTGCTCAGTGCTCCATACGAACATGACATGCCTTCACCCAAAGTGACGCATTGGAACTCAGATCGGTTACATTCGACAAGGACAGAAAGACAACGGAGGTTTCTTGTCGGGATCATTGGCCTGGCAACGTCGATGACCTGTTTTCTAGAACAACTGGACTCACCAATTTCATAAAATTCACGGACTTTTTATCACTCGACAAAACGCCGAGTGAACGTCTTTAGGCATTGCGAGTTTTCTAGCGCTGCACGGAATCAGTGCGAGGCGCAATGTGAAACGATTCGCTCGAGTAAAGACTCACTGCGCTCGTTTGGTGAAGACGATTTGTTGCGAGTCTATTGCGAGGCAACCTGTCAACGCTATTGGGCAGGCTCCTTTGATACAGGTCGCTACGGTGTCTACTACATATATAGCGAATTATGCGGAGTGATTTTATTAACAGTGCATTAGATATAGAGTAAATCAGAGAAGTCTTGCGTACTGAATCGCCTACAACGCAAGCCACGCTGACTGCCTTTAATGGGCCGACAGAACGTCTCTGCGGTTTGTCCACTCGCTGCGTACAAATTTCACTGACCCGATTTGGCGTTTGCGTAATGAATACCCTAATGGAAATTCGTTACACGGTAGATGTCATTTGACTAGTGCACTGGAGCTTAAATGCATATGCAGTATGGGTGCGTGAAGGAGTTTTTTTTTAGCTCTCCATTGATAGCTTGTTGTACGACGTGCCTTTCTATTCACTTCTGCATTTCAAATATTAATTTTATCACAATAGTTTTTCACGAACATCATGACAATTCAAGCAGAATGATTGTTCCAGGAACTATCAGTATTGCTAAACTTTAATTGCACTTTGCTAAATTGTTTCTATAACTATGAATAAATTTATTTTGTTCTTTCTGGAGCATTAGAGAGGACCTGATTACCTCCGACAGGTTGTTGGATAGAATATGTTCTGTAAGAGCATTTATAGGATTGTAAAATAAACAGAAGTGGAGTATTTGTGATTTTCATCAGTTAAGGAGAAACAAGAAGGTTTGGGCTAACTCTTCCTGGAAGTAGTTTTACTTTGCTAAACTTTTTTTCCTTCAAAAGAAAGTTTTTTGCAGGTAAAAGCAAGTTTAGTTATTATGTAGATCCGTTGTCCGGGCGAATGACATGTCTTTCAGGTGAAAGCCTTAGATGCTGCATATGTAGAGAGGAAAAAATATGTGCCGCAGTGGGTCACGCCTTTAGCAAGAGGAGCCGAGCGCGAGCTGTTGCCCCGAGCGTTGTGTTTCCTGCGTTGGTTCCTGCCGCACGCCTTCCGCATCAATTGACCTGCTGTGCAAGTACTACTTGCGCCAATAAACCCCGTTCCACATATAACGGTAAATTTGACCGTCGGCGGTGACCACCTCGGAACGTCGTGATGGAGTGACGCAAAAATACACGTGATGCCTTCCCCATTCGACATCATTATGACACCGGAAATCATAAAATATTTTGACGTCATTATGAAGTCACAAAATCTTGCGTGACGTCCAAGTACGTAATGCCACCTGAGGCCTTGTACTACCCTCCCTTGGGTGGCGTATAGAGCCGGAATGCGAGCGACCTCAAGAGAAGAAAATGAAATGGCAGTGGTGCGGGAAGCTAGGGCTCGTGTTTCCTGCAAGTAAGAAGAAAAATAGGATAGCATTCATCCTCGAGTGGTCTTAGGCGAACGCACAAGATACCTTATGTGTTCTTTTCTCGTTTTAGCGCAGCACTCCTAGTCATGAAAAACTTTGCCTGATACAGATGTTGAGTAACGAATCTAAAAGGATAACTTAAATAAGCAACCTTATTCGTCTGGAACACTCAACCGCCTTTTGTAGTTCTTTTGTTATTGCATTGGTAATGCAAGAGTGTTAACACGGGGGAAACAGTGTTTCCCAGTGCACGTGAATGTCTCCCGTTGCACTCAAGATGCTCGTTGTCGGTGAACTGAGGCGCAGATGCTTCTGGCTTCACATCAAATTCTCATTTGTACAGCGTAACCTAAACTATACGTCCCTCTTCGCAATTGCTTCACTTTTTCTGATCCTGCGATGAACGGCTTTATTTCCTTCATAGTTCAGTAGAACGCGCGTTTAGCGAAAAAAAAGATGATTATGTTGCCTTCGCGAGCGTAAGTATTAGTTTCTTAACGACAGAGTGATCACTGCTTTGAAACGCTACAGCTGAGCCTTGCAGCTGGCATTGGGACGGATGCGAGTGACTGTTCAGGAAGGCCAATTGGTATTTCCAAATATAGGGCGAGGTGAAATCATTTATAATACCGCGGCTTAGTCGTGGTCATGTTCTGCGCACTCTTTTATGTAACCTTGATTACATTAACGCTTGCAATTGGCCTGGACTTTTCGTTGTCGAATCGTAGTCGGTGGTAAAACATGCTTCCGCTTGCAGGAAATGTAAGTCAGGGCATCAAAAGGATTTTGCGTAATGTTGTTTGCGCTCTGTGGCACGATAAAAATGAAGAGAGAAAGAAACGTTTATTACGCTAAAATTAAGAATGATCTGAAGTCCGCGTTGGCTTTTCACTCGGAAGAGAACGATGATACGAAAGCACTGAAAATAAATGCAGTCATTAAAAGAGCCTACAAAAGAGCGAAATTTACTGTTGAATCTACACGAAGGGCATATAACCACCAGTGGAATGATGAATGTACAAGAGAGCACCGAGGACTTTTTGAGCTTTTCAGTATGTATAATGACGAGTAGAATATTAGGTTTGTATAATGTGTATTATGAGTTATGTCACAAGCTTATATTTATAATTTCTGTTTCAGCGTTGAACTGCTGTTCTCATTTGTTGTTTGTTTGTACCAGAAAAATTGGGGTCAGGAATCGCGTCAAGCCTTGCTGGCTTTTTGTTCACTGTCCTCAACAATGTACACATGTTGAAATAAACTTTCATTTGATTTGATTTGATTTTCCCGTGACCTGTACCTCGAAAAAAAAAACAAAGCATTGAAAGCGTCAGAACTCTTAGACTTATCTCTGCAGTTTGTGATTTTTTTTATCAAACACTTAGGCCAGCAAAATATATAGAAAAAGCGATCTCTCTAGCTAAGTTAGTTTTGAGCTTCGCTCACTGTGCGATGACCCGTAGGGAATTCGCCACATTCTCCCAAAAGTAATCTCTCCCGTCGCCCGTCACACTCCCTTTCTTCGCTGCGGTTTTCACAAAATTTTTGCGAGGCCCGCCCGACAGAACAGAACGAAAAATTTCATATCACTGAGAATCAGCCTCCTCTATTTTATGCTTTCATTGTGTCTTTTCTTAGTTTTATTTTTAGAGCTGCGATACTGCGCTTAATGCTTCACTCCAGGCGTCATCAACCAGGAGCGCACAGTGGAGTGAATATAGCTGCTCCACGCGAACATGACGGGAACATCCGCTTTTCTCTCATTTAATTATTTTACCACAATATCGTTTCTTTGGCACCCTTCTCTTTCTTCTAATCATTTTGTGTTTTTTTTATCCATTGCTGCATGAAAGTACGCACGTGAAGCAAAGCCACGTGCATGAAAAGCCGGCGTATTTGCGAGCACGCCAAGAATGACAATTCTGATTCACGCATTTTACAGAAGAGAGGCGGGGAGTGTCAACACAATGGGCGAACGTCAAGTTGAATGACTCTCCCTCTTTAACTCTTTTTTTCTTGTCACTTGCGAAAACAAGTTCCGGGCTTCAAAAGAAAACAATGGGTAAAGCATCCGTTTCAAACTGTGAAAAAAAAAAGAGTAGTTGAAGACGGGGGTGCAAGAAACAGGCCCCAACATGCCTTGGCTCAGCTTTCGGCTTGGCTTGGCCAGACTTGGTGGCCGGAAAAAAATAGCCTCAATCTTTTGCGCTCACTTTTTTTATAACCAAAGGGCCCTCGAAAAGGCACCCGGTATTGATTTCACCACTGCGTTGTTCGTGAGTCTTCAAAAGCTCTAGGGTGTCGGCGAGTGTATGCTAAAATAGTAGCTTGGCGGCGGCACGGCAGCACTCGGTGATTCACCGCGCTTTCCGTAACCTCCCATCCCGTCATTGTTGTAGCCGTCGGGCAGGCAACAGATATAATCTCGCTGCTGGCTCCGACACGTCTTGGCTGACACCGTCTTGGGCTTTCCGCGTCCACCTCGAAACCACGTTAGCCCTATACCAAAGTTTTCGAATAATTACTGGTTGTATGAATATTGTTATAGTGTTTCATGTTCCACTCCTCGTACTTTATCAGGAAGCAGCTTGCATTTGGAGTGTTGATACGAGCAGGTAGTGAAAGAGTTGCTCGTGCCTGAATTTAAATTGCTGACTTTTTTAAAAGAGCCCAAAGAAAGGCCGGAGTGGAGCTCTTCACAAGGAACAGAAATCGTCGGTTCTATAAAGTCCAGGTGACGCACTGGTAGAGATACTTCGGTTCAGGGAATGATTCATCGTTTCAGCTGATAGCTTCGAGCTTTGGTGACGCTGAGATGTCCCCATACCTCCGTCATGCCAGACTGCTTGTTGTTATGCCTGCGAGTCGACAGCGAACGTCCGTGCCTCTGAAAAAGGCAATCTGTGTCAAGGCCAGCCCGCGTCGCCCGCCTGACGCGATCAACAACTCAACGGCGTCATCACGCCACGGCGCCTTTCTGGCGCGCACGCGCAGTGAGTCATCTCAGCCGCGAGCCCGACGAGTAAACAACCGGCGTCTTCCTGTCTGGCGGCTGACGCAATGCGCGGCGACGTCACTCGTCCTTGGGTGCAGCCACCTGCCGCGCAGCCTCTCCAGATTCGATGAGAAAGAAGGACGCGGCCCAGCGGCGACCTCATTGGAGGATTCTGACCTCGCGACCAGCGGCGCTTCTGGTTGGACATTCGGGTTGGACATTCGGGTTGGACCCGGTGCATATAAAACAAGCCCTGCGGCGCGTCGAAGAGACCCCCCTTTGACAGCAGACCCATTTGAGAGCAGGCCTATGTGTTAGCGAAGAGAGCTCGGCTCTTCGAGTCTCTGTCGGCCCCAGTGCCGAATTTGTAACGCCTCTGTATATATGCTGTACATAAACCTTGTTTAACTCACCCTCGTCTCGTCCGCTCGTCTATCAGCTCTGCGCAGAAGCAGTCGCGAGCTGAGAAACCTACGCTACCAAACGGCTGGTGACCTTTCCGGCGGAGATCGAAACAGTGGTTGCAGCGTTGAGATTTCGAGGCGCCCTTCGTAACGTCGTCGGAGGTGCGCGTCGCAACAGTGGTTGGCAGCTGTGGGATCGGCCGGCGTCAGCGACATCGATGCGGTGAGTGCCTGATGTTTTCCCCTCAGTTCACCAGACTACTGTAGCTCAGGTTGTAGTAGTTTAGAGAAGGGCTGTGTGAAGCCTTGAAGTGAGCTTTGATCGTTTCAAGCAAAGTCGAAGTGCTTTGAAACCAAAGTTAATCCGGAGGGGGTAAACACGGGAGTGTGAAAAATTGCTTGCGCGTCTTGCTAGTTGACTTATAGTGGGTACGGCAAGTAAATTGTTAACAGGGGCAAACAGCAAGAGGCTAGTGTGAACGATGGAGAACGTTAAAGTGAAGGAACTCATCGAAATTTGTGAGGAACTCGGCATTACTTTGGGCCGTGCGAAACGAAAGCAAGCGATCCTTGAGATCATGAAGGATGAGGGAGTGTCGGCTGAGAAAGTCGATGAGGCCTGGGTGGATATCAAAGCACGCCGCGAGGAGGCTGAAAGGCGAAAAGCTCGCGAACGTGAAGAAGCTGAAAGGCGAGAAGCTCGCGAACAGTAAGAAAGGCGAGAAGCTCGCGAACGTGAAGAAAGGCGAGAAGCTCGCGAACGTGAAGAAGCTGAAAGGCGAGAAGTTCGTGAAGAAGCTGAAAGGCGAGAACGCCGCGAGGAGGCCGAGAGACAGGAGCGCCTCGAGTTGAAACGAATAGAATTGGCAATACTACAGTGTTCGCAGGCGCCTAGCGTAGCTTCTCCAACAGTTCAGGTCAGCGGTTATAGAATTCGGGACCAACTGCCACCGTTCGTCGTAGGCGAGGACATGGCGAAGTATCTCGTCAAGTTTGAACACGACTGTGAGCGAAACGCTTTGGAGCGGTCTCTTTGGGCGCAGAACCTGTTAGCTCTTCTTCCCGGCGAAGTGTCCGACCCGATAACTTGCTTGTCGAGGGAAGCGTTCGAGAGCTATGACGAGGTTAAGGAAGTGCTCTTGAGACGTTATAAGTTGTCACCCGAGGCTTTCAGGCAAAGGTTCCGGTATGCTAAAAAGAGGAATGAGTCACATGTTGACTTCGCGTTTCGTCTTAAAGCCGATTTAATTGAATGGCTCAAGGGCGAAGGTGTTTATGACGACCACGATAAAGTGGTGGAATGCGTTGCATTGGAGCAATTCTACCACTGCATCGAGGAGGATGTCAAACTTTGGCTTCAGGACAAAATTGATGAAGTACAGCTAAACAGGGCAGCAGAGGAAGCTGAGGATTATTATACTCGCCGGAAGTTGCATAGCAGGGCAGTGCGTGTTGAAAAGGATGAAAGAAAAGAGGGCTTTTCAAAGAAACCTGATCAACGGAAACCCGCTCCACATCGTAATTTCAAGAAGGACCCGTCTCTTACGAAGGACAGTGTAGGGGAAGGGCAAACAGAAGCGGAGAAATCGAGTGAGGTTCCTAAACAACGCACTGATACCACACGGGCGTTTGAATCACGGAAGCCGCTAATCTGCTACAACTGCAAAAAAGAAGGGCACATCGCGATAAACTGTAAGCAAAAGTTTGCTTTTGCAACAATTCGAGAATCGGAAAAGAACATGCGGTTGTTGGAGCCGTATATCCAGAAATTAGTGTGAATGGGCAAATGTGTCGAGCACTTCGTGACTCAGCGGCAACCATGGATGTTGTCCATCCTTCATTGGTGTCTCCGGATGACTTTACAGGAGAATGCGCATGGATCAGGCAAGTCACCGAGGAACAGAGTGCTTGCTCACCAATCGCCACGGTTGTCATTGAAGGCCCGTTCGGTAAGCTTCGCACCGAAGCGGCTGTGTCGGCCGCGCTTCCCGATCGTTCTCCTTATCTCTTCTCCAACAACTCAGAGCAGCTTCTCAAAGAGCAGGGTAAATCGTTCTTCCCCAACTTAGCGTACATGGCCCTCACGCGATCGCAAGCGCGGAAGCTTTCGCAGGAGCTTGATCTTGTTCAATGCGTTGAACTCTCAAGTGACCTTGTCGGCGGGTCGACGGAACCTCAGAGAGGAAATTTTCCGCGTGAGTCATGTGAGCAGTCACGCGAGCGGCCCGTCGCCGAAGCGACCGGCGCGGTTTCCGTAGAAAGGGGAGACGACATGGCGCCATTGAGTCAGAGCGAGAGGGATGCAACGCTCTCGCCTGTAGCGGAAAGTTGGAGTGAGCTGTCGAGGGTTAATCGAGAAACGCTCATTCGAGACAGGCGTGAGGACCTCTCGATTGAAGCGCTAATGGAAAGCGTAAACTTGGGAAAAAAGAAAAAGAATGTTTCTTTTTTTGAGAAAGCAGGGCTTTTGTATCGGAGCTACACAAATGCGCAAGGTCGCAAGTATGAGCAGCTCTTGGTGCCACAAAAGTATCGTCACCAACTATTGGAACTGGCGCATGAAAACGCATGGGCAGGGCATCTCGGCATAAAAAAAACCAAGGCTAGAGTTTCCCTTGAGTTTTATTGGCCGAAATGCTGGAAGGATATTGAAGACTTTGTGCGCTCATGCGACACTTGTCAGAGAGCGGGGAAATCCACGGACAAGTGGAAGGCACCCATGAAGCTTGTGCCAATTATCACAGAACCTTTTCGGCGCCTAGTAATTGATATAGTAGGGCCATTGCCAGAGTCAAGGCAAGGTTGTCGGTACATCCTGACGGCTCTCTGTGTAGCCACAAATTTTCCGGAAGCGATACCACTTAAGGAGCTCAATTCTCCTCATGTCGTGGATGCACTGCTATCTATATTTTCACGCGTCGGATTTCCTTCTGAAATCCAATGCGACAATGGTAGTGTCTTTACCAGCTGCCTTACCTCTACCTTTATGGATAAATGTGGAATAAAAGTAGTGCACAGCTCGATCCATCACCCGCAACCTAATCCGGTAGAGCGTATGCATTCCGTTCTGAAACGGATACTGAGAGCTCTCTGCTACGAGCACAAATGCGACTGGGAAGCGTGTATTCCTCCCGCTATGTTCGCTTTGAGATCAGCTCCTCATGAGAGCACTGGTTTTAGCCCTGCAGAGCTTGTGTATGGCAGGAGTTTGAGAACACCATTGCGAATGCTACGCGAGTCCTGGGAGGGATTCGATTAGGTCCCTAATGTAGTTGCGTATGTTTTAGACCTCCTTCAGAGGCTTGGAAAAACGAAAGATCTGGTGGAAAGCCACATGAAGGCTGCACAAGTGTTGTCGAAGGAGTACTACGACAAATCGGCGAAGAAGCGCACATTTGAAGTTGGTAGTCAAGTAATGCTGCTGCAGCCGCCCAAAAAGAACAAGCTTGAGGTTCATTGGGAAGGGCCCGCCAAAGTATTATCAAAGCTTTCTGATACCAATTACGAAGTGAAATCAGGAAGGCGGCCGAACAAAATTTACCACAGTAACACAATGAAACCATACGTTCAACGTCAAGCGGTCGTAAATCTGCTGTTGAATGCTTCAGAGGAAGAGGGAGAAGAAATTTTGAGTTCTAGTGATGTCATCGAAAGAGGATCGGAGGCAATCTTGGAGCAGTTGAACCTAGAGCCTAGGTTAAGTGAAGTCCAGAAGGAGGACCTGAGAAGGATTATTTCCGAGTTTCAAGACGTGTTTTCGGACCGTCCCGGAAACACGACGGTGATCGAGCACGATATCGAGCTAACTTGTGAGGAGCCAATCCGTAGCAAGCCGTATCATTGTTCCCCCGTGCAAAAGCAGATCATGAAAGAGGAGATCGATAAAATGCTGGAGTTGGGAGTCATAGTACCGGGCGAGAGTGACTATACATCCCCTCTAATATTGGTTCAGGTGCCAGGAAAAGATCCGAGGCCATGCATCGATTACCGGCGTCTTAACGCAATAACTCGAGACCAAAATTACCCGATACCAAACCTAGAGGAGAGGGTGGAAACTGTGTCACAGTCCAGCTATATTTCCACGTTAGACCTCGTGCGAGGGTATTGGCAAGTCCCCCTTACAGAGCGTGCTAGCCGCTATGCCACATTTGTTTCTCCATTTGGAACGTATCGTCCACTTAAGCTGAGTTTTGGATTGAAAATGCACCCTTTTGTTTTTCAGGCTTAACGGACCGCGTTCTTAAAGGCCTCTCCGAGTTCGCTCTGCCGTACCTTGACGCTGTCGCCATCTTCTCCAACAACTGGAAAGAACATGTCGAGCATTTACGCGTCGTGCTGAACAGGTTGAGAGAGGCTGGCCTTACCGTGAAACCTACTAAATGTCACCTGGGGTGTGGCGAGGTGTCTTACCTGGGGCACGTTGTGGGGCGTGGCCGGCGTAGACCTTCAGAAATTAGGGTAGCCGCTGTCGTGAACTATCCATGACCAACCACGAAATCTGAGATAAGGGCATTCTTGGGCCTGGCTGAATACTATCAGCAGTACGTGCAAGATTACTCTAGCATTGCCAGCCTTCTAACTGACGCACTTCGAAAATCCGAGCCGGTTAAAGTAGTATGGGACTCAAAAAAGGAGAATGCGTTTTGCCAGCTAAAACAGGCCCTAAGCGAAAAGCCTGTTCTCATGGCAACCGATTTCTCTAAAAGATTTGTGATTCAATGCGACGCGAGTGATCGCGGCATGGGAGCTGTATTGTGCCAGGAAGACAGTGCTGGTAACGAATGGCCAGTTTTATATTAAGTCGAAAACTCAGCGGCAGGGAAGAGGCGTACAGTACCTCTGAAAAGGAATGCGCTTGCCTCGTATGGGCCGTTCAAAAGCTAGCTTGTTATGTCTCCGGTTCGAGGTTTGTAGTTGAAACGGACCACTGTCCTCTAACCTGGTTAAATAACATGTCGCCTAAAAGTGGCCGGTTACTAAGGTGGAGCATGATACTCCAACAGCACAACTTTGACGTTCGCTACAGAAAAGGAAAGCTAAACGCTAATGGGGACGCATTGAGCCGTGCGTTTAGTTAGTACTTTCTCCACCTTTCGGTTTCTCGCTGGCGATTCGGGGCAAAATTTTGACCTCATCACGACCTGAGCTGAGCGCTCTCGTCCGGAGTGAGCTCAAGGGGCCAACTTTATGTGGTATTCTAATTCGTTACGTTGTTGAAAGTGGGAAAAAAAATTGAGTTGTCATTTTAAGAGTCTTGTGTCCCACATGTGCCTCTTGATGTAGAGGGAATGAAATTCCGATAGACACGTAGGTAGGTATATGTTGAACTATACTTTGTCTGGTGTTCTGTCGGGTGAGCGAGGGCACTTGCTTGTGTCGTGTGTTGTCTGTTGTCGAACCGTTCTTGGCAAGTTGCAGAACCACCGACAAGTGCTGAAACCAAAGATCGTGAGACGAGCGAAGCTGGTCAACAAGTTGTGGCGACAAGTAAGTGGAGCTGGCATCCGTCCTCAAGAATGGGATGTGTTCCCGGAACGGAGTCTGGAGCTGCATTATCCCCATGGCCCTGGAGGCGAACCTGGAGGGACCTGGCGAACGAGCGCGCCTGTCATCCGAGCCCCGTGGAAGCAGCTCGTCTTTTCGGCACATTGTCTGGCGGCGGGGGTGCTGTTATGCCTGCGAGTTGACAGTGAACGTCCGTGCCTCTGAAAAAGGCAATCTGTGTCAAGGCCAGCCCGCGTCGCCCGCCTGACGCGATCAAATACTCAACGGCGTCATCACGCCACGGCGCCTTTCTGGCGCGCACGTGCATTGAGTCATCTCAGCCGCGAGCCCGACGAGTAAACAACCGGCGTCTTCCTGTCTGGCGGCTGACGCAATGCGCGGCGACGTCACTCGTCCTTGGGTGCAGCCACCTGCAGCGCAGCCTCTCCAGATTCGATGAGAAAGAAGGACGCGGCCCAGCGGCGACCTCATTGGAGGATTCTGACCTCGCGACCAGCGGCGCTTCTGGTTGGACATTCGGGTTGGACCCGGTGCATATAAAAGAAGCCCTGCGGCGCGTCGAAGAGACCCCCCTTTGACAGCAGACCCATTTGAGAGCAGGCCTATGTGTTAGAGAGGAGAGCTCGGCTCTTCGAGTCTCTGTCGGCCCCAGTGCCGAATTCGTAACGCCTCTGCATATATGCTGTACATAAACCTTGTTTAACTCACCCTCGTCTCGTCCGCTCGTCTATCAGCTCTGCGCAGAAGCAGTCGCGAGCTGAGAAACCTACGCTACCAAACGGCTGGTGACCTTCCCGGCGGAGATCGAAACAGTGGTTGCAGCGTTGAGATTTCGAGGCGCCCTTCGTAACGTCGTCGGAGGTGTGCATCGCAACATTGTAAAGGTGATAGCGACGATAAAAAAAGACAATGGAATTACCAGGAATGCATTAGATCTGTCTAACTATGCGATGGCAGTTCTTTCTACTTCATTAGTTTAAGGTTAGTTTATCCCCCTTATCGTGTTCTTCTTCTCTTTATATCAACTTGACACACTGATCTCAATGGGTCAACTGTTCGTATTTCAGGGCATGAACAAAACCAATTTGTATTATGGAATCTATCTATCTATCTATCTATCTATCTATCTATCTATCTATCTATCTATCTATCTATCTATCTATCTATCTATCTATCTATCTATCTATCTATCTATCTATGGTTCTGATAACACTTCTGTTAAGAATTGCGGTAAGTTTGTGTCGTGGGGTTAGGCCACTCTCGAAGGTCGGAGAATCTGTCTCCTCTCAGTTTCACAGATTTGCAAGATGGCCCTTAATTGATCTTGAAGATTTGAGCTGCGCAGTGCAACCATCTCTCGAGCCACAGCGTCATTTGGGAATATATAGCATTTTTATCGCCTTATAGCCTTACATTCCCAGAAATCTGCATAAAAAATGCCTGAGTCTGAGCCCAGTCGCACAATTTCTGCCTGTAATCGTTAAGTGTGGTAATAACCATCTGTCTACACAAAGCTGGGAAGGATAAGGAAACGCATCACTTGCTCAACACTTCGTCGTAAAAATTCGACACTTAAGACTGACAAAGTCTTAGCTAGTGGATTCGTATTTGTCGTTACTTCCTGCCATCAAGTGGCCCGCTTACTATGTGGCAGGCAGTTCTGCCTGTCGTGTCCTCCGAACAAGATACGCAAGCTCCGCAATTTTAGGCACACGGGTTGTGAAAAATCACGTGCATGTTTCCAGGAGCCAATGCTGCAAAGTTTTACGAAACTATAGAGGCTAGTATGTTCACGCTAGAAAATACGCACTGTGGATGAGGTGACCAAATATTTTCCTCGTGAGCAGCACACAGCAAAACGACAATGACAAGTTCAGACTGGACCTCTTACATCAGAGACAACTTTACGTTTAGCAGTGATTTGCAGCTACAAGACGCGCCATCACTGGCCCTCTACATTTTCCAATGTCCTGTTCGGTCCTTTACTGTTTTGATAGGGTTTCGGTACGGGCCAGAACAATTGGTATCGCCAGAATAAAATATGCCGACATTGGAGGGTTTTTCGAGACCTTTCCGCTGCGGAAAGGGCGAATGCGCAGTGGTTTCTTGAAGGAGGCGGATCACTCGTGATGACGTTGTCGCATTTCACACCGTTAGTGCTGTACCTTTGTGCGGGTATGGGCTTGCTAATGTGCGCGCGCGTGCATCTCTTAACGTATGGGTTTCCCTAAGCTTACATGCCGTGTTATAGTCGAATCACTCAGTATTACGTTTTGTAGCATAACTCGGCAAAGTAAGAAAGAACCTGGCATGCCTCCTTGTTTTCCACTCGGTGGAAAAAAATGGCGTGACCTGTTAATACTTCGCGCGCTCATTAATGCAGCCTGAATGGTGTTCCGTGCGGTGTACATAAAGGAAGACATCGTTATCAACTTCCGGCAGGCGCTTTATAAGCAAACCCGGCTACACGTGGTGATCGATAGCGCGGTATAGCACGCCGAGTGCAAGTATTGAGCCGTTTCCATAACGATCCCTTCATAAACGGCAAGCCATCAAAGCTTCTCGCTATGCACAGGGCGTCAAGCTCGCGGGCTTCGTTAACATAAAATCGCGGCCTGCGCCTCGGCCCCCAAAACAACTCCAGGATGAATGGCAGGGCCCTTATTTCCCGGCGGTGCACCGAAATCTAAGCAAACGTGTCTCTGGCGTTTAGACGTCATCGAAATGCTGCCGTCGCGGCTGGGATTCGATTCCGCGACCTTCAGGTAAGCAGTACCAGCACCTAACTAAGTGTATACAATAGCTTCATCATTAAAAGCAAATAATGATACTCTACCCCGTGAGCAATGTTCTCTTTATCAGTTTGCCTTTTAAAATAACAATTAGATAACACCCAAACAATACTGTCCAGAAAAAATTAATAATCCTATTAGTGAAATATTTGCAATGATTGCGTTAATTGTGAACGCAGAATTTTTTTTTGTGTGGCTCAATGGCAGATGGCTAATTACTCATATCGGGACAGGGAGTGAGATCTCCCGTTCTTTATCATTGGTTCTTTTGGCTCTTGACTTCAAAATGCGTTTCAATGCGCATGCTTTAGATATCCGACAGGAACGCTTTAAATTACCCTCTGGAGTACGTGCTGAGGACCTTCCTACCTCAAGACATAATGGGATGAGGAATCGTTTTGCTGGCGCTCTTTAGGACGTCATTATTATTTACCGTATCTTATAAATTAGTGCAAATCGTTTAATACTACTGCATAAAAAGGCTCAAGATTTAATAGTTGAATTTCGATTACATTTAGAGCTCCATACATTCAGAAGAATCTCCCCTCTCCCCGGTGGTAAACACCCGGCGGTAAAATGTTTGATAATTTGGCTTTATCTGACAAACTCCGGTGTTAACAGTCAATATGAGCTTATTCCGCCTTTTCTCGAAAGACGTGATCTGAGCGTCTATTGATGCATCAGCCGGTTTGACCGATAGTTTCGATACTCAACGTCAAGAACATCTCTCGGAAATTGCGCCCACTGAACGTTTGTTAAGGGGCTTGTCGTGCTTGAATCGAGAGACGTCAAACCGCGAGAGCGTAAGGTGACATCTTGATAAACGGTCCTCTGACGACAATGGTTCGTGCCAGAAGACATTTAATATACTGACCACGTAAAGTATGCTTACGTCGACAAGCTTTCAGGTTGTAATTCGCACCAACTTTTTTTTTTCATTTTGTATTGAAGTATTGCTGCTTGTGTGGATGTGTGTGTGAACGTTCAAACCCTTTAGGTTACTGAAGTACGCTTTGTATGTCCTGATGTATCCACGTTCAGATATCTGAGGCAATATTATGCCACAAATATTGGAGGATTGGGGATTTACGAAATAAAACACCGACAAACGCCGAATGCTCGCTAGAAGATGTACTGCGAAAAGCACCCTCTGAATTTGAAAAAGAAAACATTTCTTAGTTCCTGCAAACTTTGGGAATTGGTTCCTTACGAAGCAGTCAGTGAGTGGCTGTCTATGCTACATTTTTTTTTTGTCTTTCAGTCAAGCGTCACGAGCTGGATCAGAGTGTTTTTGTAAATGGTGTCTAGTTGTGTGCAAATTGTTCACTTACGTGGCATGCCCACTCTTCTTGCGTTTAAACGTTAACTAATCGTGTTACGTAATGTAAGCACTCATGGTCGAGACAGGCGTCGCCTTTTTTGAAACCAAGAGCCACTCTATGCGATTCCCATTTCGCGTTCCTGAACACCTGGGATATGAAATATTTAGCTAATACTACGTACAATGTTCACAATCGCACGCTACGGTGATTAGCTGTGAAAGCACACGTAGTATTCGTAAGTGTATTCCTCTGGGGTCAAACAATGGTTTCATATATCTTGCTGAGTTATACGAGTACATATGTAAATTTATTTATTGGTAATAAGAGTGGATCCTGCACTCAAACTAAAAATCACATTAAACCGAAAGGGAGTGACTTTTCCTGCATCATTGCAACGCCTAATGTTTATTACCTTTTTAAACCGGTAGAGAGACAACAATGCAAACACAGTTCACTTTGCACCGACGTGTTTCTTGCGAATAGGATTGTTTTTTCAAGGCAGTTTTAAGAACGTGGAATGAATCCATGGTCGAATACTTGATTTACACGGAGAATGCTCGGGCTGAGTTCTTGCTTGAATTCTGATTTTCGTTTTTTGCATTCGTCGTGGTGAAATGGCTGATGCGGCATATTCTTGAGCTTTGGTGTTTCAATTTTCCGTGTCTGTTATCACCGTTACTAGGTAGATATAATGTGTGAATCACTTTTGGCTCATTCATATTCTGATTGTTGCTTCAAGGCACTGTATTGTCTAACAAAGTTGCTCTAAGTAGGCCCTTAAGAATACAATGAAGGCAATTTAATTTGAGTAATATTGTTCTCCGGGATCTATAGCAGAAAAAAATAGCATGCAATGAAAATTAAGTTTGGACAGAGAGAAAAGAAGTGGAACTAATCTAGCATGTTACTGACTGGCTCCACTTTGGAGCATGCGTCAGAAACACATCTGTTTTCACGGTTCTGTCCATCTATTTTCTCGAAGGAGTTTGCGTGTTTTCCTGTCTGCCGCTCGTCATCATGCACTCTACAGACGAACCCGATGCAAATGCAGTACAGATGTATATTGTTGCGTAACCATTATATATTATCCGTTGGAAGCTAGCTCAAAATGATGACAATAATGTGTTGCATGTAAGTTAACACCATTCCAGAGACGAAACCTAAAAGAACATATATATATATGAAAACCACGTAGTGTTCCGCACAATTTCTCAGTTAATCTTTAGTGCTACATCGTTTTGTAAAATCCGCCCATGACGTGCCCCATCCCCGTATTAGCAGCACAAAACAAACAAGTGCAGACGGTATACATGATTCATAGACTGAGCAGTAACAGACCGACGTAGCAGAGCAGTCAAAGGAGCTTTTGAGACCACGACTCAAAAGCCGAGTCATGTGCCTCAAACTGTGAAGCAAGCGTGTGGCCGAGAGACCGCTACGCTTAAGGTGACAGACGAGCAACGGCGCCTTGCAGCTTCGACCAGTAGTTAAAATGAATAAAAGTAAAAACGCGAAAAATGACAGGCTAACGCCAACCACATTAGTCTGAAGCAAAGAATTCGGGAAGGTTTAAGACGATTGTCTTTCTTGGGGACCTTCGACGCAAAAGTATTGTCTGTCTGTCTGTCTCGCTGTACATTTGTCTGTTTGTCCACTTTTACCGGCATAGGGTACTTGAAACGGCCGATCCCATCCGCAGCGACCACCAATGTTGCTCGAGGTTGAGCGTTCATGCTTGTGCAATTGTCAATCAAAAATCAATTGTTTCGCATGTATGGGGCACCATAACAACACGCATATATTCTGAATATGCATCTCTTGCTAGAAAACGCATACATAAGTAATTTTAAAGACCGTAGCGCTTATCACGCTGTGCTTACCATGCAACGCTTGCACGGAACGGGGAGAGTTTCGAATGCTTTGCTAAGACGAGATGGTGGTGGCACCTACACGTCGCCTCGCGTTCTACACCTTATCACCTTTGAGACGGGCGCGAACGGCCACACGCTTTGTTTTCCAAACGAAAATGCCAGATGGCGCTCATGTCTCGCGTGTGACGTGACTTGATGCACTCGTTCGCCTCCGCTGCACGCTCGAGGCACTCTAACGCAGCGCCTCCGGAATACCATTCACCATTTTTCTTAAGCAGAACATCAAATAAACGTTTTGTTCACTCTCTCCATACGCAAGACTATCGTCTTTCGCCGACATTTGCAGATTAAATGCAGATAAGGGGCCAATTTGTTAACCATTATCTCTTTCTTACGGCTTTTAAAGGAACACATAGCTTTCTGTGCAACACGAGACGAAAGCAAAGGAAAATATTTTCC
The DNA here is from genome assembly GCF_043290135.1 of Rhipicephalus microplus. NCBI lineage: Eukaryota > Metazoa > Arthropoda > Arachnida > Ixodida > Ixodidae > Rhipicephalus > Rhipicephalus microplus. The sequence continues at coordinate 256,452,172 of NC_134701.1, forward strand.
TAGGGGTGAAAATATGAAAAAAGAAAGCAGGTCTGCGTCCATGACCTTGGAATGCAATAAACATGCACTGGGCTATGAAAATATTAGCGCGATGTATATCAATCTGTCCAACTAAGACAGTCAGCTCAAAGTAAACCACTATGTTATTTTAACGGGAACATTCAGGGCTGCTTCTTTCGCTTCGATATCGGTGTTCTCACGTTTTTGATTGTGTTCCCGGCAGTTTTGGAAAGGTAGAAAAAATGAATGCAGACAAGGTAAAAAAGCTTGCTTCACTGCATCGAGTTTGCTGTCCTACAGATGGGGAGGGAAATAAAAAAGCAAAAGGTAAAGAGAAAAAGAAAAACCTTTTGCAACACACATGGAAGTATAGCGTATCGCAGGCCGCCTTCAAGTGCTACTGGAGGGCTCATGAGGGTTTATGGGTTGATGTGCTGTGAGGCCAGGCTCCCAAGATTGGACACAGCGCCACAAGAAATGGTCAATAGTCCTTACCCAGTTGGGGCTATCGTACAGGCGTGAATCTGCCACACCGATGTGATAGCTTATTGAGTTGAAAGCAGGTCTTGTGAAGAAAGGTTGTGGTGTCAAGCCTGTCAATTCCCTCACCAAATGTCGATCTAATGTCGTTCATTGTATCTCACTGTCTTGTGGCAGGTTATACATCGGACAGACTGGGCACTGCTTGAATATTCGCCTGCGAGAACACTACAATGCACTGAAATCAGCCCCGGGTTTACATTTGTCCGCCCATTGCAAAAGGTGTGGCTGCGTACCTGATTTTTCGCGCACATCTGTCTTATACAGCCATCATGACATGAAAACTAGAGAGATTGTGGAAGCCTTTTTTATTAAAAAGAATATCAATAGTTGTGTTAGTTCACCGTCTATATCACTGTTAGATTGTGAAATATCGTTTCTGGACGACACCTGATCAAGGTGGAACCTTCCCCCAATTGTTTCCCTTTCTCATCTTTCTGGTATATAACTTCTTTGCTGAATAAACTCAGTTTCTGTCTGTGCTTTTTTGTCACTTCTCTTGTGTCCCGTTGGTTTGTGCTTCCAATTCTTTCATTATGAGGTGATAAAAGCTACACCGATTCCCAGCTGACACGTCATTTTACGTCACATCCAGAAATCTTGAATGGCAGTTGAAGCTGTGAGGAATCAAGTTTTTGTATGGCAATTGGAGTTTATCAATAAAATCCTATGCGTTTGTGTACACTTTTGTGCGATGTGGCGAAGTTCTTTTGCAGCATCCACTTTTCACAAAAACAAATTCCATTGCGGCTTGGATAGCGATGAACTCGAACCCCGTAGATGTAGGGAAATGTGATGTCTTCATCGTAACAATGACCGATTGAGATGGTACTGCACAGGCACGTGCTGAACTTTCTAAAAACAAACCGTCCGTGTAAACGTAAATTCATTTAGCGTGTGACATATGCAAAAACTTCAATCGGATATCCCCGAAAGCAGATTACACGTTAGCCCTTTTAGATATCCCCGGCAGTTGAAGGTGCACACGGATTTTTTTTTTTAGGCACCACTCCAGAGGAAGCGGTATGGTTGAAGGCGAGAACACCCACGATGTCGAAAGCTGGTTAGTGACAACAGTTTTGGAAAATGCTGTAATTGGTATTTCTTGTGATACATTGGTGGGGTGGTGGTGAGGCCCTCTAACTGCGGGATGATCGAATGTGCGCCCGGACGCAGTGCATTTATGCGTGCTTGTTGTTATATAGTGAATTCTGTAATTGTTGGCACATGCGTCCGTAAAGTATTCAAAACTCGACAGTTATATGTGTTGTAAGCGGTGGTCTTTGTCAACGGCAATCGTTGTTGTTGTGTTAGCCTACCAGGGAATCCAGAAATTTAAATGCTTTTCGGGACCCGGATGTTATTTTACCACGTGTTGGAGTTCACTGGAGGGCTATAGTGCCAATACCCTGAGAAAAGTGCCCCGAAACTTCAAGTTACAAACTAAAAATATGCTTCAAAATGGTGAGTTGTATGGCATCTTACAGAGAGGAGCGCATAATACGTTGACATATTATGCTTGTAGTTTGACCCTTCTACATCTTTTATCCACAGTAACAACAGAAATATTACTAATCAATCAAGTGCATAATATTATTAATAATATTAATAATAATAATAATATAACAAAAATATTAATAAAACGAGCTTTAACATTGATTATAGGGTCATTTAGAGGCCGTGCTTATTTATTGTTCCTGAATTTCAGAGTGGGATACCAGTGAATATTAAGAAACACGTACACAACAAGAAGCCACTTAACACAGACGAACGCTGTACTTACAAGTGTGATTTATTCCAATTCACATCGCCGCCAGAAATTTCTTACGCATGCACATTGCCATCACTTCCCATGGCACGTGACCCTTTAACCTTATCTTTCAGCTAAGCATTGCTCCTGTAAATAACTCTGACACATGAAATGCAAGATGCAGAGGCAATAAGCGAAAACAAACGTGAAAAATCCTGTCGTTAGAGCAGCAATGAGTAAGATACCACAGTGCAATATTAGTCAGTTCTGCTTAGTACTTTGACCCCTTAGTATTTTCATACTAAGCTAATGATAGCGAAGAAAAAGATAAATATATGTGCTCAACGCACAGCCCCCCAATCATGGCGGGGATACATTACGCAGCAACAGACTGCATTGCATTCTTCTCGCTTACACTCCAGGTCTTAATCGCCATGAAAACATGTGCGTAGGGGCCATTTTCTTGTCGTAGTGTATATGACACGAGCAACTGCTCTTAAGTCAAGTCATGTCAAGGTCCTTGACGATGTGGCGCAGACCCACGCTGGGGGATTGGCCAAGAACCGGATAGTTTTCATGAAAAACTTCCTTAATAACAGGATAAGATTATTATATTTACGGGAAACAAAAGAAAGGTGCAACAGGATGAATTTGATGGTTGAGTGGTAAATATTCTGTAGTGTAATGCAATAAAACGGCGTATTCGATTTATTGTGAATAGGATTCATAAAATCTACCGAAGAATGATTTCAACACCTAAACCTCTATGAACTTTTTGACGAACTCCTCCAATGCGTCAACAATCTTCCCGTCACTGTGGCCAAGGGACAAAGCCCCGAAAGAAAGCACATTTTGAGCATATAAATGTATTACGACAAGTTGGCAAACGGCACCTAATGTGTTTTTGCGTAAGGCAGACAATCTATTACAGTAAATGAGGTAATGTTCAGTTGACTCATTCATTCCAAAACAGGACAATAAGGGGAGGCTGCCAGACCAGCTCTGAGTAAATATAAATTTAGCTGTGGAATTAGACAGCACAGTCCAGTGATTGCGACTTCCGTTCCTCGCGTTCGACATATTTTACTATACCAATAGTACAACAAGCGCTTGAAATATTGTGTGGCTGTTAGTGAAGGTGTAGAAAATTTCTCTAATAGCAGTTTTCTTTTTGATCTAGTGCCCATTAAGAATTTTGATGCCGGTAATATCTCAATAACAGGCCCATTTAAAGATGAATTTGCCAGCCATTTGATTTATATAAATGCCCTTATGTCCTGGAACCAAGACCAATTGGATCAGATTGAGATGCGAGGGATCTAATACATTGAAAGTACTCTGAGCATGCGAGTTCTCATCTGCAGTAAGGGAGGCACATGCTGATAGTGATCCGTTAAAATTACTGCGGAACTTACTGAAGCAGTTATTTTACTGAGAGCTAGAATTATTGCAAAAAATTGTGGTTCAAATATGGCCTCAAAATCTGGAAGGCGAAGCGAAAAGGACGAATCTAGGGCAGGAGAAAAAAAATATTATTTCCACAATATACACAAGGTGAACCTCTGCTTTCTTTCTTTTTTCTTTCTTTTTTTCTCCTTCATTGCAGCTTCTTCCTTAATGTGCCCTCCCTTGTCAAAGACCTCGGTTCCCGATACTCTCCTGGCGCTTCCACTGCAGACGGATGCCCACGACTCGTTCTTTTTTGCCTTTCTAAACCATTACACCTCAAAGTGCCTGTAGCATTTCAAACTTCATAGTGCTTGCTCTCCTTCACTTTTTCTCTTTTTCCTTTACGTGCTCACATAGGAGACGTGGCGTACTATAGAATGTAGAGCCGGCCCACGTTCTCTATGGGATTGGGCTGGCTATTGACAAAAGCTTCGTCCTTGTCGTAAAATTGCACACACTAGACACACCTGTTAGGCGATATAAATCGACAGCAGATCATCGCATTATGCATTTAAATTGTCGCACCCCCTTACTGGTTACGTCCATGTTAATAAAATTTGCTTCGAAGGACATGAATGCCAAGCAATTTCGTTTGCGACTTTGAACGCCTCTTATTTACCTACTCCAGAAATTTCCATTAGGAGGTCTGAAGAAGATCACTGCAGAACGAGCCTTATACCTACCTTCAAACTGCGGAACTGGACGCAGCCTGTAACCCCAACAGCTTCGAAAGATGGGAAGGAGCAAGGGTGCTCTCACAAGTTAAGGAGAAAACCATCGATGTCTGAGCGAAAGGCGGAGCTACGTAGGGAAAGGGGAGGTTCACTTCCTCTCGCGATCATTCCCTAGCACTGCGCGTAGATCCCTGGGTGCATTCCCTAGTAAAGCTTCAAGAGAGAGGGTTTACCCCATGCCCTCTCTTGGCACAAACTCACGATTCAGCTCTCACTCTCGAGCACCTTTCCTTCTCCGGTGGTCACGTGAGTCGATGGAGACGCGTGCTGGATATCGCTGCCAGAGCGGCGGTCCGAAGCGAAGAACCAGCACGGTGTCGTCGAGCGACCCGACCACTTCTCGATGCAACCATAGCGTGCCTGCCACCGCTCGCGTCAACTTTCCAACACAGAGTTGCCCACCACCCGGTTACGGTGACGCGGCCGCACTGGTGCTAATAGCATTGTCTTTGTGGGGGTAGCGCCATCATCGTCGAAGAGATGGAAGTAGTAGTGGCGGTGACACAGTGCCACCTAATGAAACCTCGTGAAGGCCCAAAACTGTACCTCATATGGCACACGTCTTCAGTGGAAGTGGGCTACATTTTTTTTTTCAGTCGGCTGCTTTTGCTCTGTAAACGCTAGCACCCGCGCTATGACTACAGCGCTGCGACGCTGTAGGTTGCACGCTTTCTTGGTGGAGGCTCCTTACAGATTCCAGCGTTCGGCAGCATGTTCGAATCGGCGCTTTGCTCACTTGAGCGTCACTGGACTTTGATGCGGGTGTATATGGCATTTCTCTTGCACCTGCAAGATACCGAAGAAATGGTAATGAGGCACTGCTGCCTGAGTAGCGTCGGTAGCTTCAAACTTGTTATGTGTGCTGCTTTTGTTTGTCGACGGGTTGGACCCCGAGTAACCAGACGGTCAGGTGTGGCCAGAGAGTTGCTGTGTGAACCCTTGCTGTGGATACGACGACTATGGTGTGGAAAATATGACTGCCACTGTGTGTGTTGCTTTCCTCCACGCCTTTCTGGACTGATTGTAGGCACGGTAAGAAGAAAATCATAGCGCTTGCAGACTCGGTGAAGACCCTTTGTGCCATTAAACAAACCCAGCACTCCTGGAGACTGTCAAGTACCGGGTTTATGAGCTTGACATATATATTGCTCGCCTTGGTTAATCTGAAGACCTTCTTGAAGATCGCTTTAGGAACAATAGGCGCCTGGCAAGGTTCCATAAAGAAGTATTTACCAGGCAGCTGAACGAAAACGCTAAAAAGCTTAATCTGCAAGGCACACTAACACAAGTTGGTACGTCCGCTGCAAACCCCACTAACGACGACAAACACTGGAGTTGCAAGAAAGACCAACTTTAGAGCAAGCATTCTGGAACGCCATCTTCCCGAGCATTATCAAATTTAAAGGTCATTTTATAGATGGTAGCGTATATCACAGGGTACGCTGTTCCTGTGACCTTGAACTTCCTACATTGCGACAACTGCAAATATCCACTAAGCGAAATGGGAAAAAAAATGCATCACTTGCATTTCCGCTGTAAATCCTTGCCAAAGAATCAGAAAGATATGACCTTGTTTGCCTCGTAAGGTAAGCTATGAACGCAATTACACAAAGCTATCCCTTATACAACTTCTTGAATCAAAGCCTGATATATTAAAGTCCCACAGGCACCACCAGATAGCCGTGGAATATGCACCACCCTTACTTGTAATTCAAGAGTCCAGATATTTTGAATATTTTAAAAATGGACGTGATAGTGAACTAGTGATAAAGCATGTATTGCAGTATTGCACGAATACTTGTGAAAATTTCTTCCAATCCCTCAATGAGAAGGAACAAGTCAGAGAAGAAAATACTATAAAATAAACTTGTCACGCCTACCATTACCTGAATACATGGGTGTTCGCAACTATAAAGGTACAAAAGCGAGAAGAAGTGTGCAAAATTATTTTAAAATCTGTTTTCTTTAATTAAGAAAGTTTACCACTGTAATACGATGAGTTGTAATAAAAAAAGTCATTCACTAGTTGCACTAATGCTGTTGCTCCTTTTCATAATCCCTCACCTTTTATAGTATTCAATTACATCATTGAAGAAATTTCGTACAAAGTGATGATTTATGGCATGTGAGTAAAGGTGTGCCCCAGACTCACAATGTTAATCTCGGGTCCCCACATGCCTTATGATCGGCGCACGTTCATGGCATGTAATACGGCAAGATTCAGTATATTTGTCTCGTGGCTACCACGAAACTGATGAAGTAACATGGTCAATGGTGCAAGATAATCGACTTCTTTTATTCACCCACAACAGTCGCATAATGTTGAACACAACTGGCACCGTGTTCCTTGCACTTGGCAATTGAGGAGTACCTCAATGCTACAATAACAGCCTGGAACCTAAGGCTGTGCAGAGACATTAGCACAATGTATACCCTGCACAATTGTTGACGCGAGTCACGTACTCTCATAGTTGTCTTAGTAAGTGCATAATTGAATAAAGTTTAAGTTCAGTTAACTTAAAACTCTTGTTTTAAATGTAAAGTTTGTTTTAGTTGTGAAGAAAATTGGCAACTGCAAGTGAAATGTATGTATACAATAGGTATGCCTCTACTTATTCCCGCTGAAATGTTATTTTCTTCTTGTATACGCTTATCAAAGCTTTAGTACATGCGATGTGATGGATGCGTTAGCGTAACATCTGTATAAAATTAACATATCTTTTTTTTTTCATTTCCGAGGTTTCACTCTGAATTTCGAGTCAGTTCAAGACGCTGTTGTTGCTTATTCTGTGGCTCATTTGAGCCTCGCCAAATTCGTTCTGTACTTGAACAATAAAGAAACTAAACCAACAGTGGTCCCAGAGTGGCTTCCTGCACATTTTCGGGAGGTCAGGTACAGTTGCACTCTGCTTGCTCAACAAGATATTTCAGCAACATTAGGTTCACTAGTGAAAGTACTCAGCAATGTTGTGCTATGCCTGTTCCGTTGTTTTCTGTCACGTAAGTGATTCTAAAGCACATAAGTTTGACTTATTTACTCAAATTTGAATATACGATCAATTGTAAGCATATGTTGGATAGAATAACTCTATAGATATTTCCATGTAATGCATGGCACACAAACCCTTCCACACCAAATTAAAGAACTAAGACACTTGGTTTTTGACGAAGTCACTGCTGTGTTAATGTCATTTTTTTTTACCTCCTGCATGCAATTTTGCTCTATGACAGTTTTCTCATGACCATCTTTTTTATTAACATCGTGTATATTTGGTAAATTCTTATCAGGAATTCTACGCTGTTGTATGCCACCTTTCTTTCAGAAAAACAGCTGTTGTGCACGGAAAAACAAAACATGCCCACTACTTCGATTCTCATCGTGGTGTTAGAACGTAATACCAAGCTCAAAGGTCTGACATTCGTGCAGGTCGTTAGATCACAGGTTTCAGTTCTGGATTGACTTGGCTGTTATGAGGCAGTTGCCAAACGTGGAGTTAATGTGGATCATTCTGAATTCCACCATTGCTGTCTGTATTTCCATCTCACCCAGAGGGTGTACATAGGCACCCACATCTGTCTCCGTCCGACATACAACGTTGCTCGAGCTACAAGGTTCAGTTTAGGAAAGTGGTCGCAGTTGTATGTGCTTAGAGGTAAAATGCGCCAAGCTGATGAACTGTGTTAAAAAAAAGAAAAAAAAGAAAGTAGGAGTAACTTGACATGCCGTTACCCCATATCCCTCACGCGCTTCCTCCTTTGGTGCATTGTCCCAACCGCGCGCACACATACACACACACGTTTACTTCGGTCCATATGTAACGGGGTTTATTTGCAGCGCAGAACGCAGAAAGCGAAGCAGTCAGCAGCGTCCGGCCAAGCGCAGCAAGCACGAGCTTATGCTGATGGCGATGCCTCTGATGCGCCGAGAAATGCCGCTGAAGCTCCTCTTCTTCACTACAATCGCCCTCCGCACAAAAAGACGCCATCCTGGCGGATTAGGGAGAAGAAACGACTAATGGGTCGTAATATGGCTTGAGACGAGAGACGTGGACAGTGTCGCGGCCGCGGTAGCGTAGGTCTGTGGATGGGATGATGGGCTCCACGATATAGTTGACGAGTGACGTTTGCTCTACAACGCGGTATGGCCCGATGTATTTGGGAAGAAGTTTTGTGGAGCGGCCAGGCGCGGTAGCAGGTGCCCGAAGCCATACTAATGAACCAGGTGGAAAGTTCGGAGCCGAATGGTCCCCAGTATGGCGGGATTGCTGCTGCCACTGGTCCTCGGTAGAAAAAGAGCGGGCAAGCTGGCGGCATTCTTCAGCATGTCGGGCAGCTTCGGACAGAGTTGTACTTTCGGACTCATAAGGTTTATATGGAAGAATAGTGTCTACTGTATTTGAAGGTTCTCGTCCGTACAAAAGAAAGTATGGCGAAAACCCAGTAGTAGCTTGTACGGCAGTATTATACGCGTAGGTGACGAACGGGAGAACTTGGTCCCAATTTGAATGATCAGAGGCGACGTACATCGACAGCATACTTCCAAGAGTACGGTTGAAGCGCTCCGTCATGCCATTTGTTTGAGGGTGGTACGCTGTACTTGTGCGGTGCACGATTCGGCATTCGTTGAGTAATGCCTTCAAGGCGTCAGAAAGGAAGGCACGGCCTCTGTCACTTAAGAGCTCGCGAGGGGCCCCATGACGCAGAATGAAACGTTGCAATAGAAACGTTCCAACGTCACGGGCTGTGGCAGTCGGCAGCGCGGCTGTTTCGGCATAGCGTGTCAGATGGTCTATCGCAACAATAATCCAGCGATTACCAGCTAGAGTTGATGGTAGTGGTCCGTAAATGTCAATGCCGACGCGATCAAAAGGTCGACTAGGACAAGGAAGAGGTTGTGACGGGTAGACTTGCCCGGGAGGTAACTTTTGTCGTTGGCACTGAGCACACGAGCGAATGAACTTTCGCACGTAGTTATACATGCCACGCCAATAATATCTGAGTCGAAGCCTAGCGTATGTCTTGAAGAGGCCTGCGTGGGCGCACTGTGGGTCCGCGTGAAAAGCTTCGCAGATGGCAGCTCGAAGATGGCGGGGTATCACAAGGAGACACTTGCGACCGTCAGAAAGGTAGTTGCGTCGATAAAGAAGATCATCCCTTAGGCAAAAGTTGCTAGCCTGGCGGCGGAGAGCGCGAGACGGCGAAGGAGTGAGAGGATCAGAAAGAATGCTTATGAGGCCACTGATCCAGGGATCCTTTCGTTGTTCCACCGTCTTGTTGCGCAAGGCGGATGACGCAAGTGCAGGCTCGAGAGAAGAGAGGCAAACACCTTCATCCGATATGGGTGAGCGAGAAAGGGCGTCGGCGTCCGTGTGCTTACGACCAGATCTGTAAATAACGCGGATGTCGTATTCCTGAAGTTTGAGCGCCCAGCGAGCAAGTCGTCCGGAAGGGTCTTTAAGTGTGGATAGCCAACAAAGGGCGTGGTGGTCAGTGACGACGTCGAATGCGTGACCATACAGGTAGGGGCGAAATTTTCCAAGGGCCCAAATAATAGCTAAACACTCTTTCTCGGTCATGGAGTAGTTAGCCTCGGCTTTCGTCAAAGTACGGCTTGCGTAGACGACGACATATTCATCAAACCCTGCCTTTCGTTGCGCGAGCACAGCGCCAAGTCCAACACCGCTGGCATCAGTATGAACCTCCGTGGGAGCGGCAGGATCGTAGTGGCGGAGGATGGGTGGTGAAGTCAGCAGGTGGCGTAATTTGGTGAATGCATCGTCGCATGCTGGTGACCAGGTGGAAAGGTCCTTGTCGCCGCTAAGAAGGTCCGTAAGGGGCGCACATATGGAAGCAAAATTTCTAATAAAGCGTCGGAAGTATGACGACAAGCCGACAAAGCTTCTAAGTTCCTTCAAGTTTTTTGGCTTCGGAAAATCGGCGACTGCTCGAAGCTTGGCGGGGTCGGGAAGTATGCCGTCCCGCGATACGACGTGGCCAATAATGGTGAGCTGCCGAGCACCAAAACGACACTTCTTGAGGTTGAGTTGAAGGCCGGCGTCAGTGAGACGTGTGAGGACGTGCTCGAGACGATTTAAATGGGTGTCGAAATCGGTGGAAAAGACAACTACGTCATCGAGGTAGCATAAACATGTGTTCCACTTGAGGCCTCGTAAAATAGCGTCCATCATTCTTTCAAAAGCGGCTGGAGCGTTACAAAGGCCGAAAGGCATAACGGTAAACTCGTATAACCCATCAGGTGTGACAAATGCTGTTTTCGGTCGGTCAGATGCTTCCATAGGAACTTGCCAGTATCCAGACCGTAAATCCAGCGAAGAAAAATATTCTGCTTTCTGCAAACAGTCAAGGGCGTCGTCTATTCGAGGTAACGGGTAAACGTCCTTGGGGGTGATCTTGTTTAAACGTCGATAATCCACACAGAACCGAATGGAGCCGTCCTTCTTCTTAACAAGAACGACCGGTGACGCCCAGGGACTGTTAGAAGGCTGTACAATACCCCGCTGGAGCATGTCAGCAACCTGGTCGTCAATAACACGGCGCTCCGACGCTGAGACTCGGTAGGGGCGCTGCCGTAGAGCCGTATGGCTTCCTGTGTCAATCTTGTGAGATATGTTCGATGTGCGACTGAGGCCAGAAGCGTGGCTGTCAAAAGAAGTACGAAACTTTTGCAGCAAGTTCACTAACTGGCTTCGTTCTGACGAAGACGTTGCGACATCGATGGAGCGGTGGAAAGCGTCAAGGAGTGACTGGTCAACAACAGAGTCAGAAATGAGTGCGCTGAGGTCCGTAGAAAGTAAACTAGATGGAGCGTCAAAAATGTGACGGGCGTCGATCGGATGCACGTGACCGAGACATTCACCATAGAATAAAGGTAAAGGCCCTTCTAGCGTATTGTACACGAGCATCTTCGTGACGCCATGGTGGAGAGTAAGGAGAGCAATGGGCAGTGGAGAACATTTCCGTTGAATGAACAGGGCAGAGGGCGTAAATACAACATCACCGTCGGAAATAGCGTCACACGACACAGTTACCAGCAGAGAAGAGCGCGGTGGTACGGTGGTGTCGTCGGAAACAAACAGTTTATAACACGGCAGGGAGGCTTCGACAGCGTCAACATCAGGAAGTGCAGATAGCTCAAGTTCAGCGCGACAGCAGTCAATGACGGCATTATTATTCGCAAGGAAGTCCCAGCCGAGTATCATGTCATGGGAACACGAGGGCAGCACTACGAATTCGACAATATACACAATCCCTTCGATGACGACTCGTGTGGTGCAGGCTGCGAGAGGTGTTACACTTTCTGCGTTAGCCGTTCTAAGAGAGAGGCCGGATAATGGTGTCAGAACTTTGCGGAGTTTGCGGCACAGGTTCATGGACAGGACGGATAGAGCGGCTCCGGTGTCAACAAGCGCCATGACGACGATACCATCGACTGACACTTCAATGACGTTAGCTGGACAGGGGCGAGGACTTGTGCATGGCGACGGGGACGCAGTTCGTGCCTCGGGAACTGCGGCCGTTAGTTTTCCTGGTCGGTGGGTCCGGAACGGCGACGCATAGGGGAAAGCGAACGTCGACGTGGAGATGGGGAGCGGCGGGTCGGGCCGTGTGGACGATCAGAAGGAAAGGAAGAGGAAGGAGGGCTTGAAGGCGTAGACGAAAACTGAGGGTCGAAAGAGGGCATTCGTCGAATGTTCTGGGCAGCCTGGCGACGACGACAATAACGTGCCACGTGGCCAACACCACCACAAGAAAAACATATGGGACGGTTGTCGTAGGTCCGCCATTGGTCGGAGTAGACTCCGACTTGCGGCTGGGGGGCAGAAAACTGCGGCCGAGGTGGTATCTGCATAGGCGGCGGTGAATAGGTCGGCGGTGAATAGGTCGGCGGTGAATAGGTCGGCGGTGAATAGGTCGGCGGCGAAAAGGGCGGCGGCGAAAAGGGCGGCGGCGAATACATAGGCGCTGACTGGAACGCAGGCTGTCGAGGTCGAGCAACGGCTTCGGCGTACGTGAGAGGTGCGGCGACTGGGGGAGGTTCACGGGCGGGAGGAAGAACTTGTGCGACCTGGTCTTGAATGAAGTCGCGGAGTGTAGACGGCGATCTGCGTGGTTGATCGGGTACACAGGACATCAAAGAGAGCTGACGAGCGACCTCAGCGCGGATGAACTCTTGGATCTTGGAGAGAAGAGGGGCATGGTCTTCTCCTATGCCAAGGGTGGAAAGGCTGGACGAAGAGTCGTCGAGCACCGAGGGACGTCGGGTGGAAAGACGTTGCCTGCGCAACTCGTCAAAACTCTGGCATAACTCGGTCAGTTCTAGGACAGTGCGAAGACTCTTTGAAAGCAACATTTGGAAAGCGTCGTCCTCAATGCCCTTCATGATATGCTTGATCTTAAGCTCTTCGGACATTGACTCGTTCACTCGCTTGCAAAGGTCCAGAACGTCCTCAATATAGCTTGTGAAATTCTCACCAAGCTGCTGGGACCGAGTATGTAAGCGTTGTTCTGCACGGCGTTTGCGTACCTCAGGCCGCCCGAAAACTTGTGTGAGGCTCGTTTTGAAGGCCGACCATGTAGGGAGTTCCGCTTCGTGGTTTATAAACCACAGCTTGGCCACGTCCGACAGGTAGAAAGAGACGTAGGCCAACTTGGCGGTGTCATCCCATTTGTTGTGAGTACTCACTCGCTCGTACATTGAAATCCAGTCGTCAACATCCTTGTCTTCTGTGCCTGAGAAGACAGGGGGATCTCGCAGACGCAGAGAACCGGCGCAGAGAACAGTAGGCGGTGCCGGTGGAGGAGTTGGAGCGGCGCTTGCGTCGGTAGGCATAATGGATGGTAAAGTGCGATTCCGAAGCTCCAGGGTGATCGAAACCCAGCAGAATCCACCACTTGTAACGGGGTTTATTTGCAGCGCAGAACGCAGAAAGCGAAGCAGTCAGCAGCGTCCGGCCAAGCGCAGCAAGCACGAGCTTATGCTGATGGCGATGCCTCTGATGCGCCGAGAAATGCCGCTGAAGCTCCTCTTCTTCACTACACATATTTTTTGTACAAGGCGACGCTAACAAAGGCGCTTTTGTGGTTCTTGGTAGTTCACAGCACGTCTCCAACAAGGCCGCACGCACACTGTCTGTCTTGTTCGTATGTACAAAGCGCACCAGCATACTTTGAAAGGGCTGTATCCAGCCTGCCACTTGTAGATGATTGAAGCGTGGGTCTCCAGTATGCCAGTGGCCACTCTGTAAAGGTTTGTTCGTTGCATCGACAGTTGCTTCGCAGTCCTCTGGTACTTCTCGTGTTGCCACCATGGACGCGCACACTGACACGAAGTAATCACGTCCGCGTTTCAGTAGTATTTTGCGAAATAACGGCAGAATGTCCAGGCTGCACCTTATAATTTGTTTCCGGCACCTTATGAAAGACTAGACCTGTTTCAGGTGACCCTGGCTGCTGGCCTTCCATTTCTTGCTAGTGCTGCAAGAATTAGAAAAAGAAGGATAGAGCATTAGGAATAGTGAACGTAAAACAGAGTAATAAATAAAATAAACGCAATCTGATCTTGCCAAGAAATCAAGATATGTTGCCAGACGACGCACGTAGTAAATTGTTGGGAGCGAATGCATATGGCAGCTGAATTTGTTAAGCTCAGATGTTGACATGGCCAACAAAGAGAGGTGGTTAACTGTTGTCAAGCACCAAATTGATCAGTAACTAAAAAAATATTGCATGTCCTTAGCACACAGCATTGTTGGAGTCGCTTTTTGAAAAACGGCCTTTTTTTATTGCTGTCACTTAAAGTAGACAACACTACTTGTTGAGACCTTCGGTTAAGCGACACCCGAGTTCAAAACTTTTTCATCCCTTCAGGCTTCTATCCTCCCCTGAACTTTGGCCTTATTTGGCTTACCAGAGTAATGTATCACGTGAAACTTTGTAATAAGGTTCTGGATCATTTTTTTCCTCTTTAGAGTAAGTATGTGATTTTAAACGTGGCACAGACGGGCATGCGAACACCTCACCTGGACACTGGTATATGTGGCCATCAGACCGTGGCGGCCGTGGCGTTCGTTTCACAGTGGCGTAAAGGGGCTCGTCCTATGATAAAAAACAACAAATAAATTGAAGAAATTCGAAGGTGCTATACTACAAATCCTGGCTGTTTTATGACTACACACGGCTGTTTTATGACTAGGTGCCAACGAAGTTTATGTAAAGGCCATGTGATAGACGCTTCAGCAAGCATTGTAACTAAATAGACATTTTGCCTATGTAAAGCATCGTGCTGCGTTAAGCGTGGAACCGTTGAAGTCTTCTGTCAGTGTATTGCACCATATCTTTAGTCGATAATAATTACTTGAAATTGCGCTGTGCGCAGGTCATGCTGCTACGTGAAGTATATATTCAACGAGCTTGACAAAATGTAAAAAGCAAATGTTTGTCGCATTAAACGCAGCCGTTGTAGGTGGACCTAGAGTGGCTTTAACAGTTTCACCCTATGCAGCGTATAATACTTTATATGTTGTAATCAATTTCACACTAGAATTAGCCAAGAGACAAAAGTTCAGCTCCAGCTGCCGAGTATTTATTTGTAACTACGGTTGCAGTTTTCATAGTATACCATCCGTGCAAACTCGCTAGAACACAATCACAGAAGAGGCCTTTCCCCCACAAAGGTCCTTATTGCGGAAGAGGCTGCTTTACGTTAATGCCTAACAGCCACGTACCTTTAGGGGCGAAGCTCCTATAGTCTAACCTTGTCACTAGTCATGCGTAACCAAGAGAAGAAGAGACGAGAAATGAATGACCATTTCTCGTCTCATTTCATAGATGGTGTTAGCCTGTCACTACTCTCCGAAGTGCCACTATTCTCAGATTGGCTGCTGCGCACGCTTTGCCTGAGTGCGCGAACAAGTGCCTCTTTCAGTCCCTCGAACAGTCGCCGTACCAGGCGGATCGTTGGTGGGGCATGGACGAAGCAGAGCGGCGGGCGCGTTGAAAACGCTTGCGCTCGGCTTCTTTGAATGGGGTCTTGTCGGTTTTACCCACGCGCCACCTGCATTTTCGAACGCGATCGAATGCATGAACGCATCCATGGACGGACGGACACGTGGATGGACGGATGGACTGACGATTCGCCCCCCCCCCCCCCCCGCTATCATCATTCACTCTGTGAGTATGCTGTGATTTCTTTGTCGGGCTTCGAAACTTCGGCAGGTATCTATGGTATGGTCCACCATGAAAAGGGATACTCGAATAAGCACCTTCTGATTGCTGGGGCCTTGACTGCTAGTGAATGTGAAAAAAAAAACTTCGCACCTGGCACTGTTCTGTGAAAAAAAGTGGAGTCAGAATTAACCGCCACCATTAGTAGCATGCAAATATGAGCCACCACGCTTTTGCAAGAAAACCATTCCATTTGACTGTGGACTAGTCTGTGTGTCTGTCAAGTGGAAAACAGAAACGCCACTCACCACGTGGTCCGTCCTTTTTTCTGGACCCCTGGTGCCTAGTTGCGTGGTTGCGTAGGGCGCCGGCAAGAAGGCACTGCTGGAGCATTCCTTGCCCACTTTGCCTTCCAGGTCGCTGATCTGCATGGCCTCTTGCATGCCATTCTTTGGGGTGCCATAAAGCGAGCTGCCTGTGAATACGCGCGCAACAGAGCGAATTTAAAAGACTGCCCACTTCGATGTTCCTATTAGCTCGTTACACTTAAACGGGCATTTAACGCATAAGGACAGTAAAGGGCCGCATAGATTCGCCTAAATCAGGCAAGGCAGTTTTTCAAACTCGAATTTTCTTTAGCTCATCAGTAGATGTAAAAATTAAAATAGTCCATTTTCTTTCATTCTGTACCAGAACCTAAGCCACCCCTGCAACATTTTATGTAGTGATTCTAAAATTTATGTGCCCAGCTTAGGCTAATTTTTTTTCTGGAACATAAAGAGTTCTAAGCCGTTTGGTGGAACAATGTTTAGAATGTAGAATAGAATAAAATGTAGAAACTCAATTGCCTCTAAAGAAGTAGTAACAAAGCTTGCGCAGACGCTGTGAGGATGATTGCCTAAGGCATAACTTGCCCTTCAAATGACATCATTAGGCAAACACCAACTCGTCGAAGAAAACAAGGACTTTGTGCAAAAATGTAAGACAAAATTGTTTGCGGTTTCAAAAGCGTATTTCAGATAGAAAAACCTATCACTCCTCAAACACCTTAGTAGACTACTGACAATGCCTTATCATTGATTAAGTTTTATCTCGAGCGATAGCAATTATATGTGCACTGTCGGCAAATTATGTTCTGGATATTCCTCTCCTGGCTGCAAAGTGCCCCTAGAGTGCATGACTTTAAATAGCACTGGCAAAGAACCTACCTTTGGCTCAAGGTAACGCAATTCTAGATGCACTATAAAACGAAGCTTGCTCGCTAAGCAGGCCACACACGCACCGACCATACGACTATTTTATTCTTTTTTGTTCCATCAGATTGCACCACTGGGCAGCGCTGGGCTGATCGGCGCTTCGAATAATTCTGTGAGCACCTGTACGTTACAGAAAACTCTTGACCATATTTGGAATGACCACATCACTAGAAATCTTTTCCAATGCTCTGGGTAAATATTTCAACTAGGTCATGATGTAACGAAGTCAGCAGTTTTCGCATCTAAGATAATTTTATTTGGACGAACTTGTGGTCGGCAAACCGAACAGCAAGCAATGCACGCTGTACACTGATAACGGTGAACGTAGCGTCGGCCACCGATAATCTGATTCGCAACAAGGTGCGTCGGCGTTTATATATACATGCGGCATCGGCGATTCCAGCGTTATCGCGGGTGACTGAATTTCTTCGAGAATAAACGCATCTGTTCGCGTTTGCGCGCTCAAGCCCATCCGGTGATCCTAAAATAATCTGGAATGCTCTCACCCCCGTTTTCACAAACGCTCCTCGACACGGCTTCCACGCTTCACTTGGCAGAGTTGAGCACTGCGCCACCACTCGGCTAAAATGACGCTGTGCTACTCAAGAATCGCAGCAGACTATCGCTGATATGCAGTAACTTGCCATGCCTAGAAACGGCGCTCCCATAGGCTTTCTCAAGTGAAGGTGAAGCGTTGAGTGAAGGGGCGTTTTAGAAAACGGGCGTCAGGCATTCTATAGCGTGGTGCAAGGCAGTATCGACACGTGCAATGGGCAGGTAACCCGAAACATTATAAAATATTGTGGCAATACTTTTAGGAATTTATGCGATATATCGCCGACAGATCTATAAAAGTTTATTCCTAAATGAATGTGGGAACCGTTGTGGATCTGCCAGAACTGTGCATCTTCGCGCGCATGCTGCGTTTGTGACGCTTACCGTTGGCGTACGTACCACTCTGGGAACTGCCGGAGGAATGCTTCCTGCGGATGACCATGCACACGATGACCAGGAGGACCACCACAATGACTAGCGAAACCACCACCGGAACCACCACGGTCGCGTCGGACACTACAGACGACGTTTCGCGATGCACTTTCGTCCGGGGCGTCACCTGGTCTGCCGCTGCACGCGCAGGGAACCAGGTAAGTCATCGTGTATTGTTCAATGCCTTAAGCATTCGCGTCGCTAGTGTGTGTACAGATTGCTCACTAAGGAAGGCACTCACGTTTTACTAAAGTTGAGTAGGTGACCCCACGACATATACCAACAAGAACATAGCTACTTGAAAGGCCGTACGAATAGGTTTGTTGGTGTCGTTAGATGGTGAAACTTCTAGCGCATAAAAAAATGACAAAGAAGAGAAACCACTTTTAACTTAAGTGAGCGGCGATGGCTATAACTAGCCCTTTCGCCTATGAATGAAGCACGCACATAGCCTAATGTAGTATACCCATTACTCAAACGTTGTAACCGTGGAAGGTCGCACTGTGTGTAAATGTTTTGGCACAGTTTTCATGAAGGTGAGGTGACGGCTTTAAAACTGTTAACCTCACTTCGTGTAACTTTTTAACCCTTCTTTATCACTAGTCGGCCACATTCAAGCAAAACTGCGGGTTTTTTTTTCAGCGTTATGCCTTTTATAAAAATTCAAGTATCCATATCCCTATCTTTATTACCTTAGTGAAGACACATTTGATGACGGGGATTAGAGAAATCTGATTGGCGAACCGGGCTGAGGAGAACTAAGAAAGATTTCGACACAAGTCCCCAGTCCTGGTCGTGTCGCTCACTTCGCAAAAGAGCAAATTATGTTAAATTGCTAATTGACCCAACTTGTAGTTTTATTTGAATGATCATTGAGCGTATTAAACTTGTCAGTGTACCTCCGTACTTGGAGAGTGTGGCGAACGCGTACTCGGCTTCGGTGACACAGGCGCTGTTGTGCGCCGTCATCTGGAGCGTGTACCAGGTGGCTGGCGTGAGACCAGGGATCTCGAGGCGCTCGTCACGAGGCCTGGTTGCCTGCAACGTGGTCCAGTCAGCGTCCTGTCGACGCCGGTACTTGACCGTGAACTGGTGAATAGGGCAGCCGCCGCTGTGCCACGCTCCGAGCAGAACCACTGCCGAGCTCACGTTAGTCTGCACCAGCGACTGGCGATCCGGAGCCACCGGCGCTGCGCACGTAGAGGAGATGTCCGGTAACAATAGGGTGTTTTAGCCATGATGCTAATACCGCAGTGTAAGTATGCAAATGCCTTACACGTAAGAAACGAAATTGACAATGAATCACTTGTAGCACAAAGCCGGAAGGAAATTATGCGGATTTCTGAGACAGAAGCTTTAGTTGCGGAAAAGTATTTACGAGGATTCTTGGACAAAATTTACATTGTTGCCCGGTGAGAGAGGACCGGTGCACACCAAATTCCACCAGTCTGCGGCTATCCGCATGGTAAAATAATGCGACTGTACTTCAATTCTCGAGTGTCTCCGTGAAGTCGTATTTCTCTCCAACAGAAATCTCGGAGTTTGTCATTAGTTCAAACGAAAAAGAGGGCACATATTTTCACATTGTCAATATACAACGATATCACCTGCTTACCGGCCCCGCTTGTCTTGACGGTAACAATGTCGCTGTTTTCGCCATTGCCGGCCGCATTGTATCCTCGCACGGCAAACTGGTAGTTGGTGCCGCACTTGAGCTTGTCAACCATCAGGGAGTTCTGGTCCCCCGGCACGTGCGTCTCGTGCCACTCGCTGCCGGTGACGGCTTCTTTCTGCCGCACATAGTAACCTACAGCCCAAAAGCACATCGTAAATACATATTGCGCTTTCGGAAATTGGCCATTGCCTAAGTAGGTCGATCTCGGAGGCCATCTCGAGAGCTCGAAGGTAGAGCAACGTAAATGCGCCGAAGACAAGGACGGAGAGGAGACTTGAAACACACGAGTTCGATAAGCTGCAATCTCTGCACGCGAGCCACATCTCTGTCCTTGTCTTCGGCGCGTTTACCCTGTGGCAACTGCACCAACAAACCCTGGCTGGTGCCTTTTTAATGCGAAAGCCGTCAAGGGCTTACACTCGTGTCCGTCCATCTGTCCGTACCCTGGAACAGCGTAAGGTGTGGGCTATTCATTCTACACTCTCCAAGCAACAACGTGATTGCTAGGGTTACGCAACCCTTGACATCACATTGGTATTACTGTAGGCGCACTCTTTTCAGAGAAGTGTACACACCTGTGACGGGGTTTGGGTCACTCGGAGCGCGGTCCCACTTGATAGAAACGGAGGTGAATGATGTACCTTCTACTTGGAGATCAGGTGGAGATGGAGGATCTGTTTACAGAATGAGTGAAGTCTGTTTGAAATTATATCTAGGATTGATCAGAAAAAAATAAGAGCGTAGGGCGTGAATAGTGATTCACGGAAAGCCATAGAAAGCATATCGGTGTACAACTTGACCACAGGAAAGGCTCTTTATCTCATTGTTACGACACCTTGTGCGTGAGCAACCTTTCTTTGAAATGAAAAAAACAAGTGGCCGCCACGCGATGGGCTGTCATCCATTATACGATACAGAACACAGTAAGTACAGTTATATGATCGGAAAACCAAAGCGCTATTCATGCTAAAAAAAACTGGGCCTGCAAGCACGGACATAAACACGAGATTTTAACGCGATAATGTTAATGAGTTCGTTTCTCAGAAATTTTGGTGTCGGCGTTGTTGTCGACCTCGGTGACATTTGCTGTGAGCAAAAAATCATCTTGCACGTGAAAGAAAATTCAATAAACATGCAAATCAAGTAAATAAAAAATACAGTGAAAATAACTTTCTCTGCATGGACTTGCAGCCAACGTAACATGTCATGCAAAACACGTGTGATCTATATATGCTTCATAATGCAACATGTAAAAGGGTAGTAATAATGAGTGGTACAAGAGTACATTGCGATAGAGTGTAGAAACATGTAACTATTATGAATTTGTGGTTTAAAGCTGACCACTTACTACAGAAGGCACACACGTTACTACACCTTTTTTCACAAGGCCACGTAGTGGGTGCAGAGCGATTTCGAAAAGATTTCACGCGCCCAATTTTCCATGGTATAAAGCACGTTACCTAATGCACAGAAAGCCGCCGCATGAGAAATCTTCTCTGACACAAGCCATTTTGAACTCAGTACGGCCAAGAAACAGGATGTCACTGTCGCATTAAACAAGTAAGAGCAAAGCTTTAGGGTCTCCCAATTTTCTACCATCATTCACCATCATTTGATGGTATCATTTGATACCTAGACCTTCTGGTGAGCATTTGTGATGTATTTACTTCTCGCTTCTTTCCGTGTTAGCACTATTAGTTTTTTAGCTTGTGATATACATGCCTCTGTCCCTTCAGTGTACTCGTGATTCTTGCGACATGATAATTAACGCGTACGGACATGAATCAATGACGAATCCGAGTGGCGTGCCGCGAGGCCACTTCACAACACTCACCGCTATCGAGCGTCTGCACGACCACCTCGTCGGACGGTGGTCCGGCGCCCTTGTTGTTGTAGGCCTGCACGATGACGCTGTACTGCGTGAATCGTGACAACGAAGAGAGCACGCACTCCTCGCGGCCCTCTGCGCCCAAGTCGAGTGTCTTGTAGATGTACGGGTCTGACGAGGCCGCCACACGGTAGCCCACGTAGTAGCCCTTGATGGCACCAAAGTGAAACTCCTTGCTGGGCGGCTGCGTCATGGGGGTGCCAAAGAAAGATGCGCTGCTAAATCTCGGCGCACACCTTTCGCTTTTATTTAGATATATAGAGGACATGCCTTAAAACTGAGTTTGAAGTGAAATATTTCCAGTATTACCCAACACGATGATCTAGTAGGTAAGGTCAATGCTCGACTGCTGGTCGTGGAACCAAATCCCGGTCGCGTTGACTACATTTCCCTGAATAGGCGAGTGGTTCAAATGTCGTGTACGTATTTCATGCAATCTACATTTCCGTAGCCTTCCCCTACGGTGTCTCACATATTCCCAGCGTTGTTTCGGGAAGCGAAAATCTCAACGGTCATTAGGAGTATTTTCAATGCCAGCACTAACTACTAGTAGTAGTAGTAATAGACTTTTATTGTCTTGTAACTACTACATTTAATCAGCGTTAGTTATCAGTCAATCTACAGCTTCGATTCATCTACTTCATCTGGTGAGAGCTTTTCAACTCACATACAGCACACCTTCATGAAGAAATGTCGCTAAGCCATCGTTTCGAAAAACATGTGCGCGTCTGATAGATATCTTACCTTCCAAGTTATCTTCAGGGATTGTGAGCTCAGTGGTTGTGCCCTGACTTCTGTCGGTGGCCCTCCGGGTGCTGCGGAAGTCGCGAGAAAAAGAGAAAAAGTGTTCGGAACAAGTAATTACAAACGTTATTAAGTAATTATTAATTAAATACTACTGTGAGTCGAGTGCTTGGTGTCATTACAGAGAGGGTGTCACGTAATACGTAACACTCACTTCACACAAAAAATTATTGCCCATAGCGCATGAACTCTGCGTTTCCTCTGCTGTCTAAATAGTCACAGCTTTGCCGCAAAGGCGAGGCAATGAACGCGATAGCAACAAATTGGAAGATCACGCGCAGAATGGCAAGCAGATCGAAACGTGCCCCGTGTTTCTCACGCACAAATGACGCACGAAACGTACTCACAGGTACAGATTAACGTGAATAAGCGTCTCAGTTGTTACTTTGCCCTGTCTGAAAATCGCGCCCTTTTCGTAAACTGAGGATGTCTAACGATTGCAGTGATTTTGTGCGCCAGATAACTACAACATAATACGTACGAGACGTACGATCTTCCCTACTGCAAGATAAGGGCGTGCGATCGAGCGTACACCCACACATTCTCTACGCGGGCCAAAGTACGCGTGAGAGATGACAGCCGCCACGCGCTCATTGTGCCGTCTTGTTGATAATGCTGAAAACACGATAGCTATTCCCCCCCCCCCCCCCCCCCGAGAGGCCGGCCAACAGCGGTAAATGGTAGATAAACATAGCTTGCCGTTTGAACGTCCAAGCAGGTACTTAACGGTGGCTCAGTGGTGCAATAAAGAAAAAAAAAAACGGTGGCTCAGTGGTTAACGCCTCGCATTCATGACGCGGAAGTCCCACGTTCGATTCCGCGCGCAGGAGTCTTTTTTTTTCTGAATTTTTTTCTTGCATTTTCATATATATAGATACGTATGCATATACGATGCATGACATTGACTCCGACGTCCACGTTGACACCGACGCCTACGCCAACGCCAGCGGCAAAATCCAGCCGAGAGTGTCTATTAATTTGTTATCGCAATCAAATTCTCCGAGAGTAGTTATAATAGGAATATCGGATGAATAATCAGCATCAAAAAATTAAGTAACTAAGAACAGTGATTATAGAGATAAAAATCAATATAAAGTGCTTGCACCAAAACCCCACGACCATGAATAAAAAGAACACTGTATAATGCATCTTTGAAGTTGGCTGACCTTGTTTTTGAACATCCGCATTGGGCATATTATTCCACATTTTCATTGTATCTGGGGAAAGGAGTGGCGTAAGGCACTTCAAAGAAGATATATATATATATATATATATATATATATATATATATATATATATATATATATATATATTATATATATATATATATATATATATATACATATATATATATATATATATATATATATATATATATATGTATATATATATATATATATATATATATGTATGTATCGAGATAGCAAGTTTTTCTAAAGCACTCGGCAAGATGCGATTTAAGAGCGGCAGTGATTACTCAGCAAGAGGGACGTGAAATTGCCGTAGCAAGTACTTTCAGTCACAGATATGGATAAAGTGCCGCAGTGAAATACAGAGAATTCTCTAAACACGTATGTTTGTTCAGTCGTAATTTTATAAAAACATTCTTTAATTCTTTCAAAGTTAGGCCTATTTACTTGAACGTAAACTGCGTATTGTTTAAACACACTTTTTAAGCGAAGAGAATGAAGGCTATTTGAGTACAAACGTCCTATATCGCATAAGCTCTATGATAGCACAATGATAGCTCGTGTGTCACAGTCATAAATATTGTACTTCATAGACTACTATGAACGAAAGAAATGGATGTCAATCAATGAGAGAAGTACTTGGTATGCGACATGCGAATATGCTATGGGGTTAATGAATGAAAAAGAAAAGAAAACACAAATGACGTTTCATAGCATTTGCTATGAAAAAGACTTAGCAGGTTGCATGGACATGTAGCAGTTTCTCAAAGTTACATACCAGATTTTCTAACTAGTTACTTCAAAATTTTAAAATTTATCGGGAAACTCGAGTTTTGTTTGGCCTCCTGGGCTTTTTGACGTGTTCCTGCAACTAAGTACAGTAGTGTTCTCGCAGTTCGCCCCATCAAAATGCGTCCGTCATGCTCGGTAATCGAACCTGCATCCTCGACCATAGCAGCGCGACACATCTGCTAAGCTAACAGGCCACTCAGAATCGGCCCTCCAATCATCGAAACAATTTTTTTCGCCTACTCTATAACTCGTAAATTCTGTACATCGCAACATCCACTGTACAATCGTCGTCAAATGAAACCCAAACATTGGCAAGCCTTCCCGATGGTATAGTGCACGCTGTCCACTCATCACCACAGACAGGCACGCATATATGCGTATAGGTGCCGACCAGTATGTACGCACCTGTCAATGGTGATAACTGGAAGGTGCGCACTATACCATCGTGAAGGCTTGCCGCTGTTCGCGTTTCATTTGACGTGGATAGTACCTGAATATACATGGTTTCGTAATCACATGTATTCCGTTTATCAATCGCGCCCTTCATTGTGGATTCGACTTACTTTCGTCATTTCTATGCAGTGCTACGAAGGCGGAAACCGCTAAGAAGTGTGGAATGCCTGGCTGCACAGTACCTTGATAATAAACCTAGTCGCAACTAAAATTTATTGCTATAAAGCAATTTATTATTACATTTACCCTTACTTTCATTTGAGTTGTCCCCAACTTTAGTATAACACTTTGACTTTCGCACATGCATGAATAGTCGATCGTAATGGATGTCTGAAGGGGTTATTCTGTGACAATTCCTGTATTTTGACTCTGAGGAGTCAGCTACAACCCATGAATAAATCAAAGTTCCTACAACATACCATGACCTCTTCATGCTAGTCGTGCTTGCTGGTTTTACCTCGAAGCCTCTAGGTCATTCTAATTGCTAATGTCAATATCAGGAACATTAAAACATTAATGTTCTTTTTTAATGATTAACATATTTTTCACTCATAGCAGATGCATTTGACCGTTTATGCTGCGAACACAGACAGAACGAAATTGCTTGTATATATAACGAATCATCCGTTACGTCCCAATGATGTTTCTAGAGCTATGGTGTGCCAGCTTTATAACAAGTTACCTTCACAGCGAAGTATTTCCCTTCGTTGAAAAGCCGTTAGAATGCACGCTGATATTTGGGAACATGCACCGTCCCTCAAGCGTTTGTACCCATACCTTCTTCGGCCGTAGTCGCCTTGACCGATTGGCTGGCGTCGCTGCGTCCCAGTCAGTTCTCGGCGAACACCCTGAAGTGGTACGTCATGGCAGGCTTCAGACCGCGCACGATGCCCGTGGTCTCCGTGGCCGACGTGCTCAGGTTGATCATCTTTGCGTGCCACTTTGCTGTGTTATAATATTATTATCATCATCATCATCATCGTCATCTATGTTATTATTATTATTATTATTATTAATATTATTATAGTCAGAAACGCGTTTATACAAGCACACAAAAAATAATCTGCTGCCCAGAGGGGCCCACGCGCGTCTGCTCCTTCAAGAAACGGAAATATCGCGGAAAGACAGAAATTCCAGAAAAAACCAAAAAAAATACAGACACGGACGTAAAGTAGTAACATGAAAAATGTTTATAACCGTGAGGTCGAAGAAATTTTCGTCATAAAGCTAGCAGGTGTCGATGGGCTTGGTCATATCCAGCCACGGTGCAATAATACGGGCTTGGTCATATCCAACCACGGTGCAATAATACTTTAGGTGAGTGAACGCCGCTTAGCGAGTGCTTGGCGGGTAGGGACCGATTATGTTCTCGTTTGCGGCAGGCCGATAGATGGCTCGCCAGACTGAGGACTGTGGGGCGCTGCTGGCATATTCCGCAAAGCACGCCCGGCACATGGACGACGGTTTCCGAATTTGAGAAAACAGAGTGATCGCGCGATAACAACCACGCGACACGCATAAAGTGACGCTGCGAAAGAAGCGGTATGAGCGCCGCTACTTTCTCACGTACGGGGAGGAGGAGGAGGATTGAAAGAGGAAGGAAAGAGAGGTTAGCCAGTTCTTAGAACGGCTGGCTACCCGGTATTGGGGAAGGAGTAAGGAGGATAAAAGATGAGGGAAAAGAGACGTTGAAAAAAAAGGGAGAGAGAAGGTCGTCAGACGATCCCCGACGCTGCTTACAGTCTGTCTCAAAGACCACTTGCCCGCATAAAGCGCAACAACGTTCTCAATACCTTGCGTGCAGAGGACGGTCTCGGCCAGTGTCCTAATACCCTTTCTTCCGACAATTGGCGATATTCTAGTCTATCTAAAGCTTTTGACAGTTCTTTCCTTGGCACGCTGAAGCAAGGACACTCGCAGAGAAGATGGGAAAAAGTCTCTGCGCAGTCACTGGTGTAACATGTCGGACTGATGGCTATTCAGATTCGAAACGAATAAGCATTCGTAAAGGCCATCCCAATCCACAGATGGCAAAAAAGTGTCTCCTCAGCTCTGGTTATTCCTGACGGAAGACGGAGCTGTAGGTGTGGGTCCAAATTATGAAGGCGGGCGTTGGTGAATGCCGGTGAATTCCACTAAGCGAGTGCCCCTTCTCGTGCAAGTGGTCGAAGCCTTGCAGCGGCGTGCGTTCTTGATAATGGTATAGCTGCACAAGGGGCATCATCATGAGCAGTTCGGGCTGCTTCCTCTGCACGGTCGTTTCCATCAATGCTGCAGTGGCCTGGTATTTATTGATACGCTATGTCATGTTGTTTCTCTATAGCCCGGGGATTAAGCAGTCGTATTTCAGCAATTAGCTGTTTGTTTGGTCTATGACGATATGGCGAGGCAATGCTTTAGAGGGCTTCTTTGGAGTCGGAGAAGATTTACTATGTCTGTTGCGGGTTTTCAACTAGGAACTCCGGAGCGGCACGAATGGCGGCGAGTTCTGCCGCCGTGGATGATGTCAGATGCGAGGTCCTGAACTTTATCGTCATGGATTTCTCCGGAATTATCACTGCGCCTGTTGAACTTGTTGAAGTGACCGACCCATCCGTGTAAATGTGAATGCGTCCACTGTGTTTCTCATGCAGAAACAGTAATGTTGTTCGTTTTAGGGCCAAACTTGGCAAATTTTTCTTCTTTTGTATTCCGGGGATGGAATTCAGGAGCCGGTGCAAAGTTTGTAACGCCATCTTACGAGGTCATTGCTAAGCATAACATTATCGGGCACGTTCGCTCACCTTAAGTATTCTTGCAACGTGTGTCTAACACACCTTTTAAAAAAATAGCAATTAGAAAGGGCCGCACAATCAGGCCTAGTAAGTCCATATTCTTTGAATAACAGTTTTCGCTGCGCAAAGAACATGAGACGCTCTCAAATAAGACACAAAACTCATTAGGTATCCGCGCATCGCTGATAAATGAACTGATTGAAAACAAAAAATAATTTTATTGCGATACATGACAAGGGGACTACACCTGGTCATCAGAAGCAGGTATATTCGGAAAGTATTTTAAGAACGCCATTTCCAAAGATAAAACTAAAAAAAAGCAACTGGGGCCGACACACACACACACAAACACACACACACACACACACACACGCACACACACACACACACACCATGTAAGAACTTTTCATGTGGCAGTAAAATGACGTATCTTCACGTAGCAATTAGTGACGTGACTCAAATCGCCTAAGGTCCCGAAACTGGTAACGGAGCATGTTTCCGCCAAAAGTACGTCACACGTATACGTGCGTAATTTGAGGAACGCACCAAAACTGGAGGAGTATATATAGCCAAGTGTAGCCACATTAAGCACTTCTACAAAATCTTAAACACCTCTAACTTGCTGAACTTTGTTTTTTGCTCAAGTTGTTTCTTCTTCTTCTAGCAAAAGCTTCACATTATTAGCGAGACTTAGCTAAAGGCTGAATACTATATTGTATCGGCCCTGCGTCACTAGTTAAAGCTGCACACAGTTTTTCCGTTTTGGTTCGCTAATGAAAGAGTATCCAGAAATATATTTGCTTCCCACTGAAAACACAGGTAATATTGTAATCGTTCAAATAAAAATTTTTTTCTGCGTCGCTTTACTTGCTCACCAAACATTTCCTTACAAATTCTTCAATATTTTACAGTACCACTCACGTATATGCTCCCCATGTAGTGCTCCCCATCATCATCACGTATATGCTCCCCATCATCATCGTCATCATGTGACCACGTAGCGATATGTTTCTGCAGTTTTATCTTGTTGTTTGTATACACTTTCATAGTGCGAATGTATTTTCTGCCACCTATATAAGTAACAATGCTTCCGACTATATAACCGCACTCCCTCCCTTACCCGATATATTCTTGGAGGGCCGAAAGGTAGTTGTAACACAACCAATGAGCGGTGTGCCACATGCTTCTGCATATATTTATTTTACCTGTTCATAGGTGAAACTACCGATGTGTAACGTGCTCAACAACTAATGGGAAAAGGAGAAACAAGGTAGCTGCTTCTTAGCAGGTTGGCTGTGGGTGCGCTTGATGCTAACATATTTTTTTCCTTCATGCGAAAAAACATGCACCATCCTACTGAAGGGGGGTAATTTGTGACGCAGCTTACATCCGTCGTCCTTGTACTGAACCGTGTAGTGCGTGATGGCGCTGTTGCCGCTGTACGGGGCCGTCCACTCCAGCTTGACGCTCCTGCTACCAGCTTCCACCACTTTCAGGTCCTGGGGTGCGTCGGGAGGCTCTGCGTACCAAGAAAGAAACAAAAAAAGCGGTCGATGAGTGCGAAGTGCATTCGCTTAACGCGTCGCTGTTAAAAAAGCGTCGATATTACAAATAAAGCCCTTATCGATCCTGTCCATAACTAAGAAAAACTTCAGCGAGCATTACTGACCGAGATCTCGCATAGCGTAAGCAATAAGCGTGGTTCATTTGTTGACGCGAAATCTTTATCATCATTGAATGTTTCTCGCCAGCTAGAAGTGGAACGGTTCAGTTAGTTTGGCGTTAGTTAACGGAACGTTTGCTTCACGTGCAGCTAACCTAGCATGGCAAAGCCGAGCTAGACGTGCCTTCTCTATTTTATATTTTGTTCAGTTTTGTTAAGTGCTCACGGAATACGCGGCCCAAGAAAGCTACTGCATGTGCCATTGCGGTCGGCCATGGCACTTGGATCAATTCCGACCAGCTGCGGTTCTTTTTACGCATTGAAACGACCCATTTTGCGGTGTTTGCGTGCTTTAAAAAAATCACACGAACGTGCGAGCTACGCGTCTGCTTCGTTCACTTTGTCATCAATGCATTTGCGTGAGCGAAAAGTAATCCGGCAGATCCCAAGCGTTGTGTAAATCAATTTTACGCGAAACAGCCAGGCAGCAATAGCCCACGCGGGATTATCTTTTTTTTTCAGCCAAGCTTTAGGAAATGATTTGACGTCTTATTGTTCGGGCCAAGCAATTACAAGGCACGCTGAGAAACTGCGTGTGAAGGGTAACTCCTGGGCCAACGTGACATCCATACTTTCGTTCTGTCACCACGAAGAGCATGTTGAAGCGCGAAAATGCAATATTATACGCAATGGCGATAAGTGTATTTTGTCTACGCTGGACTATAGCTTGAGATAAGTCATGTGTATTACAAAGAAATGAAAGCGGATAGCCGACACTTCCACCCCGACCAGAATTGTCCTGACATGGCGCTTGTATAGGGTATTCTTTTACGAGACAACTGGAAGCACTGGCGTGGCTCTGTGGCAGAACGCTTGACTGCCAAGCAGAATACCTGGGTTCGATTGCGACTCGAGCCGCGGAAATTGCTTTTTGTTTCCTCTGGTTCGATCAACTCACAGAAAATGAGTGGTTATCTGTAGGGCATTTTTTTTACTTTTCTTGTCACTACTGGTGGGTTGTTCGATTCTGCTGGGTTATTAGTACCCTTTATTGTGTTATGATCCAAATTGCCTCGGCTGCTGAACAGATATCTCTAGATGACGCTGAAACTTCCAATGAATGATGCGAAAAGCGAGCGTGCTTTCTTTATCTGTCTGCTGATGGTGCTGTAGGCAGCCACCGCGTAAACCGCCGCAGAGTCCAAGCCGCAGAGTCCAAGCCACGCGCTCGCATGCTCTTTTTTTTTTTTAAGACGAAAGTGTAAGTCTCACACGCGTGACTCGTGTTCGATTCTACTTGTCCGGACAAGTTTAGAATCTACATCCACTTGTCCGGTTTCATTTGGCTGCTTCTCCTCTCTAAGCTTTTGGTGCTTGCCCTGCTGTCGCGCTTGGAAAACTTCATGTAGGCTCGAAAACATAGCTATTAGCCCATGTATGCGTTGCACATTGCCATAGGTTCAACTAGGTTCTCGTCTTCCCATATTTACAGAGCTGTGAGCATCTTTCTGATTTATTTTACATTTAAAGATGCAATAATGTGCACGCTGCCACCTCTTTACATAGCTTGTTCTTTCCCGCTGCAGTGAATTTAATCTCTCTATCTCCTTTTTTTCCCTTCTCTTCCCTCCTCTCTGTTCCTCATCTTTCTATTCCCCATCCCTAATCCCCTAGTGTACGGTGTCTAACCAGAATCCTTTCTGTTTGACCTCCCGGCCTTGTCCCATCTGTTTGTTTCCTTCCTTCCTTCATCTAAATTCAAAGTGAATGCGTTACTCATAACCACCTTGAAGTATGGGTGATCATTATAATGCGTTCTCAATATGGTTTAGCCAAACATGTGCTATACCTGCATTGGCAATGTATAAGGATAGAATGCCAGACACCTTATTCGATCATGGGAAAGCGTTAATAGGAATAGTACGATTTCAGCTATCGCACGGTTAACTGCTGAAGAATGAGCGAAAGCTTCCTGAAATTTGCATGTGCCCCAGCAGCCGCGTGCAAAGTGGAAATAGTCGGTTGTGGTGGGGTTGTGGAACTTGGATGTAGTTGAGAACACGTTTTTAAAAATTTACACAAAGCTAAGCTGTGAGGGGGTAAGCACTTGAAAGACAATCAAGTGCTGCATGTTTCTACAACTTTTTTGTCGAGTGTTTTTTGTGTTCTTCCTTGTTTGTTAAACACACACTCTCCTGACGACAGAAAAGGTTGCACTTGAAAGCACGGCCGTAGGGAAGACTTGGGACCGAGAAAGGAGAGAAACTTATTTGAATACCTTCGATGCTGCATTTTCCCGCTCCAGACGTCGTTTTCAATCTATTATAAAAAAACAAAAAACGAGTGCGCTGCGTCTTTTCGCTGAATTTATAAGTGGTACCAAGAGAAAACGAACCTGAAGTTCAGCCCGCATATTCTATGAACACTGCGCAACCGATCAACTACAGCAGTGATTGATGACTCACTCCGTAAAGCAAGAAAATGACACTGCTGGGAAAGATAGATTTTTATTCTAGTCGTGGCAGCAAAAAACTACTGTTTATTGAATTGATCACGTGGCTTGATCACTTTTTTTCTCTTTTGTGGGCTACATTATTGAATACGATAACGATAAAAGCGACGTGGTCTTGGTACCCTCGTTAAGAAATTGACTTTCCCGAAAGCCGAGATTAAAACGAAACTGCATCAGCACCTTATCAATCTTTTTTATCACTCATAAGTGTGTGGGAAACTGAGACGATCAGATTGAGAAGCTTTTTCACTGGCCTTCTACGGCAATTTTATCATTATTAATATTCCAAGAATTATACTTGTAAGCGATTTTTTGTTACGGTCTACGTGTTCGACTTTAGCTGATAAGCACAGCCTGTGTGTATCCTTTGTTATCAACTCAAGCTTCGATATTAACGTCATTTGTGCGATGAAGATATAACCAAAATAATATGTTTTGTCATTCCGAAGTTGCCGAGACAGTAACAGTTGAGTCAGAGAATAGACGCGTGCCACTGTGGACAAAACTAATAATAAAAAACTGGAGACATCATTCAGTAACAAAAAGATATAGTGCTGAAGTAGAAATGCTTATAAGTGTAACCACAATCAATTTGTCACAGCTTCACAGTATTAGTGCAAATTCCGAGGGAAGAGTGCAGCTTGCTGGACTTCCTTGTTTCTGTTTATATTGTAATGAAAAAGTGCTTGACGTCGGGGTCTAGAAAGCATTCAGTGACGTAGTTCCGTCACGAAAATGACGCCGATAGTATGCAGACAATCAAGTGGAAAAGAAAAAAATTGTGAACGGTAGCTCAAACCAGAAGTTCTAGATTGATGACAACAAATTCCAGGTTCGCTGTTCTCTCCGCCGCCATCACAAACGCACCTTTGTAATCTCTAATGTCCGTCAGGCAGAGCGCTTGGTTGGTGGATGGGTGTCGCCATCTGGGGACGGTGCAGCGAAGTAATGCATCATAACCAAACCCTCCGCGATTACCTTTTGCAACGTGTTGTTGCTACGCATCCTTCATTCGGTGCGTTTCCAAAAGAAAAGCAATTTCAAATATGCCTTAACACACATCGTTAGATGGCGACCATTACCCAAACTTCGACCTCAGTGACACCATCCATTCATATCAAAAATAGCTGTGGGACGCTCACCTGCCTCACCAGGAAAGCCTGACGTTCCACACTTACGCTCACTCCACGAACAATCGCTGCCGGTCAAAGCAAAATACGACGCGCGCTGCGTTTCTCTCTTGTTGGGCTGCGGTGTTCAATAACTGTAACATGCGTAGGCGACCTTAGTCCGAATGAGTAGGCGACCTTAGCCCGAATTTCGCGCCCAATCAGTCACGATCTTCTGGTTGTCACATTCTTTGCTTCCGCTCACGCTGTTAATTACTACAGTTACCACAAGCCTCAATCACCACAAGGGTTTTGTTAATCATTAATGATGGACGTCAGTCATCGGGATGATGATGTATGACTAAGCGTTAATATGTACGCACGCCAATACACACTGTGCAAGCTCTCTTACATCTGTGTACGATGAGGAAAACATTAAAATACTTTCTTAAGAACACGCTATACTTTCGTATTTTGCGGATTCCTATGATGGAAAGATCAACCAAGTTTTTTTTTTATTGTCATCCAGACTACAACCCTTTGAAATGAGGCGCGAAATGGCTCATAATGTATATTCTTGCATCGCTTGTTTTTCCTTCCATTCACACTGAACACAGGGCGACACTTATCACAGCGGAATACAATGCCGTTGTAAATAAATGATTGAAATATTTTCACCATACCGTTAAGATACTTCTATGTATAAGTTTTTGCCACGGGGCTTAATGTGGCATTAGAATGTGACTAGATTATAACCGAAGCATCGCTTACCTTGTATTATCAACTGGATGTTAGTGTCGTCCTGGCCGAAGTTGTTTGTGGCCAGGCACGTGAAAAGGGTGGAGTCGCGACGGTCCGTTTGGCGTATGAAGATCTCCGACGTGATGCCCGTGGACTGCACGGTCTCCACAAGCTCGTACCTGAAATTCAGAGGGGAGGAGTTTAATCGAGTATCTGGCCTGGCGGCATCTTTTCTTCAAGGTATGACGAATGCATCCACGACATTTCATCTTTCGCGCCATATTTGAGCAGTTGCGGACTCGATGAGTACCAAGTTACGCGCTTTCCATGCAAAGCCTACTGGTTTACTTTGTTAAAACGTAGCTGACCCGCAGGTCACGAGATCGATTCCCGGCTGCGGGGCTGCATTTCCGGTGGAGGCAGAAATGTTGTAGGCCCGTGTGCCCAGATTTGGGTGCACGTCAAAGAACCCCAGGTGGTCGAAATTTCCGCAGCCCTCCACTACGGCGTCTCTCATAATCATATGATGGCTTTTGGATGTTAAACCTCACATATTACTATTGTGTTAGAACGTAATTTACCCCGTATGTACACAGAAAAAATAAATAAAGCAAGGCCTGTTTAGATGCCATAAAACAGTTCTAACGCCTCCATCATTTTGTTTACGCGTTTTTTCCTGCTCACTGCATATCTTCTTGCGGAAAACTAAACTATAATTTCTTTTTGTAGAATTTCATACCTAGTTTCATTTTCAAATAGGTGACTCTTGAATTCTATAAATATAGTTATTCTTTACCTCGGGTCCTGCTTTGGACTGACTGGTTGTTTGTCCTTCATCCAGGATACTCCCATCGGTTTGTCGCCAATAGCGTCACACTTGAGTCTCGTTGTCTGTCCTTTGCGCACCATTTCGACTGCAAACTTCGTCTTGAAATGGGCAGCAACTGCAACGGCGCAGAAAAGAACATCAATTTTGAACGTGAAAACGTATATTTTCTCTGTTCTAATGCTGTGAAATCGCGCTTATACGCTTTCTACGGGAACAAAAAAATAAAGCGTATTATGCAAGAATTTTACTGGCAAAGCAGGTTAAAAAGGAGGAAAACAAGCGTGATTCATGCGTAACTCACTTTTATTCAGCTACATTGAAGCAGCTGGTCAATTTGAGCTAAACTTTCTTGTTTTCAATGTCTATGAGTAAAATCTTTTGACAAATGTTGATCCGAATTCTTCTGAATTTCTTCCTCGCGCCCATCATAATGATAATTGGGTGCAGTGAACAATCCTAGCAGCATCCTCTAAATTGACGCTACTGCTTGCCCTATGGCTCTGCAAAGTTCAGATTGCACCTTGTTGGAGCCCGGTTCGGGCTTGTATGCCGAATAATGAACGCAAGATTTATAACTGTGTTGGTCAAGATGCACTTTCGCGGTCGTATTATCTAAATTTGAGGAAATATATGGTCGTATCGAACGCGCTAAAATGCACATTTTCTGAGTTAACATCGCCGAGAATAAAAAAAAAAGTCGAAAAACAAGTAATATGCAGGCTGGTATCACCGAGGTTCCACGATAGCTTATCAGCATCACTTCGATGCCGTCAAGTATATCGCCAAAAGACGCAAACGCGGTGGCATTACTAGCACGGATGGATTGAATGACCTTTTCACGGGGACATTCCACCGCGAGGCATATTTTAATTTCCAACTCTCTTACGGGTGTATAAAGGGCACTCAGCGTGGCTAATACTCTCATCAGGACACTCTGCTGAGAAAGACCATGTTCGAGGCATTTCTCAGTCAAACAAGAATCGCCATGCATCTTGTGTGCATTTCGTTGCTTTATCACCGCCCTGTACCTCCGGCTTATAAACTGCAGCGTGACATAGCTTTCCTGATAGCAAAGTGGAGAGCCCGAGGGTATAGGAAAGGAAACGTGAAGCCCAATGAAGATTATACCTGCGGGACAAAAGACTCCCTTAAGGCACACACAGCAATAACGGAGTGCAGGTCAAGTAGAAGGTGGGAGCAAGTGTGCTTTTCTTCACTGTACGCGAACACTGTGCTTGTTGCGGCAGATGACACGTAAGTTGCGTTAAGTTAATTTTCGTGGCCCTCACTGTCAAACTAATATTCAGGTGCATGCGAAATTTCTTCAGTAAACAGTCCCAATGAGTAAACTGTGTATTCTCCTCACAGGTCTAGTTTCGAGCTAGCTGTCATGTACGAAAACTTGGAGGGTTGCTTAAACTTCACTCTCAAGAGTAGAGCGCGATAGCGTAATCGGACCCCGTACGCACCATCGATTCCTAGCTTGGCTTCGGTTCTGGGAGCATGTCTAAACCATGCCTAAACCGTGCCACAAGATAACGAACGTCTGTGTGCGTAACATTAGCTGCTTCAAACAATCCTAAAAAGCCTACTGCAAGTACAGTGGCGGAGTGCCTATCACTCCATGATTTTTCCTTTTTTTTTTCAAATCGGCAAATGACTCACTACGCACGCGAAAATTTGAGGTTGATGAAAATAAAACGTTATCCGAATATTCGGGTTGAGTAAAACCATGAATTCCAACGCCTGACATTTCGTGGCGCATGCTTTTAGAGCCGGTTGACCACCACACATACATGAGCAAGCGTACTAACAGCAAGCCATTCATTGACACTATATAACCTTGGTGGTACTTCGGATGTATTTAAGCACACACGAAAGGGTGCAAAGACCCCACGGGTGTGTTTTTAAATGACATATCTTTCCCTTGTTTTGCCCTGCCGCATGCATAGTTATAGAAGATGGAAGGCATCAGCAGTTTTGTTTTCCTTGCGGCATGGTTTAGGTGTCAACTAAGAAGCGAAGTAAGTGTTGCACTTAGGAAGGCGATACGAACACGATTAGATTATGCTATCGCTTTCTACTCTTGAAGGCGAAGCTCGAGTGTTCAAGATTGTCGCGTCTGTCCATGATAGATAATGCCAAGCGCGTATTGATAGAAACGTACTGTGTACGGTGACCTTGACGATCTTGCTGAGTCCTTGCCCGACGCCGTTGGTCGCCTGACAGAGGAAGAAGCCGGCGTCCTCCTCCTTGGCGTCGTTGATGGCCAGCGAGCCATTCTCGAATACCTGAACGTGCGCACTGCTCATCACCGGCTTGAAGTCGCGCGCCGCTTCACCTGCGTTTAGCGTGGACCATGCCTGCATGAGGCTCCTGTGTGGACACAAGCTAAAACACACGCGATGCGAAAATGGCCCTAATAAAGGCTCATACTGAAGCACTCCGGTGCTAGAGAAGCACAATTACAAAACAAAAAAGCCTTTTCATAGAGCGCTGAGGCTTTTACGAACACACACACTCTCTCTAAACACGCTGTATGTCTTTTTGTGCTCTTTTTTACACGCCATTACACACTTGTCGCCTTTTAAACAATGCTTAAGCTCCAGCCTATGTTGTACCGTGTGGTGCATTCGTATTCTTTTTTGAAAATATCATTCTAGGACCGTCGCGACAGCTCCTGGTCAGCGTGCCATATTAAGCACACTCTGTTCGATTAAGTTACAAGTGACATGACGTCTTGTTAAGGGGCTACTATAATGGGAGGGCACATTTTTTTAACTGAGCGTGAAATTTAAGGTGACGTATTGACAATCTATACGCGATAAGGGACTCAATATGGGAAAAAATGGTTCTCTGTGTGGTGAACTGAGAATATTTATCAAAGAAAGTTTGGTCAATTTCAATTTGAATGTTAGCGGTGACTGTTACTTGGACAATGTAAACATCATCTTAAGAGACAGATGGTGCAGAGATCATATTGAGTGTCTTGCATTGAATAGTGAAATTAATTATTTAAGAACTGAATTAATAGAAGTAGGTGGCTTTTTAAAATATCTCAGAAAAGCTCAAGGAGAAACAAGCAACACCAGCTCCATTTGCTTCTTGTTTTTCACTGCATGTAATTAGCTCTCCTTCCGAAAATAAAAACAAAATGGAAGTAAAAAAAATTTGGGCCCAGAGGGGGCAGAAGCAATGGCCCAAATGAACAGTGATGGTACCTCCAAGACAACTTTATGGACTTTATTTGGACTAATGAGAACTTTATGGACTTTATTTATAATCCGTAGCTTCATATCTTTTGTTAACTGTTATAAAATACGAAAAAATAATTAACAGAGAAAGCGTTGCAAACCTTCGGCCTTCGTCCATCGGATCCTTGGCTTGGGGAACCTGTCCGCTTCACAGTCGATGACTACAGTCTTGCCTTTGATGACGGATGTTTCTGCGGGCTCAATAATCCACTGTGGAGGGACTAGAGAAAAAGAAACAAGAAAGCCACACGTTTACTAATGTATTCTATGTAAATCAGTACACATTGTGCTTTGTGGGTAATTGAGATAGCACGAGCCACTGTAGGCGCGCTTAAAATGTTTTTTTGTTGTTATTGTACCCTGCAAAAGCAGTCAGCTAAGCTAAATGGCCATAGACCAGTATCAAGGAGAACAACGGGGAGGAATGCAAGGAGGGTTATAAAAGTCAATATAATGCGCTTAAAGTTTGATACCGTAACCTGAGTAAATCCAATTAAAAGATGCAAAAAAAGAAAGGCGTGTTCCTGTTCCAAATTTTCTACAACAGTTTCGGATATGTGTGCAGTACAGTACAGTACGGTACAGACAGTACAGTACTGTGCAGCCTGGCACAGTATGGTTGAGTGGTGCGTTAAAGTAGTACGTATGTTTGAGAGAAAAAGAGAGGTGGAGGTAGCGTTGATGGTTATCCCCTTACTGCTTCCTTCTGTCTCTCTTCCTCCTTTTATTTTCTTTTGTTGTTTGCAGCAGCTTCTCTATTTATCTTTTTGCCCCTTTATTACGAATGGTGCGGTTTTTGTGTCCTTGCCTGAGAAACAGTCACTGCTCTATCTTCCCTCAGTTATTGTCGCGTAATAATCTTCTCTCTGAAAGCTCTCACCTACTGCTATCATTCAAGCGAGATTCGTTAACAAACAAAGCGTCCTAATACGTGTGAAGTTCTGCATATGCTGTTAAAGAAACACAAGCAAGAAATGTGAAGGAGCACATAGCTCTATACAAAGTGAACAAAAGGTAACAGCGGCTGTTAGGTTCATCACTGTCGTGTCAATCGCAATGCACCGACGAGCAATCGATGTCTTCTAATTTCGCGCATAATTAAGGGTGTCAGAAGAGATAAAAATATCCACATCACATGTCTTTGGAAAACAATAAATTCATACACTCTCATTGTTAACGTATGCAGTGACGCGCATGGTAAGAAAAGAAAGAGAGAGAGAGAGAAATACATGAAAATAAAAGACAGAGGTTAAGTTGGTAGAACAACAAAACCGGCGTCTGGGCACGCATACGGCTTGCTAGTCGAGATGATGCGAAAAAGAATAGCAACTTCGAGGACGCTTGAGATTCACATTCAAGAGTAGAGAGCGTTAGCGTAATTGGCTCGGTTCGTATCGCATTTTCAATCTCTAGTCAGGCTTCGTTTCGTGGTATAGGCATCTCAACTGCACTGTGGGAAAGTAACGTCTGTGCGCGTAACATAGCCTATTTTGAACTACCTTAGAATTCCCACGGCAAGTAAAGTTGCGAAGTGCCTAATACGTCGTATTTCACTATTCAGCGGATCGGGCAAGTGCCTACAAGGCGTCCATGCGTGCACATACGCACCTGTACGCTTTGTCGATGCTGCTGCTGGTGATATTGATGAATTACGCCAAATTGATTTATACTGAGTGGGCTTAACCAATTCAATGCAGAACTCACCTGATGTGACGCCAGGTGTGACTATACGCTTCTGCCAGTTTATATTAGATGTCCTTGCGTGACTCCTCACACTGTAATATAACACCTGTAGATCATTTTCATTTTTTGAAGACATTCCAAGCTGTCTTGTGCCTTTGTGGTAGAACATCTGTTTTGCTTTCAATGCAGAATACCGAGGTTATATTCCCACCCGCACCACTTATTTTCGTTATTTGCATTCGTCGTCACTTTTCCCCAGCGGAGAACGCCGACTTTTCACTCCCAACCAACGACGACGACACCGGAATTTTAGAGAAACGAGCGTTGGAACACAATAAAGACGTCCTGGTGGGCTAGTTGGTAAATCATGACGAGGCATGACAACGCACATGCAACCATGAATGACTCGGAAGGTTAGACCAGCAAAAGCTTAATGCAAATTAATTTGAAATTGAAGGAGACATAACACCTTCGCATGCTTTGTGCCAATAACATTCAGTTATATATCTAATCAGCGCAAAGATGTGTTGTGTTCGCTTTCTACACCATCGCTTATTCGCGCTGTCCTCTAAACTATAGCGTTCAACTACCGAGACCTCAAGCTCGCTATGTTGAATTGCAATGATCTTTTGTGAGTGTAAGTGTACGCACCGTGGATGACCATAACCGCCGAGTGGCTGGCGCTGCCGGCGTCGTTCTGGGCGACGCAGGTGTAGTTGCCGCGATATTCGAGCCGCAGCGCCTTGAAGAGTAGCGTGGACGTGAATCCGGACACGGTGTTGACGAGGATGCCGGCCGTGTCAGGATTCGACTCGCTAATGGGTTCGCCGTCTTTGGTCCAGCTGATGTTGATGGGCAGGTCGCCGCTGATCACGGCGCACATCACGGATGCCCGCTGGCCCTCGCGGAAAGACGCCGGGTAGCTGAAGGGTTCTATTGCAGGTCTCACTGCGTTGTAGCACGTGTTCGGAGATTATGAGTAAGGCACAATCCCACAAGCAAGAAAATAAGGGACACGAAAGGAAAGTGAAGGAGGGACAAAAGTATAGTAAAAGAAGGCACAAAGAAGATGGAAAATTCGAATGAGTGAAGTATACGAAGAGGATGGGAAAGGCACGAAAAAATAAATGAGAAAGCAAGAAATGCTAACGTAAACAAGGAATGAGCGAGCGGAGGAAGAGACACCTTAGGGAAGAGAATAATAAAAGAAGGCCAAATGAGGAGCACGTATTGAGAACGATGACATTAAAGTTGTGTGGTTTCATAGAAGTTCCAACTCACTCACTCAATCACTCACTCACTCAATCAATCAGTCAATCAATCAATCAATCACTCAATCAATCAAGCAAGCAAACAATTGTCTGAATAATTATTTACCTGATTGTTTAATTAATCAATCAATCGATCGATCAATCTCTCAAGCTGTGTGCCGGCCTCTTTGAGCAGTCTTGATTGATCGAGCAGTAATTGATTGCGCACACGCATGTTTTATAATTCTTTCACATCAATCTCTCGCGGCTTAAGCAATCCGGCATTGCGCTGCGATCCGAAATTTCAGACCATAGTGCAAGCTTCTAATCTTGTCATGTTCCTTGCCATGTTCCTTTTTAGTCAGAAATCTCGCCATGTCTCTGTATCCAAAATAATGCGTCGAGAAATCCCTCCGCCGCCATGCACATTTGTTAGCGCAAAGCTCAGTGCCCAGTCAAGTACTTTGGGTGACTCATACGCAATCGTCGGCGTTAGGCCGACCAGACTGTTCTGTCTGGATATCCAGATTTTCTCGTAAAGCATGATCACTTTAGATGTCAGTGCGTGAAGCCATAACGGGTGCCACCTTCCGCAACATTGTGGAGTTTTATACTGCGAACAAAAACAGAGATCAGAAACCTATTCTTAAAAATGCTCGCAGTTTTTACAGGTGGCGCAAGCCAATGGAACGAACCACAGATCATGTGTTCAACCTATAGTCATGTGTTGCTGGTAGTGCCGAGCTTTTACTAGTATATATAATAAGTATGGCTGTGCTTGACTATTCTTCCGTTCGATCGGTCCCCACAGACCTGTCACGTGGTTTTATCGAAACCGTGTCACGTGACAACCCTTTCCATGGTTCTGACTGGACGATGTCACGGGAGGAGTTACGCCATGTGACGTAGCTTTATCACACCGAAAGCTGTTATGAGACCACAACAAGGGTCACGTGCGCCACAGTTGTGAGCCGCCACCTCAGCTGGTGTCCGTAACCAATATCGCGCAAAATAAGGAAAAAAACTATGTAAGTAAAAAAAAACACCAAGGGCACAATGGGATTTGAATCTGGGTCTCCCACTTGCCAGCCCAGTATTCTATTTTGAGGGTATGCTGGTGCTTGAAACAGCGATGTAGACTGCTCTTAGGCAAGCTTGATGTCGGAAAAAGAATTGCGTAAATTTGTGTAATAAGGCGTTTTAGAACAGCAAAGATAAAAACAGACGTCACACAATGTGAACTGCATTACGAGAGGGTCGTCGAATGCTGTTACACGAATACAAAAGCCTCCGACATAAATTTTTTATCGTCGTCAGCCGTCGCATCAAAAAAATTGCGCAAACTCTCTCGCAAGTCTGTAGCGGGTACCACGTTTCTCCGATGAATGACGAAGGGTGCCATAGTGGATACCTTCCTACTACACGAAAATTATGATGATTGGTGGCGTAGTGGGTGCCATGCAGGTGTGTAGCAGTTACCCAAATGTGTTTAAAAAAGGCTCTAAAAGGCCGCTCTTCTAGCTTTCGCTGTGATAGAGGTGGCAATGTTGTGGACCCGTGTGCTCAGACTTGGGTGCACGTTGAAGAACTCCAGGTGGTCGAAATTTCCGGAGCCCTCTACTACGGCGTCTCTCATAATCATATGATGGTTTTGGGATGTTAAATCTCACATATCAATGAAATCAAGCTTTCGCTGTGACCCTGCTGTGCGTTCCGCACAGGCAGAGTGGTTTTATTCATCTGACTAGTCGCTTTGTGATACAACGTTGGTTTAGTCACGTGATAAGTTTGGTTACTTCGACATTTGAGTCTCGTGACTAGTGACTACATGATTTTAAGTCATGCGAATAGTGTTAAGTGATTAGTCACGTGATGTTTCTCATTAATGTGTCAAGTGGCTAGCTTTTACGTATTTTTGTGGGTAGATGTCACGTGGTTCTCGTTACATGACTAGCTATTACGTGGTCTTGCCCGGAATATGTTCCATGACTATTTCTTGAATATTTTTGACGCAGCATGCGACGTGACTATTTAATA
Source organism: Rhipicephalus microplus (assembly GCF_043290135.1). NCBI lineage: Eukaryota > Metazoa > Arthropoda > Arachnida > Ixodida > Ixodidae > Rhipicephalus > Rhipicephalus microplus. The sequence continues at coordinate 256,494,726 of NC_134701.1, forward strand.
AGTGATATTACAAGATTTCACGTGACAAAATGATACGTTATTTATGGTGGGAACATGCCACGTGACTAGATGTTGAGTGATGTAGCGTTATTTTAATCACGTCACGATTAACATCATGTTGCGTGCGTTTTAGTAAATTGACTGGTTGCTACGCAGTGTTACATTGTTTTTATTCTCATGACTAATTGTCACACAATGCTGCGTCATTTTAATCAAGTGAATAGATGTTACATGACGTTACCCTATTTCAGTCACGTGAGTGTTGTTGATTGATGCTATGTTATTTTCCATTTTTATGGGATTTTTAGTCTTGTCTCTAGCTTCGTCATGCTACTTGATTCTGACCTTGTTACTAGCTTTTACGTGATTTTAGGTTACTTTTGGTCTCGTGACCAGTTGTTGCATGGTATTAGATGATTTGAATCCCATGACTCTAGTTGTTACGTGATATTATGTTACTTCTATACACGTAACAGACTTGCCCTTTGAAGATACCGTATTTCACTTCGTCAAATACAGTACATGTGCTGTGGGGCAGAAGCAGGAGTTGAAGAGGGAGATGCGAGCGCGTACCTGTTCATGGTGATATGATAATTCTGGTTCGCACTCCGTGGCGCACCGCAAGGCGAAAGTGTTCCGCGCTTAAAGCCCTTATTCAGGCGTGACTTCACAAGTCACAATGAGTGCCACACATTTGCTGGTGGACGTGAAAAAAGGTGCTGTACTTAGCCTGCTAAAAAACTCATAAGTGCAAGAGTTAGTTGAAACGAATGTGCTGTTTGACCAGTTTTCCTCTAGAAAAGAAAAGAAAGAAAAGAAATATGAAGGAGCAGGGTGTTGAACATTTAGATAATGCCGGCATGACACCCTGCACAAAGAAAAAATTGATGCAAAAATACTTTGACAGCCCCGCCACGGTAGTATAGTGTTTATTGGGCTCGACTGCTGACCCGCAGGTCGCGCGATCAAATACTGGCTGCGGCGGCAACATATTTGAGGGAGGCGAAAATGCTCGAGGCCAGTGTACTTAGATCTAGGTGCACGTTAACGAACACCAGGTAATCGAAATTACAAGAGTTCTTGAAATAATCATACCGTGGTTTTGGGTCACTAAACCGCAGCAATTATTAAGTATTAGAAAGGCTTTGACAATACCTAATAAGCCTCAGTCATTTGAAGGTCAATATTTTATGCGAGGTTTCCTTGTAAATTGTCGAAGGCATAATACCGTTTGTAATTTGGCTACATACGCTTTCTGCAAAGAATAGACAAATACAGAAGCTTTATGACTTGTATCCTCGAGGTCATTTAATGCAGTCATGGCAGAACATGTTCCCATCACTGTGAAGAGTAGCAAACCGGATACTTTACCAGGTTAACGTCCCTGCGTTTCTTTTCATGTATTTCTTGCTGTTGCCTTCTGTTCCGTAAAAAGCAATAAACTCTATAAAAAGTAACAACTTTGCCGCAAAGGAGAAGCAATGAACGTGATAGCAACAAATGAGAAGGTCACGCGCATAATGACAAGCAGATCAATATGTGCCTCACGTTTCTCACGCACAAATAACACACGAAACGTACTCGCAGGTGCAGATAAACGCGAATAACCGTCTCAGTTGTTACTTCGCTGTGTCTGAAAAGCACACTATTTTCGCAAACGGAGACTGGGCAACGATTGCAGCGACCTTTGTGAGCCTGGTAACTACAACACAATTGTTCCGGTGAAAGCCACAGGCCAGCCAAGATGTACGATCCTCCCCACCACGAGATAAGGGCGCGCGAGCGAGCGTCCACCTTCTCCTCTCTGAGGGGCAAAGTAGGCGTGGGAGATATGAGCATGCGCCTGCGTGCGTCCGTAGCGCCATCTTGCTGGTAATACTGAAAACAATATGATCCCCCCCCCCCCAAGGTGCCCATCACCAGCGGTAAGTTGAAGATAGTAATAGCTTGCCGTTTGCCGTTCGAACGTTGAAGGACGTGCTTTGCTTGGGCTCAGTGGTTAACGCCTTACATTCAGGATTCAGAAGTTCCACGTTCGATTCCGCGTGCCGGAGTATTTCAGGATTTTTTGTTTGTTGCGTTTTCTAATATATAGATACGTATACATATACGGTGAGTGACGGCGACGCCCACGTCGACGCTGACGCTGGCGGCAAAATCCAGCCGAGAGTCACAATAACAAGAAACGAGCCATTAATGAGACGGGAAGTCTTCCGGACGGCGTGAAGCTTACCTTTGACGCTGATGTACACAGTGCTTTGTGTGGTGTGGCCGTCTTTGTCCTTGGCCACGCACGTGTACGGTCCTTCGTCGGTGGCCCTCTACATGTGGTACACTTCGAGAGAGCCGTTGTCGTGAACTTTCTGCCGGTGATTGTAGGGCAGCCGGACACCCACTGCGCATAGCCGGTATACGTGAAAATGTCCACTTTATCCACCTTGACCACTTTTTCCATAAAACGATGAGACTCTTCAATACGAAATGTTTAGGACAGGAAATATACTGGAAACCATCAAATACTTCTATAATTAATACCTTGTGGTATGTTTTCAATGAACCTATTCCAGTATTCTTTGCGAGGATGTGTTGGCGTTTCACGTTAAAAATGCAAACGTTTGTCGCCGCACAACACCGTGATTTTTTCTCCCTCGCTCCAGCTCACTCACGTCTCTGTGAGGCTGTCGCCCGTTGCCTGTTTAGCAGCATAACAAAAACCGGAGCGAGTGATAATGCGTGCCTAAATGTCACAATGTCCCTCTGCCTCGTTACCGCCTTCCCCATCATGACGTCATAAGGGGTGTAGATGGCCGGTGGAATGAATTTCAAGGTAATTCTTAAAAATCAAACAAATTAAGCTACTTGTGTCGAGATGAAGTTTGCCATTATTCATTCTAGCGCTTCGACGTCAACTACCTTCATTCATCGTGCATAAAAAAGTAGTAACTGCGCAAGGGCTGGTTAGCTGCGGGTGAAACGAACTTCTCAAATACTCCAGAGGCCTGTATTGCTGCCGCAGTTGCAGCATCACGCAAGCTTCGTTATTTTCATTGTAAAAATTCACCGTTGTCGTTGTGTCGTGGTGGTCTGCTACTACCCTCTGCGCTGTTGAATAAGAGGTTCACGTCGCGTATCGTATGAGAGGGCGGAGTTCCCCATGTTGCAAGCATTATGCGGCGAGTTTCGAAGGCTGAGTGGGACGAGATATAGCTGCCTGTCTCGAGCGCACTGTTTTCGTGTACCCATCACCGAAGGTCAGTTTAAGTTTACGTGCGAGAATGCATCAAAATAATGTAATGCGAAGTGCGTTGACATCCAGCAGCCAAATATGTATCCTACCTCGCTCTCAGTTGATGGACTAGAGAGGGTATCCGGCCACTGGACATACTATGTTCAGTGTTTCACTGGCGACGACTGTCAGGTTTCGCATGGGCCGGACAACAGGTCGTCCTGCGAAAAAGTTTTGTGATGAGTTAAACTTCCATGTTACGTGACCGAACAGCCAAAAAAAAAGAAAAATACAGGAGGTAATCTTGAGTATTGCGATTCGGATGAAGCCTTCCAAAGACAGACTCAAGAAGACAAAGTTAAAAACCAAATAAGCTGTTTTGCTGCCCCAACATGATTGTGGATGAGCAGAGGACTTCTAAAATCGCAGTAGAGTTTGTCTAAGCTGCGTTTATTGTAAGTTACGTTGTCTTTTCCATAGCTTGAAGCATGGACTGTGTTTATATACAGTGATAATGCGTGATTTTATAAGCTCCCTCTTGTTGATGCGATGTGGCATAACATCGCACAGACGTGTTCCGGACGTCTCTCATTGCTCCACTAACACGAGCTCAAATCTTTCTTGTTAGCTTTTCTGCATTACAATGCGCTGAAACATCACCACGCGACATTTTTCCGCAAGCACCATAGCAGGCTTCAATCAGATTTTTAAAGATTACCAGGCTAAACCCCCATTAGCATCGCAAGGTCAAAAAAGCAAGAAAGATGGCACATTTCGCATACGGAGTTACATGTTCGAACAGTGAGCTGAGCCAGAGGTGCCACCGAACCACCAAAATTCCATCCGACTGGAGCTGCTGGCACAAAGCACATAATTATCTGGCTTCCTTTTCTCTCTTACGCCGAAAACGTAAGTCGCCGACGAATGTTTTGTGGCGCGTTCAACAGGCACGCTGACACAGCTGGACAGCGCACCTGGCACATTGATCCTGGCGGCGTGGTGCAGCGTTCCGGCGCCATTGTTCGCGGTGCATGAGTACTCGCCGCCGTCCTCGACTTGGACAAGCGAGAAGTTGAGGTAGCTGACCACGACGCCGTACTGCGTGACGTAGTCGCCGAAGCGCACGCGATGAGTTTCCGGCACGGGCGCGTCATCCAGAGACCACGTGATCTGCGGCAGCGGGTTCCCGGATGCCGAACACTTGAGCGATAGTCGCGTGCCCGCCTGTACCGTCTCGCCGCCGAATGTCTCCTGGAACTGGGGCAGGTCCTCTGTAAAGGCACAATTATCACTCAGTCAAACTTGTTGAAAGGGTCAGGAGGAAGGATATATGGGTACTAATGCGTTTCGAAAATCGAAGCCATAGCGCTAAAAACACGGGGATCAAGGAAGACGACAGAAAGCGTGTTTTTTTTTAACCGCGTGTTTTGAGCCTATGGCATGACTGTACATTACCAACGAAGTAGCCTAAAAGGCTCTACCCGTGAAAATCATACTGGTTCGTCAATAAGTTTCTTTGCAGCAATCATTTCAGGCGTGCAGCGGGAATATCTTCTGGTAAAAAGAAAACTGAATTAAACTGAGCGACAGTCGTTGACTGGCCATAGACATATGCACACCGTCTCAAGTTTTTGCACGGACAATCTGAAATCTACACAATATAGTAAGCCCATAAACAGTCCACGCACTACAATTTAAGAAGCCTTTATTAATTTAGTTATTTATTTATTATTTAAATATTTATTGTTTATTTATTTGTTTTTGTAATAATTTATTTCTTATTTATATATTTTGCTCGGTTGCCTGATATACACAACTCTCTTTCGTTCACTGCACTTAAAATGTTAGAAAGCGAGCCCTCTTCAGAATGAAGCAGATAAAGACTATTCGCTGTAGAATTTGAGGGTGGTGTAACTTTCACAATCACTATGCCCCGGCCAACGAGAGCAAACAGGTGTTTCATTAACCAGCATAAAGAATTTGTAGTATTTAGTGTTCGAGAATCTGCGCTTATCTGTGATTATTGTTTATCGCCTATCGACGCTTGTGGCTCACCTGCAAGCGCCAGTTCGAAGCTTGCTTGTACGGAGTCCACGTCGTTGTGGACGAAGCACTGGTACATGCCCTTGTCCTCCTTGTGCACCGAGCGAATGTCAAGGGCGTCTGCCGAGAGCAGCGCGACCCTCTCGCTTAGCGCCAGAGTTCGCTGGTTGAAGCGCCACGTTATGCCCGCCACGGGGTGTCCCGACACCGAGCACCGGATGGTGATCGGCTGGCCGACGCGCACCTGCTGCCGCGCCGGCTGGATGTGTGCACCCAGGGGCTCTGCGTAAACGCGTTGCGTCTACGATATATGCGTAGAAGTTAAGCCTGAAAGGTTGACCTTTGTTCGAGTAAACAATACAGCCTACATTAAACGTGCTCTTGGCGCCAAAAGCAGGCTACGAATAGTAAGGCTTTGTGCAATTCCTATAACGTGAAAATTGGTCCTCTGCGTCGACACGAGTGATGTAGAAAATCTTTATGCGATGACCTCACCACATATCACATGCGCCAAAACTAGTGAGTGACGTCACCATAACATTACTAATGCGACGTCATATGATCACGTCATCACATTACGACGTCGCTTGGTACAGGGCGAGGTAGTGATCACACTGGCAGTGACAAAAACACCAGGCCTGAGCTCAGTCACAGCAAAAGCTGGAACAGTGGAATTTCTATAGAGCTCGAACTAATACATGTGGGCTTGCATATTAACCGACTACGTCATCAATTGATGCGGTAGCTAGTGACAGCAAATAAATATGGCTTAGCCCTTTGTATTATCGGGGGACGCCTGGTTACACTATTCGCATCGTGTGACGTCTTGTTGTGATTTTACTCTTTTACCACGCTATATTACGCATGAAACCAAGGTTTCTTCCAAACATAGCGCCTCTATACATTTTTAGCGATGTAATTTCGGGCTCTGGCACAGCCCTGTGGTATAAATTAGACGCCACGAAAAAGGCCCAGGTTCTATATCCATTCAAAACTACTTATTTTTTATTAAGCTTTTTTTTTCTGCGCGATAGCGATTACAGATGTAGGCTGTGGCGGCAATTGTGATCTCCTAAGGGCTGTTGCTATAAAACCACGTGAGAGGCGAAAAGCATGGAGTGCTTTTGATTTTGGAGACGGTGCCAAACCCCGTTAGCTGCAGAAAGTTAGTTTTCTGATTATCGCGTGGGAGAATGGAAGTATTCTTTGAGATAAAAAAAGGAGATGACCTACGCCTTTAAGTGATATGAGATAAGCGCGTGAGGAATCCTGTCCGTTTTCGAGCACATCGTAGCACGGAACGTTAAAATAATTAGAATGGAATTACGTATACGTGGTGAGTAAAGATAAACAAGAGAGGGAACACAAACTGGAGCACCTGTGAGAGCACATTCATAAGAACATCCACCTCAGTAACAGCACCACCAACGTACCCGTAACGACAAGCTCGGTGGTGGTACGGTCCTCTCCGGCGCTACTGTTGGCCACGCAGGTGTTTTTCCCGGCGTCACCGACCGCCGCCTTTCGCACGAAAAGGACTCCGTCGATGAGCGAGGTCCGCTGGTCGAGGAAGACGAGGCCGCCGTCCTCGCGATACCAGCGGTACTGTGGCGGCGGTGATCCGTGGGCCACACATGGAAGCGACACGGCGTCTCCCACTGATGCCGTGATCTTCTGGCGAGAGTGAATTATCCGCGGTGGCACACCCGTGTGAGTTTCTGCGTACAGTTAGAAAACAGACGGCATCGTCAGGCCTGTGTATGGATGTGAATGAATGTAACAGATAGAAGCACACTATATTGAACTATTCTGACTACTCTGATACCAGCAATGATTCTGGCCAAACCAAGGTAGGCGTATATATATATGTGTGTATATATATATGTATATATATATGTATATATGTGTATATAATGTATATATGTGTATATATATAGTACTGCTTTTCTATCAACGGCAGATTAGCCGACAATTTGAATTAAGCAAGCTCTAGCTAAAATCAGCAATTATTTTGGCACCACTATACAACGTTACATATTATCTATCAGAACACTATCAGCAAAAACAGTATAGGCTAGGAAACCCCTGGTCATCATTAACTCCTCGTTCACAAATTGCTGCTATGAGGTGGAAGAGAAGTACGCTAAGATATGCTTTTGCCCACAAAGGCTAGCTTTCGCTCGCTGAATTGCTTAGTCCAAAAGAAATGCTCAGCTTTTTCGTCTTCGCCTCTTGTTTTTTACTGTTAAATTTTTTCTACTATGAAACAACGTGTTTTTTTTTTTTGGCTCACTGGCGAAAAATCATGACTCTAATCAAAAGTTTCTTGTCTAACGAGTACGAACTGGAGGAACCAATAAAAAAGTTCCTTGTTCTACACAGTGAAGCTGTAATTAGTGATAGGCAACTGATAACGTCCCCCTGTTTCTCTATTAGAACACTCGAGATTTTTCCTCCCTATGTTTCTGTACTCAGCTGCCGCCGACATTTTGGCGAAAGCCCAGGACTGCCTATATTGTGAATTTGAGCAGCGAAACACTTGCGCGGAGAGCGAAATAATCCAGGACATTGTTTTTATCATGCCCAATGTACCTTTTGGCAAGTATCTAGTTTCCCATTCTCCAATTTGTATCGTACGCAGAGGACCGAGGCACATCAAAATAAAAGCAAGCGCGATAGAGTGGCATCGTGTTCTTGTAGCCTTGGCCGAGTGAAGTAGATTTCATCGACCCTAGCCACATGCGTCCTCCACCCGCTTCACTTTATTCGTTCCCCTTCTTGTGAGCTCCCCGTTCATGGGATTACAGTAAGGTCTCTTACAATTTTCGCAAGCAGCGACCATGCACAGTCTACTGAGAAGTATCAAGTGCGTACCCAGGTTTCTTTTTTTGTTGTTGCTGTGCGTTGAGAGACCACGTCAGATTTCATTAGGCTTTCTAACAGGTAGGCAGAGCCAATGCGTGGGACAAAAGCAATCCGCCTTAAGATATTCCGCGTTGTTCACGAAAATTGCTCGCTGTCTGATATATTTGCGCTGAAAGCCGGCTTAGTTCGAAAAGATAATATATCTGCGCCTTGCGGGTCACTCAAGCGAAACTAATATGTCAGACGAAGATAATCTTGCACGTAGGACCACCGTCGTCCGAGATTTGCATTAAACGTAGGTTATTATACTTTGGCAGGAATTAAATAATATATTTTTCACCCAATGAAAAACTTGAGTCACTGTTTTGGTGATTGCTCTTGTTTTAAGAACGTTTTATTTGGAATTGGATTCTTCTTGTTTTCCCCCTCTTCTGAAGACTCTCAACACACCATTAATACAGTGTTTTACCAGGAAAACAGAGAGAAATAAAATCATCTCTTCTTGGTGAACCTTATCAGACACAATTTTTATCACTCCAAGTGCAGCGTTATTGTTTACACGCCTGACAAGGCTGAACTTACTTTATTTATCAGCTTCAGTGCAGTGAATATATTTCAACATACAGAGAACTCTCATGCGCAATATTTTATCCCCAGCAACGTTTCAATTGACAGATTTTGTATTATAAATATTTATCAGTGTCTTTGAAAAATAGAGTATTTGTAGCGCAGAATCATCTCCAGCATTGCAATGGTATCATCACGCACTAAGTATGGCTTGCTAACTTCAGACATTTCCTGAAGTGAATCCGATACGTGTGCTTTTACTTATACGCAGCGTCAGTGTTGCTTCAAATTAGTCTTGTGCATACAAACTTGTGGATGTAAAAACGATCTTCCATACGTAAGCGACTTTATAATTCGCCAACGTGAAAAAAAAAAGACAGCTTGCTAGCTGTAATAGTGTGAAACCGCAGGAAGATTTTACATCGCACAAGCGCCGAGTGATTCCCATTCGTAGAATTTCCACTGCTCCGCTTATCACAGCATGAATGACGTCATTGTTTGAGGTCAGCACATACGGTTTCCCCGACAAGAGTAGAATATTGCTAGGCAGATTTACATACTCCGAGTGTGAAATCAGCGCTACTACTGGAAGCGCTTCATAGACATCTTGCTGGTTACGAAAGCTGCGATAAGCGTCGTTTGCGCCGCGTTCCGTCAGGTTGTTTAACCACGTAGCGGCTGAGGTGGTTGTGGTTGTATAGAAGAGGAAAATGGCACCTATTTTCTGTCTGTCTCGGGGGCGACACGGCGCAGTGCCTTATAGGGGTGGGGGGAAGGAGGGATAAAAAGAATAGAAGGAAAATAGATGGAGATATAGAGAAGGCAAGTGACGGAAAATTGGAAATAGGAAAGTTGGGATCCGGTCGAAGCGCTGCGCCCGCACAGCGCCGACGCAAGGCCATGCTGGAGTAGAGACATTCACCAACTCGGCGAGTGAGTGGCGCCGTCTCTAGTGATCCGCGCTGGAGTCTGCCCTAGCTATGCGAAACAATTTGGCTATTTTAAAATGGCTTAATGCGATTAGTTTTGGCTATACCTGTTAAATGTGCCATTTTTTGCCTCGTTCGCTGATTCTGAACCGGGTTCGAGCAGTATATATACAATAAAAATACTTCATCCAACTTCGGACTTTCATGAATAAAGTTTTGTCAAACAGAACACAATCTCGCAGCGCACGACTGGGGACTGCAACATGTGACCCCTTCTGTCAGCTGCGTGCTGCTTTCAGCAATTACGCCATGTGCCATTCATTCCCCACGACACTAACAGCAGAAAACGAACACACGTTACATTGGGTGAAACACATCGGACTGCACATGTGGCAAAATATAAAAGAAACCTTATGTCGGGTGACAGGAGCAGCTCTGTGGACGCTGATGGCCATTAGAAATTGGTAGCAGCCTGCATCCGCGGAGCTGCTGTGGATGTCTAACTACTACAAATTATGCTGCACGCGGGTCATTTTGTATTACTTATGAAGCTGCGTTTGCGTTGTATCGCAAGTGACTCATGCTAGTTTCCCATTTTGTGGCTGTAGCATCCTCCTCATGTCCTGATTTCATCTCTTTTTGTTTTGTGCAATGTTACTCTAGCTTAAAATGTTGTATAGGGCCAGCATAATTTGTGGACCGGCTAGCCCCTGATTTCACACAAAAACTACCCAATTTTTCTATTTTGTGTGTAATTTTTGATTACGAATCCTTACAACAGAAATGCAAGCTTTCCAGACGAACGAAACAGTTTTGGGGTGTGATAGTTCATGTGATTGCAATTTTTGGACATGAGAACTGTAGCTACATGGCGTAAATAGCGTGTTTATATGTAATAATCTACAAGTTATTATGTGTTTTTTTCTTTAAAAATACTGACCCACAAGTCGGCTCACACTTTTGCGCAATATAGCTACATATCAAGTCTCCCCAGAGAGGCAGTTATACTTAACTTTTTTTAGCGCAAAAAAAAAAAAAACGCAATCTCATCACAGAAGATAAGAAGTAGTGCTTTCCTGTGTTACTGCGTTTCTTGTGTTGGTGTTTCTTGAGCAAAAAGTTGCCTCAAACTGTGTTTTCAGAAGAAAATATAGCTATATTGTTCTGAATGGTCACACTCTCTCATAACAAATAAATTAAAGCAACCAAGATGTGAATTTGCAGCCTATTTTTTATTATCTTTCATAATCAATTTCATGCCAAAAAAAGGCCACCATTTTTTCCCCTTAGCCGCCTCCCTCCACAAGAAGTGGCCTGCCTGTACAACATGCTTCTTGTGAGTTAACCACGCCATGCAAATAAGCACGCACACTCAACGAAAAGCTTAAATGAGTGAATTAGGTTGCTTTATTATAAAATGGTTAGTTAGCTTAATAACTCGTCTGGCCTTATAAAACGTCCTGAGTGATGCCGACGTTCTACAAAATAGGAATAAAACATTAAAAAGTGAGAATAGTTTCCTTCAATTAAGTTTAATAAAGAATGAAACATGCGTGGCTCACTCTACTTGAACAGCACGCCTCATCGTTGACTTAAACTTTGGCCACAGTGTTATGAAAATAAAGGAATAGAGAACGCTTAGTGGTAAAGTACTCAGTGCCGCGTTGTCTTCGATGCAGCGTCACAGTCTGTCTTCTACAGTTGCCTTCTTCATGTCGCATAAAGAAACGGGGACCTGCCATGCAAGTAAGTAGATTTTTAATCTATAAACGTGCCATGACATTCTCTCTGACAGCGTAATTTAGGTACTTATCAAGGACGCTCAACTTGCAAGACGCTTGCGGGGATGTGTTCGCAGTAAAGTTAATTACTTCGTTGAAATCAGGCTCGTTTTTAGCTCGGGGCAAATGAGCGACAGCAGCGCAGTTGCCGTAGTCGCCAGTAATGAAAAATGGTCCGTGTCGACAGCACACGCCGTCACTTCGCGATGTGTTTACCGATGAACTTCCCGGCGCAAACTAACAAGAAGGCGGAGATCTCAAAATGTGATACTTTTTCACTGATGTTTGTTCCTTCAAATATTGCTCATGAGCGAACACCTATTAAAAAAATAAAAAAAATAAAAAGGGCCTTCGAGACATCTGGGTCATAGAAACGCCAAAATCGCCTTTCCAGTGTTATTCCAAGGTTGAAATTGCTTGTGATTGCCTAGCTTTTTTGATTAGTGTTATAATCCTTGAGTGCCTGCTAGTCAGAGGGCACTGCTGTGTGTAAGAAACGCGCACTTGGCTTCTCGTTTGGAGAATCCAGTTTGATACGCTGCAAGCACTTTATGGGCCAATTATGTCTATTCCAAATCACAATTTCTAGTGTAAGGCCGGTCTCGCTGTCCTTGGTCATCACGTATCTTCATGAGACATCGTTTTGAGAACTCTATTTATTGTAAATGTATAGAATCATATACAACTCACTGTCAAGGTGGCAACCTTCATCAGAGAAAGCCTGTGAAGAAGTACTCATTATTGATACGAACAGCTGAGTGTTCAACAGGCGCCTAATTCACAAAAAAACATTCCGTTCTTAAGTAAAAAAAAATGCGCTAATGTGAGTTGCACTAGTAGCGACGACGCAAAAAACTCGGCAAGGTAGTACGCATTCATAACTTACGGGTACTGCTCAATGAAAGCGAAGACACCGAGAACACAACACAATCGCCTCTGTGGTGCTATTTCGTGTACCGTTGTCACCCTTGCGTGCTACTCGTAAATTAAGAGTGCAGTAACTTAAATTTGTTCAAGACGACAACGATGGGAACAGAGTAGAGAAGGCGACAGGCGGTGACTCGCAGGCTTTGAGAACGCTATACGACAGCGAGATGATATTGTACGTAACTCGAACACACGCGTGCCTCGTCCGTAATTGAGGAGACATAGATAAGGCGGGTGATAACCTGTATAAAAGGTGAAGACCATTACAATGCATTAACGTTCAATAAACAAGAGCTAGTGGCATGTAATTTTTTATAAATAATTAGCGTGGTACATAGGTAGGCTTTAGTTTTTCCGCTTCCCGAGCACCGTAAATGATCGTTTTCTTTGTGTGGCATTGCGCAGTTTGCTGCGCAGAACTTTCGATGTCAAGTCGAAAGCGGGCTACGGTGGTAAAGAAGCTAGAAGAGTCGCCCAAAAATCTTGATCTTGGAGATCCGAATTTTTTTTTCCATTTTTATCCTCACTTTTCCCCTACTCTTGAGATGACATCCCAGAATAGAATCTTTCCTGTTTCTTGCGAGGCTGCCAACAAAATCTCCAGTTGTTCATAGCTTTTATTTTTTTCAGTAGTAGGATTAATCATGAAACAGAATAAGAACACAAACGCAAACAGAGATACTCTTTATGGTGGAAGTGTCGTGTTCTTTAGTGAAGATGTATCGCCGGCTGATAAACGATCCCTGTCGCACAGCACTGGATAAGGCCCTCCACTCTCTCTCAAATCGCTCCGAAAAAAAGAAGTGGTAGTGTATTGCGCATAACAAATTGATGCCAAGATATATTTTCTGTGTGCATCCACGGAATGATGCTTTGCCTCCGCAGATGACGGTCGCGCAAAGTGGTTGAACACAACCACTTTTCGTTTGTATCAAGAAAAAAACACTGACGATGCCCATTAGATCCCCCTGAGTATTTTATTATTTCAAATATTTTGTTTCTTGAGCTCCGTCTGTATTTGTTGGTATACAAGTGTAAGCTTTTTGTATAGTTGCATCTGCACAATAAATTAAATTATTTACTATCTATTAGCAGGCTAAATTGTTTGAATAAGTTAAGAATGTGTTTATACATTCGTGCCATCGTATGAATTGCCACTTAAAGTTAATCATTTATTATTCTAAGAGCGACAAATGAAGTGAGTTGAAAAGAGAGAGAGAGACAACAAAAATGAAAAAGGAAACCGCAAGGTACCAGGTCATACCCTGCGAGGGAATCTCACAATAGTTTCGCAGTGATGAAATTATTGCCGTATGTACTTTTTGTGGTGCAAGTGTTCATTTTCGTATACTTGTTTTATTGTGTAAAATGTGCCATCTGCTGTCATTTAGAAAACGATGATAAAATTAACGCCAGTAAAATTTTTATCTCAAATGTATGTCTAACTTTTTTCGCGTTTTGTTTATAAAAACGGAAACAAAAAAAAGCCAGAGCAATATTTGCGCCTATGCTATGATACTCTTTCGTATTGTTTTTTTTCTCTAAATGGTACGTGGTCAGAACATGTGAAGCTGCTCCCCACTTTTCACTCCCTCGTTCTTCGCACCTATGCACTGACTTTCAACGGATTTCATCAACTCGATGTGGGGCTCACTCGACCCTCACTAATGCTTTACCTGGAACGTCACTGCGCCGCCTTTACTCGGGGAGCCACATGCACTGACGCCAATCTGTGTATCGCCGAAGCAGCATGTAGGCAATGTAACAAGTCACTCTCACAAATATGATGGAACTAAGCCGCACTTTCTGAGTCGCTGTATAATCGTCCTGACAATATGTTTCAAGGGCAAGTCTCTGTCGTTTAAATGAGAAGCTCTCCTAGAGAGCCAATATATTGGTAATGGAGCCGAAGAAGTTTGACCATAACAAAGTGGCAAAAGTACTAATGCAGTTCTTGGAGGCCAACTGTGTAAGCCATAGGCTTGCGACTTAGCGCAAGGAAGTTCTACTCTTCATTCTTTTGTATGCATTGGACAACAAGACGCTTACTTAGATAAACTTCCTCTCAGTAAACTTGCGCAAATAAAGTCAAACCTGCTGTAAGACCTTGATGTGACCCGTATTCAGCGTACTGCTGCACTATTAGGATATATCAATACGTTACGTTGTTTGCGCGCCGTTCGAAAAAGAGAGACACGTCAACTTTGCATGTGAGGGTGAACTCTAATTTCGCAGAGTGCATGCATGGTACAAGAAAAAAGGGAAAGCAAACCATCGTGAACTAACCAGCCTGGTTTCCATGCTATTCTAAAATGAACGTTATTACGACAGTGCGTAAGGTACTTTTCTTTGTTTTTGCAACCATTCTTGTTTTATTTCAGCGTTCCCGCCACGTATCTAGGTCGTTTCGTGTCCCGCTTCTTGCAAAAACATGATTGTCTACTTGAGACGCCCACTTCTAACACGATGCAACGAGCACGAAAACAACGCCTGCGAACACAAAGCACGCGAAGCACTACGCACGCCTGCCAACTCAGAAAGCACGATTTCCAAGAGGTGCGCGCACTTCAGCGTGAGCCTTTGTTGTGAAATTTCTTACAAGTACCGATACGCTTCAGGAACATTCGTGCTTGGAAGTCAAGACTCAAGAATAAAAATGCGGGAGACCGGAGCATTGTAATATAGTAGGTTTCCAACTTGTATCCCCGCGTGGTATAGCACTCGTTATGTATTCAAGTCGCAAAACTTTCTCGCCTTAAATGTGAGCGTAAACTAGGGAGAAAAATGGCGAGTTTCGTAGTGCGCTGACTCATTAGGTAAGAACCACTCGTGAAAGAAACCACTCGTGAAAGATGCCGGCAACCACTTTGCTTCAATTAAATATTAGTAATGCGGCGCCACAATTGGGACGACACTAAAATGTCCTCTCCTTTTTTCCTTCCTTCCCCCCCCCCCCTCCCCAGGTACTTTAGATGCGACGAGAATTTACGAGAGTCGTTACGTATGCTCGCGCTATAGTGTTGGATCTTCATGTTTTTAGGTGAAGTGACCCCGCGTCTCAGTGACGGCCTCCTGCTCTGGGAAAATTAAGCGACGCCTCCTTAGTTAGGAAGAGAGGAAGAATTTTCGGGCCTAAAATATTTGTGAGTTGAGGGGGATGGGAGGGGGGTGGCTAGTGGGAAGCGTGGTGACGGAGGCATAGATAGTGTGGAGATCAGAAAAGAGAGACTTGGGGAGGGGGTGGGTGGCTCAAAGCAGGCGCATTCGGGGTATCAGGAGCTGCGAGGTCGGAAGAGGGGGAACAGGGCTATCAAGAACGGATGTTATTCGAGGTTACTTGGCGGGGGGATGGGCCGGTAACTGGAGAAAGCCAGCTGCGTCTTAAGTCGTTCCCAGTGCGCTTCTTAAGAAATGCCACTCTGGAAAGGCAACTGTGAAGCCCTTAATTCAAATGAGCGGAACGCCGTCGCCACTGCACTTCATGAAATGACATTTTGCTGGCGCTGCTTCAGCTTAATCCCATCGTCTTTATTAATCTGTTTTTTTAGTTTAATGTAACTACTGATAAAGTAGAAACTAAGAAAGCGCCAGTTCTAAAGAAACCAATATCTGTGACACCATGTTACCTTGCTTCCGGCCCTTCTCCCTCACGTTTTATGAACGCTCTTGGCAATAAATACGTCTGTAATATCTCACTCAAATGCCGCGTTATTAACACTATCTGATGCCCTGTTTTTGTCGTCGTAGACGCAGTGGGATAGGTTGTGATTAATGTAATCATGAGCTCAACGAATATTGCCTTTTCTAACCTTGCGGCGGGAGTGAATGTAGCATAAATTAATGAAAGTCTTGCGTTAGTACTTGTTCAATTAAAGTTATGTCGTTTTCCACTTGTTACGCGTAAATATAGTTCGTCAGTTCAATCGATAGCTTATTAGGGCGGCACAAGGCAATGCTCAATTTGCGTAAGTCTGTTCCTGCTCGTCGACTCCAACGCAGCCATGTGTTTCTTAATTGTCTTTGTTTTGGTGTGTGTGTGGGTGGGTGTCTGTGTCATCGCCTTACTGTGTTGATTTCATATGCCGTTATACGAAAACACAGAGCTTCAACGCACCTTTCCGTTCCAACTATAGTTTGAGCTCCCACAGAGTGTTTCCAGTTTGCATTACCGTAGCTATTTCAGAGGAGTGATACTAAAGGTTTCTTTTGAGACCTTTCCTTCTTGACATCTTTCTCTCGAGACGTACAATTGTAATTACGTTGTAGAAACAAAAGCTACACCTTCAAACCCATACTCTCAGCTCAGTGGCATAATCTTACACTCAGTTAAGCCTACGTGATGCAGTGCTTACCAGTGGACGACCCGCTGTGTATAAACGCTGAAATTGTCTGCTTTAAAAAACTATGCGCACGTGAACGCTCAGAAAATCAGCAGATATGCAATGAGAGCTAATCTGTAAGGTATCCTTTCGTCTATGGAATGTATTACATAACCTAAAGGTTTTATAATTGCCGATCACTAGCTAGCACAATAAAGTTTTTTTGTTGCCCATATACGTATCCAGAAAATTATTAAAATACATCTCAGAAAGAACTTGTTTATTAGCTGGGCTAGGCGAAAGTCCACAAAAAGCACTGCACAATAATTTCTTACCCAAGCAAGCATATGCGTGCCATTATATAAACGTTTGTGGAGAAAATGGTCATTTAAAAAGTTAAAGTAATAAAATTGCGCTATTTACACAAAAAATTTCTTCTTTTGTGTTTCTATTTGTGACTCAACTGAAAAACCTCTTAACTAAAGAGTTATCATAAGTCTTGTGATATAGGTGGTAGTAAAGCGTAACATAAAATTGGCGATTCCGAATCCTGCGCATAACTCTTGACATTATAGAGGGCTTGTCATTGAAGCTAGTTTGCGTGGGTCTGACCAAGGCTTCTAGCCGCAATTATCCAAATGAGTTCATCAACCTTGAGCAATGAGTGAGGTTGGGACCATGACTGCGCAATCGTGGCTTTGATATTTTACGAATATGAATGAAACCAAGAGAGTTTGTAGGAAATAACTTTAATTAGAGCTTGATGAGTCTGAGTAAGAGGTTTTAAGAAATGCGAGTTCGTATTTTGAAAAAAAAAACTGTTTATTACATCAACAAAAATTTGGGCTACGTGCCTGCTATAACCAAATTTCCAGACTTGAGCTCATTTTGGTCTCCGCATCGCTACTCCAGCGTTTCGAGTGAGTGACATTTGCTCCAGCCAGATCCTTCATGCGTATCCAGTGGCTTTTTCTTTTAGGTTCATCCTATTTTGAGCGCGGAGGAAAAAAAGCGAACTCCGTTTCTGAAGCACCAGCTCGCTTGAGCGAAACTTCCCGACGAAACTCCTCGTTTTGAGAGCTAGCGGAGCATGTCGGCTCGATTTTAAGCTTACATCCTACGCGGATATCCTCAAGTTGCGCAGCCTTGCTTCCTTTCTCCCACCCATCTCATGCCCGACATCATTTTCTGCTCCCCGTCTTCACATTTCATTAGTTTAGCTGAGCCTAAACTTGATGTGAGATAGGAGGAACGTCGGCTGACTGAACGCAAGTGGCGACTGCTCTCGTGCGCGCCATGTATCGCGTTTTAATTACTGTCATTTCTCTCTGAACCCGAACTTCCACCGACGTTTTGCACGTTTCAATCACGACGCGGATTTCTAACATTCGGGGAAGCGAAAATTGCCAAACGCAGTGGCGTCTCCGCTTGATGGCGCGGCCGGCTTGGAATCTAATTTCACGAGAGGGCACAGATGGGCCAAACGGCCGTCTGCAATCTCGAAGCAAGTGTCGAAAAGGAGTATCGCATTGAGGAGGGAATCGGGCGATTGAAAAGGCGCGATGAATGTCGAGGAGGTGGAGGAAGAACAATAAGTAAAAAGGCAGAGAGGCTAACGAGGCACATGCGTGGTTGGCTACCCTACGCTGGGGGATAGGGAAAGAGGATTATAACGATGAGAGAGAGAGAAGAGAAAGAGACAAGAAAATGGCCAGCAAATGGGCTGACCCGTACGCAGCGGTGGCACCATACAAAAGTCAAGTAGGCAACGCCTAAACACTTAGGTGTATGGCCTGTTCAGACCCCAGTTTTTCTTTCAAACAATGTGTGATGTCTGTGTAGTTTATACCGGAGGAAGGCTTTCGCAGACTTCACAATCAGCCGACTTTCTCCCGCCTTCATTGCTCTCTCACCTCGCACCTCTCCATCAACTCACCACCTAGATTGCTGGAGGCCGTACGTAACGGTATTTTTGGGCTCATATTTTTGTGCGTCCGCTCTCACCAACGTCTGCACCATTTCGCTTCACCCCTTTTAAACATTGCCGGTACGTCAAGCTTCCTTTGTCATACATGCAGTCATGTACGAGCAGCCAATGCGCAGTTAAATCTCGAGAAGCAGGCTGTGGAGAAGGGGTCAAACTGTTTCCGAGAGGCGCGCGTGCGTGCACCAGTGACCGGTTTCAATTTAATTGCCATGGGAGCTCGCGTAGTTAAAAGGTCGTCGGCTTTCAAGTCTTATTCTCCTCTCCTTCTCCATGAAGCCACTCACGCCGGGCGAGGAAATTAATAAGGTGTAGATAGAAAGCTGGAATTCTCTCCCGTTCTGGATTACCGCGGTGCTCGTATGGCACGCGCGCCGAGCGATACAAGTTTTCGAGCGAACTACGCAGTGACTGCAACGTCGCTGTGTGTATAGCTCGGCTGACTCAGCGTGTCCTGGGGGAGTACGACGGGTCGGTAGGGAAAAGTGGAGGGGACGGGATGCGCGCACGCGAGACAGCGAGCCCAGCGTTCATAAGCTGCACCGGCTGCCATGGTCGACTGGGACTCGCGATGTGCGCGGGGAATGCGAACGGTGCGCGGTGATGGAGCGTGGCTTTGCGCTAGACATCCACGTAAGCCTCGCGATGACGCCTTGCGTCGCTACTCGCGTCAGCAGCCGGTGGCAACACGTGCCGTCGAGTTAATTTTCTTTTTCGCATACGTGGTTCGTGTGGGCATGGTCGTAATTATATGGGCGGTATTCACTGTAGTCTTTCATGGTTAATCATGAGTAATTGTTGGCAGATAGTTTAGTTATTAAAAGGCGTGCGTGCAAGTCGGAATCGCTACGCGAACAACTAGCACCGGTTCCGACGGGGATTATCAGCATTTAAGTGGCAATGCGGAAAAATGGCCTACATCTCCGTGCGTTGCTATACGTTAAGATGTTTAAAATATTCATTTGCTCAATGCGTGTGTTTATCGGGAAAAAGAGCCCTAAAGCGTTAATTACGTATACATAGCACTTGTATTTTCAGATTTAGGGGTGAGCACAATAAGGAGCAAGGCTTGTCCGGTGTCCGCTGTCACGGCTACGTTATATGGAGCAACGTTGAAGTGACGTATGGTATAGTCGAAACATTTGTGATACAAAAAAAGTTTAACAATAGACAAATAATAATCATTGTTGTGACGGAACGGTGCGAAATGCCTACAAGCACAATTATGTTATACTAGTCGGTGACTTCAATGTAGACATGATGAACCTTAGGACATTGGTTCGACAACTCGTCATGGTTAGTTTCGTCAAGATGCGCGGATATGTTTTTTTTCTTTCGCTCCTGTTACTTCAACCATTAAGTACTGTCATAACTCAGAATTAACAGAATACTGAGTTTTTGAGCGTGAGGGTTGCGCTTGCACTAGCAAGGTAATTCAGCTGGCCCTCAAGAAGTTGAAACATGAATGGTCTCGTTGCTAAGGGCGTTTTTATCGAGTGAAGATCCCTTGCAGCTTCAGCTTGCGCTAAACTCCGACAAGGTTAAATGAAAACAAAAACAAAAAACGCTCGAGCATGTAATTCATTTGAAGCCAGTTCCCGATGACCGCATCCCATCATCAATAATTTGTGGCAGACGAGGATGATTTTTGATGCTTTCGAGCGAACAACGCAGTGACAAACCAGACGGAACAGAAGTTCGCACTCTTATTTTTTTCAGAAACCACGGCTCTGAGGACGGCATTCTCCACAGTTCATCCCTTTCTTTCTGCCCTCATCCAGCCTGGTTTTATCAATTAGGCTTTATGAGCCGCATGCCGAGGGAGAGGTTATTTAAGAAGCGCCAGAACAGCATTGTAAACAGCCCAGCTTTTTTGAGCCCCCGTTGTTGCTTTGAAGCTGTTATTTTGTAATTACCTTCAACTCATGTTGCAATGTTAGCTTTTCTCTATACTACACTTAACGTGCTGATAACTTACCTGGCCGTAATTCACAGAGGGCTTTCGTTGCCCGCAAATTGTTCTTCATAACGTTTCCATTTTGTCGCGAAAGCTTCATTTTTTCTGGTCTGATGTATCCTTGGGCTTCCTGCTTTCACTGGAAGGCCTTTAACTTCGATCAAGTTTTGCGCAACAACAGATTAGAACGAAGGTGTTAAAAATTATCAAAGAAGGAGAGAGAAAAATCACGTAGGAAAGAGAGATCTAGGCGGAAAGAGAAAATAAAAGGTGGCCCTGATGTATGGGAAGCGCTGATGGTTTGAGCCCAAGGTGTGTGCGTGCGCGCACGTATGTTGTATGCGTGCGCGCACTAATGGCGTCGGTCTTTATAGAAAGTGAAAGAAACCCCACACATTCACGCCAAGAACGGAGGCGGTGAAGGCTCTGAAAGAGAAGTGAGTATATTTTTTTCCCTTTAGTGCTTTTTTTTTATTTGGCAAACTCGTAAGCACGGGAAAAAGGTGGGAAAAGCTGAAGAAGGGCCGTCGCACACCTCTTCAGCAACGCTTCGGGGGCGCTGTGAATATGTGGCGTGGCGCCTGCGAACGGCGACCTCTCGCGTCAGGAACATGCCTCCCACCATATCCGGCATTTTCTCTTCACCTCGCTTCTATCCACTCTACGCTCATTTCACTGCTTTCCTTCGTTGTTACGCATAGAGAGCAGTAACGACGTCTCTCGGTGCGAGAGCGATGCGTGAAGGGAGAGTGGCGTCGTGCCCTTGGCAGGAAGCTACGTGGAACAGGCTGTTAAAAAGTTTCCCCTTCTAATTAAGCAGCTGCTGGCGTAGTACACGTTCTCGCTCGAGGGTAAGAAGGAACTGGGTGACCTAGAAAATGTTGCGGGGTGAAAGTAATCCGACACCCAGCGCTGCTTTGACAGTAAGGCGAAACCATGAAAAACAATATTGTGTGTCACTAAAGCCCATACAAACACTCCAAAAAGTTAAACATATTGCTCTTGCGCTACGATCCCAACGAAACAAAGCTGCATGCTTGACGAGCTTTCGCATGAATGTGCGCACAAACGCTTATTGTTCAGACAACTACACTCGTGATCAGAGGATTGAGCAAACAACATACGAAAGATTTGTCTTCAGCCTCAAACTATTTTACTAAACAACTCCTGCGGAAGACTTTGATTCGTTAGTTCCTTTCTTCTATTCTTGTTCAAAATCTAGTGCTTCATGTGCACAAATGGACAGACATGCAGGCATGTTTTTTTTTTTGTCCTTGTGGCCATGACTGCGTTTTATCATAATAATGACTGTCTCTTAACATTCCACCTCCATTCTTGTTCATACGATTGGAAAACTTAGAAGGATACGTCCTTCATCATTTTTACATATCGTGGCACTTGAGTAGGCAGCATTAGTGCTAGCCCCCTTTGGTTTTGCTTACGCGATGCGCACTCGCACCACCTTTACCAGTTGCCTTACACCGCCACTGCCGCTTACAGTTGTCCCGTAAGCGGCAGTGGCGGTAAAGCGCGTGCTTTGATTTCCGGAACAGCGCTGCCCACACCGTGAACTTCAGCCCTGGTTTCCTATTTCAATAGCGAGTGTCCGCTGTTGTGCTTCAAAATCAGTACACGTAATATAATAAATGCGAAGGAGCCCTTTGACTCACACGCGTAACTCCGTACGCACGAGCATCCGTGCTAACGCGCTGCAACGCGTTCCCTTCACTGCAGGTGTTGGAGCGGTGGCAAGTAGGTCACGCCACAGCTGCGCATTTACGTCACGCTTCCCTCGCACGTTTACCTCGCAAGTGTGCGCTGATGTCACTTTTTCCCTCACCCGCAGCACGCTCATCGCAGCGCTCGCTACTGTCGGCTCCTCCCCCACTCGCACCACACTTCTCTCTTGCTACACCGAGTTTCATTTGAAACCATTTTTATGGCACCTGCGTTGATGGTCGTTTCAACCTGATTAATGCCGTTTACAAAGCTGCTGCTTCGCATTCCATCAGGGCTCTATTTGGGGAGATGGCCCACAGTTTTTCATATAGTTAACAAAACTCATATTTTGTGCCAAGGATTGGCGTTGAGAATCACGCGAGAAATTATGTTAAAAAGTTTGAAGTTTGTAAAAGATATCTACACTTTTCTGCATGAGTGTTGGCAGGGTTTCTGGGGGGCTTTTCTGAGGGAGAGCAGGGAAAATTGGAGTGCAAACCTGCTTTTCGTAGTGGCTTGGAGAAGAGCAAAGCACTGGTTAAACTTCAGCTAAGTGCCTTTTTTGCACACTTCTATCAACGTCTGTTTCTCGGTTGCTCTTGGCTCTTGACAGGCCTAACAAAAATTCTCATCAATTTGCAGAAAGGGTAGCTAGCAAAGCTCTAATTAAAAAAGGAACGACCGAGATATTAGAAATTTGATTGGCACTATTCCACAGTCATCTGCTTTTCAGTCATCTTTTCCACTCACGGTAATAGTTTGAACTATTAACTCCTTTGCGTACAATTTTGACCACGAAATGTGAATGAACCAAAAATTACAAGATTAGAGAAGGGACCCTATGTATTAAGGAAGGAAAAAAGCAGAGATACTGGAATTCCAACAGACGTTGTTTTATCATCCAGTGTACTCCGACATTTACTGCGGGTAATAAGGAAGTGGTGTGGCCGCTCGGAAATGAAGAATGTCTCACCGGTGATGCGTTCTTCGGGTGGTGCGAAACGGTCCGATTTCAATGCATGGTCATCACAGTGCATGGTCATCAGTTTTAGAATAGCGCACCGTGAGCCTTTGCGGTGCGATTGCGGCCACTGCATGTGCGTCGTACGTGAGCCGCCATTCGCGTTCTCAACTCCCAGCAGAAAATCCAAAGGAGCGGGAGGCGTGTGCGGCCCGCGAACACTGGTGTCGAGGCTATATGTGTACTTTCCGCGCATTTGAGTTTGTGGAACAGCTAAAGTCCCTAGATTGTTCCCTAGGAAGGGCAAACGTTATTCTAAACCTCATATGGTGCCCGCTATACCCGCAACGCCCGCAGCACCTGCAAACGTTATTCTGAAATTTCCTACCGGCTCACTGTTAAGGGTGCTGTGCTGTAAAAAGAAGCACGTTTACTCAATGCGGATCATCTTAGACATCCCGCGGGACGTCCAGAGACAAGTCTCCTGGCTGACGCATCACGTGAAAGCCGTTAAGTTTCACCCTGCGCTGTCTCGCAACTCCCACCCCCCCTACCTTCCCCTTTTCTATTTTTATTTTTAATGGCTGTCTTCAATGTCTTGCTGAGGTATCCGTAATGGCATATTGGGTTGGCCATCCTGGTTCTCTGGCTCAGAGTCGCCAGATGCAGAGGCAGCTCGCAATCGGAGCGCGAGAGACAGCGTACCAACCGAATACATCGGTGATCTCGGAGCGCTCAGAACAGCGCCTCCGTATCGCCACCGTGCAACCAGCGCGTGAAGCTGCCAGGTAAACATTGCTGCGCCACGTCAACAAATGGTGCCGATCAGTTGAGTGGACATCACTGACATGTCCGACCTTTCTTATACTCTTTCTCTCTCTCTCGCTCTGACATGTCTGGGCATAGCGAAAGTCTTCTGAGCTGTGCACATAAATCTGACGATCGTCCTCGTCCGAACTGCTATCTTCAAAGCAGGCTGTCTGCGAGCTGCTGTAACGACAGAATTGACGTTTCCTTCCCCTTCGCTAACCACCTCGTTATTGATATGGCGCATTTATGACTTCGTAGATGTGAATTAGCCCCACACGTGCGCAACTATTACGTACCCGGCGATGCCCTCATCCGAAATGCACGCTCGCGTTCCTCACCTCACCTCGTTCACTTGTCGCCAGCCACGTGATTGGCCGACTTGTGTCACGTGATCCGTCTTCTCAGTCAGATCGCGCCACGCTTCCATTTCGAAGTCAGAGCGGTCGGCAGCGCGCCGAGTCAGAGGCCTATGCTCTTAAAGAGCCAGCCGAAGGTAGTTCGAGCGCTCAAATACAACCAACCGAAGGCGCAGCCACTTTCCAGAGCGCTGGAAAACACCCAACCAAATACGCCATAAGATAGACTTAGGGCAGGAACATCCCGAAGCTGTCACATTCAAAGCTCTTGGGAAAAAATTTTAACGCCGCTCAACAGATAAATAAAAGGGTGTGACAGAAGTCTAGCGAGATAAATCTAGGTATTGAATCAAAGAATTCACATAACTTCGCGCGCATGCTTCTCAGGGTTGTCATAAAAGCTTCATGAAAGCTGATGACCACTGTAGCTCGGTCACATATATGGGTAAGTAGCTAAACCCGTGGGCGTTTACGTTATAGTGGGGTACGGTGGAGTAGTGGCTACAGGGTGCTTGGCTGCTGACCCGAAAATCACAAGTCCGATCCTGGCCATGGCGGTAGTATTTCGATGGCGGCGAAATGGTAGATCCCCGAGTTCAGTGCAATGGCAGTGCACGCTAAAGAACCTCAGATGGTCTAAATTTCCGGAGCCCTTCACTACGGCGCCTCTCATAATCATATAGTGGGTTTAGGACGTAAAGCCCTGGACAATATTTTTGGATTCAGAACTGTTATAAGCACCTCTTACGGTCAAATAAACCTAGAAAGTACTCCAGAAAAGAAACCCTTCTGTGCAAGCACCCAAACAGTGGTGTCAGGAACTTGGCAACATTGATTTGACGCATCACGATGAACATCGTAGAGTAACGTTTCTGGCTTATTTTCAGCATCTCATCTGTATTTGTTTAACGTCCAACTACATCTAAGCACACATGGCCCCAACATAAATGCACCTGCCGTGGCCGGAAAATATTCTTATAGAGTGATAACATCCTGGCTGACATTTTAAAATTATTTATTAATTAATTTCGCACGAATGAATATCTCGAAGACACGAAACTACAAGTGTGCGCAAGCTGAACCTGACGGGCTTAGAGTGCTGCACGATTCATCTGTCCTTACGGCGTTCACAACCTGCACGAGGCATTATCATGTACACAAATCCCTAAAACTGCTACCTTCTTCATTCTAATCTCAAATAACAAGTTTCTTTCGTTCTTTGAGTGCTACTAACACCATTACGAGCGAAAACGTTGGGGAGGCAGAGGAATTTTGAGTCGCCAGCCCTGCTTCGCTGGGTCACTTGACTGCGGCGCCATCTTATGACTTGCAGCAGAGTCCGCCTGGCAGAGCGAACATACTTCGGCCGCTCAGGCGGGAACTTGTGAACAGCGGAATATTTTTTTAAGCCATGGTGCGGGTGACACTTCGATGTGGGAACTAGTTCTGCGCAGCTGGCCAACGTCGCCCAAACACGTCTCACTTGGGTTGTGGTGGCTTTTTACCTGTTTCTAACACGCATTAAACGAAGAATGAAATGTTTCATGAATTGCTGATCAAGTGCTACGTAGCGTACGGGATAGCACGCCCTTACCATTTCTATCACATAAAGATGGAAGCATACACTGGATGTTCGCCATCCCTCATCCAAGGTTCTTTTGTGCCTAAGTCGTGTGAGACCGGTAAGATTCATTCAGTTTTTGAACAGCTGCAGTGCCGGTGTTCCTCAATATAACTGTGTTCTATTGAACATGGTGCCTAACAACTCGAGTGTTGATATTTGCACTTGTTCTACCGAAATATCACACTTTTTACGAGAATACGCCATGAATTTCGATTTTCTTTGCGAATGTTACCGTGCATTGATCGGGGAAGAGTGAGAGTTTTGAAGGCCTAAGTGGCGACGACCTCGTTTATATGCCTGTAGGTAAGTTGCGGACTATTGCTCCTACGTACTTTGGCAGCATATATAGTGGAATCCCAGCTGCGTTGTTAGTCTACATGTAATAGCCTAGTTGACATCTCGTTACACCACGATTATAACCCATTATTTACGCAGATAAATCACCAATATTATTTGATTTTTATCATTTTAACAATGCTTAATAATCTTGTCCAACTGATTGCAAGATATAGTCAAAACATTGTTTGCTATGTCAACCTTTGCAAGGTACACTGTCTCGAGCAAGCTGTATTTTGCCCACTGCCGAGGCAAACGCACGCTAATACTCGGAAGCCAGTACCGTTTCGTTCGGAAGCCTGAAAATGGCTGAAAAATTCGACAGATCCTTCGCGCTGTGAATATCTGTTTCGGGCGAAGCATCTTTGGGTTTGCCTATGGAAATACTTCGCAGTTAATACTAAAGAACACTAACCAAATATTGTCGGTCTTTCGAAAACTTCATGGCCGCCGTGAGAAGTGAAGGCATGTGCCCGATTTGTCAAGTAACCGTGAACAGTGTACAAGTGTCTCGACCCGCTAAGTGAGTACGGGGGCGTACGGCGCGTTGAAAGTGGGTGGTCGGGTAGTGAGATAACGCTGGAAGCTAACCTGTACGCAGAGACAAAATGATGGGGTGCGTGGGGTGACGCCGCTGTGGCAATTTATCGGCGCTGCCTTCAATGTCGCTGCGCCCGTGTCAGGTTAGTTCGCGCCCACGGGGGCAATCTACATAGAAATTCATTGTCAGACACGGGAGGCCGCGATACAAGCACTTCCCACTACTCAATCCTTCTGCTGAATTCTCCTCTCGCGAAATACTAATTTTTTTGCCGCTCCAGTTTGCGCGTGACACCCCACTCACCGCGATATTGTTCCTTTCATGCGTCGTCGCACCGTCACTGCTCACTACACGTCACAGGCAGGCAATTTGCTGGAACGTGCGAAAGAAGGGCGGTGAGTGAAGGACAAACAAACAAAAAACTCTCCGAAAAGCTAGAAATAAGGCAAAACGAGTAGCAGCGGGCAGGAAAGAACGAAACGAGAAGGGCAACTTTTCGGGTGCTGAGCCTGGCCGAGGGCTCGTCGAAACAAAGAGGGGTGCCAGCGAACGCGTTTGCCATGAAGGATCGTTAGCGCGTCCGTGCCTTCGCGCCCTTCTCCCTCTGTCTGCAGTGCTTTATGCAACAAGGCTCTGAGTGCCAGCGCGTGCCGAGAGTGGACGGGGCGAGCACTCACGTACAAATCTCCCAGGTCCGACGTGAACGGCGTAACGGACTAGCTCGAAATTGCCCCAGCTTCCCTACTGGCATGGCGCGGTTCAAAAAGGGAAAGGCACTGCAGGGCGTCAGCGCGGCGCCGACTCTCTCTCGTCGACGTTCGAGAGAGCCGTC
The DNA here is from genome assembly GCF_043290135.1 of Rhipicephalus microplus. Classification (NCBI taxonomy): domain Eukaryota; kingdom Metazoa; phylum Arthropoda; class Arachnida; order Ixodida; family Ixodidae; genus Rhipicephalus; species Rhipicephalus microplus. The sequence continues at coordinate 256,522,503 of NC_134701.1, forward strand.
GGTGGCGCTAATCATCGCCACCGGTGGTGGAGTTGACGCGAGAGTTCGCTCTGCTCTGTCGCCCTTCTTGCGCACGACGCGTTCTCTCGTCTACCGTGAATGGACGAGGAGGGTCTGGGCGATAATTAGCAGATTAGGCTGACCGTTACTGGTCTCGCCTCTCTCTCTTCTACGTGCCTACCCTACATTCTGCATTGCGCCCTATGAGTTCCTCGTGTTCTCATCGGCCCACTCACTCAGGCAGCGTGAACTAAAGCTCGCTCGTCGCCCCCCGAGGCCCAACTGGTTGTCGGTTGAAGCTGCTGTAACGTTTCCTTGCAGTATGTTGTCTTTTTGTTCCTGACCTTCCATCTCGCTTGTTGACTGCTTGGGGGACCACACGTTTGCTGTGAGGGTTCCAGAAGGGTGGGCGAGGGTTCGCTTTCCGGCGGCGAGAATAAATATGTGCGCTCTGACGAAGCGACATGGCCGGCGAATTAAGAGAGATAAAACAAGGACATGGCAACGCGGTGACAGCGTCATTTTATTGCGTTTATCCTTTCTCTCTCTTTTTTTGTTCTGTCCGTGCTTTTTGACGTCACTTCATCACTGTTAACAGCGAGTAAGGCGCTACGCGGTCTTGAAAAGAGAAACCAGAGGAAAGAATTTTATAGCAAATAGGGGGCAGGTGCCCAATTTGCCGAATAAATTTTACTCAACCACGCTTTTTAACTGATTTACAGCTCATTGTTGGTAACAGAACGTCACATCCTCAGGGTGATGAAAGAGGGTGTTACATCTGTGTGAGGTCAAACGTTCAGCAATGAACTTATTAAGACGTTGTTGGGCTAGGTGGTACCTCGTCATATTGTAAGTAATTTAGGGCAACTTGATAATTCCTAGAAACACACACAAATTCACACTCGCTTTCACTCAATAAAGAAGTATAGAACAATAAAAAACGTCATCGTGTTAGCAAGCCATCCGTGGCGTGGCATCAAAAAGAAATACCTTGAGTCGAGGCAAGATATCGGTGTCCCTAGCTTAATTGTCTGTCGTTCTGCCTTCTTCATTTTTTGTCACTGTTGGGTGGCAGTTAATTCTTTCATCTATTGTTGATTCCTTGCTCATGTGCGCCTTTTTTTCATTGCTTCTGAGCATCATTCTGTAAGTTTGTGAGATGGTCACTCACGCACAAAAAAGAAACAGTTGGTAGTAACTGCTGTGTGTTCTGTGTGTTTTTTGAGCGGAAGCGTGTGTGAATCTGTGAGTGTGTTTAGCGATTCCTTGACTTGATTAATATGTGAGGTTAAGGTCTCGAAACCACCATATGATTATGAGAGACGCCGTAGTGGAGGGCTCCGGAAATTTCGACCACCTGAGATTCTTTAACGTGCATACAAATCTGAGCACACGGGCCTACAGCATTTTCCCCTCCATCGAAGGTTGTTGATTCCTAAGTTGCGATAAATTGCATATAATATGACAGCAATGAGCTGAACATCGCTGTTGGAAGAATTCATTTCATAGTCCCTGACATGTGACGTATATAGGACAAATTGAACTTACCGAATCTAAGCGAGACTAGTATGAAATTGTGAATAATTGACATTGTGTGATTCCGACATACCTATGTACTTGTGCGTTGAAGGCTGGTTTGTACCGTTCTCACACAAATAATGTTTTCTGGGAAATAAGAGTTTTAGAACAACGCAACGCAAAGCTTTGCATTTGCGTTCAGCATGCGTCCTGCGCCAACCGTTTGCGGGCTCCCATTGAGTGATGGGCGTTACGCTACGCCGACATTCTTTGCGTGCGCTATTTTAAAACTACCTATGAAACTTCAAACGCCCAGCCCCCATATTGGTTGCAATATACAAATATAATTGCAGCAGCCCACAGTAGGTGGACGAATAAACCCACGCTGAAACGTAGCACTTATGTTGAAGAAACGTCTCCATCAGTTGTAAAGACTAAAAGTTGAATGATTTGAAAAGAAGATAGAGAGAGAGAGACAAAGATGCAAGGAAAGGCAGGGAGGTTAACCAGACGCACATCCGGTTTGCTACCCTGCACTGGGAGAGGATAAAGGGGAGAAAAGATGTTGCAGAAAGATGAGAAGGTACACACAATCACGAGCACACTCGGGGAGCACACACAGTCTACAGGCGGTCGCTCAGGTTTGTTGACTTAAGGTAAAATAGCAGTGCTTTAGTTGCTTTCTGCGCAACTGAGGCAGATGCCCAAGGTCCTAGTATCTTCTGCAACCAAAATGGTCCGGGGTCAAGTCGATTCAAAACCATTCGTAGCTGGCATCGCTGTGTGTCGTAGCAAGCGCAGCTGCACAGGACGTGTTCGATGGTCTCTTCAGCTCCGCAGTAGTCGCATGTAGGAGTGTCTGCCATACCAATGCGAAAGGAGTACACCTTTGTGAATGCAACACCCAACCAAAGGCGGCATAACAGTGTCGCATCGGAGCGGGAAAGTTGTGATGGTAGCTTTAGCTTGAGCGAAGGATCCAGTTCATAAAATTGACACCTTTGGAAGCTGGTAGACGACCAGAACGTGCGTGTGAGATCTCGAGCCAGCAGGTAAAGTTGTCTTGCTGCATCATTCCTTGATAGAGAAATCGGGACTACACGGGTTTCTTCATGGGCTGAGCGGGCTGCATCATCGGCTAATTGATTTCCGGTAATACCGATATGTCCAGGCACCCATTGATATATAATATCATGCCCTCGTGCTAGAGCTTCATGATGGCAATGTCTTATTTCTTGTACCAGTTGGTCATGGCTCCTCCTACGCATGGCAGACTGCAAACTCTGAAGCGCTGCCTTCGAATCACAGAATATGACCCATTTTCCTGGACGTTCTTGAACGAGATATTGTAAAGCAGCCCTTATAGCAGCAAGCTCTGATGCCGTAGAGGTAGTCATATGCGACAACTTAAACTTGATTGTCATTTCTGCAGCCGGAATTACAGCGGCACCTGATGAGCTGCTGGATGAGACGGACCCATCAGTGTATATCTGCGTTCGGTCCAAGTACAGCTCATGTAATAATAGCAGTGTTGCTTGCTTCAATGCTACTCTGGAGTGACTGCTTTTCTTTTTGATTCCCGGAATTTCTAGACGTACTTGCGGCTGGTCGAGGCACCACAAAGGGCATGCCGTTCTCGCAGCTGGCGTATATCCTGATGGAATGCTGTTTAAGTGCTTGGCTATGACGTCTGAAAATGTAGCACGTGGTCTTCCGGAAGGTAGAAGGGCCAAGTGGTGGTCGGGGACACGGCTAGCATGTCGAATGTGCGCTCTGAGGCAATCCACAACTATATATGTCCTGACCGGATGGTCTTTGGCAAGCATGATTGTGGCATAAGTAGAAGCGCATCGGGGCAGTCCTAGGCAGATACGCAGTGCCTGACCCTGCAAACTCTCCAATGAATGAGTATTCGATTTCCAAGTGTTAGTCAGTACCAGCAAGCTGTAGCGCAATAGACCCAGAAATAGGGCCCTGTAAAGCTGTAGCATGGAGGCCACAGAAGTTCCCCATGCTTTACCGCACAAGAATTTCATGATATGCACAATAGATAGCAGTCTCTTCTTCAAGTACGCACAATGTGGGCTCCACGAAAGACTTCTGTCGATTATTATGCCCAGGAAACGATGCGTCCGTGCATATTTGACCCTCTGCCCATTGATGTAAACAGGGTATGGCGTCATTGGATTGCGTGTAAACGCCATCAACGTGCACTTCACAGTTGATATATTTAGGCCTTGTTTCTTAAGGTAGGCTGTTGTGAGGGTTGCTGCCCGCTGTATTCGTGCACGCACCTGAAGGCGAGTAACTGCAGCACTCCAGAGGCAAATATCATCGGCGTATATGGATAGGCACACCGACTTTGGCAGAACCTTTACCAGACCAATGAGGGCCACATTGAACAATGCGGGGCTTAAAACACCTCCCTGAGGTACTCCGCAGTAGGTGTAATGTTGGGCAGTTGTACCCTCATATGTTTGTACAAAGAAACCCTTGCCAGTTATATAATCTTTTATCCATTGAAACATTCGTCCACCAATGCCCATTGCTGCGAGAGAAGTGAGGATGGCATCGTGAGCTACATTATCATATGCACCCTTCACGTCAAGAAAGAGTGCCACTGATATGCGCTTGCGACTTTTTTCTTGTTGAACAAATGTCGATAAGTCAAGGACACAGTCAATGAAGGAGCGGCCCCGACGAAAACCTGCCATGCAAGAAGGGTATTTGGTGTATCGTTCCAAGTACCACTCGAGACGAAATAGAACCATTCTTTCCATCACTTTTTCTAGGCAGCTTGCGAGGGCAATAGGGCGATACGCTGTCAAGTCCAATGGTGATTTTCCCGATTTCAAAAGGGGTATTAATCGACTTATTTACCATTCTCGCGGAACACTGCCGCTGAGCCAGGAGTTGTTGAAGCATGTTAAAAGTTCTTTTCTAGCTTTTTGTCCAAGGTGTCCCAACGCATTATAAGTAATACCATCAGGACCTGGCGATGACATGCGCTTAGAAGCGACTAACGCACTTTCCAGTTCTTCCATGGTGAACGGAATGTCCATTTCTGGTAATCGCGTCTCAGGAACGATCACGGCGTCGATGCCCTCGTTCATAATGTTCCCGGCAACTCTCGTGCAAAATTCTTCAGCCACCTCGAGTTCTGTTTTTTTATGATGGAGTGCCAAAGCTTTAAAAGGTTGCCGTTGTTGTGGAGAGGAGCGAAGACCACGAACTGTTCTCCAGATATATGACAGCGGTTTATGAGGGTCTAGATATTCGCAGAATGCTTTCCATCATTCGCTCTCCAGTTTGTAAATGCGTCGTTGAATCTTTTTCTGGAGCCGCCTTGCTTCCCTCAGATCGTAAATTGATCTTGTGCGTCTGTATCGTCGTTCAGCACGCCTTCGTATAGCTCGTAATTTTTCCAGTTCGATGTCAAACTGTGTTACTTTAGACGAAAATGGTAATTTACATATGGACGCTTGCATAGCTTCCACTATCGTATTTTCCAGGCTGCAGGCGAGGCCTTCTTGGCAAGCGTTCTGAACACGCGATGCAAACATCGACCAGTCCGTGCCAATTGCAACACCCGAAGAGAAATTTTTTATGATACCATCGATCGTCACGTAGGTGGGTATGTGATCACTCCCACGAGTCTCAATATCGCAAAACCACTTAACTTTGTGAGAGAAGCACCATGACACCAATGTCAGGTCAAGGCAACTGCCATACGTGAGACCCCGCAGATATGTGGGGGTGCCATCGTTCATGATGGAAAGGCCGTAATCGGAAGCGAATGTAACAATGTTCCGGCCCCAGGCATTCATCCTAGTGCTCCCCCAAAGCATGTAATGGGCGTTGAAGTCACAGGTGATGATCCAAGGCCCATCGGTTCTCATTAGGATGTCTTTTAATCGGTCGCAGTCAAATCGCGATGACGGAGATATATATCCACCAATAAGCGTGAACGAAACTGCATTCTTCTTCACACGAAGACACACGTACTGATTGTCGTCATTTGAACTTATTTGGTGCGAAAGATAAGTCAAGTCTGTGCGAATGTAAACAATTACTTTGCTTCGTTATTCGCAAGCGGCTGAACAAAAAGCTTCACAACCGGACAATCTATAAGCTGTTGATACGTTTGGTTCACATATGACAAGTATAGGGAATTGATTGGCCCGAACAAATTGGCGAAAGTCCGAGATACGGGACTTCATGCCTCTGGCATTCCACTGAAAAATCGAAGCACTTTTAACTTCAGTGCAGAAGATGAGATTTTGTTGAGCCATTGTGCTTATACGAAGTTAGCAAGAACTGGATTCAGTGCATCCAGTATTTGCAGTGCACTCTTAGCAGACAGAGATGGTATGGTGCTCAGTAGCGTGCGAATCGTGGCAATTAATGATTGCACGATTGCAGCCAATTGCCTGTCTTGGTTGGAAAGATCTCGAACCGGGACGATTGCAGTCACTTGCCTGTCTTGGTTGGAAAGATCTCGAACCGGGAGCGCGGACTGGCCGTCATGAAGCTCCTACGGTTCGCTTGATGCTGCTTCCCTTTGAAGTGCAGGCCACTCTGTCACAGTTAGGGTATGCTCACTGGCTTTGTCCTTTACAGCCTTTCCCACGGCATGTGGTCTGGGAGGCAAAGGAGGTGGTACTGATGAGGGATCACGCAAACGTGTCGAGAAGGTAGCGGGCGTCCTCGAAGACCGACGTCGACGTGAACGACGCCTTCTGACTTTAGCTGCGGCTTCTCGATGAGATGAGTGATTGCGCACCATCTCCTTCAAGATGGCAATTTCCTTCTGAATCCGCGGGCAGTCCTTCAATGTGGCTTCATGGGATCCATTGCGATTAGAGCATTTCTTGACAGTTGCGACGCACTTATCCGCTTCATGGTGCTCGGCGCAGCGGTGGCATACCACCGAATTCTCGCAGATGCTGCTCACATGTCCAAGTTTCATGCATTTACGGCACTGGAGAGGCTTCGGAATGAAAGGCCGCACAGCATATCTGAAGTACCCCTCCTTCACATGAGAGGGGAGTGATGTGCTCTTAAACGCAATCTTCACACAGCGAGACTTGCCTTGCCGGGTGACATCAACAATTGGAGTATCAGTTGTTGACTTGACAAGAAGTTGTGAGTCCTTATTGGAAATAGCGACATCAATGTCGTAGATCACGCCGGTTACTACATCACATCCCAAGGGAACATGAGAGCACACCTGGTTGCCGTCCAAGTCAGTTACACTACGTAGAACGCCCAACGCACTTGCGTGCAAAACGTCCACAGCCGGTACATTCTTTCTGGCGTTCACTCTTATGTCCGTGAACTCATTTGGCACGAGCGTTTCCAGAGACCTCGACACAGACTGTCTGTTAAGGCGTTTCATGCTGACGGTAGGAAGTGCAGGCAGAAACAGGATGGTATAAGTGTTCGATTTTGGCGCTTCACTTACAGTTTGAATAGTTGAGGATGAGGATGTCCTCATGTTCCTTCTCTTCGCCTTGCGGCTCAGCACAGGTTGGAAACCGTCATCTGAGAAGTCCTCACTGCTGAGATAGTAAGCATGAGTATCTTCACTGTCGCTGTCGCTCGCTTGTCCCATCCGTTCCTGGAGGTGGTCGCCGCTGACGCCGCTGGTGCCGGCAGGCGCCCGGGGTGGTCTACTTCCATCCCCTCCAAGGGAGCAGCGGAAACTGATCAACAGACTTAAATTACAACTGAAATACGCCGGAGTTAGCAGAAGTAGCTCCTATTCAAAACACACTTCTTCGTCTTCCATCCTGAAAAGAAGATAGAGAAAGCAGAATTCAAGGCACCTGTGAAAGAAAAATTCAGCACACTCTTCTTCTTCGAAAACACTCACGTACGCACGCGCAAGCACGCACCCACCCACACGCACGAAACATGACGTTTAAAGAGTGCCCATTATAATTAGAAACCATAAACGCACACGTAAGCTTATGCATTGATGTGCCGCTAGCCTATGTTCAACTTGAACACGCTTCTGAGGCGACGAAACTGATGATGGTGGTGGCTTTACTTGGTGTACTTCTTCTTTTGCATTCCAATACTGCGGGTGAATACACACTAAATTAGTATAGTTGAGGGATTTATGACAGTACATTAAGGCTTAAGATGCAGTGCTTATACACATATACTGGTTGGCCGCTGAACGGTTGTGCAGCACGTTGCCTCTGGCGAGGTAGGTAGCGTTTTGAGGATGACCACCAGTCATTCGCTCTCCCTCGCCAGGTGTTGAGCGCAGTGGTGGCGGCGAGAGAGAGAGAGAGCGAACACTTGGCTAGAACATGTGACATTTCTCTTGCGCTCAAAAATTGGCCATCACGACAGCAGCAGCAGACGATCATGCACGCCGACACTCTCAGAACCTAAGGAGCTAGGAGCTCCGCCCCCAAAACGCACACCTTATGTCAGACGCCACCGCGTGGCAGGAGACGCAGAGGCTCACTCCACGCGCTGCAGTTTAAAAGAAGCATATGAGACCGTAGTGTTCTGTGTTGTCGCCAATTGCAATGTGTTTCTCATCATCATCATCATCGTCGTCGTCGTCATCATCATCATCATCAGTGCGCTGCTCAAGCACAAAAACGTAACAACTATGACAGTTATTAGTTCACGTTTGTCCTCGAATGCTGTATTCCGTGCCGAACGGTTGTATCCCCGCCATCTCTGACGCCAGCGTAGCTCTCGCTAATTGGTCCGGCGTCCGCGATCTGGCTTTGATACGCCGGGAAGCTCTCGCCGAGTGGTGCCCCGTCCTCGGACTCCTTCGACCGTGTCCTAATCCTCTTCTTTCTTAGTATTCACTTCTAATTATATCCCTTTTAATCCCTGCTTTTTCCATTCTTTCGTGAGCTATGGCTGAAGGGTCGCACTTAGCTTTGTGTCCAGTGGCGCGCTGCAAGCACCAAGCTGCCTGTCGTTCTTCGTGTGATATTTCAATTTCCTGCTATCGTATTCATTGATTTAATTCAGTGCTATTGATTCATCCTTGCGGTGAAACTGTGGCTCTTTAGCAAAGTGTAACTAATTAAGATCAGCAAGCATTAAGCTTGTTCAGAGCTGGTAATTCGCTGTTTCTTTTATTATGAAGTGGGTAGGCTTAGGCAATAGGCTGAACTTGAACACAGTAAAAAAAAAAAAGCTTGCGGCGCTCTAATTAACTACTAAGTTGCGTACCACAAGGCCAACGGCTCTGTGAAGACATCAGTGCAACCGGCAGATATGAAAGAAACGGGTGACGTCCAGTAGGCTCCCCTTCTCTGATACCACGTAAATGCCGAGATTTTAAAACAGTAACCACGGTTCAAAATTTAATACCTGCAAGCACGCATGCTTAATTTGTTGCGAAAGAAAATACTGCATTTACGAAGCTTTTATTCTTTTTAGCGCCTGGAAAAGTTTGCGTCACGTGTTAGTCAACAAGCTCTCAAAGAATGGAGGAAGACTATGCATAATATCAGACATTTACAGCGAGAGAAAAGAAACAGAAGTCAGAATGTTTCTGAATAGGTCAGAAGCAGGTCGCTCAAGGAAGTACCACGTAAAAAAAGGGGGGGGGGGGGAGGGTACTAGAAGAATGAAATATATCGACGTTTTACGCGATGACCATTCCTCAGTTATAATTTGTTCCAGCTTATAGTTTAACTTGCGGAGCGTTACCCGACCACCCTCTCGGATGTTTTCATGTTTTTTTTCTTTTATTCAACACAACCTCCTCTACATTAGTTCACTTTCATTTTTGGTCTTCCTGCTTTAAAAATCAAGGAGAAAGACAGCGAAACATTTGACATTTGGCAAGAAGGGCGGCCCTTTTCTTTGCGACATGTACTCTTTTTGATGCGCTTTCGAAGCGTCGCTTTTACCACGTTGGTGCACTATCGTGAAGTAGAGAAATGTTTGCGACCATTAAACAGCAGTGAAAAGAGAGCCTCTGACTTTTTTTTTGTGCCTAAAGATGTTTGCGCTGTAGGTTTCACCAACTGCGATTCTACAGGGAACTAACGGACAGCGAGAGAACAGCAACAGGGGACAGGAGGGAAAAGAAAGGCAGGGATGTTAACCATTCTAGAACGACTCGTAAGCTACTCTACACACCGGGGTCAGAGATGAGAGAGTAGGTTGTGACTTTAGTGCCTATGGTGATAAAATGCAGTTCGCGTGGCCCGGCAATCAAAAAGGCGCAAAGCGCATTGCTTTTGCATGTGGATAATTGCGAAGGCTCATGCATGTCGTACTTCCTCCTTTCTCTCTTCCTCTTACCTACTCAAGGCTAGTGAGCTTCGGCGACGAGCCTATTTCTCTCGGCCATACGGCCTTATTTTATTACTGCTGTCCCTTTCATCCGTCCATTCAGAAGAACGCGAAGACGGGGAAAAGGATTGGTGAAAAGAGAAGGGCGGTGGGTCTGAAGTGGACATAGAGGCCATCTATAAGGGTGACGCCAAAGTGGTGCGTCAACTCTTTATTTTCCTCCTCTACTATGCGCTCCGATCATGTGCACAAGCAGGCATCAGCGGTAGCGACAGCAGACAGCAAGCCATTTGATTAGATTACACGCGGCCTCTCGTTCCGGTCTCGTCTACTTTCTTTTGTTGATTTTTGTTGACGTTGTTCTTTCTTGCGTGTCATGATCGAGGACCGACCAAGCGTGTCTCCCTGGATGTTTCGCATCATCCGCGAGCAATATTGCCTGCCTGCCGGCGCCACTTGGGCTGGCCGCCGTTGCGCAAATTTCGTTGGATGAGATGGGGGAAGAGTCAAAGAGTACGCGGTGACGAGTGGTCAAAATTAAGAACTTCCGGCAAACTAAGGGTTGCTTGTCTACATTTAACAATTCCACCAGTCTTCACTTCTTTTGGTTTCTTTCTTTTCGCGATGTGCGTCGAACAACGAATAGTTGATGTGATTCCATTGATCGTCATGAACTAGCTTTTTTTTCTCGCCTGATTTCTGTCATGCTGCCGGACATGGAGGCAGGGGAAATATTGTTCATAGCAAGGGTTTGGAAAGTGACGTGCCCTCGCGCTATCTTCCGGTCTCGTGACTAATTACCCGTCTCAAAAGGAGCAATGTAACAGAAAGATCAATAATCATGAGGCTTTGTAATGCGCGTTTGCATTTACAGTGGAATGCGATTGAGGGAGTTGAGAATTGCGTAAACGGTTCCTGACGCCAAATACGTGTGTCTGCACAACCATCAAGCTATTCATATACGTTATCTTGACAAAGTGCGTGGCATGTTTCCGATAGAACACTCGTACATGCACACACACACATGCAAGCACTCGTACCCGTGAACGCACACACGCGTCGCTTCACCCTAGCTGCCACGTAAGCAAAGCTTCTTCAAAAGTAGCGGGAGGCTGTTATGCCAAAAGGCAACTTTACATTCTTCGAGTTTCCTCGGCACTGGCCGCTCAGCGCCCTGGCCACGTGAGTGAATTCATCGATGTTGACGGATAATAACAGTGAACGGGTGTGTTTTTTTAAAGCAGACTTCCGACGTTATTGTGAACGCAAGGGACGACTTGTAATGTTTCAAACAGGCACTGCAAGCGAAAATCCTCTCCGTATACGGTATTACGTCTTGGTAGCCCGGGCATACGGCTTGTGCGTGATAGCGGACTCCTGATACTACTTACTTTGCAATCGAAAGGTTTTCTAAAAGAGATGGCATAACAGTCACTGGTGGAGTCCCAAGCGGGCACAATTTCTGAAAAATGCGTTATGCATATGACAAAGTTGTGACCAGCAGCCGGTAGCTCCCATAGCGTCTACAGGGCAGTATCCACCGACTATGACCTGAGTGATCGCGAGCTATGTCGATAAATCTCTCTTCAAAGGCTTCAGTCATAAAACAGGTGAAGGCCGCGTTAAGAGCATTAGATATGAGAAGACATCGTAATCCTTTGCAACACGTCTATACGTTTCTGCGCACACAAAGGTTGCCGATATGTCCCCGTTTAGCAGCTATTAAACAACGGCTTCCCTAAGTTGCGTGTCGTTCTCAAGACTTTAAGGCTTGTGTGTTTCGGCTGTTCAGGAACTTCCAAATTCAATTTTTGTGACTCATAAGTTGATTGTGGGAGGCGCGAGTCTCTAAACATAATTTTAGAAGTCATTTGGCGGCCCTTGACTAGGCCCGTTGAGCCGAAATAGCCAGTGGAACCGCCCTGAACGAGGGACCCCACCCACAGTAACCAGAGAGCCCTAGGTTTGTTAGTTGGTTTACTGTTCTTCACGATCCCGTAAAAGGCACTCTGCGCGTTTTATCTCCCCCTTCATGTAAACACTTAGCTGTAATAGCACCCTTATTTCTTTTATAAATGTAAGGGGAAGAAAATAAGTACTATTACTCAAGCATGCCTCAACACGACTCGGCTACCTTGCCTAAACTTATTGGGACGCGTATAGACGCGGTAAATAAAGACAACCAGATGGCGTGAATACCAATCTTCCACGAACTTTTTCATTCGCTTGTTCTTTTCTTCACCCTTTCATTCACCGGGGGGGGGGGGGTGAGTTGTTTGTGTAGGCAATGGTAGAACCAGTGAGAAGAGGGTAATTGCTGTTTCTTTTTTACCTGGCCGACCACTGCTTTAGTTGCGGCCACCACGAACTCGCTTTCCGCCACATGGCTGTTTTCCCCTATGGAACACTTAATTGTATAGCATGTTCAGTTCTGTGATATCTTCGAAATAAACTCCGTATTTATGAGGATGCGAAATAACGTATTCGACAACAAGCATGTAAAAACTGGGCTACCACCTTTTAAGGAAATTTATATAGGTCAAGGGAAGAGACATATCGTTTCTTTCTTTAGCCCATGGTTTTTTTTTTTCATTTACATCAGGAGGTTGTGTCATTACGAATAATGTCTACATACTTGTAGAAGGAGCAAAACAGGGGTCTCAAAGTGGCGCATCATTATTTAAGTTTTTCTGAACACCACCCCAAGTGTCTATTTTCTCAAGTAATATTTCCAGCAAAGCAAATAATCTTGCATATCCATTAAGAAAGAAAAACGCAGCTGCAAAAAGAAACGCCGGATAACGTAGGAAAAATAGTACTGTATGCAGATGAACGCAGCATACTGAGGAGCTACTGGGTCAGTGGGTATTATAAGAAGAAATCTAAATATTTATTCTAATGATTTCCAGTCTATGCTTTCTTTGAGCTACCAGCGCTGACTTCTCCCTGTGCAATGTTTCATTCGGTCTTCTCTCTGACCCCTTAATAATTTTTTTTTGGGTCTCACATGCTGTTATATTGCAAATGAGCCTAGTTCGTCACCCGAATCTTGGTACTTTCATTTATGATTAAAGCGTGCATGCACATGCTACAAAACAAACACAAAAGACCGTCTAGCATAAAGGCAACGCGTACAAGCTCAAAGGAAAATAAAGCAAGAGGTTCACGAAGGCGACAACTACAGAGTCGTTGTTATTCATACTGCGGTACCATGGAAAGAGAAGAGGGGAGAAGGGTATTCATGCATTGTTTCATAAAGTTTCATAGCGGTTGTGTCCCTTCAAACGACACGCAGCAACTAATTGGAAACACCGAAGCCAGCGAGGCATGGTATACGAGCGTTTTTCCTCCTGCTTTGCAAACTGATCTGCGAGCATGCGTGAGAGCTGCAGTGCTTTGCTTCTGAGCGATAACGCTGATGTACACTAAGATGACCCAAGAGAGGAAAAATAATGAGAAAGGACCTGGGAAGACTCGAAAGCAGAGACTGTGTCACGGCTCCCAAACTTGTGCGCGAGTCCATAGTGTGCGTATACGTAACCTGGAGGAAGCGGGGTGATCCGTTTCTTCGGTCTGTATGGTTTTTCTTTCGGATTTAAGCGTCATTCGCCCCGCAGAGGCAAGTTTCTTGGCCACCTTAAAGTGATAAGCGAAAATGATCGCGCTCTCAAGCCACATTTTGAATTCCATTCATGCTACACTGGACAGTATGATATAGTTCAATAGTAACTAGAGGTTAAGAGAGAGAGAGGTACGGTATGAAGAAAGGGAAGTTAACCAGAAAGCAAGTGTCTGGTTTGCTACCCTGCACTGGGGAAGGGGAAATGGGAGAGAGAAAAGTAAAGAAAAAAAACGAGAATAAGAGAGCGGGACGGAAGCGAAAACACACAAACACACTGAAACGTCATAAACGTTCGAGGCGGGTCGGTCGATCGCAGAAACTTCAGGATGGTTTATACATGTAATTTTGTTACCACAATAGCAATTAGGTTCTTTCTTTCTTTCCGTCCTTCTTTCTTTATTTTTTTTCGCTTTCTTTAAAGAAAACTGAAGGGTTCTGCAACTGTATACGCCAGCTTTCATGTTTCGAAGTTTACGATGGAACAGAGCGTCAGTTGACACCAATCCACTGAGTGCTGTCGTTCGCTATGTGACATTTTGTTTGCTGTAGAAAACAACTCGTACGTCGCAGTTCGTGCCTTGCACAGCAAGCTACGCCCCTCTGTTCGCCAGAAATCTGCGCAACAGCCTCATATTGATTTTTTCTTTTTTTATCGCAATCTTTCATCAGCGTGACGACGTCGAGTGCAACCAGACGTCACGACAGCGGCACAAGTAAGCAAGGTTCTCCTAAAAACACAGGCATATCACACTCAGCTCTACGCCTAGTTTTGAACGGTGTTGAATACTGTCTTATAGCCGCTGCTGTCTTACAGGCGTCACCCGATGTGTCGCGGCGACATAGCGGGGGTTAAGACTGACTGACGCGCATTTGGATACGGGCTGACGGAAATCGTTCGGTGAAAGGGACGGTCGTAGCCGTCACATTCGCATTGTGTAACAGACAGCTAGGGAAACAGACAACAGGTAAACACTTTAATGTCATGCCGTAGAAATTGGGCGCAAAACATACAACATCTTGAACGCTACGCTTCTTTGCTCTTCCCCGTGCGCCAACGTCGTGAGCACGCTAGCGAGCGATCAAGCCAGCCAGACGGCCTCTCCCAAACAGCCAATGCGGGGTCTTAACTGGCGCGGACGCGGCCTCGACAGCTGAAATGAGAAACGTGCGTTTTGCAGCCGTGAAACTTGCAAGCTCACTACATGTTTTGTCCTGCCGTTTTTTTTTTCTCTCGCTTTCGTTTTTCCCCATTTCTTACTCCCGTTTCATCAATGTACTCAGTGATTTCATCTCGGAATCAAGTCGCTCCTGAGAGTAAACTCGTTCAAAGTGAGATATTTTCAAATTAGGGTTGGGAAAGGAAGAAAAGAAAGGCGTGACGGGTTCATCGTTTCTCTTACTTTAGGATTTTTCTTCTGTTTTTCAAACTAGCATATGCCTGCCGACATTGAAGATGTGTGTAGCAGAAAACCCTGCTTGCTCCTGCTGCAAGCCTGTTCACGTCGCCACGACTTCCCTGACTGCAGGGTACGCGGAGAGGTTGGTAGGGTGCGGGAGTGGGATTTCTTGTTTTCGCAGTCTAGGCTCCGTATACAGACCGCATGAATCAGAGTACGAACCAAAGTGTTTGTATTTTCCGCCAATGCACTTCGTGATATTCACTTTATTTCACCTCTGTGTTCTTTAATTCTTATTCGCAACCAGCAACGTTGTTCGCTTCTTTAAGTTTGATTCCTTAACCACTGTTATTATTTTTTTTTGTTTCGCTATTTCAGGAGCACCGTCACCTTTCTTTTGTTATTGAAGGGTTCTTCAAGTTCCATTCTTCGTCGACTTTCACTGGGCCTTCCAGCTACGTTCACTTGATCCACTTATGATGTTCTTCTTTCTTTTCTGCTTGTTTCACTCTATTTTCTTCAAGATATAGTGCTATTTTGTTCTTAATTTTAGGTTTCCGACATTCCTGAACGAAACCCCTCGGTACGTTTCCTTACACTTTCATTTCTTGGTTATCATTTTTTTCTCATCGTAGCCCTAGTGGAAGCATTCTCAAAAATTGGATTACAATATCGATGGGTCCAGCAGTTTGGACGCGAACGTCGGTGGTTGAACGAGTTGGTTTCGGAACTTATTCGCTCCGAGGAATACACGCAGTGTGCGCGAGTGGGAGACTTCGTGGTTCCCCGGCTCACTCGCTGAAGTTTGTTCGCGAACGTAAACGAACGCATAAACGCACATATACGAAGCACAAAATGTGAATGATGAAGACGCCATTGAAGACGAAAAAAAAATGGTGTCGCTTCAATGATGGGGATCAGAGGGTTGGGATAGGTCGCGTCTAGATTGGATGCCAATCTTGAGGCAGCTCACCGACAGTCTCTTTAAGAGCTCATCTTACTCATCGCTTACGACGTACACGGAAAGGGCTTAACTGCGCAGCCCTAGATACGCAAACCTGCCCCTCTTTACACATTTGATGTATTTTTTTAATCTTGCAGCAACCCTGTTAGAACTTTCCGTTCTCTTTTACGCCATATTCTTCAAACCGATTGCAGGGTAGCATACCGAATCCTATCGTCTGGTTAACCGCCCTGCCATCTTTTTTACAGCGAAAGCTGTTACAAGATCACAATTCAGGTCACGCGCAGTTTTCTTTCGCCACCACCGCTTCCGCCGGTGTCTGTAACCACATCGCTGGAAATAAAAAAAAAGCCCCTAGCACTAAAGAAACACTGGGGCTTGAAACCCGGGTCTGCTGGGTGCCAGCCCAGTATTCTACAACTGCGCAATGCCGGTGCTTGTGACGTTGTTGGCAAAACTATCACCACTTAGCTACGCTGTTTTTTTTTCTTCACTGCCTTAGTGACTTGTTGGCAAACTTGCCTTAGACAGGCCTCATGTCGTGAAAGCAATCAAGTCAATACAACTTATAAAGCGTTTTAAATAAGCGAAAGAACAACCAGTCGTCACACAATGTGAATAGAGAAACGAGTGGGCCGTCCAATGCTCCAACCCATTGCAAAAGCTTGTTCGTGTTCCCTTATTAACTGTGGCGCGTACCAACTTCAGCCATAATTCGTCGTCAACGTCAGCCACTGCATGAAAAGTTGGCACAAAATTCCCTGCAAGTGTTTAGTGGGTACCACGCTTCTCAGAAGAATGGCGAAATATAAACTAAAATAAATGACAAAATATAGCATAGCGAATGCCAGCCTACTACCCATATGTTTATTAATAATGCCCTAGTAAGTATCAAGCAAGTGTGCTTGCAGTAGTTGCCGAATGAGCACATGTTTTGAAAAGGCTCTGAAAGTGCTGTGACTGTGCTGCGCTTTCCGCGGAGACCTGGCGTTTGCTCCTCTTTTCTCTCTTTTTCTTTGCCAATTATGTCTATACGTCGCCAAACAGTTGAATTATATTACGAAGAGTCACCTGGTTCGATTTCAGCATCGTTACCGTATCGGAAAAAAAAAAGAATGGTGGGCATGGTGTAAACCACCACCCACCATTATAGTAGATTAATGTAGTGGGTGAATGGTGGGAAACGCCCACCATGGCGCATGGTGGTATATGGTGGGTGCTGCAGTGCCGGCAGCGCTTGAGCGCGAATTAGCGTCAGGATCGCCGTGACAAGCTGCCACAAAAAATAAAAAAGAATTCTATAAAAACGGTATAAAAAAACACCCGTCCCGTAAAAAAAAAAAAAGCGTGCCATGGAGGATCGAACGTGCAACCTTTTGATTCCTATCTGGAGACACTATACCACTGCGCCATACCATTTTTTTTCTTTATTTCCGGTAAACTTCACAAACGGGTTGCTACACTTAATATATTACAATTCACAACAAACAATACAAAAAACTGAGCCCGTCAAGCATTACTATAACACATCACGTTCTAGAATTCCTTCATGGTCAGTAGGGCTTCTACCCTTTCTACCCATAAAGGTACACATTCGTCTGTTCTTACTACCTCGAGTAATCTTGAGATGCTTTCTTTAAAATACTCTCTTGCTGGTCTTCTGTCTGGGTCACAATGAACTCCAGCCATCTAGAGCGCCATATACTGTGCAAGGCAGTCATCATAATAAAATCGGAAGGTAATCCATCCTTGTTCTCTATGTCCAAATACCTGATCCCATAAGGATCTAACGGGAACTCTTTTTTTATTGTCCTTTGTAATACGTCCCAAAAATAAACTCCTTCCTAACAGTGCAGAAAAACATGGTCAATAGTTCCCGGTTTCTTGCAGATTAGACAGTGAGATCCCCAAGGCATATAAAACCCACGCTCCTCTAGGAAGGCTCTTACAGGAAGTGTTCCAGTGTGTAATTTGAAAAAAAAAAAACGTTTTCGCACTTGGAGCTGCTGGCATTTTTTAACTCGTTTAAGTACATTCTGACCCTTGCGTGCTGTATATAGCGCTCTATACAATGGGATGGGGAGCATCGTGTCACATAAATCTTTGTACAGTTTTTTCTTTCCAACAGACCACAGGTAGTCAGTTGAAAAACGAACACACAAATCCCGCACGCTGGCCACAACTTCCTTCATGTATCCTTGCACAGCCCCTGTGGTAACATGAGTACTCACAACAAACTCGGGCAACAGTCTACTTAGTCTTGTTTGACACACTGTTAGTAGGAAAGGATCTCTTGTCTCGCGAAAAAAGAAAAACCAATTTACTAACTGCTTGATAAATAGATGTCCTAGCCCAAGGCCTCCACACTTCACCCGTCTAAACAAATTCGTGCGACTGAAACTTTCCCAGTTAGAACCCCACACAAATACTGCAAACACCCGATGTAATTTTTGCACATTGACCCGGGAACAGTACAGCACTTGCATCACATATCACAGCTTAGACACAAAAAACCAGTTGCATGCAGTAGCCCTAGCAAACATGGACAGATAGGTTGCATTCCACCTATTCGCTTTCTCTTTAATTTCTTTCGTTTGCTGTGTCCAATATTCATCAGTACTTTTGTATGACTCGAGCGGTACTCCGAGATAATTAACTGGCGTTCTTGTCCATTTAATGGCTGCTGCGAAATTGTGGGGTTGAAGGCCAATATCCATGCCAGAAGCCGTGGCATTTACCCCAGTTTATGTGGCTTCCTGTAACTTCGGCGAAAGATTTAGAAACTCTGATTGATTCTTCAATACCTTCATAGGAAGAGCTACAAATCGCAACATCATCAGCGTATGCGAGTAGTTTGACCTCTGAAGATTGTACGACTCTAAACCCATTAATGATGTCATTCTGCAATATCGACCGACATAAAGTTTCAATATATATGCAAAACAAAAGTGGACTAACAGGGTAACCTTGACGCACTGAGTGCTCAATTCTAATGGGGGGGGGGGGCAATGTCTTGTTAATAATTAGTCTCGTACTACCATTCCGGTATGCCATGGCTACTCCATCAATAATTATCTTACCAACATTAATGTGCTTCAATACTGCAAACAAAAGAGCGTGGGCAACGCAATCAAACGCTTTCTCCAGATCCAGCTGGAGTATGGCCACACGAGCTTGACTGGTGTCAACACATTCGAGCACGGATCGCATTTTATGAACATTTGTAGCTATGGACCGACCTTTGATTCCACACGTTTGGTGTGGACTGACGATATCTTTTATTACTGACTGAAGTCTAGCTGCCAAAATTTTCATTAATATTTTGTAGTCTACGTTTGTCAGTGCGATTGGCCTTTACGCTGTGACGTGCCTGAGCATTTCAACCTCGTCTGTTTTCGGAATCAGAACGGTACGCGATTCACCAAAGGATGGTGGTAATTTCTTTTCCTGATATTCCTCATTAAAAACTCCCGCAAGTATTGAAGACAATTCACTTTTAAAACATTTGTACCACTTGGCACAAAGACCATCTGGTCCTGGAGATTTCCCGGGATTTAACTTATCAATCGCCCGTTCAACTTCAGATGCAGATATAGATAATTCCAAAGCGTTTTTCACTTCCTCACTCACTTGCGGCATGCGTCCTAAATATTCTTCTTTAAATCTTTCTAGGTTTACCTGTCTACACACAAAAAGGTTTTCAAAATGACTTGAAAATACGGATAAAATGCTGTCCGTATCGGTTACTTCGTGACCGTCCTTCTCTATTTTTTCGATATGATTCCGTCGAGCGTTCGTTTTCTCCACCCCTAACGCTCTTTTGGTTGGCGTCTCTCCAGCCGCTAAAGCCTCAGCCCTAGCACGGACGAGTGCACCGCGGTAGCGTTCCTCGTCAAACAGAGCAAGTTTCTGCTTAATATTGCGTATGTCAATTTTATACTCTCCCGGTTGTTTGCACTCCAAGTCTATTAGTCTTTCCAAAGTCTTTCGAAGTTCTTTTTCTTTCTTTTTCCTTTCGTAACTCAATGCGCAAGAACGATCAATAGCTTTTATTTTTGTTCGCTGCTTGAACTCTTCCCATTGCTCTGCAAGTTTAACTTCATCATCCATTTTTATTTCATTGATACAGTTCATTACCTTATCTAAGAAATATTCGTCAGTGATCAAAGTGGAATTCATCTTCCACAGCTCCCATGAGAAAGTTCCACCTTTTGTTTTCTCTCCCATATCACATTTAACTAAACAAGGATCACTGAAGTGTATTGGGTAGACAGCATATGTCTTACAGTGGGCTATTAATTCAAGCGACACATAAATGCGATCAAGACGCGCATGGCTATTCCCCTGAAAATGTGTGAAACGCACATCCCGCGTTCCCTCCATACAGCTGCCCACGTCTTCTAACTCGAATTCAGTAACTACGTCGCTAGCGTCTTACTACTTTTATCGTAAATGGCGCGTCCGTTTGCTCAATCTCGCCCGTTGAGGACGCAGTTAAAATCACCCAGTAATACATATTTCCTTTCCAAAGTGAAGTGCTGCTTTAGGCTTGAAAAAAAATTTGATCGCTCCTTGCAAATAGTTGGTGCATAAATACATACTATACGCCACTGACATTCATTGAATACAAAATCACAGGAAACCAATCTACCAGACGGGCAAGAAAAGGTATCTTGCACTACCAGACCCGGTAACTTCTTAATGAACAAAACACAGCCTGCAGAAGTGCCTATTGCTTGAGTTACAATTGCGTAGTAACGCGCCGTAAACCTCAGCACCATGCCCCGGGTCTCTTCTTCACCATCTACTTTTGTTTCTTGTACAGCTAGTATATCTAGATCATGATCCACGAGCAGCCTGTAGACTTGGCTCTGTTTCCGCTTGGCGGCAAGACCTCGAACATTTAACGTTGCCACTCTAAGTTTAGGTGAAAAAGCCATGTCTACACAATGAAGAAGTTAGCCCGGGGCGTGATGCTTACCTTCAGCGTCTAGCATAGACGCTAGACATCTTCGGAACCTCCAGGTAGACCCATGCCACTGGAGGGCAAAGGTGGCCAGTGTTTGTCCAATGTCGGGCTGGGACGCAGCCTTGTGCTGCTGCGTCTGAACGAAGTCGCCTTCGCAGGTGGCCCCTCTTCATGCTTTTCACTGGGCACCTCACGCCATCCTGCTGACTGCTCGTGGGGTCATTTGCTTGACGTCCCACCACTGATACTCTCGCACGACACTGGAAGTTCGTTTAATACCACCGGCTCCGGCACCTTCAATGGAGTGCTTGTGAAGCCTTCTTCGGTTTGGCCGGCTGGCTCTTGAGTAACCTCCCCGGATTCTATGTCTGCTTGGACTGTTGGTTCATCACCACCAGTCGGTGTGGCAGTACCTGTTGAAGCTTCCGGGTTCACCACGTCGCCTGCACCTTTCGCCGCGTCTTCAGCCTCGGTCACGTCCATCACCAACTCAGCTGTGTCTTCACCTTCAGCTGATCCTACAGTCGATGCGTACGTGCGCATGCACGCGTCTTCGCTTTGGCCAAAACACCGACAACGCGAGCATCGGGGTTTCTTACTCTCTTCTAACATGGCCGGTGCCTTGGCAGCGCAGACACTGCATTGGCCGACCAGGTGCAACCACAAGTGCCAGTTCACCAGCCACCCTGATTTGATGCGGGAGATCTTCAACCTTCACGCCACTCTTGAGCTTAAGAAGCACATTTCGTGTGGTTGATCCCTTGTCGCTGACTCCTTGAACACGCCAATTCTTCCTGGTGACTTGTACGACCTTCCCATAAGTCGCCAACGCCGTTCTCACGTCTTCATCGTTGACACCATGCAGCAGCCAATGAAGACGCAGCCGCACCTGCTGATCCTGGGGGTCTACGATGATGCAGCGTCGACCCTTGACTTTCAGCTCTTTCACGTCCAGCAAGCGTCTCGTAGCGTCCGCGTTGTTCATGGTGACTGCCCAGATATGATTTATCTGGTAGGCCCCCAGTGTCAACACCTCCGGCAGTAGTCCTGTAGGTCCGAGCGCGTCTCGGAAATCTTCTACTCGATACGGTCTGCCACGCACATCACCGCGTAAAAACAGTGTTTTGCGCGACGCATCCCTTGGGCAGTGGTGGCCAAATAATCTCGTATCCTGCGTCTTGGTCTTCGGTCATCCTGTTACCGCGGCTAGTTTACGCCGCAAACGCCGCTCCAACGAAGCACATGATTCTTGCGTCCGACGCGCGTGAGTGCCGACGAAAGAATGGACTACGCCATACCAACATGAGGTTAGTTGGGTGTTAAATAGTTAGTTCTGATACAAATCTACAGTTCAACTTCAGTTATGTTTGTCGTGTACACAACATAGACGAGATCTGCACCTGCTACTAAAAGTTGCACATTTATTAAACACAAGCAACTGCTGCCTAGAACGATTGCCACTGTGTTAATGGCACCAGTGCTATTTTTTTACAATTCACAACTGCAAAAAAAAAAAAACCAAGTGGACTGGGGAGCAGCCACAGTTTACCGGCGGGGTCTGCCAAGTTTAATATCCGCTTCGCGCTCGTTCTAAAGGGCGACATCTGCTCACGCTTTATGACGCTTCTAGGCTCATTCCATAGATACGCCCGCCTAATTTATTTGTTGAGTATTGGGATGCTTAACGCGCAATGTAGAGGGTGGTCGTGCCAGGGCAATGCTGTAGCTCTTTCACTAAAGCAACAACTACATAACGGCTTGGCCGAAACGAATGCAGTGTGCCGGAAACATTACGCAATCCTATTGGTATTACGCTATTACGCTATCCCCAAGCATACGAATTGTCACGTCTGAGTTCTCGCACAAAAGCTAGGGAAGTGCCGGCGAGTGCGACCGGCGGCTGTCGGTGAGAAGCGAGTACGTTCTCTGCGAGTGCTTGAATCGCGTCGCATCGATATTTTTTGTTTCTTGAGCAGACATCACACACAATGAAAAATTCTTCATTTAGGTTAATTGATGTTATGGCTGTGCTGTATTGTCATTCTTAATCGTCCAAATTGTGTATTCTGAAACCCGGAAGGACGGATAACACAATCGTACGGGCTCGGTCGGTAGGCCTAACCTTTGGTGGAAATCATGGTGGTAGAACATGTAGTCTACAGATCCCAGCTTTGTACACTATATAAATTGCCCGTCAATGTAAGCCCACCCATCATCTGCTTACTGCTTCCCAGCATTATCGTAATGGTGGGCAGAGCTTCTCAGCTTGGTACACCATGTGGCCCACCATAACAAGCAGTACTCATCATCTGCTTAGTGCTTCCCAGCATTATCGCAATGGTGGGAAGAGTTTCTCAGCTTGGTACACCATGTGGCCCACCATAATAAGCACCACCCACCATATGCTTAGGGCTCCCAAGCATTACCGCAATAGTGGGGATAGTGTCCCATTATTGCCCACTATCTAGCCTCTGGTTTCCACCATCATTTCCACTTTACCCGTCATCTGTACACCATTCCACCCAGTATGTCCCGGCATACCCACCATATTTTCCACTGCGTTCCACCATATCCATGATAATTTCCACCATGCCCGCTATTATTTCCACTACGCGCACCATGTTTTCCAGTATCCACCATGACAATTTTTCCGATAGGGTATACTGTATACTTGTCTTAAACATACATATCTGAAACGTTGTAAGGGCGGTCAGAATTTTTCTTTTATTTTGATAACATGCTAAATCTTATTTCTTGCGTATTGAGGTTCAAGTGTTTGTGTGATATTAAAAAAAGTCTTTCGTTCTGATTTGTGAAGTATTCTTTTTAAAGATGAAATGAAGAGAAAATTGTGTGCGTCTACTTTTCTTCAGATACTTTCGGTACCCACGTGGACCGGTACCATACTGAATACAAAGTTTCTTCTCTGTATCACATGCGACGTTCATTGTGCTTCTCCTTCCGCTTGAATTCGTAAACAAACAAAAATTCGCCACTGATGCAGCCATTTCACTGAAGAGCCACTCAGCGAAATTGAAGGCAGATCGTCTTACTTGACACCATCAAAACGCAAATGTGGTGCTGAAATGTATAACAGCGCATACGAGGCCTAGCTTGTAGTCTCTGCAACACTCTCGTCCTGTTTTCCGGTTTAAACCTAGCGAACAGCAAGAAGTCTTTGTAACTGATTACCGAGAGTGGCGTTCAAATTTCGGCCCGAAAATACACTTGAGTTTCATTTCACGAGTTTCATATCGCATGTCATCACCGAAGGAAACGAAATTCTAAAAAACCGCACTGATCCATAAAAAAAACTTTGTGCTTAAAATCTTGTTCCAATCCACGGCGTGGAGTTGGTTGAAAAGCGAGGCTGATCTTATGGACAAGTGTGACGTATACTTTAACTGAGCAATGCAGTACATGATATGATTCATAGCAGGACGATTAAATGTTGTATATATGTCCGTAATAGCTTTGTGATGCGGCCTTCTTGAACCTCGCTGGTCTGCTTTTTCTTTTACGTGTGAAAGTTCACTGACAAATTTTCCTGTGTTACATTCTACAATTGCCGCAACTCTTCATTGCCTCGCCTCTCAAGATATTTTGATGCCCGTTTGCCTCTTTCCCCTGTTCTATGGCTCAATGCTTGGATTAAATTAGAGTGAAGACAGAGTTGGTGTTACAACCGCAGATAGTAAATGCTAACTACCAAGCATCGGTACAAACAAGTCCCAGTAGTATAGGCACGGTGTGGCCGGAGGAGAAGGGTGTAAGCCTTCACGATTTCAGGGAGAAAGTCGAAGGTAACCCACTTGTGGGTGGGGGGTGCTGAGAGATTACTGAAAACAATGTGGATCATTGAGAATATGCAGTATAATATGAGAGATCAACAAGCCGTCTGAAAGCGACAACGGCTGTGTGTTTCGAAAATAAATTAGTGTGACTTGCAATAGTGGCCCAAGGCTACAAACATAGTGGAACTGATCAGCACTCAACCGGGTTGTGCTTTTACGACGTTGCGCTTCATTCTGGCGAGGTTCGCAAGTTGATAGTATATTGAAAAGTATTTGGCGAGGCATTAACAAATCACTCTTTGGTATTTACGAGGTTTGGCTGCGTTCTAGAGAAAAATAAATAAAGGAAGAGACAGGGAGATTAACCTAGAAGAACTGGTTTGTTACCCTGTACAGGGATGGCGAAACAAGGCTCGGAAAGAGGATAAAAATAGACACATATAAAATGAATTAGGATAAAACTCACACGCACTTAATTGATTGCATGAGCCTATATTCAGTTTCAGCCTTAGTGGGTTCCCCCTCTCCCTCATTAGGAGGGCTGGTGAGTTTATCCAAGTGTTCACAAGTGTTGAAAAGTGGGCGAGTTCGTTCTTCCTACTTGTAATAGGCTCGAAGCGCAGCTCTCTTCCGAGGTTGTTGTACATTACTTTCGTTTTCTGCAGAATAATTTTAAGACCCACCTTTCTGCTTTCCTTGTGTAACTCTGTAATCATGAGTCGCAATTCATCCCCTGAGTTACTCAGCAATGCAATGTCATCAGCGAAGAGAAGGTTACTAAGGTACTCTTCATTAACTCTTATGCCTAACTGTTCACATTCCAGTACTCTGAAAACTTGCTGTAAGCAAGCAGTAAATAGCGTTGGGGAGATGCTATTCTCCTGCCATTCTATTCTATTCTTGATTAGTATTCTGTTGCTTTCTTTATGAAGCAATATGGTAGCAGTTGATCCCCTGTAGATTTCTTCCAGGATGTTTATATATACTTCATCCACGCCCTGAATCCTCAGTGCCTGCATGACTGCTGATATTTATGCTGAATCAAACGCATTCTCGTAATCTATGAAGGGTATGTATAGTGGTTGGCTATGTTCTGAGCATTTCTCTATTACCTGATTGATAGTATGAATGTGGTCAATTGTTAAGTAGCCTGTTCGAAATCCCGCTTGTTTCTTTGGTTGATTGAATTCTAATGTTTTCTTAACTCTGTTAGCAATTACCTTTGTATATAGCTTGTATACTACGGAGAGCAGGCTGATCGGCCTGTAATTCTTCAAGTCCTTGTCATCTCCTTTCTTATGTATTAAGATGATGTTATCGTTCTTCCAAGATTCTGGTGCCTTTCCCGTCAGCAGACACCTCGTAAACAGGGTGGCTAGTTTTTCTAACACAATCTGTCCTCCATCTTTCAGCAGATCTGATGTTACCTGATCCTCACCAGCAGCTTTATTTCTTTGCATGCTCTCCAAGGCTTTTCTCACTTCTTCTATCATTACTAGTGGGGTGTCATCTGGGTTACTGCTAGTTTTTATAGTATTAAGGTCGGGGTTGTACCGGCTACTGTACATGTCTCGGTAAAACTTTTCCGCCAGTTTAATTATCCTATTCATATTGGCAGTTATTTTGCCTTCTTTGTCCCTTAGTGCATACATCCGATTTCTGCCTATCGCAAATTTCCTCTTGACTGGTTTGACGCTTCCTCCGTTTTTCCGAGCGTGTTCAATTCTCTCCATGTTATACATTCTTACATATTGTACCTTACGCTTATCAATCAACTTCTAAAGCTCTGCCAGTTCTATTTTTTCTGCTGTACTTGAGACTTCCATGCTTTGACGCTTTTTATTGAGGTTCTTCGTCTCCTGGGATTGCTTGCCAGTGTTCTGCCTAAGTATCGTACCTCCAACTTCCACTGCACACTCCGTAATGATACTCGTGAGATTATCATTCATTGCGTCAAGGCTAAGGCTGGTTTCCTCGATAAGTGCCGAGTACCTGTTCTGAAGTGAGACCCTGAATTCTCCTACTTCCCTCTCAGTGCTAGCTCATTGATTGGCTTCTTCTCGGAAGGGAGCAGCGCTTCGAGATTGGTAATAGTGCAGTTCAAGTCGTAAATGACTATGTCTACTTAGGGCAGGTAATATCCGCTGAGCCAAACCACGAGATTAAAGAAACTAGAAGAATAAGAATGGGGTGGAGCACATTTGGGAAGCACTCTCAAATCATGACAGGTAGAATTATCCCTCAAGAGGAAGGTATATAACAGCTGCATCATGCCGGTACTTTGCTATGGAGCAGAAACCTGGGGACTTACAAAGAGGGTTCAGCTTAAATTGACGACGACGCAGCGAGCAATGGAAAGAAAAATGGTAGGTGTAACCTTAAGAGACAAGAAGAGAGCAGAGTGGATTAGGGAACAAACGGGGTTAAAGATATCATAGTTGAAATCAAGAAGAAGAAATGGACATGGACCGGGTATGTAGCGCGTAGACAGGATAACCGTTGGTCATTAAGGGTAACTAACTGGATTTCCAGAGAAGGCATGCGGGTTAGGAGGAGACAAAAGTTTAGGTCAGCAGATCTCAAGAAGTTTGCGAGTATAAAGTGGCAGCAGCAAGCACAGGACCGAGTTGACTGGCGGAACATGGGAGAGGCCTTTGTCCTGCAGTGGACGTAGTCAGGATGGTGATGATGATGATGATGATGATGATGATGATTTGTAATACTAGAGCGCATTGCGGAAAAATAAAAACGGCCCAACAGACCGACACAAGAGGACAGAGCGCTAACTTCCAACAGTTAGAAATTCGCGCTGTGTCCTATTGTGCTGGTCTGCTCAGCCGTTTTTAACCATTGTGCGCTCTAGCAGTTGAAGTAGCCAAATGTTACCGGGTAGTCGTTAGTGAGGTTCAGCTAACCCTGGCAATCAGGCTCAGCAAGTCTGGTTGCGAATAAACTGCGATGTTCCTCTATAGCCTTGTGCCACTATTAGCTACGTTCGGTAATTTTTCACGAGTAACTGACGTCGCTATTCAAGGACGGTAACATCACTCGCTTAGCTACAGATCAAGAAATCAGAGCCAAGTCGTATTCAATCACATTTATTATGCCCTGTTGGCTGCAAAAGCTTGCGGTTACCCAATGCGTGACGCAGAAGCGGAAAACTGCACTGTAGCCTTCACCTACCATCACTGCTGCCACCTACCGTCACACGGCGCAGTTCTGAGACTATAAGCTATGCACTCCGAGATTAGCTCCACCAACACACCGCTGCTAGAGCTAATCGCCGAGGTCATGGCCGATAACCTAGACACCACGTCATGTGGTTGGTAGGTGGCACAGCAGTGCAGCTCTTCGTCGCTCCAACACGCACTTGAAATTCCGCAAAACTTTGTGGCCGACAGCGCATAACTATGAACAATTTTTATTATGTACAACAATTGGTCGTAGTTATCGACGTCGTCCCGGCCATCTTCATTGTCAGAGAACTGGTATCGATTGGCCAATGCAAGGTATCGGCCATGCATTTTGAGCTAGGATGAGCTCAACTAAGGATTTTCTGCAATATCTTCATTATTGATTGATTAACAATTAGCTATCTATTAGTTACAGATTGGCCATTTCGAAGTGTTGGCCAGCTATTTTGGGATAGCAGCATCGCGCACATTGAGAATGTATTGTTGACTGAACAGTTCTTCAGTACCTGTTGAATGGCTATCGAATATCACCCGGCACCAATTGCTAGACTAAACTTAACTAGTCTCAGTGATGTTCCCAAAACTTCGTGAGGGCGTGCTTGACGTCCTGCTTCTTTTTTTCCTTCCTTCTTTCTCGCTTCTTTTCTTTCCTTCTTTCTTTCTATCAGAAGTTGCTGCCCTCTGCGATGCAGTTTTCAGACTGAATAGGCATTAAATCATTCATGTTCTCTGCCACCTTCGTGAGCCCATATAGCTTTCCCGATGTTTAATAATGCCGTAAAATCACTGACAAACTTTGAATTCCCGCATTCATCCTCGAGAACTTTCACTGCCCCGTAACTGGCCCTGTAATGTTAGCACGCAGGTTTTTCAAAGGGGAGTAGAGTGTCATGGCGTCACACATTGGTTATATTCGCGTACCCTGCTTCCTATAATGCCGGGGCGTGAACCACGTGTGCAACTACCTCGCCCTCAAATGCGAAGGCAAGTCCACAGGCCTGAACTGCATCCTAATCTCTTCAAGCAGGTGCTTCTCCTAAACACGCGAGCCCTGTTAGTCATAGATTAGCTTTTTTCAGAGAACACCACGCGTCACTCCGTCGGAAATTATCCTCCGCTTTAGAATAAGCTCACTCGCTAGCTCAGCGCATTGGTTGAACTGAAGGAGGCGCCGCTTTTTTCTAGGACACGCCTTTCAACTTTTGGTACGTTGTGTGTTCACGCTTCATGGTTTCAACAAAAAGGATAAAAAAGGAAAAAAACAAGCTAAGGTACGTGCTGTACGAAGAGGCCCTAACTAAGTCGGTATAACACGTGCATGCACATGTGCTCTCTAAGCTATACGCGATGCACAGCTAGTCCTGTAACTTATCCCCTGGTAACGAGGTAAGTGAATCAAAACGTGTAAATTGTGACTGTGAGAGAGGCGCGAAGAATATAAGCTAGAAAAACAAAAATAATGAAGTTATTCTTCATCTATCAATTTTCCAGCTCAAATAGCACAGTGTCAATTGGTGTACGGAAGATATGGCACTGTTTAACGTGGATGTACCAAAGTTGATGCTTGGAGGTACACGTTCATTTCTATGACCAACGTCTATGACCAATGATTAAACAAAAATTGTGTTAGTTGCTGGTGTTTGTCGTATTACATCCAGGTGGGGCAGGGGTGCGTTTCGGAGCTTCCAGGTTTGCTGTATATTAAACTACAATATACATCTGCAGTTTGGATTATAGTGAACTATATTTTAGATGGACGGTAAGAGCGATGTAAACGCTTGGGCTGTGGTCGCCACATCATGATGTGTTGAGGTGGTTACAAAGTTGCACTTGTATTGAAAACACGCTGAGTGGGACAGACGCGTAGCAACATGCGTTGGAGGTTCTAGTCACGGAGGCCATAGAACGAATGCGTTGCATTACATTACCGTTCCAAGAGAACGATACCACCTCACTGAACAAGAGCACTACGAAAGGGAAGTGTCGAAAATTGGCAGATTTCACGTACAATAGTAATCGATGATATGCGAAACATGAATGAAGAAGGTTGATATGTCACTTTCAAATCAGCACAATATTGCGATGTGGACGTAAATTATGCCGTACAGAACTTCCATATCAAGATTATCACGTTTGGACGTGTTCTTTAACTTCGACATCTATTTTCGTCACGCGATACCAAATTTGGTATATGTGGAGCTAGCGAAACGGCCGTCAGCACGCCATGAGCGTAGCTTGTGGTCAAGTTTTACATGACACGCATGTCAAGATTATCATGTTTGGACGTGTCTTTATTGTCGTCTATTCACGTCACGTGATACCGAATTTTGTATATGTGGGGCTAGCCAAACGACCGCGAGCAGGCTAAGAGCGCAGCATGAAGTATTGTTTTACATGACACGCTTATCTTGATTATCCTGTTCGGACGGGTCATTTACCTTTGAGTCTATTCACATCACGTGATACCAAATTTGGTATATGTGGAGCTATCGAAACAGCCGTGAGCGCGCTATGAGCGTAGCATGTAGTCATGTTCTTACATGACACGCATCTCATGATTATTGTGTTTGTCGCCGTCATATACATTCACCATCCATGCACGTCCCGTAATACCAAATGTGGTGTATGGGAAGCTATCCAAACCACCGCGAGCGCGTCATGAGTGTGGCATATAGCCATGTTCTTACATGACACGCATCTCGTGACTATCATGTTTGCACCAGTCATAAACCTTCGTCATTCATTAACGTTCTGTGATACCAATTTTGGTATATGTAAAGCTAGCGAAACGGCCGCGAGCGCATCATGAGTGGGGCATATAGCAATGTACTTACATGACACGCATGTCATGATTATCATGTTTGCACCCGTCATGGTGCAACATCGTCATCTATACATATCTCGTAATACCTAATTTGGCATAAGCAAAACTAGCGAAATGACTGCCAGCACACCATGTGTGTGGTGTGTAGTCAAGACTTACATGACATGCATGTCATGATTTTCAAGTTAGGGTCTGTCACCTATATTCGCCATGCAGTCGTGCCATATCATACCAGTTTTGCAATGTCGTGTGAACAAAGCCACGGCAAGAGCAGCAATACCATGAAATGTAAATCATGACAATCATGACATACATTTGATGATTTTACTGTTATGACTGGTCGTCTATGTTCTTCATACAGTTATGTTTCGTTGGCGGCTAGATAGATAGATAGATAGATAGATAGATAGATAGATAGATGGATAGATGGATAGATGGATAGATGGATAGATGGATAGATGGATAGATGGATAGATGGATAGATGGATAGATAGATAGATAGATAGATCTGGCATAAAATACATTCAAGTAAAAAAAAAAGACCCGTCGTTTGGAGTCGCTCGCAGTAGTCCCTCTTTGACCTTTCTTATAGTGTTAGACAGATTGCACTGGCTTTGCAGCATGGTACTATAAATGCAGGAGCAAAAGTACTGAGCCTATCTTTTTCTACCTTCTTCGTGAAATCCTTCAACGTGTCAGCAAGTTCAGTAGCAAGTCCAATCAAGGTGATGTTAAAAAGTGTCGGACTGAGAACACTTCCTTGAGGAACACCACGGTGACTGTTATAATGGTCTGTATCTCCATCGCTTGTTGACATATACACGGTACGGTCGCTAAGGTAGCTCACGATCTATGCATACAGTCGTCCGCCGATTTATAGATCCTCAAGCGCATCAAGGATGGCATAATGTAAGACATTACTATAGGCGCATTTAATGTCAAGAAAAACAGCAGCCACTAATCTGCCTCGACATCTTTCCTGTTCAACATCGGAGACCAAGTTGATGACCCCGTCAATGGCTGATCGGCCTCTCCTAAAGCCATTCTTGAACGCAGGAAAGCGATTATTGCTCTCTAAGAGCCACTTTAATCTTGACAATACCATCCTTCCCATGACTTTGCCAATGCAGCTGCTCTAGTTGATCGGCCGGTAAGATGAAAGCTCATTAGGGCACTTTCCCGGTTTAAGCAGTGCGATTATGCGGCTGCACTTTCACTTATCTGGAACATTTCCTGACTACCAGGAGGTGTTGCAGTAAGATAACAGGATCTTCCGTGCTTCTGTATCAAGATGGCGAAGTGCAGCGTACGTAATTCCGTCCGGCCCAGGTGCCGATGAGCGTCGGGAAAGTGAAATTGCAGCGTCCAGTTCCTGCGTTGTAAGAGGCACTTCGAGGCGTTCGTCGAAACACGGGGGCACAGTGGTGGTATGAGTTTGGGTCACAGTGTGAGCGGTAGAAACGACAAGGCTACAGTAGCCCTTGGCTACCTTTAATTCACTCCGACCCTGATGTAGAGCCACCGCACGGAATGGCCAAATTTGTTGTGGAGACTTCGTACCATCCACCAGATTTTAGAGAGAGGCTGTCTTGAGTCCAAAGAACCGCAGAACGACCTTCATAGTTGCCTGTCCAGCTTGTCGAGATGCCGAAGAACGTGTAGTTGAGCTTCACGACAGGCTGAGAGGTCTGACGGTGATCTTCTTCTGAATCCGTTCTGCGCGGCGACGGATAGCACGAAAGGCCTCGTATTGTAAGCCGATAGCTGATCGTTGCAGCGGAACGGTAACTTGTCTTATTGTGTCACGCAGGGACGAAGAAAAGATGTCTTCTACTTCGGATGGTGCAGTAGTGCGTTGACAGCTGGTTTTCACAGATGACTTGAAAAGACGCCATTCTGTCTGATGAACCGCGAGTCTCTATATCCGTGGACCAAGCTGCAGAAGACAGGAGATTCCCGGATACAAATGCAATGTCGAGGCAGCTGCTGTAAGAAGTACTCCGAATGAAAGTGGGCGATCCGTCGTTCAGCACCCTTAATCCAAAATTACACACGAAGTCACACAAATTTCTGCCACAGCCGTTCATTACAGTGCTACCCCAAAGGGGATGATGAGCGTTGAAATCTCCAATGACAATGCGGGGGCTCTGAGCAGCCTGAAGCACAGACCTAAGGTGGGAGCAGTCCATCTTCGCACTTGGGTGGGTGTATCCTTCAATAACTGACAACGTGCGCCTCTTATACTTTATAGTCACGCAAACGTAATCATTCGCTGTATGCGACAGAATGTCATGTCGTACTTACGTCATATCGCGGCGTACACAAACTAGCACCTTGCTTGCGCGGTGATCACTGCGAGACCACAACTGGACGTACCCAGATAAACGGAATGCAGAATCTATGTTTGGTTCGCAGATGACAATAACTGAGTACTGGTATTTCAATACTTTCTGTCTGAAATCAGAGAGACAGCCACGTAAACCACGAGCATTCCACTACATAACAAGCGTCTGCCGCATGCGATCTTCGAACATCGAGGCCATGTTCGCTTACTGAAGAACAACAAGAAGTGGCTACAGCACCTCAAGTAACTGGACAGCAGCTTTAGCCGCCGGAGTGTTTAGACCACTAAGAATCTTGGGCATTGAACCCATGAAATGTCGAAGCATACTCTTGATGTCATTGTTATCCATCTTGTCGTCCTGCTCGCCGCATTCAGCAGCATTATGCGCGGAAGGCGTACACGTGGGTATTGATGGTAAAGAAGGCCACACCAAAGAATTACGGGCCGGTGGCTGGTTGGCTCGTCTATTCATCAGCTGTAAAGGTACGGAAGCACAGACATCTTTATTTCTGGGCGGTAAAAGCAAGCGACGAGAAGGTGAAGCCTGGAGGTTTGATGTCAGTTCTTCAACTCGGTTAGCTCTGCTCCCTCGTTTGCGTCGGTGTCGTGAACGACGTATAGTGCGTCGGACAGCCCTTGCAGCTTCTCTGTGCGTGGAGTGGTCTCCAATCATCTTCTTCATGATAGTTATTTGGCTCCTCATTTCAGGACAGTCCTTTGAGGTTGCGTCGTGGGCGCCCGTGCAGTTAGGACAATTTGTGGCAGCGTTGCAGTTGCCATTGTCATGAGGTCCACCACATCGTTTGCAAGTTACCACATCCTTACAAACTGCACTGACATGCCCGAATTTCAAACATTTAGGACACTGTAGAGGCCTCGGTACATAAGGGCGTACCGGATGACGCATATATCCAACCTTGACGTGAGTACACAACGACTCGGACTCGAACACTACTTTCACACAACGCGACCATCCAAAGCGATGAAAACCAATTACAGGAGCCGTCGAAGAAACCAATTTCTCGAGGCTCGAGTCTGTAATCTCTTCGTCCACATCATAAATGACGCCTATGGTAGTTGCCTTGTCGTACGCGGAAAACGCGCGCACTGGAATGTTTCCCAACTGGACAATGGCCTTTAGCGTGTCCAGTATAGTTGTGTTACTGCTAAACATATCGCATATGGTGCTAAACAATTTTTTGCCAGAATTGTTAGCTAATTGAGGTTTCACATTCGCGGCTACTGAATGATTTTTGGCTTGCATTGCATTGTGCCGCAACTTCTGTTTTTTTCATCATCGTTGTTATTAGACAAATTATTTTTACAGAGAAGCCGTCGATGGCTAGGATACAAGCCTCGTGGCGTCTGTGCCTCCGCGTTTGGCTCTCGCATTGCACCGCTGCGCGTCGACTGAGATAATGCTTCTTGAGATGGCGCTAGTCGTCCATGCTGGAGCACAATGTGCGGGAATGGGGTGCACCTTGAATTGATTGTTACCAAACATGGTGTGTTTTATGAAAGGAGTTTACCTCTCTAGCTTTGCCTATATAAACAAGCATAAGGAAGGTTTCTCTGTGAATTTTTTCAATCAAATACTACACTAATTGATACTTGTCGTGGTTCTTTATTCATCGGATACGTAAGTTGTAGTGATTCTAGAAGGAATATTCCCAGAAGCAATCGTTCACCCGCAGAAGTGATGGACACGAAAAAAAAAGATTCTTTGCGAGCAAATTCTGTATAGTACTTCGTACCTGAGAACACCAGCTGTATGATAAAATAAAAAAAATTACTCACTTCATCAGTACCATATAATTGTAATGTATACTGTGGTGGCTTAGCGGAGGCTGATTCGCGCCGCTTAAAACATCGCCAAGAACGTGTTAACAGCAGATTGCGACTCTTATGAACGCTGAGTGCAGTTGAGTTAGTTTTTCGTGAAGAAACTAGTATGCGTTAAAGGGAATATGGAAGTCTCTACTAAGGCCTACTTTATGACTTACGAGTAAATTTGAAACGAATGTGCTCATCAATTGCTCACGGAGGTTATGACGATTGTCGGTATTTTGATAAACCAAGAGAACAATAACCAAGATATGCCGTGCCGAGAAAGACGAAGGCGTCATGTATGACTGAAGGAACAATGATGAAAAAGTACCTTCCCCCTGGCAACAATGGTGAAAAATAACACGAACCCGCAAACAAACAAAAATAAAGAACGAAGCAAAAGTACATGAGAAATATCTGGCACCAGCGGGGTTTCCGTGAATGGGGGCCAGTGGGGAGGGGTACTTCCGTCGAGGAAGCCTCTCCTTATTACCGGCTCCGCTGTAAATCATAGCCGGGAGCCAATTAAACGCGAGGCGCGTGTGGTGACCTCGCATTTCTCCGCAAGTTGACGCGTGCAGGGATGGCATACGCTCGGCGGGAAGGGCCGCTGCCAGCAGGAATATCACTTGGTGGCGTTGCTGCACCAACGTGTTACTCGCGCAACCGTTGAAGCGCCTCCTTTGGGAAGCGTAGCTCGCGACGCCGGGGACCTTTAGGGACGTTTGGAGGCGCCCCCTGCGGTGGCTGTTACTGATGGTAATAAGGGCACCAGAAGGCGGCCACGTTGTTATGAGCGTGTTTATCACCACGTGCCCTAAACTCGTGGTATCTCCGACAAGCAGACGCCGACTCACGGCTTCGACGTTGCCGTTGGAGTACGAAGGACGGACTGATATTGCGTCGGCGAAAAAGCGAAGGGATCTCTCTTTACATTATTATTTCCTGTTTTAATGTGAAGCATTTGTTGGTGAATTTCGGCGACTATGAAAGTGTCTGTCTATCTATCTATCTATCTATCTATCTATCTATCTATCTATCTATCTATCTATCTATCTATCTATCTATCTATCTATCTATCTATCTATCTATCTATCTATCTATCTATCTATCTATTTGTCTATCTATCTGTCTATCTATCTATCTGTCTGTCTGTGTGTCTACCTATCTATCTATCTGTCTGTCTATCTATCTGTCTGTGTGTCTGTCTGTCTGTGTGTCTGTCTGTCTATCTATCTATCTATCTGTCTGTGTGTCTGTCTGTGTGTCTGTCTGCCTGTCTATCTATCTATCTGTCTGTGTGTCTGTCTGTGTGTCTGTCTGTCTGTCTGTGTGTGTGTGTCTGTGTGTCTGTCTGTCTGTGTGTGTGTCTGTGTGTCTGTCTGTCTGTCTGTGTGTCTGTGTGTCTGTCTGTGTGTGTCTGTGTGTCTGTCTGTCTGTCTGTCTGTCTGTCTGTGTGTCTGTCTGTGTGTGTCTGTCTGTGTGTCTGTCTGCCTGTGTGTCTGTCTGCCTGTGTGTCTGTGTGTCTGTGTGTCTGTGTGTCTGTGTGTCTGTGTGTCTGTCTGCCTGTGTGTCTGTCTGCCTGTGTGTCTGTGTGTCTGTGTGTCTGTGTGTCTGTGTGTCTGTGTGTCTGTCTGTGTGTCTGTCTAAAAGCGGTATGGTGTAACATGAATAACTTGTCATATGAAAACTAGCGACTGCAGAAGCAGTGCTTGGTGTTTTCTCTGGCGTTCAGGTGTACGCGCGCACTTTAGGCGAGTGAACAAGCGGTTTGGAAGGTAAAAAAATTGCAGCATATGCGCGGATTGAATTTTGATGAGGGGGGCGAAGCGTTCGTCCCTCCGTCGGTCTATCAATCTATCTATTTGTCTGTCACGCTAGACACATATCACGCTAGAGTCATATCACGCTAGAGCACACATCGGATGAACTAACGCTTCCATCCACTCATCATCATTCACTCCGTGGATATGCTGACTACGCAGGATGGAAGGACGACCGACCAGGTGATGCTATCAGGAGCTTGGCCCCAAAAAAACGATGCACGTGTGACTTCAGGAGCAGCCGCAAGAAGGGGCAGTGGTGCATTTCGCCGAGCGTTTCGGTGGTTTCTGATTGCGGCTTTACAGTCGCGCGCAACATGAAGGTTATTGCGTGAGCGTCGACCTGCCAAACATACCAGGGGCCTAGCGGCACATTTCACGGCAGTGAAAAGTCAAGATTGTGCATTCTTCTCTCCCTCGTTGGCTGCTGCGTGATACAACAATCACACCCACGATGAACTCTACCCCCTTGCTATCATTTTTAGATGCGGAGCATCTTATACTCGCGCCTTGTAGTGCGCCGTCCGCACCGCTTCTCGAACATTCGACAGCTGACGCGCGCGCATGCGCCGTCGCGCCGTCGCCCACTCTTCCACCATCTGTGCATCCCTTCCTCCTCTACACACCGCGCGCGCTTCACTCCTCCACCATCTGTGCACCCTTCCTCCTCTACACACCGCGTTCGACATCTACAATTCTCCTGATTCTCCAGTGGACGCGCATGTGGCGTCGCGCTTCGAGAACATTCAACAGCTCACAGTGCATGCGCCGTCGTGCTGTATATATACTCAAGGTCGGCGCTCGCTCGCTCAGTTGCCGCTCGTCGG
Organism: Rhipicephalus microplus; assembly: GCF_043290135.1. Lineage (NCBI taxonomy): Eukaryota > Metazoa > Arthropoda > Arachnida > Ixodida > Ixodidae > Rhipicephalus > Rhipicephalus microplus. The sequence continues at coordinate 256,559,892 of NC_134701.1, forward strand.
TTGGTTTGTACGGCGCGTCGACGTCCAAGGTCGCGGTGAAATGAATTCCAACGAATCCACAAACACAATGATCGACGTCCCTTCGACCAGCGCCGCCCTTTCGCATACGTGTGTACGTGTTCACTCATTTAACACCCCCTCCTACAACCACGTTAACTAATTTAGCCATCGACCCAAGTATGTCGCAATTTAACACCCCATTTCACAACCACGTTAACCAATTTAGCCATCGACCCAAGTAAGTCGCACTTTAACACCCCGTTAACCAATTATATGGTCCGCATCCTCCTCAGTGTTCCCCCGAGGGAAGCTGCGGGCAATTTTTTTAGCCTTCCTTTCTTCCCGATCAAGTGTATTTTAGCTGGGCTCTTATTTCCGCAGGCGATTACGAAATCACTGGGAGAGATGTGTTAAGGCTGGTGCTTCACACTGTTTCGTTTAAAGAGCTTTCTTTAAGGAATAGCAAAAAAGTGAGTGGCGCTTGCGTGATACCACCCTCTCCTATAAAGAGTATTCTGGGACGGGGCGCTGTTGTAGTGGTTGTAGTTCTTAATTGATGATCACGTGATAACCTTCAAATTGCGCTCGACTGTGCAGCGGTTACCGCCTACGCTCAGACTTCATGCGAATGTGCTTACGCCGACCTTGCCAGAAGGCGGCTCTTGTTGACGGCTGTTGCCACAGTTGCAGTGGAAGTCGGGTTCCTAATGAATAAAGGTGAGAAAACACGTTATAATACTAAAGGTTTAGACCACCTGAGGTTCTGTGGGTAATTTTCACACGCCCTATTACCTGATGCGTAATCCACGTGGCATAATTAGGCGGGAGTTGAAGGTTTGTTCTTTTAACTGGATCTTAGCCACCTAACGTGACTTGTACCTACTTTCAAGAACCCTCCCGGGCAGAAGCCTCGTCATCTTCTGCTCAAGACCACGCGGGCCAATCCAGCGTCGTCGCAGTGGCAGGCCTGTGTAGGTTGGCTCGTTAGTTTTGAGCGTCAAGGGATGGGCGCGCATTTGCATTTTGAGCTGGGCCCGAGGTGAGGGGGGGGGGGGGGCTGGTCTGAGGAATCAAAATACAGGGTGTTGAGCAAAAGCTAATAAGCATGGAGCACTTTCTTTCTTGTTTTTTTTTTCATGTTGTCTGAAGTAGCAAAGAATTCCGAACATGGTTCCCCGTTTTTCTACCAGTGGCGTGCCAACCTCGAACGTTCGAAATTCACGCTGTGAGCCCCGCCACGGTGGTCTAGTGGCTAAGGTACTCGGCTGCTGACCCGCAGGTCGCGGGATGAAATCCCGGCTTTGGCGGCTGCATTTCCGATGGAGGCGAAAATGTTGTAGGCCCGTGTACTCAGATTTGGGTGCACGTTAAAGAACCCCAGGTGGTCAAAATTTCCTGAGCCCTCCACTATGGCGTCTCTCATAATCATATAGTGGTTTTGGGACGTTAAACCCCACAAATCAATCAATGAATCAAATTCACGCTGTGACGGACTGCCGACCAGTACTAGGCCGCAAACAAGACTTCGATTTTCACTGGTATATCAATTTTCTACTGCCGCGCGGGATTTCGTTCATTGTTATCACGCATAGTACCTATCTCCGGTATGATTGCCATTATTCTACTTTGATAGAATGAAAGCTACGACGGCTTCTTTCGAACTGTGTGAAATTGGGTCGATAACGTTTTTGACGATTACGACTGATTTGACTTATGCTGACAGACGGTTCACGAGACAGGAAAACGTAGGCACTGCTGCCAAAAAAGCGTGCCGCGTTCAAAGTGTACGATGGAAAATATTTGTGCCGAGTAAGAAAATTACCGGGACAAGAGAGGGATGCGTCTTAGGCGTAGCGCTGTGGTTGATCGTTGCCTTCGCAGCAAAAATGTCGCAAAGAGGCTCCTGGCCACACGATTACGTGGTCTGCCACCGCGTTTTCCAACAACTCCAACCAGACCCAACCCTGGATGACTGGAAAATCCTACGAAGTGCTGGGCTGCAGCGTAGATTGTACGAAGTAAAGTACGGTGCGTCCCAGTTCCCGAAGCCCCTGAAGTCCTCTCCACAATCCTAAGTCGAACGGCCGCGCAATGACACTACGCAATAATCCGAAATTCGGAAGCAGGGAGATTTCTCTGATGCAGCTAAAAATCGATACCTGGAAAAAAAGCTTCACTTTTTTCGGAACAAAAAGCGCCATCACGACAATGAATGGACGAAACATGAAGCGATAAACAAATCGCCCCGTTTCTGCGACGAAGACAAAATCAAATTAAACAACACACACACGCACACATGCGGACTCACTGAATATAGTGACTCTCTAACAAAACGCAAAAAAAAAACGGAAATCGAAAATTTGGCGTTTTGTGCGATATACGATGGGCGAACGTTATTCATTGAGGACCGAAAGTAGCTTTGGGAAGGCGGAAACTGAAATCACATTTAAACGGCTGGCTGGCTCTGTTTTGTGTCAGTCACCTTTTAAACAAGTACATTCAATCCGAACCTCTAGGCTTCATTGTTCAGCTGGAGACTTATAATGAAGTGATCGAAGGCAAGGTAATAAAAAATAAACGCCTATACTTGGCACTGTAATTCTATAAGTAGCAGCAGCGACAGCCTGAAGATTATTTTGGAACTATACCTCGCTAAAAGAAGAATGATGACAAAAGGCGGTAGTAAAGTGCAGTAATCATTACGTGTCACTAGTAGTAGCACTGAGTATCGTCATGAATGTTTACCGGCTCTACGGATGTAGTGCAATTTTCAGATTTAACAGCTGTTTTTCACACTTTTACTACCTGTGTTATTGCTTTAATCCTTATCCGAGGATTACAGTTTCAGCACTTTTAACCGGTACACAATGCTGATATATCTATAAGAACGAATAGAATAAACCAAACTAAAGCAAAATACTTAGTCATTCCTGTAGAACAAAACGCAGTTCATTATAAATAAGGCACAAAAAAAAGCTAGCAAATCTAGCTTCTTTTTTTTAATGTTCGATCAGCACATTTTTTTTTCGAGCTCCATCGCAGCTTCACTTTTTTTTCAAACTTCAGTTGTAGGGCCCGCCATTTTTCTTTCATCATGCAAACACCTAAGTTAAAGAACGAACGCTTTTTACGCAGCTATTTTTTTTTTCTTGCTATATCGAAACATGTCAGGGGAGTTTCGAAATTTTAGAAGCTCTTGGGCTTGGTGCCCATTCTTTTCATGGAACTCAATTAGACTTGATTACGGCATTTCCTCTGAGAGTAATAAACTTTGCGCCTATGATACAGTGACGTAGGCGCACACGGGCAGAATGATTTGTTTCACTAGTTGAAAGAAAGAAAAAAAAATATTCTGCACAATGGCGCTTATGTCACGACCCATTTCTTCAACAAGAAAAAAAAGGTGAAGAAAAAAATGTCCAAAATTTTTTGAAGCTTCATGTCCCAAATTTTTTGAAGCTTCGATTGCTTTTTTTAGTGATTTGAGTTTTTAGTGGTCATCCAACCATGCACACACAGAAAAGAAAGCAACCAAGGAACCTCCGAATAAAAAACATGACGTCTCTTTTGAGTTATGCCTTAGATGACTAATAACTACATGGCGTTGGTTCTCGAATCGGCATCGCTAATACGCATCGATGCTACTATTATTTATATTTCACATTCACAATAATTAATGATTAAAGGGCAAAAGTACAGCGAAGCTTCGTGTTGCTATCGGGGCTTCGGTTGTTAATAGCGTTTTTCACTTTTAGCCGGTGATATATTGTACAAAATGTCGGTCCTAAGGGGCAATAGTTTCGCTTTCTATCAGTTGCTCTACCGGAACAGTCGTCAACGTCTTCACCGTTTCAATAAAATATAGGTAGGTCAATGATAAATTGTGCCGATGGCACAAACGCTATAATGGGGGAGGGGGAGGGGAGACAACAAAAGCCTATCGTCGGGCACCTGAAAGCACGTGACGAAGTTCATTCATAACTATACATGAGTGAATGTAGTTTAGAGTTACAGCTTCCGGTGTTTTTTTTTTTTCACGCCACCTTTGTAACATATGCTGTCTGTATTATTTATTTACCTCATTTTACTAAGTAAACGCAGCTGCGACTAGTCGTCATAAGTTCGTAGCCATTTTTAAAATCTGCATCTTTAAATCTTCATCATCCCCTTATACAGTGTAGGGTAGCATACCGGTCCTTTTAGGCTGGTTAACATCCCTGCCTTTCCATTATTTCCCGTTCCTTCCTCCCCAAACATGAATATTGTCATGTATCTTGTAAATAGTTATGTGTATACATACAACGCCTCCGAGGCGTTGATACATAGTACACGACTGTGTAACATGAATTCTCTAATATATGATACATCCTAGCGGATATTTGTGAGACGGTAGGAAATCTCAGCTACGAATTGATATTTCAAGTGGATTCCAAGGGAAGGTAAATGTACAAGGAGAAGACAAAGTTCAGTGGGCGGATTAAACTAAGAAGTTTGCGGGTACACCCCAGCAGCAGTGGGTACAGGGCCAGATTGATTGGCGGAACTTGGGAGAGGCCTTCGCCCTGCAAAGGGTGCAGCCAGACTGATTATGATGATGATGATGTTGATAATGCCCAAGTGATATGCGTCCCGTAGACAGCCAGGTAAATGTGTGGTAAGCGGCATCAAGCTCGTTCGCCGGTGGCATGGCGTATTTCCATATCTAAAAGAGCAACGAAAGAATTCCGGGTGGCCGTCACATGCTGAAGAGTCAAGTGGACAGAGCAGAAACGTCACGTTTGACGTCATTGATAGATTGGCACGTCACTGTCAACCCTGGTTATAGCAGCGGTGATGCTGGGAAAATAGTGAGAAACGCTACGCAGCACTGCGTGAGTTTCCGGCTCCCCAGTGACGCGGATCAGCCGCTGACGTTGCAAAAATAACTACAGCTATGCAGCGCCAGGCCGAGCTTTCCATTTTGTTTAACGGGTACAGTGGTGATATGAGGTCATGCGCGAGGTTTATGCTAAGGTCACAGGATTATTTTACGCGGAATGACGCCCGAAAGTTGCACCCTCATGCTCTTTAGAATATGTAAACGTAGGTTGTGGAAAGGGAAGTGTATGATTAAGTGAAGTGAAAGAGTGTTATATTGTTTGTCTACTTTTAATTTTGTCGACGTAGGACGTGGTTATTCTGATATTGCAGAGACATACGTCTTTGTCCTTCTGTGAGCTCAAACTTAGCTCAAGTTTGATGATGATGACAATAGAGATCACGTCGACAAGAACTATAGAAGCAGGTGGCAGGAAATGGCTAAAATGAAGAGCTGACTGATTGCTCACTACAATACAGCCACGTTGAATGCAGTCTTCAATACAGACCACTTATACATACCGTAGCCTTTACGTTTACACAATGCTCGTCGCTAAGAGCTTATTGAAACTGGAGTGCTTATTGAACTCGCCACCAACTAACTGCAGTCATAATAGGTCGTCGTCACAATTAGGCTGCAGCACATAGTGGAAAATATTCTGTTATTGCTTGACGCCTTAAATGCTCACTGACGCGCGTGCCTCAATCCCTTGAAATTTTCAAGCCTGGCACACTTTTGTCCAATCGCGGTTATCAGTGCCCGCGAAAGGCACAGGTGTCCACCATATGTTCTTTTAAATGTGGAATTCCGTGGAAGCTATAGCGGGTAAAGGAACACCTGCTTTCACGCTCAGCTTTCATCTGAGGTTCAAGAAGACCGTGTGACGCGTTTAACAACCGAAAAATTATCTAGGTAATGCGCGTGAATATTTGCGAGCATGCGCAAAACAGTTACGTGCTCCCCCAATATCACTGCCCCCCTCCCTCTCTGCCCCGCCGTGGTGGTCTAGTGGCTAAGGTACTCGGCTGCTGACCCACAGGTCGCGGGATCGAATCGCGGCTGCGGCGGCTGCAATTTCGATGGAGGCGGAAATGTTGTAGGCCCGTGTGCTCCGATTTGGGTGCACGTTAAAGAACCCCAGGTGGTTGAAACTTCTGGAGCCCTCCACTATGGCGCGTCTCATAATGATATGGTGGTTTTGGGACGTTAAACACATAACCCTCCCTTGTTTCTTCTGTCTTCCCAGCACTGAAGCCACACAATTAAGCACACAATTTTGCTCATGAACCGTGTGTAGTCAAGTGGATCCGTGAAAGCTTGTCGCATTCAAAGTGGTCACCATTAACTTCCGGACCGGACGACATTAACGACAAATGACGAGCAGGAGGGGAAGTGTATTCTTAGCAGTACTGCTTGGAATGCGAGTTAAGTGAGATCAGTAATGTCCTGTTAGCCGAAACCTTGCACTATAACGCGAGAATCAAAAGAACGCCTTAGGTCGACGTCCCATGCTCTCTCAAATGTCTCCCAAACTTCAAGACTCGACCACAGAAGCCTGCACTTCCGGGTGAGCATCAACACAACGAGCCAGCAAGCAAAAAAAAAAAAACTAGGAAATAGTTATTATATTTTTTGTTGGTGGGGGGACTGGATGCTTTTCATCCGCCGCCTGCTTTCAGGGGCAAGGTATGCACACAGTCTACCACACACTCACGAAGCTTCAGTCTTGCGCAAAGTACGGGACCATTGCCATTGAATTTGAACGAGGGATAGCTGTTGGGCGGACAAGGTGCAAGCACCATACAGTGTCGTGGTTCCGGGAGGCAACAAGTCATTCAATAGTATAAGGCAACGGAAAACGCGCGACAGCTTGCTGCGAACCACAGACAGGTTAAACGGCGCATTGTATTTTCGCAGCGCCGGTGTCGCTATTAGTGTCGGATACAGCTACTACACAGTTCATCTCCACGTCGTCGTATTCTGCACACATCTGGTGTTTACTAATTGAAAGACAGAGAGAGAGAGAGAAAAAAAAAACAGCAGTACAGCAAAGGAAGTAAATACCACAACGAAGCATGTGGCGTGCTAATTGGGGCAGAACGTAAAATTTACGGCATGGTTGGGGTCCTATAAAATCCCTGAAATGAAGCACCGGTGGCTCAAAAGGGCTCCGATCCGCCACCAGGGGAGGCGGTAGTGGCGGTAAAACTTTTTTGTACATTTAGAAGCAACTTTCAGGCACTTCACACTGCTTTATTTGCTCTTTCTAACTTTCTTTGGATGGTACTGAAGCAAGGTCAAAACGCTTTCCTCCCACGGCAGCAATTTTCCAGCCCACAAAACAATAACGCCCCGCAACAGTTACATACGTCACGAGCAAGCAGCGCTGAAAACATGGCTGATACTCCTGTCATAGGAATCGGTAGAATACGAAAGTGAAATGTCTCTTCACAGATGCAACTCATCGTTTATTGAGCATTGTTTTGCCCTAAAGGCTAAGAAACGAATGCTATAGCAACCAAGGAGGTTAAAAAAATTGCTGGAGTGGAAATTGTTGCTCACGAGTGTAGCCATGCCAATCGTAAGATGGCGGCTGCGTCAGCCATCGTACTAAGGGGCATGATGAGGTGTTGGTGTTTGGCGATTAAGAAAGGGAAGTTTATTGTACACATAACTTGTACGTAAACAAAAGATCGAATACAAGTAAAGACAGTGTATACATCTTACAAATAAGCACCAAAATCTAATTGATTACTGGGTATCCAAATGTTACAAGTGAAATAAAAATGAAAGTGAATCAAGTTAATCACGTTTGACAGAATATAGAAGGAACGTTTTGCTCGCACGCCAAATGAGTTTAACGTGGCAACCTTTACGGATCTAATAGTGCTTGAAGTGCGTCCTTGTGTAACTAGTTTTATTTAGTAAGCCTCGTAAGGCAAATTCTATTGGAGATTAAGTCACCGATACTTGTCTCTGCAGACCATTTCATTGAGCTCCACTATCTTTTAATTTATGTTTAACATAGCTTTCAGACTAACAAATCAAAACCGCCCAATATCTAAGTGGGAACCACAACAGAATAGCCTGTTGTTGAGATCTTAGGAGGGCAAAAACTGGCTTCACTTCTGCCGGCAAAGCACTGCGAGTGCTTCCACCACAGCAATTTCTTTTAAACCTCCTAGACAGTAACCAATTGCAATGTCACGCGAAGAACGACAAGCATATCGAAACGTGCAGCGCGCTCGTGACGCAGAAAGGACGCGCGATAAGAACATACACACGGAAGAGTGCGAACTAACAACCGTCACAGCTTGGCACTTAAAGAGCGAAGCTCAAACAAAGAAAAAGACGCACGGCATGACCGCTAAACTATATACACGATGAGCGCCAAGTTAGAAAATATTATCTGGGGTTTCACGTCCTAAAACCATGATATGATTACGAGAGACGCCGTGTGGAGGGCTCCAGAAACTTCGACCACCTAGGGTTCCATAACTTTCACGCTTATCTAGTACACGGGTGAGCGTGAACTAGCAACTGCCGCAGTTACTTCACGATGTTAGTTTTTGTGTGTGAGCAACGTGGTTTTCTCGCAAACGGGGCCGGTGCGGTGAGTGAAATGACTTTCGTGCTCTGTAAATTCAACGGTGGTGAAAGAACAAGACGTACAAATCGCCCCATTCATCAGATGAGTGCGTGCGCTCAAGCTGAAGTGCCAAGTAGCTCGGAGTATCGCCAACGCTAAACGGTGACTATGATAGCTCGCTATTAGCACGCTGAAGAACTTTCGGTTTGTGGCCGAGTCGTATCGCACCGTGCGCTGTGAAGCGAGAGGTATTTATGTCACTCTCGGTGACATAAAATTTTATTCGTGGTTTTTTCTCTACCTTTTGCTGGAGTTAATTTTGCATCATGTCTGCGACGAAAATACATCAGTGAAGCCATGATAGAGCTCCGCATAAAATTTTCTTGTTAAAAAAAGTGATAGGGCTGGGCGCGTGTTCACGCTATGTACAACCTGTTTGGAACGGCGAGAGCAAATTCATTTGAGCTCGTTAATGAACCACAAATGGTCGAAATTTCTGGAGTCCTTTACTAGGCGTCTCACATAATCATATTGTGGTTTTGGGATTTTAAACCTCACATATAAATCAAGTTTATTTGTGTTTATTCGACCCCTTTTTTTCGATTAACAGCGAAAAAAATGTCCTCTCGTAGTGTTATTGTGTATTGTTATGTTGTATTGTAATTGTGTATACTGTTATTGCGTTATTGTGACTGACTTTCCTTCCTTCTTGCTCAAAGGCATGGAGGTTATTATGGCCATGTGCAATACGCCATGAATTGTTAGTAGTGCTGCATCTTGGCGTCATCCTACATCCTCTACGCTAAACTTCAAGATCTGCAGATGATTACTGTATTGGCAATTTCGCATCTGATTATTGGTTCATGCGCATGTGGTCATGGTGTTACATTTTTCCTATTTACTCAGAGTGATCCGCCCATGAATAAACAGTGTGACTAGTTTGCTTTTTTCTCCGTACCCTGCCATGTGAGCATGCTTCCTTTTTTGTGCAACGTTTAGTTTCAAGTTTTTTTCATAAGGGAACCTGTGTGATGCTAAATAGACGGAAGCACTAACGTGCTTAAGCATGATACTGAAGGAAACGAATGTGAATTGGCAGAAGCTAGAGCCACAAAAGAAGTACTGACTACTTGCACACGTTTTCATGTTCCACGAAGCCAAGAAAACCAATCGTTCCCGCACGTGTTGCAAAGTCCCGTTTTATGGGCACACAGTCCTGAGTGCACATGTGTCTGGGCAAATTAAGAATTCATAAGCCAAAGGTGCAGCAGCTCGTCGCGGAGAAATTCATGAGCACGTAGAGAAGACGCGAAATGCACTGCGGATAATGTGTTGTCTTGGTGCAGCAGAGGTGGCTTGGAAAATGGAGAGCTCTATTGCGGCATTTTCCCCAAGAGAGTATGTACAGTAGGCTTAAAGCGAAAGGCTGGGTCACGAAGGAGCGTAAACAAAACACAACTTCCTCCGAAATAAATGACGATGAGTGGGCGAAGTAGTGGTATAGTTCGGGTGTTACCGTAAATAACCCGGGACATTAACCACTCGCGCATGTAAATGAGTGACAAAGCGGTGTACAGTTATATACAATGTTTATTGGTCATAGATGGTATGCTGTGTTGAGTTGTGAATTTTTTTTTCCTTCATTATTAGTACTTTGTGGTATCGGATCTAGCCTGAAGTTGGCAAAGACGAGGTCTGGGACCGTTCTCCTAATAGTTTTTGGTTGTTTCCAGTCATACGAAATGCATCGTAGACGATATCTAGACGTCATATATGGCACAAGCCAGTCGTTGTCCAGAATCATCATCGTCATCAACATCATCGTCATCGTCAGCGGTGGTTACGGCACACAACGCCAACGTCAACAGACAAGCCCCAACCATAAAGAGTTTGTCCCCTAAATGAAACCAAAACAACACGAAAGCTTACCGTTTCAACTGATAGCTCAGGTTCCTTCGTCAGTGATGTAAGGACACGCCGACAAAATTGCACGACGCAAGAGTAACATGACGCTTTCGGCTTCGTATTCACTGCCTTCGACGTCAATGCATTTCTCTCTCGAGTGCAGTGGGAGTGAGGTTGAAGCCCACACTTTGCAGAAGGCAACTTCAGTGTTTGAATGGACTGCTGTTGTTTCGTGTCCTGTCCGCTCTGGTACCAAGTAACTGCTAAGGTGTGGCAGCCACGGCCACGCCTGCCACTTTGTGACAATAACTTTAAGCCCTATTCACTCTCAAGTCACCCTTCTTCGTTTCCCCACATAGTCTACCTCTTCGTCCAAGGCATCATTGAAAGCACATTGAAATATTTAGGTAAATAAATAAATGAATAAAATAAATATTTCATAGATAAATAAAAACATATAGTTACAGAACATCACTAGGATGGCAGTGGCAAGATTCGCCGAAAGTCTAATTATAATTGCTATCACAATAAATATAACTGCCCTTACAGCGCGTATGTATGACTCGGGGAAGAATGATTGCATCTTATCGCCAAATTTACTGTCCTGCTTGAGCTCTTCGTTTCCAAATCAACAAATGGAAGAGCTTTGCAGATGGGACATTGCAAATAAATGAATTTGAACGAATTCGGCACAATGATAGCTCTAGATTCGGCGCAAGGATTCGGACCCGCTCGAACGCAATACAGTGGGGCATTGTCTAAAGCGGTTAGTTCAATTCACAAGATTTTTTCTACTCAGAGTGCTTTGCATTGAGCTTCCTGTGCTGCTGTTTGTTTCTTGCTCTTTTCTTATGCGTCGCTGCTCCGTATTCTGCACTCCAGCCTGAACTCTAGTTGCGGCCACATTTCGAAGGGCAACGAGCTTAAGCGAAGAAATATGATCAAGGCCGACATCAAAGAGGTGTCCTTCGCATTCTCAAATCTGCATTTCCGTTTTGCATATACACAGGCGGATTTGTAAGGCACGCCAAAGGCAGACGTGTTTTCCCCGTATGCCAGTGAAAAAAAAAAAGCTTGGAAGTACGCAACGTAGCTGAGCAACTCTCGCAAGCAACGTGCTCGGCATGCGATTCGCGGCCTTGGAACACTTGCACTGCGAACATCAATATTTTTAGGCTTTTCCGTCACTATGTGGGCTCTTTTCGTATCTCCCCAAGTGCCCTCATTACAACAGATGACTCGTCTAATGCAAGGATAGTCTGCGCTGCGTGATGTCGCCGCTACAGCTCATGTATAATCTGTGTCTTGCTTTGACTGTGGAATAGTATAGCATTCTTATCAGACGCCGCTGCGTCCGTTTATGCATCAGAATAGTAGGAATGCCTGCCCGCTCCAGCGATTGTTCCCAGTTGAAAGATATGGAAAGTGATGCATATACACTCACTTCATTTAAGCGGAAGCTGTTTCTCTGACCATCACATTCGATCGTTTGGGGGGCGTATAATGGATGAACGATCAAACTGTAGAAAACAAAACTGCGAAAGTGTTTGAAAAAAAAAAGCGTTTTGTTTATGTCCTTTTCTTTCTTTTTCTTTACCGCACTCCGTTGTGAACGAGGACCTGAGATATATAATGCTCTGCACTTATTCTGAATTTAAATTGCCCGTGCTTGCTCAGCATAGAGCTTCTATGCAAATGACGTGAGATTCGTATGCGCACGAGTATGAGTAGTGATTTACTGAAGCGCAGATACCAGTGCAAGAAATAGTTTTGAAAGGAAACTCATCCATAAAATACTTTTATATACTAAAACCGTAAGTGACGAAGCCATTGAACAGGGCCTAAAAATGCGAACTGTTAGTTGAGAGTGGGGACCAGACATCGTATGATGAACGAAAGAGCGGATGATGAAGAATCTATGGAAATTGAATGGGATGCTTAGTATAAATAAACACGGTTCTTGATACGCTGCGTAGAATGTCGAAATTCACAGTGTACCGTCTTTTCCGTCTAAGCATAAAATGAAAAAAAAAAGTTGCCGCCATCCCACCTTGTGAACGTGAATGTCTAGCTAAGCTGCATTAAACACTGAACATGCTGATTCGGCGGGGTGGAGGGCATGTTTTAATATTACTTCAGTGTAATGGTAGTGATAATCACTTTGTGGTCACTGTGGTATAATGTGTTGGGTTCTGCGACCATTCTCGGTAAGACTAATTTGTTCCTGTTGTCGAGCATTGTACCTACGCTGTTCTGATGTCTTTACTTCTCGTGGTCTTCCAATGGCAGTCTTAAAATGAGCTGGATAAGTGACTAGACGGGTGTACGAAAACAGAAAACACACGCGGGGAGAATAAAAAATAGTTTTAGGTCATTCGATGCCGTTGTGTGGTAGTGCAAAACAGCTGCAACATAATATTATGGAGAATGCGTGGAAGAGTTCCCATTGTTTACAGGTGCTTTATCATTCACACTGCGGTTTCGATGTTTGCTTTGTGTTTTGATTATTGACCTGAGTACTGAGCTTTATGCTATATACCTGATTTTGAAGAAATAAATAGACTTTGCTTGAAATTCCCAAAGGGCCCCTCAACCAGCCGGAGATTGAAATTCACCTGTGGCGTTAGGGATGTGCGCGAGTCTACTGCGAACGCGTTTGTCAGCTCTCTGAATACCATTGATGAAAAAGAAAGATAAAAAAATATCTAACAGCAATGTGTTATACGTAGTTGAAGCTTGCGCCGAACTGCTCAAACACTAAGAAGTAACTGTGAACTGATGTGCGTTCGCGATTATTTTGTGTATAACTGTGCGTTATTTTTGCGGGTCCTCCTTTTTGCTTGAGAAGTGCGATGCAAACGCGGAATTGCGACAGCTTTAGGGCTCACTCGTCTTTTGTGTGTTCTTTTCATGCATTTTTTGTACTTGAGTGGTAGGCTGCGAATTACTAGTTGCTTGTCTTTCTTTCTGTGACATTTATTCTAGGGCTATTAAATTCATTGTTTCGTTCTTGTGGGGAAACTGTAACTTGTTTATTTACCCGACATGTGGCGCATCAAAGGCCTCAGACACGATAGATCAAATGTATTGCTAATGCTCAGTTGTGATCTATTAAAAATATCGGTGTTACATTTACGTAAAACACGAGGAAGAAGAAAGAACATTCACGAACTACTGAAGGCACTACTTACAACTTACTAGCTCAATCAAAACATTTCATCATCACCATCATTCATATGATACTGGGTAACATCGTGTCAACAGGTCACTCGGCCATCAAAGAGTGATATACAAATAAATGTCACTCCACGTTTGAACTTCAAACTTCACCTTTCAGCAGAGATTCTGAACGTTCGCGCACATCATTGCACAATGCATTCCGTCAACGTTGGTGTGTTTTACCTGTTTCTCTTAACTCTCAGTATTCACATCACTGTGTTGCGGGATAGCTCCCTGCGCCATTGAGTACGACAGTGGCAGTGCTTGCAACCTTTTCGAGTGCTCTACAAAACTAGAAGCTAGATGCGGTAATGCCGTACAACGTGGTACGCTCGCTAATTGTTTCTTTTCCCAGCGCGGGGCCTACTACTATAGCCCGAGGCGGTGCATTCGACGATGCCTCGCAACGTCGTTAATACCAGACACGGTGATTCGTATTCTTCACTTGTTTTTCTTTTTTTATTGGCGTCTCATTTCTCCTCTCTCTGGCAAACAAGAGTGTATATAACGGAAGAACTACCGGTGTAGCCCGACAGCAACAGCGGAGCAATTACTTCCGCTGTGCATGCGCGGTACGCCTAATTACTTCCTTTAAATTGCCGCCTCTCGTTGGCAGCACAGCACGTCACGACAATCTTGCTGTGTAGACACTCTTAATAGGACGAAGGCTAGCGTCTCATTTAATGTTATTTCATTTAAACTCTAAAATTAAAGGTATGCCAGTCGACAATATCAAAAGATGCTTGCAGACATTTGCTGCAAACTGCCTTAGCGCGAATTTCTGGGAGTGGTGACTTCCCCGCAATGACACACACCTTTTTTATTACTTATTGTTTAACTCTATATTTTATTATTACATATTCACAGAAAGAACAAAGCTCATTACCGGCTCTCCTAAGGAACGACATAAATAGGTACAAGCTACTTGTAAAACCTAAATGGTTACTCCATGCATAATTAATGAATCTAACAGACAATCATGACAGAGAAGGCACAGGGGATGTTAATAGAAATAATTGTAACGCAATTGCGAAGAAAGAAAAGCGGGCAAAAAGATACCTCGCTGTGAGCAGAGACCGAACCTATGACTTTTGAATAGCGCGTCCTATGCTTTACCAACTAAGCTAGCATGGCAGGATTGTCTGTTAAATCTCAATTATCTTATGTCTTACGAAGAAAAAAAAAACCCTTAAACGTACACTCATTTCCTTAACTCCCTACATCCAATTTCATGCCAGAGACCACAGTTTGCGGTTCTGGGACATTTAAATCATGCTGCAGGTTTGCATTATTGCCATAAAAATGTTGTGCATACTCCCCGCAACAATTCGCTGCTGCTGTCACAGTCGCCGTCATGCCCCAGATATGTATGTATATATCTATGTATGTATGTATGTGTGTGTGTGGGGGGGGGGGGTGTAAGATGCCCAAAAAAGAAATAAGCTTCAAGAAAAAATTCTGAAGCACTCGACCGTAGATTCAAGCACGCGCCATGCATGGACGAGCATAATAACGTCAAACTATATATATGCACCATTTATCCCTCGTAGATCTCGCAGAAGCTTGAGCGTATTTTCTATCACACAATGATCTCACTTTTTTTTTCATTTGAAAGCTGCATTTAAGACGTGCACAAAATGTGGCCCTCTTTGTGTACCCACTTATTATGTGGAACGAAAAAAGAAGGAACACCGGTTACACCACGTGTGAGACACCATCACGTGACAGGAGACGCAGAGGGGTCATTGCATGCCCCACAGCCTAAATCAAAGATAAGTGTCTGAGAGCGTGGAGTTATTACACGGACTCTAGAGGAAAAGCTGCGTCGGAAATTCTATAACCACCAAAGCGCTGACATCTTGAAATGTTGTCAATGTTTCCATCACAATAATTTAAAGAAGCGGTAAACTTAGGCGTTTAGAACACTCCAGCCTTCGCTGTACAAATCGTAAAAAAGCGTGTTCACGTATAGTAGACGAACAAGATTTGCATGACGTTTATATCGCCTATTTTTAGGGAAAATACGCTGGCCATTTATGCAATATGCTGGGCCCGGAATGGAGGGTTTGCATGTTCGTTTGGTAGCTTGCGCCATCATCTTTGTCAAGTTGTGAGCGCGCGGTGGTGCGGCGTTCGGCCGATTGCGCCGGCTTGCTTGCCCGCCGATTGACTCGTATGCAATGCCTCGTCATTCATTTTTTTTTTTGTTGCCATGAGTCAAAAAGTCCACCTAATGTGGCAGTCTCTTTTTTCGATGTAACAGAGATCCACGAAACAGAAAGAATGGCCGGGGTTATTGCATCATGCCATGGCGTGTGCGAGTGAACGTCCCCCGAAAGTTTCCCCGAACGTCCCACGAACGTCCCCCGAAAGACTATCGTTTCATCATGGTGGCACCCGAGTGGTTATAGGTTTTATAGCATGGGCCCCATAGAAAACCTTTCCTCTAGGGTATGTATATCAACTCTGTCTAAGAGCGTCCTGTTCACCATTTCTGCCACTTGCACTGCGTTGCTCGAACACAAAAACGTAACTATGAGAGTTGTTAGTTAAAGCTTGTCCTGTGAATGCCTGCAAGTTTTTTTGGAGCGTCCTTATTTGCGCTTCAGCCACGATCGAGATGCTTGTCATCGTTCTCCGTGTGACAGTAAATTTATTGCTATTGCATTCAATGCCTCGTCCTTGTGGCAGAACGTTCCTTTTCTTAACTTTTTATATCTTACTCTCGTATTTCGAAGTACCAGCATGGTGAAGTAACAGGCTACGCGATTTTATTGTTTGAAATTAGTGAACATAGTATTAATATTTAGGGTGAACTCGTACATTAATCAAAATATTTTACCCTTTTTATTGCTATAAAATACCTCCTATCTCATAAATTTTAAAGTCGTCTTCACCTTTGAAAGAAAATTGCTGTAAAAAAGCGCGCTTGACAGGTAGTCTAATTGAAGTGATGGGTAATAGGTCGCCTGTCCCAGCAGAAGGTAAACGTTATTACGTACAACTGGAAAAGGCACTACGCTTCATGAGTAGCAGAACTAACCGTTTATGAGCTAAGAGCTACAGGGTCGTCGTTAATACAGTAAGCTTACAGAATGCGCAAACTTTAACGAGGTGCGTAGAGCCAGTAAAAAACAGTAATTGGAATGCTTTATTTTAATAACCTAATATATTTACTCCTCTTTCTTGCTTACCAGTAACCTTAGATACTGATACATAAAACATACATTTATAAATTGACAGCTGATGTAGAGTTTAATAGTAAGGAGAAGTACATTTAAGGGTTAGCATGACTTCTTTAACGCGTAGCATTGTTAAAGGAACCCTCCAACACTTTTCACGACTTCATAGTTTTAGATGTTTTTTATAGCTGCTCGCGTTCACTGACGGCTTAAGAGATAATTGCCGCAAGAACGGCAGCGATAGGGCCACGCAGTGCAAAGTCATTCAGCGTAGAGATGTCAAAATACAATGAATTCAGGGCTTACTTTCAACTCGATTTTCACGCGCTCACCTTACTGTGTTCCTCGCTCTCTGACGTCAGAAGGCTGCCCAATGAAATGAACTCACAGCCCTACCGTACAAGAAGCTCGCATGACCTATCGTCTGTTACGTATAGCGTATTAAGGATGTTGTTGCGATGGTAACAAACAATGTGGTACTTGAAGAGGGAACGACACGTCCGAAACGAGCCAGCTCGTGAACGCTTCTATAATGTTTTGTAGCTTTGCTGATCTTTCTGTTTGCAATGACGTGTAGATATCAACGCTCTTACATTTTTTTTCTTTTAGTTTCTTCAAAGACCGGCGCCCAGAGCGTCGGCGTCGCGTTTCCTCCAGAACGTGACCTTCGACACATTCTCTGACCTGCTTTGCAGTTTTCAAGCTGGACAAGTCGGAGAGTTTTATTCTGTGTAACTTTGAGTGAACAATCATACTAATGAAAAAATAAATCCAATTAATAGTAACTGCTATTTCAATGCAATGCCGCAGTCACATTTCACGTTACATTTATCGAATCATATGGCGGCAACCTTCCAGCGTCATTTCCGCTCGCAGTAGTTTTGGCGAGTGCCACTACGAGTTATCCAGTCGGCACAGATGTTTTGAAGCGTTAGAGGGCCCCTTTAAGAGAACAATGCATATATACACTCATACTTTTCATAGAAAATTATTTCTTAAAAACTTCATAAGCTTAGCCATCCAGATTAGTCGCAGGAACACAAATTAGGCACATTAATTATCACAATATTTACACCATATGCTATCTGTATTTTCCAGAAAAAAGTCTGGCTCTTGAAATGTCTTTTCTTGCATCTTTACGGTGCTTTCATTCTGTAGAGGCGAAGGGCTCCGCCATTATAGTCAAATATCACAGCCAGTGCAAGAAATAAAATGAAAAAAACGATATAAGCAAAGAAAGAAACAGTGTTATATCTGTGGGACTTTCGCGGGCCGTGAAGATTCAACAACTTCTGTATAATCGCCAGAATGAATGGCTGCTGCTTCTTAACACTCCGGGGCGATCATTTGTCATCGTGCCTCGCTGGCCGGAAAGCCACTCCCTCGCGGGCGTTACTCACGCCAAAGCTCTTGCTCGTTTCATTCTAGTTTTCCTCTGTGTTTCTCCAATTTGCTTCTTTTTTTTTCTATTTTTACACTTGCATGTGAATAGGGTCAAGGAGAAAACAATGAGCAGGAAGAGGGCCGAATTTAAGTGTGCGTGTCTTCGTTACCTTACCGCAGTTTTTATACGAGCATCTTCCTCAGCCGGATTTGAACAGGAAAGTAGTTGTTTTTCTTTTCCTGTTTCGCAGCGAAAGCTGTTCTGTGAGATCACAACAAGGGTCGCGTGTGCCGCCGGTGTCCACCGCTGCCGGTGTCCGTAACCACTATGGCGAAAAATTAAAAAATCGAATAAAATAAGAAAATACACAATCTGATTAGAACCAGGATCGCCGGCATGCCAGCACAGTATTCTACCGCAGAGCTACGCGTACCAAATATCATGCATTCAAAGTCACTTCGCTTACAGGTAACATGTAATGGCACGACGTAACTTGGTTGCTTAACATAGTAACCATTATGATTATGACATTAATTACTTTCTTCTGTAAGAACTTACTGAATATTTTCCTATAATAAATTTACAAATCAAACGATGAACCAGTATCGGCACAAAGCATGTAATAGGTGGCTGCAAAATGATAGCTTTTATTACACATACAACTTTATAGGTATTTGCGCATAAGCGTAACTGCTCAGTTCATGTTATACTTTCTGTCTAGTAAGTTTTATCAAGTAAGTTTAGCGGCTCAACTATTCATATCACGCGTTAATTGGGCAGCTACTAGCGTGCCCCCACTGCAATCCATCATCACTCATTTCCGATTCAACCACTGAGATGAGCAGTTAAAGTAACCCTGCGCTTTTGTCCAGGCACGTGTTTCTGATTAGGAACTGCACAGCCAACACATATTAAGCTTTCATTTCGTTGAGGGAGTGATTTAATTGTTTCGTTGCTTGATGTAACATACAAGGGTGGAGACTGGATAACTTCTTGTTTTGTTGGGTTGCCTCATGAAGCAGTGATGTCTAACTAAGCTTTGCTTTCTGCCATTACAAGCATTGTAGATGACTTCAAATAGCTTCAAAGGTGGCTATACTTGGCACTAAAGCATTTAATTTCTCATCTTAGCGCTACAAGCGAAGTCATAAGGTACCATCGCAAATGGAAAACTTCTTGAAGATATCTAAAACTGTTATAAATGTTGCAGTGTCTATGGTCTCAACTTCACCGTAAGGTTGACTCATTCTGACACTGTCAACACAGGACTAAGCATGGTCGCAAAAGCTTCGGGTTTTAGGAAGTGACTACCTTTACTGTGCAATTCAGCATGATGATTGCCTAGCATTTGTTTCCTACAAGCTGCAAACTCTATCGTAACAATTTTAAGCGTGTGCGAGTTCGTGTGTTTGATTCGCGAGCCATTTTACTCCTAAGAGCGTTGAACTATTGTCGGGTTGCTTGCGTTAGCAGTATGCCCAGGAAGAAAATTTTGCTTTTGCGAAAAGGTCCAGCATTGGCATTTTTTGCGTAAAATTCAGAATTTACGAGGTTAGGCCTTTACAGCAATAGAACTGCTAGCGTAAACACCTTAAAACACATTAAAGGGTACTTGATCTAGTTCTGTTAAAGAACTGGGATCGTAAAACCAAACCTGGTGATGCAAAGGCTAGATAAAAACTAATAAATCGATCAGCGCAACAAAGAAACCCAGCTCATTAAGCATAACAAAATATAAACAGACGTTTGGGAAGCCTATGTTTCTTCTTTACAGCTCTTTTCTCCCAAGTTTAGTAGCGTGAGCACCGAAAATTGATCCGGAAGTGGGCACTTGAGACATAAAATTTACCGTTTTTACAGTCACTCCCCATTGAATGCTCAATGACTTGTAAACGTAAGTGCCTTCCTCAACCCTTTTGCTGATAAACGATCCAGACCTCGCAGGAATCCTTCTCACGTCTAATGTCGTGGAAGATCAAAGGTGGCAGTGTGCCCCGTTTAAGGGAAAATAGTGACAGATTGAATGGGAAATCTACTGACCACAGGGGAATCGCAAGCTATTTGAGACGGTGGGCTTTCGTCAAACATACGCACTCCTAAGCATGTACGTTTACGCACATACAAACCCGAATGGTCGCACTCAATGAGTTGCAACATGTTGGCTATGGTTAAAGTGACCCTAATTCTAAACCATGGCCACTTTATCTACCCCTTGATTGAGCGGACGTACCTGAACAATGACACTGACAAAAGTTAAAGTGGTTCAGAAAGTGCCACGAGCTGAGAGAGCTTAATTCATCGTTTTTCTTTATATAGCTGCCGCTTTGAAGTGGTGGTGCCATTTAGTCACAGACAGCGTTTGTAACTCACACTGATTGCGACTGTACATACATACATACATACATACATACATACATACATACATACATACATACATACATACATACATACATGCATGCATACATACATACATACATACATACATACATACATACATACATACATACATACATACATACATACATACATACATACATACATACATACATACACGCATGCACGCATGCACGCATGCACGCACGCACGCACACACGCACACACGCACACACGCACACACGCACACACGCACACATGCACACATGCACACATACATGCATGCATGCATGCATGCATGCACATGGTGAAGTGGCAGACCTATTTCTCCTCTTCATGTGATAAACTGCATTTAGGTTCTTATAACCTGCAGTTGCATTAGCTTACACGCATCATCGTGCAACTTGTTAATTAGGCGTTATACCATGTCGTTATTAGCAACAAAAGTACTTGATTACATAGTCTCAATGTTAATAATCCCAAAACGCTTCCTTGTTTTTGCTGGGGATATTATTACCGCAAACGCCCTTTTCTTTTCATTCATGTTAACAGCCCATTACACGTGTAACTACTGCTTTGCGCACCCCCCCCCCCTCAATAAATGGAAACCTCCCAAATTACTTTAGAACATTTCTGTAGATTATGCGCACAACGCGAACATTTGAATTCATTCTAAAACTTACGCGGTAACCATAGATAAAGCTGGAATCATCGATAGCATATGTATAAATGCCGATGCGCTTTACAGCGTGGCAGATGACTCTATGGCTGGCGACTGTTCTTGCGGCTATCAATGCGCAGCCTTTATCGCTTGTGTGTTTAGAAAAAGTTTATTCTATCATGGGACGCAACAAATTCAAGAACGAGCGTCTGTGCAACAAGCACAATAACAAAAAATTGACAAAGGACAACATACATTACACATTTAAACAAAAGTGTCCAAGTCCGTAGCGTGTCCATAGTCCGTGGTACTAATAACTACATACACTACATATATACACCACTCACAATATGTGGAGCTTTTTAGGGGCGAAGCTTTGGATAGCGGCACCCGTTCATCCCTCGTAGCCGCTGTAGTGTGTAACAAGCATAAGATTTTGACCTCCAAGGTGGTGCCGGTAAGAAATTTCTTCTGTGCGTTGTTGAACAATAAAAATAGTGCTCAATGTACATGCCAATGGCTGCTAATGGGGACTGAGAGACAGCAGCATTCGTCTTTTAGTTAACGCGCACGCTGCGATCCCCATTAGCAGCCATTGGCATGTACATTGAGCACTATCTGAGAAGAAAGGGTTGCTACGTTATACTCGCTGGGTGTAACCAAGGAGGATTAAAGAAAAAATTTTTTAATCCTCCTTGGGTGTAACATCCTTAGTTTTAGAAAGGTTTAGCGAGCATTGAGCCGAAGTGCCATGAATACAATCAACTAGTATATACCATGAATGAACTCGAGGTGGTTAAAGGTAGGAAGTATATACGAAGCGCAAGCCGTAAGAAAGTAAAAGCCAAATCCTGTCTCTCATTTCCCATTAGCAGCCATTGGCATGTACATTGAGCACTATCTGACAGGAACAGGTTGCTACGTTATACTCGCTGGGCGTAACCTCCTTGGTTTTAGAAAGGTTTAGCGAGCGTTCGGCCGCAGTGCCACGAATACTGTGAACTAGTGTATTGCATGAACTCGAGGTGGTTGGGAAGTATATACGAAGCGCAAGCCGTAAGAAAGTAAAAGCGGAATTCTGTCTCTCATTTTCCCATTAGCAGCCATTGACATGTACATTGAGCACTATCTGACAGGAAAAAGTTGCTATACGTTATACTTGCTGGGCGTAACCTCCTTGGTTTTAGAAAGGTTTAGTGAGCGTTGGGCCGCAGTACCATGAATACAGTGAACTAGTATATACCATGAACTCGAGGTGGCTAAAGATAGGAAGTAGACCCGAAGCACAAGTCGTAAGATAGTGTGCGTGTGCCACCTCTCATTTAGTCCTAGGAACGTCCGCTGTATGACGGTGCTTCTATATGGTGAATATAGGATGAAAAGATGCGAGATGGTTGCACTTGGGGTGTTGAATAGATGGACGAACAGACACACAGACAGATGCATGGATGGACGCATGAACGGACGCAGGGGCGGCTGCATGGACGAACGCAGGGACGGACGCACGAACAGACGCATAGACGGTCACACAGACGGACGCATGAACGGATGGAAGGAAGAATGAATGGATGGATGAATGCTTCGCCCCACTCTCCATCATTCACTCCGTGGATATGCTGCCATTTTTTTTTATTTGCGGACACCAATGCAGCGAAATGTATACAGACTTCCGTATGTATTGTTCACTTTCATAAATATGTGACAGTATGGGTCAGCGCCACAGCAGCAATTCTCAAAGAAGGCTAACGTGATCCCGAGGTACACGATGGCCAACACGTTCTCACGACAAATACGCCTCTCTAATTTTTGTGCACCCGTTCCCCCTCTCCTACACCGCGGCCTTTCTTTTTCTAGTGTCACATCACGCATAAAGCGCCTGCAAAAAAAGCCTCGCGGTGCCATCAGAGTGGTTACTTCCACCCAGAATGACTTTGCTTTTCGACGTCTCAGCTAAAGAACGGCAACGTAGTGAGCAGGGTGGGTACAGCGTCATGACGCGTTGGTGAGGAAACGAGGATCTCATTTCCTCTCATCTTGTGCCCGCTAACCTCAACGTCGGAAGCAAACCGGCTCGCCATTAGGAGCCCCTCCAAGTGACTGGTACAGCCACTGGAACTAGAACGGTGCAGAAGGAGCACTGTCCTTTTGCAATTTTCTAACTGCTTTCTCTCCTTCGTCTCCGTCCGTGTTTTAACGTCTATAGCTATTTCACGCAAAGGGCGACGATTGCAGTAGAAGACTTAAGCATACAGCGGAAAGCTGCATTTTCACTTATTTCCCCAGAAAGAGAAAGCGAGCACAATCTCACTCACTCACTCACTCACTCTCTCACTCACTCACTCACTCACTCGCAGTATGAAATATCAACAGCATCGCTTGAATTCTTGGTAATTATTACTTATGTCTAACAGCATTGCATGTAAATTAATAGACGTTGCAGGAAAGAGCGCATTAGGATGGCCACGATTTCTCAGTGTATTATTTTCTAAACATAATTAAAATACGCAGTTTTATTAACCAGGTCTTAAATGACCATAACACACATTGAATGTTTTATAAGCGTTACATGTCGGTAACAAAAAACGATTAGTGTCTCTATCTGCGGCGTGTACAAAGACCTCGCACCATAAAAGAGCAACTTGTATTGAGCGCACGTTGCAGTAAAAGGTGCACCATCTAACAAAAGCAAGACGAAATCCATAAACTGGCTTCATTAGTTAAATGTAATTGAGACGGTGACCGCATTATAAAACGCCACGCATCTAGCACGACCACTGAGCGATTAGCGACTCGTTCTTAAATTTAAACTCGGCCGTCGGTTAAATGTGAACCCAAAAGAAATTCGCTGCTCTTTTCCTTTTCACGCTCGCTGGGGCCTTCTTCTCACATTATAGCTTATTCGTTGTTGCCACTTCTATTTCTTTTTGTGAGGGTTAAGCTAGAAGCTGCTTCGTTACCGCTCCTAATTTCTTTATAACGACGTCTCGCAACGTGCTTTCTTGGATCTTGCCTCGTTTTCATGGTGTTGCGCTGGCAGGCACCATCGTCATCGCAGTTGGCGATCGATAAAAGACAACTAAAGAAAGTCAATTAAAAAAATGATCGGGAAAGAAAAATAAACCTTACGCGGAGGCTCTTTTTGAAGCGTGGAATACTCTGAAGGGTGGAATACTCTGCTCGAAGTTCGGTGCTACTTTGTGTTGCAAGTAGGCACCGCTCTAAGGTGTCGGCGCGTTTTTAGTTATGCCGGCCATATCGTCAGCTGCTGGCTCACATGAAACGGAGGAGAAAGTGTGGCAGTTCGCGACTGTTCACCGTTTCGCATCGCCCACCAAAAATGACTTCAAGTTACCTGCGGACACGTTCGCAACGTGGACTTCGCGAGAAAGTAGGTGGGAACAAGTTGACTTTGAAGGAGCCCCAGGCAAGCACGTTGAGTGCTCTGGATGTTGCATTCTAGACTGTACCATATCCGCACATGTCAAAGCATGAGAATACGGTTACACTAGATGAAATCGTACAGGAATGATAAAAGAACTTTTCTAAGCAAAGTTCGTAAGTGCTTCATCGGTGAAGTGTTACTACACCTTCCAAAGACTAGAAAATAAAGCGACCTTTTGTGTTTTACAAAGAGGAGAGGCTTGTGCTTAGCTTACTGGCAGTGGGACCTAAGTTATACTTCAGATCCACGTTCACTTCAGATCCATACTTCAGATACTTCAGATACTTCAGATACTTCAGATACTTCAGATCCATAACGCGTAAGCAACCAACTTACACTGTTTAGAGATGAAACCGGCACAATGCGGCAAACTTGAGTATTGTAGCTAGAACCCGATCATCCTAATTCATCGCAATTCGTCATTGCAATTCATAGCGATTCAACAATTTGATCGCAATTTGTCAGATCGTAATATTTGTCAGAACATCGCATAGGTGTTTGTAGATGTCGATCTATGCTCGTTTGTCTTTTAACCATAAACAAAATGTTTTAACAGCTTCACTGTTGAAACTTTGTTGAACCGGGTGGCGCGAAAAAAAATTAACCAGCACGTGATCACTTCATCTTCCTTAGCCTCACTCCCACAACTAGTGTGCCGATTCGTCCGTCCATGGAATGCATTAACCGTGTTTGACGATTAAGTTACGAGACTAACAATGATGTGTAGTCACGTCACTAAGATTACGTACTACCATGTAACAAATAGTCATGTGGCTATGTCCTGTGACATCAGGAGACGTGTTCCCACCTAACAACTTACCGCGTCACTGAAACAGCGTAGCGTCATGAAACAGCTAGCCAGGTGACTGAAAATTGCCTAACGTCACGTGTCAGCTAGCCAAGTGACATTTTCTAACCATAAACCACGTAATAACTAGTTGCGTGACTCAAAATGCGTAACTGCTAGCCACGTGACAGTGCCTGCCTCAACCGTGTTGCAGCTACTCTCGTGACCAAAACACATTGGAACGCAACTGAAGATTAGGTACCATTACGTAATAGCTATAGTTGCGCGAAGAAAATCATAACACCAGGTAACAGCTAGTCACGTAAAGTATTTCCGCCAGAAGCACGAGACACATTTGTACATAGTATAGCTATTTCATGCGCAGAACTTTATTTTTGGTAGGAAGCAGAGTTTTTATTGAAAAAATGTCGTAATCTTCAGCAGAAAACAATTTTTTTCCGAGGAACAAAATATTGTCAGTTTTTGTCAGTTTTAATCATCTGAAGTGACCACAATGCAGTAAGGGTCCACTGGTCCCTTCCGGTGAAAGTGAAGCCCTCCATTTTGATAGTGGCTAGCGTTAACTACTGATAAACATGCTCTCCTGCACTACTAACGTAATGGGAACAGCATATACTTATATATCTATAAATACATCGCGAGTCCACCATCTAGGGTGCCTTGAGCACAATGGCAACCAGAACAAAGCGAACGTAAAATGCCACATTGAAGTTCTAAAGAAAGTAACGGCATCTCTGTCGGATTGCCGAAAGCATTAAAATGTGGACCATTCAAAATCCGACGCGCCAGGTTCACGTGTTTCAAGAGAAAAAGTGAAGAAAGGTGCTTACCTGGGGTGACCACCGTGCTGGAAAGAGATAGGGAACGAACCGATACCGTACAAGTACAGCCAAACCTAGCCATACTTTGAAATACTGTTAAAAAACACATATCTTGAAAAAACATAGAAAAAAGATAGGTTGTACACGAACTACTTTGTTAGTTCGAGCCTTGCACCACTACTGCAAGTTGCACTTTTTTTTTTCATCATAGATAGAATTACCAGGCAATGTAAAAAGCGATATATTCCGGAAAAAGGATTGCCCCATGCTACGATGATGTTATATGTCCATGTTTCCGCAACGTCTTCTTCTATGAACAAGCGAGCGCTGTGCTGTGCCCGTATGGTTCGTAGTGTGCCAAATTATCCTACGCGTAAACGAGAAGCACGTTCTTTCTTTTTTCGTGTGGCCGCTATAAGTCTTTTTTTTTTCTAAATAAGAAGACACCTTTAGCGTTTATTAGGATCTTACTGCTAGCGAGACAAAAAGAAAAAGATACAAAGATGAGCACAAGTAGGGAATATCGCGCTTACGTAACAGTTAATGGTGGGACAGTGGATTCCCATTAAAGAGAGACGAATTTCTCTTCCTTTATTAAAATTTACACGTCTGGGATAGGCAAAGCCTAAACCTCTCCGTGGCTTGTGTGTCATAAGTAACGAAAGAAGGAAGAGTTTTATAATTATGATATACGAGGCAAGAAGGCAGCAAGCTTTTTCTGGTCAGCCATTGTACTCGCGCGAATATAGTTTTTTTCCCTACCAGTACCACATACAAGAAACGTCGTTAACTGTACCTCGGTGGGAAATGTCGTCTTCACACACAGGAGACGCGCCACCAATGCGATCAAAGCAGCCGAGCCGTTTTCCGTCTTAAGCCAGTCGTCATAAATCATTCGCGAGCCAAGCCGTCGAGGCCCTTTCGAGTCCCCTTTTCGGGGAATATAACGTTGAACGGTGCTGGGCGTTGAGTTATGTGGTTGTCAAGTATTTAGCGGCGCCGCCAGGCCCGGCGCAACAGTTGGACTTCTTAATTCGGCAGCTTACACCATGGCCATAAAAGAGCGAAAGGAAGGCAAGGGGTGCCTTTATCAGAGCTACATTAAAATTTAAAAGGCACTTGTTTAAGAAGCTTAACTGCCTCCTTCCCTATTAATTCCTGAAACTTTTCTCAGTTTCACCAAGTATACAAAATTCAGATCTTTTCTGAGTTTGGTCGTTCGTTTTTTTTTTTCAACAATTCCGCCGGGCGGCAGCCATATAGTGTTAAGGCTCTGCGGGCGAGCCTTAGATAAAGCGAACTCCATCCTCATTTCAAGAAACGATGCTGGAGGGACTGCGCATCGATTAAGCAATGATGCCTATTAATCTCGCGCAAAGGGACAGCTCTTTCCTCCGAGTGGCTTTCGAGTGAAATTTGTGACGCGCTTCATCGCTCTGTGACTAACGGATGACAATAGCCAAGGCGTGTTGCGAAGTGTTGTATTTGCACGTCAATGTGCAATTGAAGCGATGTTTGTATTGGCGAGGGATGTTTTGTGTCGAGGTGCCGGGAATACGTTTCCAAAGGATTTTAGATGTTACAGGCATCCGGCATCACTCAGCGTCGGCTGTTTTCTAAGCTTCGATAGCCACTTTGAGCACAGTTATTATGATCTGGCATAAAAAAAAATGGCAGCATATCCACGGAGTGAATGATGGAGGGTGGGGTGAAGAATTCGTCCGTCCATTCGTTCTTGCTTCCGTCCGTCCATGCGTCCGTCAGTGTGACCGTCCATGCGTCCATCAGCCCGTCCGTGCGTGCGTCTGTTAGTGCGTCCGTCCCTGCGTTCGCCCATGCAGCCGCCCCAGCGTCCGTTCATGCGTCCATCCATGCATCTGTCTATGTGTCCGTTCGTCCATCTATTCAACACTCCAAGTACCACCATCTCGCATCTTTTCATCATATCTTCCCCATATAGAAGCACCGCCATCCAGCGGACATTCCAAGGACTAAACGAGAGGTGGCACACGCACACTTTCTTACGGCTTGCGCTTCGGGTCCACTTCCCACCTTTAACCACCTCGAGTTCATGGTATATAATAGTTCACTGTATTCATGGCACTGCGGCTGAACGCTTGCTAAACCTTTCTAAAACCAAGGAGGTTACACCCAGCGAGTATAACGTAGCAACCCTTTCTTGTCAGATCGTGCTCAATGTACATGCCAATAGCTGCTAATTGGGATTGCAGCGTGCGCGTTACCTAAAGGCCGAATGCTACTGTCTCTCATTCCCCCTTAGCAGCCCTTAACATGTGCATTGAGCACTATCTTTTATTGTTACACAACGCACAGAAGAAATCGCTCACCGGAACCACCTTGGAGGTCAAAATCGTAAGAACCGCTATTTCGGGTATGTGCCACTGGTGGTTACGTACTACGAGAGACGCACAAGCCACGCCATAAGGAGCTTCGCCCCTAAAATGACGCGTTGTGTTTGATTGCATGTTCTATGAACGAACGAGAGCGAAGCCCATTTCCCCAGCAGTCTACGATAAAACCATTCGTTATCGTCTCATGAGATGTTTCAAGCTGCATAGCATGGTGTCGATAAATTCTTTTATTATCGATTCGAAGCCATGACCTCTCGTTTCCGTGGCAGTTGTGAATCCCCTGTCTGGTGTTTTACACAGAATGATAGGATAGGCATTGGAGGCTTACCTGTACTCGAGCGCAGCTTTGGAAGCAGCGTGATTGCTGAGGTCTTTTGCAGGCACCAATCCTCAAGCTTCCGGGTTCATGGAGAGCGCTCAATTGATATCACAGGATATATGGCGTAGCCGGGTGGTGGCACTCCGGGCCCGTGCCCTACACCAAATTTTTTTCTTCTAGGTTAGCCTCCCTGTCCGTTCTTTTAATTTATTTCTCTCTTTTCGTCATGCATATAATGCGCGAAATGACCATTTGCCTACCTAGCCCCCACTTTAGATCAAAAAGGTGCCCAGCCTCCCCCCCCCCCAAATGCATACAACCATGTACAGATTGCTTTCTGTTTTCTTGTCTTTTTCTTTTTAAGTACATATTTTCACGTCGATTGAACAAGCTTTCTTTAAGTCAGTAATTTAACCGGCCATTCGACTGCTCTCGTCTCAGAAAACTCAAAATAGAATAAGAACGCCAAAAATGGGAAGGTAACGAGAACTTGTGAGCCAAACGGGTATCAAGTGTCAGAAAACACAAAAATAACGTAATCTCTGCAATCAACACAAATAACAAAGATGGTAACTATTTATATCCTTCTTGGACTACCTTGTAAATGATATAAGGCCCTCATGCAGGCTACACCAGAAAGTAGCTCGAATGATCAGCATACCAGCATGTGTTTGTTCATCTGTGGAAAATATTTACTACAGAAACACGTTTGTAATAACACAGTCTAAGTAATACCGCTGTGTTGCGACAACATCTTCTCGCAGTCACCGAAGAATTCTGTTCCGCATTTAATTACTCCTATAGGAGTGCTGAATTACAAACGATTTTGGTCTTCAGCGAAGTGTAAGTGATGAACGAAGGGTAAGCAGATAGCGGATGAGTGTTTAGATTGAAAATGTATTCTGCAAGTTGAAGTCACTCCTGGAAGCGCAGCCTCAAACTGCACTCTTACCCGCAAAGATGCACTCACCCTATCGGAAGCACAGGGAAGTAAGTCAATTCTCAGCAAGTCTGAGAAGTGGCTCACCTCCCTGTATTTCCAGTTTTATCTTCCTCCTCCTCCTTCTCGTTATGCTTAACAAAACCATATTGTCACGGGGGCGTGACGTGGCCGAAGACAGAAGACTTCGTGTTAGGATTTAACTGTTTATTTGGGCGAACCTGGGCCCGGTAAACTGAAAGTCCAATTACAGCAGCAGTCTCGCACAGATAGCAGTCTCGGACTGATAGCGGCGAACGGAGCGTCGGCCTTCGATCAACAACTGACAAGCGGCGAAGCGCGTCGGCATTTATACTCTTGCCGTCGAATGTTCTAGCGTTATCGCTGGCGGTGGCGTAGCTTCCAGAACAATCTGTACCGTTCGCACAGTGGGCGTGATCTTATCGAAATGATCTACTACAGTCCGGAACCTTCTAGAAAACTGCAGGCGCGGTTTGCGCTGAGAATCGTGCGGTGTTTTCGGACGATAACAAAAACTTGGGAAATGGAACGTGGCAATATTAGAAAAAAAAACAAGTACAGGAAAAAGCATGAATGTCAACATGGCCACACTGTTGGATACCCAAGATTTGGTGCAAAGGAAAGGGTATCAATAGAAAAATAGTGAACACCCTACGCGCACGCAGGAGTGCAGGCACATCTACAGTTAGATGTCCGCTAAGTGATGCTGTATGAAAGATAAACGACGCCATTAGTTGGGTAAGTGGTGCTCCGGAAAATAGCTAACAGGAACCGCTGTACATGTATACAAATAACTCTTCACGCCGACTATAGATATGACTATTTTCTGCGTACATAGTAACGTGGATTCACATTCAAACGCATAGCGGAATGAGACCAGAGAGATAAGACCAACAGTTCAGTTAGTTCCAACTAAAGTTAAGGAAGCTCTTCTCAGATATTTCAATCGAGCCGAGAGAGCTGAAGCGACAGGACTGAAGGCATGGTGTAAGTTTTTCTAGAGATATAAAAACAGGCTTCTAGCTTTGTCGTTCTCAAAATGTAGCACGTTTATCGCTTTAACTTCAAAGGCCCGTAACATGCACACTTGAACCTTCCTTTCTCCTCCCCTCTTCTCTCCCTCACCTACCCGCCCGCTCACTACCTCCTGAGCTTTCTTGGCATTCTATACGTCCACTAGACTCATCATCCGTAGAATGTAGAGCACAACGCGAAAGAGAAGCTACTGCGCCTCAACTACTTGCGCCAACGTGTTCCTATTCCCTGGCAGTCACTACAAGCTAAAAAGGCGGCAGGAGAGGATTACTCGGCCGCTGCCTAACGTCGCCGTCGAGAAATGATTTCTCCTGGTCAGTCATGCGTGCCGCAGTGCGATACAACAAGAGCGACGTCGGCCCCGAGCAAGACGAAAAAATCAAAAATTTTGCAAAGAGAATAGCTATAAGTAACGTAAGAGAGATCGAGTCAACGCCGCCAAGCACGTCCAGTAAAAGTAGGCAGAAAGTTGAGTGACAGAGAGAGGTAAGAAGGAAGCCAAAATGTATAAGTGGTTAGTGACATCCCGCGGAGAAGTCTAGGGCGTGATGCCGTGAAGGATGACGCTGCTTTGGCAGTTGCCAAGCGAAAAAGCAATGAACGGTAATGCGGAAGGAAGAAGCCCAGCCGACAGCTTGATCCAGCGTAGCTGAGCTCAGCGCGTTGTACTGAGTGGACAGCAGAAGATGCTTTCTGCGAATTGCGCGATTGCGTCTGCGAGTGAAGAATGGTGGTCAGGATGCCTCGCTTCTCGAGCGGGACCACATTGCTCGTGCCGGAGATGGCTTGTTCGAAGCGGCCAGCGAATAGCGACTCGGACAGAAATACAGACGCATGAAATGTTCATATGGCAGAAAGGTGGGGCAGCGAATGGGCTGTGTTGCCTTGCTTATGGTCTTAGGCACTGTTCAATGTAGCCAGGAGTTTCCGCCGCTCTAATTGCGTTCCTAATAAATGTTCCTCGTCTTGAGTTATTGCCGAATCATTCCTGGATTATTGCCTGACGTCGCCTGACCTATATAGAAGACATATTCCCCTCCCGCTGTTAGCTTGCGTGTATGTGAGCACGCGTGCATCGGCGAGAGTGAGGTAAACGTTAGTCATGACTGATGCAGAAATAAAGAAATCGAGCTTTTGTGAGTAATTATTTTCCAGAATTGTCTTTCTACACCGAGGATGGCCCTTCGAAGGCCTAACACAGATCCCTTTGACTCGTGATGCTTCAGCGTAGGCTGATTGATGGTGCTGGAGAAGAGAAATGACTGATTTGTGCTTAAAGGTTAGAGAGAGGCGAGGGCATACTGTTAGAACGACTAGTCGACATAGTTACACATATGGCACACTGTGTTGATGCATGTTGGCATTTAAAGTGGCAAGTGCGTGTGAATACATCAGGAAGCAAGCAGTGATGAAAAAATACATGTATATTTGTTACGACCTACCGGGCAAAGGCAGGCAGTGGAGAATTTAAAACCAGTTGATGGAGCAGGGCAAAAAAAGCCGAGCATTCATTTGTACCGACTTGTTATCTGCAGCAATATTGAAGAAAGTGTAAATAGTCTGTCGTCTATAGATGATGTTTTTTCTTTCAGGTCAAGCTGAGGTCTATCTTACAAGCCTGTACTGTTTGTAATTAATCGGAAAACGCATAAGGAAACTCCAGAGGTGCGTCCCCAAACTGAGTGCACGATGCCGGAACAAGTATACACTTTTCGATCTCATTTGGGATTGTATCTTACAGCAGCAGCAGTAAACACACACAGGATTATTTTACTTGATGTTGCTGCTTTTCGTTTAAACACTCATCTTATCGTATTCAACCTCGGGATATACAAAAAACGTATTATATTCCCCGCAATGTTCTCAAAACTTCGGCACAGCCAAATTTGCTGCGAATATTACGTAGCGAACTTGTCTTCTTCATAGTCACTCGAACTTAAAGTATACAGCGACTTCTGTGCAGCTTGGTCCACCACACATTTCGCATGCAAGGCCACTGCAGATTGTAGCAAGTAACGTGTCCTAACATGTACTGAACGCATAACTTGTGCTCATGTGGTCGTATGTCATAAGTAGATTCTAGTCGATACTTTAAAAGGATATAAACTTGAGCCTGTTGGCATGGCTCCACCGTAAAAACCTCGTTGGCCGTGCGAGAAAAATGCTCTGATTTCAGAACGTACTTTTAGCGGGACGGCTCAGTTCTCTCCCATAGTTGAGTACGAAGTGCTCGATATCGTTAAACACTTTTTTCTAAACACACAAAAACCTGCCACGAGACAAAGATGACAACCGGACTTTTTCACCACCAACAACAGGACCTTGCACTGGCTAACAACGTGAGCGTTCATTTCGTGTGAATAAACATTTAGGTTTGCAAAGGGAAAAAAATTAAAATATGGCGACCAAAAAACCCTTCGCAAGTGTCTCGTCTAGTAGATGAAAATGCAAAATTTGATCACGGAGATAATTATTATCTTTCCCTGTATGATGCACGGTACGCTCAAATATGATGGCACAATGGAATTCGCGATTTCAAAAAAAAACGCGCGTCTGTTCAAAACTTGAAGTGCATCCACACTCGGCACAGTGACTATTGAGATTGCTTCCAGTTTTGTCTTTTAAATTGCTCCTGTGCTTTGGAAGCAGGTCGTCAACCTGTCCGTTTGACCAACGTAGCGGCCACCGCAAGATGTTTGTATTTCGTAGACAGCTTCAGTCTTGCAAGGCACTAACCACGTAGGATGTTGCTTCTTGCAAATGAAAGCATTTCGACAAAGGGGTGTTCCCGTTCTTGTCCAAAGATCCCAGTTTTACTGGAGCCGACAGCACCACCCTTAAGCTGGCACGTGCAGCCACCTTGTTGGTTTTGTCATTAACACCGTGCAGATAGGGTATGACCGCCACTCTTGCCCTGTCATCTACAGCACGAAGTTTTGTCATATTGCGACTCCCCTTAACTGTCATCTGCTAAAGACACATTTATCAATACCACTCTTCCATCCACGCTATCCAACAATCATAAAAAGTTTTGGCGCGTCATAAACCCAAGTAGTGAACAAACGATAACCCTTATCAATGGCTCTGGAGACGCTGTAGCCCCTGAGCAGTGCGCTTCATCTCTCAACATCTCTTTCACTGGCAATTTCTGTCGCACTATTAATGTTCCTCTGCCACCTAAAACATGCTATAACTACCCAATCATGTTCCCAATTATGATAGATTCTGTTGGTGTAGAAAACATAATTAAGTCCCTCAAACTTTCATCCGCCCCGGGCTGCGACCTGATTACCACCAAGTTCCTTAAAGGTACCTGTGCCTACTCATCCATTATTCTTACTAAAATTTTTCAACAGTCTCTTCACGAAGGCGTATTACCAATCGAATGGAAGATTGGCAAAATTGTGCCATTTCACAAGTCCGGTGACAAGCATTCCTCATTAAACTATAGACCCCTTCTCACTTACTAGCATTCCATGCAAAATACTGGAGCACATTTCGTACTTTAACCTTGCAACCTTCCTTGAGTCTAACTCGTTTTTTACGCGTCACCAACATGGCTTTAGGAAAACATTCTCGTGCGAAACCCAGCTTGTAGCCTTTACACACAAATTAAACGTTATTCTCGACCAAACTAGCTCTGCCGACTGCATATTCATAGATTTCTCCAAAGCTTTTAATAAAGTCTGTCACAACTTGCTGTTGCACAAATTAAATGAACTTAATATAGATCCCAGGCTTCTAACATGGCTCGAATGTTTTCTAAAAAATCGTTCTCAGTTTGTTTCAGTTAATAATGTAAGCTCTGAACCAAGTGCCGTTCATTCCGGCGTACCACAAGGCTCCGTACTAGGCCCACTGATCTTCCTTATATACAATAATAATTTACCGTCCTGTATTGCCTCCAATATTCATTTATTTGCGGATGACTGCGTAATCTTCCGAGAGATAACTCGTGATGGCGATATTACCTCTCTTCAACATGATCTTAACTCCATTTTTCTTTGGTGTAAAACATGGCTCATGGAGTTAAACAATAAGAAATGCCAATTTTTACGTGTTTTGAGAGCGAACCATCAACTTCCAAACTATTACCTTGATAACACCCCTCTTCAATCCGTGACAAACTATAAATACTTTGGGGTGCATATAACAACTGATCTGACCTGGACTGTTCACTGTAATTACGTCATTAAAAATGCTAACCGAATGTTAGGTTACCTCCGCCGCAACTTTTCAACGGCCCCTTCTTTCTTGAAACTTCTTCTTTACACTACACTAATACGACCTAAACTCGAATATTCCGCTGCAGTATGGGATCCTAGTCATGCCAACCTAATACACTCTCTTGAAATGGTACAGAATAACTCAATTCGTTTTATACTTTCTAATTACAACAGGACAGCTAGCATAACAGCCATGAAATCTAGCCTCAACTTACCTTCACTTTCATCCCGTCGTAAAATGTTTCGTCTCCACTTGTTTCACAAGCTGTTTCATCACACATCGCTGCGGGACGGTCTTATCTTGCCCCCTAGTTATATCTCTCCCCGGCTGGATCATTCCCATAAGGTCGGGTTGCCTTCTTGCAGGACTCGCGCCTTTTCTCAGTCTTTCATACCTCGCACCTCTGAGGACTGGAACCGGCTTCCCGCATGAACGGCAACCATTGTAAATCACCTTCATTTCAAAAGTGTCTTAGCTAGTTATGTGTAATTACAGCCAACAAAGTACTGTATTACGCGATGCTGTGTTGTTCCTGTACAGTATTTATTTTCTTGTCGTTTTTCCTGTCTTGATGTAATTCTCATCATTCCCGCGTTTTTGTTTGCCATAAAGCCTGTTAGCTAACCTGTATAATTAAGATCTTCTGCTCGATGTAAGATTCGCCGCTGCATTTTCTAAAAATTTTTTGTCTTTTCTTTCTCAACCACTCCCTGTAATGCCGTTTGGCCCTGAGGGTATTGCAAATAAATATATAATAAATAAATAAATAAATAAATACAACTTTGCCCAACCCGGACAACAACTGTTCAACTCTGACAAAAAAACTGTATGCGGGCGTAATGTTAGTGAAACATCAATTCGGATTGCTGCGTTGACAATTGAATTTTATGAACATTACCTATGTACTCCACTAAAACAGACGTCATGTCTGTTTAGCCTCCTTTATACTCAAGCCCCATCTACTGAAATTCATCTACGTAGCACTAACCAGAGCTACCATCCTCACAACCACAAGCGCTGCATTTCAGCTTACTGCTTCTGGTGTCGGCAATACATATGTCGCTCTTGGCATCGTTTCGCAACTGTGATGAACTGGTCATATAAAACGTATACGACTGTTCGAACCGTATGTGCATATAACAGGCGCACGAAAGTCTGGCGTCATTTACACCGGTCACCTTCTCTGGAATTACACAATGATCACCTTCTCTCCACATGCTTCGCATAACATCGATTCCCATGATGCGTGGCATCCACCAAATTATCAAAATATCCATTACCACCAAGTCCAGCACTTTAACTGTATTTCTCTCGTACAGTTCGTTCACTTACGGTGATATCTCGTATTGAAATAACTGTCATATATTTACTTATACCACTGCATTGTATTGATTGAAGGAAATATGAAATGTAGCTTTAAAAATGGTGGACTGCGAAAACAACCATTGTTGCTTGGGACATTACCACGTAGAGGGACTACTCACTCACGACCTCCTGCACATGTCTAGCGTTGCTTAACTATTTCTACATTCGTGACCATTCAGAAAAGATCTTATCTATACCATGCACATCCATTCGCTTCTGATGTCTGGCAAGCATCACAACGCAAAACTTCCTGATAGTTTTCAAATAGACTGGTAAAGGTATGCTGCATTCATACACCGCTACTTACATATACGCTCACAGCGATTACTAAAAAAGACGAAAAGTACGTAACGGGAGTCAAAGAAGGATGGTAGCAATCAGCCCACTCCATTCAATCACATTGATGAAGACAGTGAAGAGTCGTTGTAGAGAATTTTCAATCCTGGCGGCTGAGCCCGTTCCATCGGGCAGACCATGCACTGACGCCTACACATGCTCCCTGGCATTTTCCACTTGGCTTCGCTGCGTGTGGCTTCTAAAATTTTAATCAAAGGACGGTGGCCTTCCCGGCAACGAAGGGAAAAGGCAGTGCACGTACACAGCCGTAGCAGGGCGCATTGGCGAAGAAGGTTTCCAGCATCCTCGTTTTGATACACTGCTTTCGCGAGCCACCAATATTGCTTGCTCGCATGCGTTGGTCGTGTCTGGATTTAGCGGCTGTCCTCGTAGAGAGTTACAGTGCACCGAGAGCCTAGCACTTCCATAGGCTAAGATGAGGCGACAAATAGGAAACGGTCCCGAGAGTCGGAAAGCGCCAAGCGACCGCCTCGCATCTCAAGAACGCTCCATTGTTCCGCGTAAAGCTGCGCCAAAGAGTGCGCACTCGGCCATTGTTCCGACGTCACGCCGGCGAGGCTTAGTTACGTCTCGCGCTACTCCTTTTGCCTTGAACCCATTGCTCACGCCGTGCTGCTTAGGAGGCGCCTCCTCTTTTCTAGGGAACGTTCGAAAAACATTGCACGCTCTATGTGCTGGACAGTGTCCTTCCTACGATGACCGTTGCTGTAAAACAAGAATGAGGTGAGTCAGAGACAAAGGAAAGGGCGTCAGAAGCCATCGCATCTAGCCCGCTTGCGTTGCATGAAAACACAGGAGCGTCGAAGTTTCCCTCTCCCTATTTCGCTTCCCTCTCTCTCCGTCATACAGCATTCCCTTCCTAGTTGTCTTCGCAGAAGAGAGAGCCCGCATCGCAACGTATATGTCGGTGACATAGAGCACGCCTTGAGCTTTCCGAAGACTTCGTGCTGTGCGGAAAGCTTACGAGGCCGCTTCCATAATCATTGTCTACTTACAGAAGTCCGTACACCCCCCCCCCCCCCCCACACACACACATGCGCACACGCACACGCACACCCGCGCACACGCGCACGCACGCAAGCATATATATATATATATATATAGTATGATACACAGAGAACGAGAGGAATGAAAGTGGCCATCTCCAGCATTTTATGTCGCCGCTCAAAAGGGCACGCTACAAGCACAAAAGAAAAGGCGGGACTGCGTTGTTGTGTCACGTGTGCAGCTCTCCGGGATATAAAGGCGAACGACCTTTTATCGTCATCTTGGAGTCACTGAACTGCAAGTCGATTGCTCGCGGTCATGGCCGTCTAGAACTGCAGTGCAGAAGATGGCTCGAACCAGGCTGCGTCGTACACACATAGCTTCGTGTACACGCGCCATACGAAGCGGTCCCCGAATCCTTAGAAACTGTTTCCGAAGTTACAAAGCGCGTGTCTGAAGCATATTGAACCGTACTTTTGAA
Source organism: Rhipicephalus microplus (assembly GCF_043290135.1). Classification (NCBI taxonomy): domain Eukaryota; kingdom Metazoa; phylum Arthropoda; class Arachnida; order Ixodida; family Ixodidae; genus Rhipicephalus; species Rhipicephalus microplus. The sequence continues at coordinate 256,598,238 of NC_134701.1, forward strand.
CACGATGCACCATTTTAACGATACGGAAATGGTAGGCAGATGTGTTTTTCTTTCTTTTTCGCAGATCGGCATGATCCAGATGTTTTGGATTTCAAGGTAAATGACGAGCGATGCCTGCATAGCTTCTATTGTAATGCAAAGCCTCCCATCGAGAAGTAAGCTGGGGAGGTCGACGCAGGTCACCGTTAGCTGTGACTAAAATTAAGAAAAAGAAACGTTAGTGAAGCAAAGTAGACCACAAACAATAATGTTTAAAAAATTATTGGAGTTCCTCGTGCCTTCGTATAACTTGTCTCGGAAAGATAAAGCTATCTTCTTCTTCTCAGTCGATGTATCGATCGTGGCCCGCAGCTGTTCGAAAGCTTTCCGCCCCTAAATTGGTTTGCCATTGCCTCCAAGATCGGGGGCAGCTCACCTGTTTCTGCATTGACTCCGCGATAACGCCACCCTTTACCCGGGTGCGATGTCACATGATGGCGTCACGACAAGACGTCATGTAACGTGACGTAACAGTGATGTCGCGATGACGGCGTCAAAGTGACATTACAAATTTTGTTAATCTATGACGTCATCGTGACGTGATCACGCAGTGATGATTTCTTTGCATCATGCATCCCCGACGCCCCAGGACGCCAGCTCCTGTGGCCAAATTTCACGTGTTATGAGGCATTTAAGGCTTTCACCTCAATAATCACGATCGAGCATTAACGATAAAAGTAGCAAATGTTCAAATAAACCTTTAATTAGTATTTTCTACAGAATTTAAGCAAGAACTTAGAAACGCATAGGTGCAGAATGTCAGCTCTGTCTAATGTTTGCCGATGTTGCCTCACTGTTGGCTGGAACTGGCGAAAGCTTGCTAATTATAGTTTGGTTAATTCAGGCTTGCCTCAGCTAATGTTTGCTAGTGTTGGCTAGTATTGCGTACACCGTGGTAGATCAGTGGTTTCGATCGTGCTCGCATTTAGGCGGAGGCGAAATGGTAGATGGCAGTGTACATTGTGATGTAAGTGCACGTTAAAAATAGCATATTTTACGTATCAACAAAATCTAGTTTTTCAAAGTCCTTCCCTACGGCGTGCATTACAATCATATTATGTTTTTGGCACGTACATCTCCGGATATTATAAGTGCCGCAGATGCACGCCACGGTCAGTGATCGCACTGTACCCTCAACGATTCCGCTTTGGCTGAATACTCTCGGTCCCTTCAGTTGCAATTTGAATGGATGCTTAGTTTTCCAACAGGCTAGTGAAGTATCTCATGTTAACGCTGGTGTTTGCCAGAGGTAGCTTAGATATGCGCGATCGAGTGGTTGTTTACTATCAACAGCAAGTCCTACTGCTGGATGTAGGTCAGTGTCTTCTTTTCTGAAGTATCCACGCGTGTAATCTGGCTTGTTATAGGCGTAAAGGAAAAAAAAACTGTGGGAGGGTCGTCTCACGGATGTTAGTGAGTCTGTGGTTGCAGTGCACAGCTAACGTATTTACAAGTGCATGTAGTTTTGCGTGGTGTAACATTGAGTCCTTGTTTCATTGTCGGCTCGTCAAGCTTGCGCTTATAATAAAGTTTAGCACTTACGAATGGTAGGCAAGAAACATTTTTAAGGGTATGGTTCTCAACTTGGGGCCCACGAAAGTCATTGTGGAAAAAAAAGAGCTCTTTCTTTTGATGGCACACCATGTTCACTGACAGCAGCCCCTCCTAATTTCGGAATGCTTTGCTGCTTGGAAATACTGCAGTGTGGCGGAACTAACTTGTGAATTTCATTTTCATTGAGAGAAAGAAAGAGAGTGAGAGAGAGAAAACATTTATTAAAAGAGGGTTTCACCACGAGGGGGGCCCATCTTCCAAGACTCCACTGATGATAGCGGCTCAGTGGGCCTGACCAAGGGTCACCAGTTGGCTTCCAAGGCTTCCCATACTCTGAAACCCGAGTTTGTGCTAAGCACGGCTAACCCAGCAATTCCCCGTTCTCAGAGCTCTCGTTGCTACGCTTACCAAGTCGTCGATGACGTCAGTGTTTATGGTAAGCACGTAGGGTTTCCTCAGCGCGAGTAGAATTTTGTTAAGGAGATTCGCAAACTCGGGGGTGCGACAAGTGTACTACTTGTTACTGCGCTTCATGGACTTCTGCTTGTTACTGCTGTTGAGACACGTGTCGTCTGTAGCGAGTTGCGTCCCTTTGTTTCCCCCTTCAGATGCAGTCACGTAGCGACGCGCCAGCACTGCACCGACGCAGAGGTGGCGCAGGGGGAGAAGTATTCGCTCGCTCGGCTAGGTGATGGAGACCTATCCTTGCAACCCACCGTAGCCAGCCCCACGTTTTCAAAATGGTTCGACAATATTAGGTAAGTAATTCCATTCCTTCTTTACTCTTACTGTTAATTATAATATTTAAGACCATGCAGGTTCCGTTTAACCCGGGTTTGAGCATTGATGGCTTTGTTATGGCCCGTTTTGAGCGCTTTACTCGGAGTGTGATCTCGCGAGATGGATTAGTGGTGACCCCCCAAAAGTGCGAACGTTTTGGGGCGCAGCGCTCAGAAAACTACTCACAGAGAAACATGGCAGACACGAGGAGTTCTGACTCGCAACTCATTTATATTGCCTTCATTAGACCGAGTATGTTTTTCGTAATCACTCAGAATTTATTTTCAGAATAACCCTTTACCAGAACGAACAAACAGCGATAAAAAAATGAGAATTTGTTTAGATAGCAAAAAAAAATCACACGTAGCTTGCGTGCAGGAATGAAACAGCACTAGGGGTAAACAAAGTAAAACATCTGATGAGCACTTCGCGTAAAAAATGCCCGAACAGGGTGAAAAACTTAAGAGAAAAACCAACATGTGCAAGTAAGAAACAACGCTCCAGATAACACCTTTGCAATAATGAGCTTCAGTGTGAGACAAAACAATGAAAGTTCTGCTCATGCAGTCGTCCTCCGCTTAATGGATGAAAAAAAAAAAACTTCGACAATTTTGCGCGCAGCTTTTATATTCTTTTTCTTGAGCATGCAGCAAGGCTACGTGCACCAGGGTGAATGACTCCATCATCCGGTTTCAGTGATCTTCTGCTGTATAGGCTGCACGACATGCCGGCCTTCCTCTTTTCAACACAATTGGAAAATATCAACCCTATACTCAGATCTTGAAAAGCATGCTTCAATCTGTCACTATATTTCACATTTTTTTATTTCCACTAATCACACGTTCTGGCCAGTTGTCATTCCCTTGAGCCAGTAGGCCTAAAATCTAACACAACGTTATGAAAATACCTCGTAAGCCTCAACGGTGGTTGTATGTTTTGATGACATTACTAAGCCTCTATATACGCGGAAACAAGGTGCCAAGGCTTGCAAGGAGCAAAAAATGTTTTTTGACATTGTATTCATCAATTCTAGGAGGAACAGGAGGGAAAGTAAAGGCAGGGATGTTAACCTTTCTGGAACGACCACTATGCTACCCTATACTGGGGCAGGGAAGAGGGAGTTTGACAGACAGAGAAAGAGAATTGTTCGCAGCGTATATAGGGAATCTAGTGTTGCCTTTATGCACCACTTCTAGACTAGCTTTAATTTTCTTTTGTTATTATGTGTTAGCCTTCAACCGATGCCCTGTCGCACGCATGCACACCAACAAAAAAGTGACGGTAAAACACGAAGCTACGAAATATGCATGTATTGCGCAGCACCAATGTCACACGTGCCAGCATATACGCAGGAAAAGTGTGGTATCGGGGTTTCGGTACCGGTTTGCGAACCTGTTGTTTGGCCCACTAGAGGGCGTTGTACATATGTTCATATACAACGGCTTGGTGGTGTTAGCCACCACCCGATCTAAAGGGTACAGCCATATCAATCCACCCAATCCATCCATCCATATAGCGATGCTTGTGTCATATAAAAGAAATCCTGTTTGGCTACCGGCTGCTGCAAACTTCTTGACAGCCGGCGCTTCGGTGCCGCGCTTTGTGTTTCCCTTGCGTCGTGTCCGACGCACGATACTTCAAGAAGGTCGAAAGTTTCTGGAGTTGTTTTGTCTCTTCTTGGTGCCCGACAGCACGTGTCTAACTTCCTGCATCGCGTCACGTGTCGGCAAAGTGCCTGTCCAGAAGCACACGCAGGTTATCGCAAAGTCTCGCGGGGTACGCCGGGAATGCCCGCGAGAACCAATCTCGAATACGTCAGGCCACAAGCTCCACGGAGCAGAACGCGTGGCGGCTTGCCGTCAACTGTGCCAGCTCCTTCGGTGTCTTTTTTTCTGCATTTTTTTAATGACGTGATAGGCACGGTTCGTGTAAAAAAAGTCATTCACTCAGATAGAACCTTATGCATCTCATTTCATTCCAGTGTAATATGAAAAGGCAAAAAAAAAAAGAGAAAGAAATAGAGTGAAAAGAGATGGAGAAGCTAAATTTTCTAAGCTCTGTGTACTGAACTGCAGGCTAGGACTCGCGTCTGCCAATAGATACTAAAAAAAAAACCCGCCAATAGCATGCCACTGACTCTTACGTGGTCTCTCCGAGTCGACATGGCGCAAAAGACAAATGTTAGTAACAGAGGAATCCGGCGCAAAGCTGGTGAGCTGGGGCAGAGATGCAAGCACCGTTTTCTACTCTGCCCACCCCGATATGGGTTAAGTAGAGAAGAGAGGAGGAACAAAGCAAACGTGAATGAGGAAGTGAAACGCGCGTGCGAGAAAGAAAGAGAGAGGAATATAATATCGGGCGTTTTACGTCTCAAAAACACGGAACAATTATGAGAGGCGCCGTATGAGAGGGCTCCGGAAATTTCGACAATATGATGCCCGTTCACGTGCACTGAAATTGCGCGTTACACGGGTCTCCAATGTAGTGCCTCGATCGAGATGCAGTCGCTGCGCTACTTTCGGGTCAGCAGTTTAGCACTATATCGCCATAGAGGATACATTCTAAGAGGTGATAGATGATTTACTGACATTTGCAGTTAACGCACAGTTCTGAATCAGCCGTTCCAATGCGATCCGTTGGTGTCCCATATTAGTGAACTTTGTAGTTGTACTGTTAATGGAGGAGGGCACGACGTAATTTCACAAGGGCTGTCGGATCATTGGAGAATAAGTGGTGACTACCACACCGATAGTGCTTCCCGATGTCCCCTTGATGGTGCGCCAAGCGAAACATTATAGCACACAGACGTAACGTCATGCTAATAGCGCTTAAATGTGGTCGCTGAAGTTAATCAACCTATAAATTTGTTATAAATGTTATTGTTTCATCATGAACATAGCTGTGACACCTGATACAGTGGTCATGAACGTTTTTAATTGGCAAACGGGCCTGTATTTCAGCTTTTTCAACAAGGCCTGATAAGCACTCGCGCTAACGTCGTGAAAAATCAAACGTAAATGTATTTAACACCTTGGGGGGGGGGGGGGGGGGAGTGTTATGGGAAACTGCCCCATACGTAGAGTTTTAGCAATATTAATAAAAAGTGAAGCCATAGAAAACCTTCTCAATAGCCCCAACCCCTTCAGCTCGCTTTGGGTTTTTCTTTTTATATTTATGTCTTCCTCACCACAAGCACTGATAGAACCGCGGTATTGAGAAAACAAGCACGTCATTATGAAGCCTGACTGATATCATTTCACTTCAATTCATAAAGTGCTGGAAAAAGAATACAATGAGTATAAAAGGCTCCGCTTTGAATAGCCGAAAGACGACACGTAAAGCTTTTTATATATCAACCGGATTGCCCGGATGACTGTCGGTCAAATATTTGGTGACACCTGAGAGGGTGGCACAGAAAAATATAATAATAAATTTCCTTAGTGTTCGCCCTAGGGGCTTTGTAGTAAAATTATAGTTGGCATGGGCCCATGCTTCAGGTCGTAGTTTCCAACAAAGCGTCGTGTCCCCGAGGCAATTTCATAAGCGGCGAGATTGGTAGAAAGAATGAAAAAAAAAAGAGGGACATAGCTGCAGTGAACGTCGCAGCGATAAAATTACGTCACTTATCAGCGGCTTGTTTCTCCTTATTTTTCAAGTATGGTGTTTGTAGGCGATTTTTAATATGCATATGCATGAGATCAGTAATCAATAATTTTTGTCCAGCAAGATTCGCTTAAGCGAAAAATAGGTATCTCATAAAGCCGCAAGCATTTAGCAAAAAGCACAGAATAAAACAAATATTTAAATCACCAGCATCTGCGAAAACTGACAAGTATACGCTCTTTCTGTAGCACTGCAATATAGCAAGACGAGAGTATAGTCACTTTATTCCAGGAAAGTTTTGGACTGTTGCAAAATACATGCCACCAGCACAGACAGATAAAAGAAAGAAAGTTCAAAGTTGAACGCAAGGAGATCATTCAGATGTCCCTATTGGTCCAATGTCCTTGAGCATCCGTAACCATGCATTAAAAAAAATGTATATAGAGAGAGCAAACCGCACTTTCCCCGCCAAACTGCACGTCGCATGGCCGCGTTGTAGCAAAGAATGGATGCTTGATTGATTTATTGAAACGTTTGAATAAAATATTTAGGAAGATTAAGAAAAGTGACAGCTTTGATGTATTGGCGATGATGAGGTCTGCGTTTGAAGTATGGCGAGGACCACGATGTTAGTCAAGAAAATAACGGAAAACTTTTTTTGAGCTGAAGTATTCCATGTACCTCTCTTCTTATCTCTTTATTTTCTATCTCCAGATTTATCATCAAGTTCGTATGACGCAATCATAAGCAGAGGGATAGAGAAAAGAGAGAAAATGCGGGCAGAGAAGTTAACCCCATGCTAGGATCAGGTATGCTACCCTGCACTGGGGTTAGGGTAGCTGGCTAGGGTTAGGTTAGCTGCAGATTCGCTCATTACACTCGCAACGTGCATCTACCGCATAGCAAGCACAATAAACGAGACAGAGAAGAAAGGTAAACAGGCAATATACAGTGGGTGAAATTCATGAAATTCGTAGTAGAGCTCCTAGTACTCTGAATCGTTAACCTCCTTTTCTAAACACACAAAACAATGTTGCTGGCTACCACAACATCTCAATCAGCCGCTTTACTCGCCATCATTCCGATATCCAGATCTGATAGCAAGAGCTGTTACGACCTACGCAGCTTCATTCACCCCGACGTATAGCATCGATGTTTGTGTCTTGTTCACTCCTTTAGTGAGAAAAAAAAATGTACAAATTATCGGTGCCACAACTGCCCATGAGAAGCATGTGATCAGACTCGCCGAAGCAGCTCCTCTGCCAAACGTATTCCCTCCACGCTTGAGTTCCAAGACCTCGCCCCACGAGTTTTCCGTACGTGGCATAAAAAGAATAAAGTTCAGACAGTGCCGAACAATGCGTGCCAGAAATGAAGAAGAGGCGTAGGAAAAAAGGGGGAGGCAGCAAGGACCACGATGTATGAAGTAACAAGAGATGCTAAAGGAGCCAGGCGTCTGATAGCGGGACAGGAGGACAGCAACGGGGGGAAGGCGGGAACAGAGCAGAGACAACGATGGAAGAGTCGGATGGAGGTTGGGAGGAGAGGATGACAACCAGTCTCCCGTGATGCTGTCTGCGGTGTGGCCACTTTGCAAACATCCCTCCTTATTTTTTCCCTCTCTGAGAGCAAGTAGGGAGCGCATCCGTCGGGCTGTCTCCTTTCGGGATGCTTGGTTAGAGCCGGGCCTGCTTTTATTATTGGGATATTTGCTTCGGCGCGCTCTTGCTTTGCTTGCTCTGGTGGGACTTCGACGTAGGGTGAACGGGGGGGGGGGGGGTGGACGAGAACGGTAATCGCGAGGTCTCTCGATAGCCACGCTTGAGCTCCGATCGCGTTCTTCTAGTCTCCCATCCTCCTGGACATCAGCTGGCGTCGTAGCAGCTGAGAGAGAGAACACGCCTGCACAGACACACGTACGCACATACTTTACGAAGTGGTGGCGGTTCTCGGTGTGGTGAACAAAGCGGGAAAGCAAGGCTAGTCTCCTGGCTTTGCTAAGGGATACCGCTTGGCAGAAACTGATTCCGAGCCGGCAACTTACTCCTGAGAACGACTTCGAATGCCCATGGTCCCGAGGAAGACCCCTGTGTCCCATCTTTTCGAAGAGGTGGCTGCTGCTGCTTGCGGGGGCGCTAGTCTTCTCGATCTGTTTTTCTTGTTCAGACTATGTTTTTCCTGCTGGTATTATTTCTGAGTCTGGCGCAAACAGTTGCGCACTCTTTTTTGTCGTCATGGGTCTCACTGCCATGTTTGTCAGTCCTTCTAGTCTTTTTTTAAAACCTTACTATAGTGTCCCTAAGACTCTGCAGAACTGCACAAGCTGCTGCGTGATTCGCTTTTCCAGGGAAATTATGTCTTGAATCTATTCTCGCTGTGACGCTCAAAGAGCTGTCCCAGAAATGCAGGCAGCACCGGCTTTCCTTTGATGCGTTAAAGTGATTACCGCATCACGAACGCCGGCAAATGTTGGTACATTCTATAACGAAACAACAGTTTTCTAAAGTCAACTTCCTCAGTACATGCTGCGGCAGTTTTTTTACCTTCCAGGGTAGTGCACGTATTCATATAGCAAAACTGAAGGCGACAGGAAAGAATAACACAGACGCGAACTTCAGAGAGCGTCACCCTCTAGTGGCCTCGCGACGTATTAGTGCAGTGACGGGTATCAAAAGAAAGAGACACTATGGTGAAAGGACAAAGAATGAATGGGTGTATCTATCGATGAGCGAGGTCTAGTCGACTCGACTAATTACACACTTTCTTCTTTGCATTCACTCCATGTTTCTTTTTTTTCTTCCTTATGACGCGGCAGTTCAAAAGTTCTGTGCCAGGCTTGGTTAATTGTGCTCTAACGAGTAAAGGACGCCGTTAAAGCGATGATGTGCGTGGTGCAAAAAATGAATAAAATAAAAATGCTTCTTCGAAAAGACACGCTGTCATGTGCAGCACGCTAATAGATTGTAGCCCTTGTTTACACGTTTTTTCCTTCTTTCTTCTCCACGTGAAGTGAAAATAAGCGGAAAAGAATTGTCACTTCCAGAAGAGGCAGATGTTTCATTCTGGGACTGCTCTATTTCCTACCTATTTTAAACGTTTGTTTCACGAATTGATCTTCGTTAATGAAGTTTTCAAGAGCTGAGTACCATGGTCGGGCGATTATTTAGGGTCCTTGTAAGCTTAATTGTATTACGCGTCGGCACATTGATCAATAACTCGCAGTCAAAGTTACATTATGTCATTTTCCTTTATTTTGCATGCGGAGGAATGAAGGCATACTCTTAACAAGTTGCCGATCACATGAAACAAGGTTACCTACTTTCAAGCTCTGTCACGGACGTAATGTTACGCAAGTTTTTCAGCTTATGAACAAATGAAGCAACGGTAATTGTTTACTGAGAAATAAAGATGCTTATTGCATATTTAACACCCGTCTCCTAGAGTTTTCTAACCGTTATAACCAGGCACACTTAATCTGTCAAGGAGCAAGACGAGAAAGCGTGCTTTTCCTGTGAATTTTAAAATGTTGGGGAGTTGTGAGAAGTATACAGTGCACAAAAAGGATAACTGAACTTACCTAAAAAGGGGTTTCTGCCAGCAAATGAGCCAGCAAACCTATACTCAGTTTCTCTGGGCGACTCAATAAAACTGATTTTGCGCTATGAGGTCGTGCGAGGAAACCACGCTTTATGTTCGACATAACACATAATCACTCTAGAGGGCTTCAAACAGAGACTAAATCAGGCGTATTTCCAGCGCATCTTTGCTATCGGCGCGTGCATTGACGTTCTTTGAGCGCTTCTCGCGTTATAATCCACCTTCAAACGTAGCTTTGTGTGGTGTACCCAAAACACATTACGCATCTCGGCGATGACAACGGCTTCAAGTTAGACTATCGTTAAATTACTGTGCCAGATCAACAACATAAGTCTGTCAGATTTTTTTATTTTAACTTGAGTTTAGATTCAGCAACAGTCACGTCTTGCGTGCGCGCGAATATATAGGAAGGATATAACCTTCAATATCAAATATAAATGTCCTTCAACTTATGATATCAAATATTCTAGGATACTCTTTATTGACCTTCGGAAACCATACTTTCTACATCTATGAATTGCACACGAACTTCAATATCCTCATCCTTTTAAATCTGTAGCTCTTAGGAAGATCACAATAATACTTAATTAGCGCCTATATGTGTCTGCTGGCTTGAAAATATAAATTGCAGTGTTAGAGGCATGCACATGTAAACACAGAACTGACCGTTATAACGGTACGTGATGTAAAGTACTAATTGCACAATGCCGCCGGACTCGTCATTGTGCGTTCCTCAATGTAACGCCCAAGAAGATCTTATTCATGTTTTTCATCAATTCAGTCCAGGCACATGTGAAGGAAGCCTTACATTTTCAAGCAGAATCGCGAGCTGGGCGAGTTGGTGGATGTTTATCGTGGAATATTTTACAGCGCTGTGTCCCTTCTCTGTCCTCATCTAACCCGTTGCGCTGTAAAATATTCCACGATTTACATCTTCAACTGATTGATATGTGGGGTTTATTGTCCCAAAACCACTATATGATTATGAGAGACGCAGTAGTGAAGGGCTCCGGAAATTTAGACCACCTGGGGTTCTTTAACGTGCACCCAAATCTGAGCACACGGGCTTACAACATTTCCGCCTCCATCGGAAATGCAGCCGCCGCAGCCGGGATATGAACCCGCGCCCTGCGGGTCAGCAGTCGAGTACCTTAGCCACTAGACCACCGCGGCGGGGCTTACATCTTCAACTGGACTCGTGCTTGGGCGCGTAACAACACCTGTGGGCTACGTGCCGCGAGAGCGCTGTTGGTTTTCTTGCGATCCGCGAGCCTGAACAAACTTTTGTAAATAGTGTAGTCTACGTGTGTATGGCTGTACGTACTGTTAAGTGTTTATCGGTGCATAAATCACAATCATCACTCGGCACCTGGAGTAGCATGTCAGGCGAATAGTCGGATGAAGATCTCCCGCTTTTCATAATATACAGATGCATATATCTCTACTCTCACAATAATTAAATCGTTTCTAATTTTACAAAATAGTTTTAGGGCGATAAAGATTTTCGAATAAGCGCCAAGTAGCTCTAAACTAGAAAGCTCTCAGCTAATTTTAGCCATCTGAAGGTTCCTCCTGCCAAAGCATATTTATTCCCGCCTTTACGGAGGTGCATTGTGGCAAGTATAGCAACCAGGAATCAAGCTCCTGGCCTTGAAATCGGGTGAAATACGCGCGATTACCGTAGAGCCTTTCCTAAACATATTTCAATTCTGTTTTGTTCTGCATAACTCAACAATTTCATGTCACTTACTCATCGTGGCGAATTCGTGTTCCGTCCTGGTGTATATTCAACGGCGGGACGACAAATTCTCGCTTCTTTCTTATTTTTATCACATCTAAACAATAATTTTGCATAATTATTTTCAAGCGTCATGCTATTTATTGACCATAAATACCCAGGCCACATGTCAACCGGTATTCGTGATTTTTAGGAAGCTATCTATATAGCCCTGATGTAAAAATAAAACTGTGCTCTCTTAGCAATTTAAATCGTGGTGTGGCTATGATAACTGCACCGTGAATTCAGCATACGAGTCCGTGGCCGGTGCATTGACTGCCCACGTCGAGACAAAAAAAAAATGAAACATTAAAAAGGCTGAGCGTATAAAAGCCCCGTTTGTTCGCCATTCGCGTGAGAACGATTTCCTTCCGCGACGCCCCCACGCCAATAGCAGGACAGCCAGAAACGACCCGCTCTCTATTTTCCCAGAAGCTTGCAAAACACATCGCAGCTCACTTCTCCACGACGAACTGGCCAGCTGCCGTCAGCTCCGAACTGCCGCCGGCACCATTTCAAAATGATTGGTCCACAAACACTGCAACGCTCTGTGGCCAAAAAGCAAACCCTTACCCCCTCCTCGCTTCGGCCGCACGCATACATTGATCCATGCTTCAATATGGTCCGAGTGTGTTTACATACATACCGTATATTATGCTTCCCGTAACTCATGGACCACTGGCGGCCTGCTATAAAGTGCAGTTGGAGGAGCCAATCGAACTCGAAACGCAGCGTGAAATATTCCCTCTCCGGGAGAACGCTGGCGTTGAATGAGTCGGCGTTGAGTGCAAGTTTTCCAGACTGCTATTCTATCGCTATTTTTTTTGCCTATATGAACAGCAACAAATAACAAAACGCATCGAAAGAGAGAATCGACAGAAAGGGGGATGGCCACCTACACCCGTCGCATTTCTATGTATATGTGCACATGTGTATATGCGGGACTGCTTCTTCTGCTGCCCTTGCACAGTTTCCATCTTTAAACCTAGACTCGTGTTTGAAAAAAAAAAAAGCTTTAGAGTTGGCGCCATTCTTTTATTTCTGCACAAAACGAGCCACATGTGTTGTTCATCGTAGCGAAAGATTTCGATGTGCTGGCATGCAGCATGTGTGTGAGCATGCGTACGTGCGTGCGTTAGTGCGTAGTAGGCTAGTGTTCCCAAACTTGCGTTGTTTTTAGCAGGGAAAAAGTGGTGAAGGGTGTGATCTATGAGGAAGAGTTGAAAAGAAATCGCGGCAGCAAGCGCCACGCTAAGGCGTCGGGAAGATGTGGCGAGCTGAATACGTATGCGCATACGTGAACTGGCTGAGGGGGAAGGGTGCGGGAGAAGAAAAAGGTGCCAAGCGTTAGCTCAAAGTTGCCGGGAACACTATTGCTGCTGTACGTGTATGTTTCCTTCGGTGGTACGCGGGTGCTTGTCCATCGTATCTTTGCGGCTGATCTCGCATTCTTCGTTTCTCACGTTTTTCTTCAAGTATGCCCCTGTTGACACCCTCAGCGTTGTTCGTTCTTGTTACCGTACTTTACCACTTTTAGTAAATATTTGTCTGCGCACGCCGGCCTGCGACGCACCGCCAGAGCCGTGCTAAGCAGCAGGCAGAAACCACTCAAACGTAAAGTATTGAAGAATGAACAGCTGCTGCCATCTACATATATCTTAGTTTTCTTTCTTTCCTTCTTTCTTTCTTTCTGTCTGTCTTTCTTTCTTTCTTTCTTTCTTTTTTTCTTCCTTTCTTTCTTTCTTTTTTTCTTTCTTTCTTTTATTTCAATGCACACGTTACAGCAGCGTGTCGCAGCTTATTTTTACTGTGAAAGTGCTTTGTTCCAACCGTCTTTTGCTGCTTCCGTCTATCGCTCGTCTTCGGCGTCTTTTGTGCGTATGAGTAAAGCTCCCTGTTTTGTAAACAAATAAGAACGGCAATCGATCTTCAAGAGCCTCGAGCTACCACACAAGAGCACAGCCATCCACCAGGGCCTCGTTTTCTTTATTTTGGTATACATTTGTGTTTGTTTCTTAGTTGTTATGTTTGTCTTGCGTGCGCGTGCCTCCCTTGCATCTGCGTCAGTGTTCGAAAGACTGAGACGCGTGCAAATTTGGGATGAAATGCATGCACAGCGACCAGAACTGTTCTCGTATATGCCCACTTCCCCCTTAACTCTTCCGGGTGTCCTAGACGCGTCGCGATGCACACGTTACACGCTATTTATGCCTCAGATTCCTTGGGAGAAGTGGTATGGAAAGATCGCGAATGCAGTAAAATATAAAAAAAAGAAAGAAAACACAATGCCTTACGTTATTCTCTGATTTTTGGTTTAAACTCTCGCTTTTGATTGGCTCTGGTATGAGGTATTCTTCTTGCATGTCGCGGGTGTTTTTCGTTTTATTCGTGCGATGCCGAAGTGAGTTTTGGCAGCCGTTCTGCGCGTTCTGATAGTATATTTTGCTTTACTCGACTAAACTGCTTACTTTTTTTAAGAAGAGTAGTAAAATTTAGTCTAAACAATATGAGACAGTAAACACAACGCTGAACATATTTACTTGTTTTTAATGGTCTTACGACCAGCGGTGTCATAGTTGGAAAAACAGAATAGCGTAGATAAAGAAAAAAACATACTGCGACAATATTTTTTTCTGCATCTATTTTGTTCTTTTGCTTCAGTCAAAAGTATCATGAATATCAGTGTATGACTTCACGATTTATAAGATTCTGTGTTCAAGATAGTAGATCGCATTCCACATTGACATTATTTTTGGATTTCTCTTATGTCAGCTTTACTCCTCCTCAGACTGTGATGACGAGTATGATTGTGCGGCGATGATTTGAAGACTACTGCGATTTTGTTGATGGTGATCTTAACTATGACACAAGCTGATAGCTAAGAGGCTGATTGTTCATAAGAATGCAATGACTGAGCTCTTTAGGCCATCCGAGCGTAACACAGAACCCATTCTAAACATGCGACAGCTTTTTTATAAGTTCTTCTTGATAAGTGATGCACATGGACACTGCAGCAGCGCTAAAAGGATGCACTTGCGTATGCTTAGCGTTCAGTTCATGTTGTTGCAGGCATCAATTCGCTAAAGGACGCACGAAACAATCCAAGTCGACACAAAGAAATATTATTGTGAAGCAGCAGTGATGCAATGATGGGGCTACATTTTTTAGCATGTACGAACTCACTTTTATTTAACTTTTTTTGTGCCTTTGTGAAACAAGTTCGTGTGCCTGAATGAAGTATTAAAGATACCTTAGTAAACAGACAAATTTGTTACCAAAATTAAATCATTTTATATACTTGAATTTCACTTGCGAATTAATAAATGCAATAAAGTAAAACATTACGAATGGCAGACTACAATTTTTTCATATTTATGCATTGAAATGGACCTCTAACGTTAATGCTTGCTGCTATGTTCAGTGCTAATTCTATGCAACCTTGAAGCCAAGATCTCGCAAGTCTTATCCAGAATGCCTCCATGTTGTACTTTTCTTCTTTTGGCCTTCATCGAAATGCGACCACCGCATGGTGCACGCAACCTTCGGGTTAGCAGTCAAACAACATACCCCTATACCACACCACTGGACAACGCGCTGATTGTTTCGGCTATGACTCACGACGAACTTCGACCATAACAGCTTTGCTGTAAGAAAACTTCATGCTCACGCTGTAGTACACGATACGAACAACATCATTGCATAAGGCCCTGTTATAAAAAGAAATTACGGTGAACTTCCATAAGGTGGAAGTGTCGTGTGTGCGCAGGTATAAGGTGCTTATGTCACTGATAGACATTCAAAAAACAGTATAGCCACCATTATCCAACAGTAACGAACAGTTTGCAACGTCAGGTCAACAGTTAGCCAAAACTATTTAACCTTAGAAATTCGAGTACTCGTGTTGTGTATACCGCAAGGCCCTGCAGCAATTTCCGTAACGACTCGCTAGCAGAGTTTGCTTTCAAAATTAGGTTTTCTTTTCCCAAGCCTAAAAAATCGTGTTCTCCAGGTGAGCAGATACGTCACATTTAAAATGGCATATTAATACCCCGAGGATAATTCACACAAAAGCGATGTTATTACATGTACTTGAACTTGACCTTGCCACATCAAGGGACTCGCCCACTCTGTATCTTTAGAACTGCTCCAGCAGCAAATCAGAGCCTTCGAGACAACAGCTTTCCACAGACAGAAGGTATGCTGAGGCGTAAAAAGCATAAAACAAGTGCCCCAGCCTGCAGCGCCGAGGCACAACAGGCTTAACTTCCCGTTGACAAAATTTTCAAGTGAAACCGGATAAACGTCAAATGGGAAGCATCCGGCTGCGCACCCATGTCCCGAGTGGGCCGCCCTCAGCACTGGTCTGTTTTGAAGCATGAAGCACTCCCGGTGCTAGCAAATTGTCGCCACTTAGCTGCAGAAGCCACTTGAGACCCCTTAGCTGCATAATTCACGCCGAAAGAGCCTTAATACTTACCACACGGGCTCTAACGGTAGAATTGAGAGAGGCTGGGGATGATCACGATGCCGCATGACTGCAGCAACCGTACTAAATGCGCTGGTGGAGATGAAAACTTCACTGCCACCACCTTCACTGGCCAGATCCTACGCGCACCGACGACACCGTCTGGCGCAGAGACACTGTCGACGATGGTGCAGTTGCCGTGAAGCCATTAGGGACTGTTCATCAGTATAACAAAATAGGAAGAAGGTGCAGCGACCGAGCATGGTAGTGGCAGATGGCAGCGCGTGAGGTGGTTCTTGTTGCGTCGCTTCCTTTTTTCCGAGTCAGGCCGGGAAATGACACTGGTTATAGGTGAACGACGATGCCGAAAGTTAAAGGGGGTGCAAACTGGGATAAACATTTTTGAAGGTACTCGAGCTTCGGAAAAAATAGTGGAAACTGGTAGCGTGATCTGGTCCCACGTGCATCACCTTCTCCATTGCCAGCTTCGCTTCGGTTCTCAGTGCATGCCTCAACCCTGCCGAAAGGAAACGAGTAACTGTGCGTGAAGCACTGTAACGTTGGCCGTTGTTAAGGGCCCACTACGCTATAATTCTCCTTTTAACAAACAAGTGAAGGGCACACACACGCACACACACACGCACATACATACATACATACATACATGCATGCATACATACATACATACATACATACATACATACATACATACATACATACGTACGTATGTACGTACATACATACATACATACGTACGTACATACGTACATACATACATACATACATACATACATACATACATACATACATACATACATACATACATACATACATACATACATACATACATACATACATACATACATACATACATACATACATACATACATACATACATACATACATACATATCCAACAGATGACCTCTCGCTCTGCGTCACGGCCACCGATGTGCACCTCTTTCAGTATATACTAACGCCGCGCTGTATATATAAACCTATAACCACTGCTGGTACGCCATTCTCAGAGGTATATTCGTATGTTTTATATATACCAGCGAGATGGCGCGAAAGACGCACTCGGCACCCGGATCGTTGCGATGCGTTGCGAACGACAAGAAATGCAATGGGAATCGTGGATGTAACTGCGCAAGGGGCGAAGGAAAATGCAATTGAATAGAGTGTAAACTGGGAGTAAAATTGGAGATACATAGGAGCAAAATGCAGTAAGTTACAGTATGGCACAAAAGAGAAAAGCGGTTGATAGCACGATACGAACGCTTGGCGGTGAGATCTCTGAAACGTGATGAAAGGTGCGCTTTGAAGGCAGCATTGAAACGATGGCAGCTCGTCATGGGGGGGATGCGCGGTAAAGTTTTTCTTGAAAAGGAACCCGTGGGGCCGAGAAAAGAGCAATCACTCGCAGATGTCTCTCAAAACGAAGTAACGACAGTTAACGAAGGAAACGAGGAAGGTCAGCCTTACTTTTTATGCTATAGCATTGGCAGGATGGCATGAGAAGTGGACGAAAGAGACGGGGGGGGGGGGGGGCAGGGAGGCATCAATTGCGACGTCAGCATGAAAGGAGATGCGATGCTAGAAGAAAGGAAGAAAGCTTGGAGTATTCATACAGAAAAGATTAAACTCCACCAGAAGTTAAGACTATTGACGACATACCACCAGACAATGGGCGGAAAAACATTACCGTAAAAGGCCATAGAACTGGCAACTTCTTCCACGAGTCGGCACTAGTGTTCCAGACACTCGCAATGGAGAGCTCTTCTATAACTTTTGAGTAGCATCGCCATCTCCCGTCTTTCGCAGCCGTCGTATACTACTTGACGGACATTCCTGCACCCATTCAGAAGGCACTCGGTTACTTTGGTGAGAGTGTATGCTTTAACGAAACCGCGGTCAAAAGATCAGCCTTCTTAGGAGTTGCTCGGGACTTGAGTGTGTGCTCTCTTTCAATACTTCCCCCAGCGTAGTGTGGATTCATTACTCTACCAACGGTGAGTGTTTGCAAAAGGAGCATCCAAGAAAATGTTGCCCTTTGAGAGACCAGATGATGAAGAAGTGAGAACAGTAGACAGCGGCCTAACTTAAAGAAACGATGCTAGTGACTTCGTGAAATCCACGAGAAGAGGCGACAAATCAAGTGACTGGTCGCTCTTGTCTAGTTGAATGTTTTCCAACGAGAGTTCCTCCGTAATGACAACATTGGTATTTAGGAAGTTCGAATAGGATTCCCAGACATCTGCAACAGTACCAGAACAGGAATAACAATTCGCTGTGTGTTAATGCGGCTGCGGTACATGGGTGCAGCACTTCCAAATTTTAAATTCATTCACTGTTACGTAACAGGAAGCAAAAAGCTTCAGTAGCAAAATAGAAA
Organism: Rhipicephalus microplus; assembly: GCF_043290135.1. Taxonomy (NCBI): domain Eukaryota; kingdom Metazoa; phylum Arthropoda; class Arachnida; order Ixodida; family Ixodidae; genus Rhipicephalus; species Rhipicephalus microplus. Next base: position 256,616,447 of record NC_134701.1, read on the forward strand.
TTTCCGCCGCACCATCGGTCACTGCAGCACCGAGGAGAAGGTGCATTGTCATGAATAAATAACGGTGCCGTGGTGGTCTTCATGTGGTATAGTGCTCCCCTCTTACAGCTGCAATGATTGCTCTGGACCTGATTACTATTGAAATTTTCAGAAAAATGCTGGTGCTTAACCACGCGGAATGCTGCTCAATGTTCCTTTTAACATGCTTCTTCGCTGAATTTATTCATTTCTTGCTTCTGGTGATCTAAGAAGGAAGAAAGAAGAAACAACTTTTAAATGCGAAGACACTCCGCTAATTTACTTAGAGCTGACAAAGCATTTTGTCCCTTATTGCCAGCTTTATATATGGAACTTTGCCCTTCTAACAACGCTTAACTAAAGGACTGCCGCGGTGATGCCGAGTGCTCAGAGACGCGGTTGCAAACGTAAGCGTAAAATTCGTAAGTATTTAGCCACGACATGATTCGGGGCTGCTGAAATCAGGAAAGCGATGAATTCACCAAACAATAATCCCGGGTTCCCTCTGTAGACGCTGCTCCATTTCTCGCGGCTTGCAATAGGTGTGTGCGAGGTAAGTATATATCTCATGTCTTACAGCCCCCATTACAAATCACCAGGTCGTTGCAATCCCTCATTGGCTCCTTTTTCTGGTCGGGTGGAACAGAGCTGGTTTGCCGAGCAGCTCTTGGGCAACCGAGAAACTGCGGTGGATTCGCATTCCCATCCGTCTCTGTTCGCTGCCGGCTACTTGCCCTACGATTCTTACTTCGGTTGTTGCATGGTGATCAGTGCCCCGCGCGTGATCTCGCCTGCTACTTCTTAGGCACCAAGTTACGCTATTTACTACCAGATGCACGGCTTAATTCTGCACCACAAACACTTCACGTACCTGCATTTTACTCAACGGCAGTATCTTTTTATCGACACGCGCAGCAGGTTTGTCCCGATGTGGACATTCTTGAAAGCCGCATTGTAGATACAACGGCGGCTCTTCTGCTTCCTCTGGTTCCTCCAGCCCGTCTAGCACGATCGAGACAAGTCTCGTGGAGCGCGATAACGGCATTGTTTTTGCCTGGTCACCTCCGTGACTTTATGTGGCGTCTTGGATGGAGAGTACTCCCAACACGGGACAGACTGGAGAGGTGGGGCATGGTCCCATCTTCCACTTGTCCTAACTGCCCGTTACAGGAGTCTAACCAGCATATGCTGCAGCAATGTGTCATTGCAAAGGTGTTTTGGAAGTCACTTAACACTAGTTTTCGCGGCCTAGGTGATAATCGCTTTGTAACATCTGGTCGCTGCCCGCGTAGTCGCTTTGCACGCCTTCTCATAGCTGCGGGAGCTTTTTGTTTATGGCGTAATAGGTGCGAAGCTGTTGCGGCAGATCATCGTCGTCGTGCTCTTTTTCCAATACTGGAACGCCTCTACTCTGAACTTATATCGTTTCTGTCGGAGGAATTGTTCTTCCTTGGGGAGGAAGAATTTCTGCGACAATGGTCGTGCCGCTTTCTGTCCGTAGTTGACAGACGCGTTCAATTAGTTTTCCACCTGGCCTGGTTCCTATAGCCAGGTCACCTGTCAATGTCTGATGGGTGCATGTAATCACTATGTGCTTACTATTTTTATGTGTTTGTGTGTGTTCAATACGGGTGTTAGCTCTCCTATATATGCATTTCATTCGAACGCTGTAAGTTATGTAACCTTTATGAATATTAATACCTGTTGTACATATTTTCTAACATCTTCACCAAGTCTTGTAAATTCTGTACATATATCATCATGTACATTGTCCATATTGTGATTAGTGCATTTACGTAGTATATGTACAGTTATTAGTACAACGGACTATGGACATGCTACGGACTTGGACACTTTAGTTTAAATGTGTAGTGTATGTTGTGCTTTGTCTTTTGTTTGTTATTGTACCTGTTATACAGACGCTTGTCTCTTAGGTTTGTTTCGTCCTATGAAAGAATAAACTTTTTCTAAACAAGTCTTCGTTATAGCTCGCAGCTAGCGCGTGCCGTTGGCGTGGTGGTGCGCCTTTTCGGGAAATTGCTCACTTATTCCGAAGACAATGAAGCGGGCTCTTCAAACAATGTGGACTTAATGCCGTCTCTTTTGCCATAGCGTATATAGTGGTGTAGTTTGCCGGTGATTGTACTCACTTGTACGCAATGCAGTCGAACCCCCCTTGTTCGCAACAACGACAGCGCGTGAGCGAGGCTGCATGTTCACTGCCGAAACATTGTCTCATATTGTGGGCGTGTGTGTGCTTGTGCTTGTGTGGGAAGCACATCAACACTCGCGAGAAAACATTCATAGCTGTGGCGGTAGTGGTTAACGGTGCGTGAATTTCCGGTGCTGTCATGAACTCAACGTGTATGTCTGACTCTCAAAATACCGGGAGCAATATATAATATCTATCGAGGTGAAGAGCTCGGCATATGTCAAAAAATGTGAAGTGAAATGATCATTCAGTTTTTTTTATGAAACATAATGTCCCCTCGTTTCGTGATTCCGAGCGAAACACGAGAGCCAGCTGCTCTTAGTTTCTAGCTTGTGCAAAAAACTAAAAAAACCCATACACATTAAAAAGGAGGCAGCCTTTTTTTTCAGATGAAGTAGCCTGGTCCAGAGCCAAAAAGGGGGGGGGGGGCAGAAAAGGCTCCCCCCTCTAAATTCGGTTGAAACTGGGTATTTTGTCGATAAACAATAATGAAAATAGAGGTTTCTGAAAGCTTTCATTGAATAGCCCCCCCCCCCCTGAAAAAAATTCTGGCTACAGGCGATATGGTATGAAACAGTACGCCCCCAAGTTTCCTACTGCAGTTATCACTCGTAGTTTTGTCTCACATTCTCTTCTTTCTCACAGAGCAACTTTCACTACAACGCAGACGTCGGGTGTGCGCAATTACTGGATTCTAGGGAATTTGCACTGTCCGGTGTAGCGTTGTCTCAGAGGCCTGGAGATTGAACATGTCGATCATTGGGAAGGATCTCGGCAATGGCGAGACGGCATATAAGAAAATGAAATGTTTAGTTTCGTCAACTACGTCAGTGGTGGTCAGCTCGACAAGGTTCCGAGCACTTCAGAGTATTCTCTTCATTAGTCGGCTGTAGAGTATAGAGCAACCGGCCACATAAAGCATTTTCTTGTTTTTCCAGAAACTCCTTCATTTCACCCGATACTTAAATCTACCTGCAATGACGACACCACCCGTGATACTTTTGTGAAACAGGCTACATCCACTATCACCATAACAGCCGCTTGCCTAAAGAATTTTCGATAGAACCCTTACACAGCGACACGTTGATCTTAAGGGAGCGGACAACAAAGAGGCCGGCCATTACTGATGCGGTTCCCCCCAAGTTGGAGAGCTGCAGAGAGCCCAGTGGGTTGGTTGTGCAACGAGGCCGATATTCAAACTGAGAAGAGAGGTAATCCCCGAAAACGTTGTGGCCACCATGCCACTTTTGTATTGCAGGAACGCATAGCGGGGGAACTCTATCGTTGCCCCTTGACGACAAACATAGCTACCACCAAACCGTGCTATCAGGCGAAGCCACTCTCGATGGGGAAGTGAATCAGTTACAAAAAGAGCCGCGCCACCTCTCATGTATAACCCGACGCCGTCATCACCCCTGCAGGTTAGGAATGACGTCTTCCAGTAGATCTCATGTTTTTTTTCGTCTTTATTCACCGTATGACAGACACATGCAAGCTTGCAGACGCCACAAGAATGTCATAGTCCGCAGTAAGCTCGGGCATCGCAAGAATTGTCATCCCGCTTATATCTCTTTCTAACGCACCCTCACACACAAGCCACGCCATCTTACTCCTCAATTTTTTCCATAGCTATTGCACGGTAGCATATATGCTTGAAAGTTTTCCCTTTTCCGCAGGAACCCTTCCGGTGGGTTATTCACCCCAGCGGAGTCAGGCTATATCTCCGACGAAACACAGCATCGACCGATCTCACTGCGCGTTTTCGGCCGGAACATACAGCGCGTGCCGAGGAAGACCCCTGGAGGACGTCGACGCCGTGCATGTCGCCGTCTGGCACTGCCGCGGGATATTCGACTACAGCCAGGGCTGCGGGCTGTCGCCTCCACTATCTGCTAATCTTCACCGCGAATGCGTCTCTTGATCCTGTCGTCCAGGCGTGTTTCTAATGGAAGTCACTCTATTCTTCGCTTATGCATGTCTTTTTCTTCCTCTTTCATTGCTCTTGTACACGCATTACATTCTTCAAAGCGAAAAGTAAGCACATGAACAAATAGATAGAAACGATATAGAAATAGATAGAGTGCTGGTGAACAATAAGATAGGAGAAGAAGCAACAGATAAAAGAGTGCCATGTTGTTATCTGTGGCTTCATGCTTGCAGCGGACTACGCATCGTTTGCGGTGGCTCCTCGTGAAAGTTACAGGATGGTGACGACGTTCGGTGAAGCAAATTGAGAAAGCAGGCGAATAGGAGAAAAATGTGCCTTGCTTTGTTTGTTTTATTTTGTGAGTAAAGCTGGCAGAGAGATCGTTGCCGGTGCAAGTAGCAACGTGAAGAAGTGAAATAAAAGTGTTGCGGAAGTGTCAGGCATTGAAGTGCCGGGAGGCGAGCGAGATGCGTGAGGCGCGCACCTCGTGCAGAATCTTTAGCGCTCCTGTGGCTTTTGATGTCACTGCGTGGTAGGCGTTATTGCTGCCTGGTAGCTCGACGTGAAACTGATAAGTTGTTGTAGTGCTGCTTCGATTAGAAGAAACGAAGAGAGCCACTACGTGTGCGAAATTGCGTTATCAAAAACGCTTGTGTTGTTAGCTTGTGCACTTGTGTTGTTCTCTCCTCCAGTCCTTGTTATGTAGCGCGCCCAACGTCTTCCATAATGAATCACAAACACGCAGTTAGGCTTAAACAAGTGACGTTGATGAGGCTACCGCAAGGAGCCAAATGATGGCATGTGGCAACACCAGGTTATATAACAACGTGATTTGTATGTAGCCATATCGGGTCGAAGATTAAAGAGCGCATAAAAAGAAAGCCCTATAATCTAGCCTCGCTTACACGGATGCGCCAGATTGTATCGCCCAAAGCAGGCAGTAAAGTGGTAGAAAGGCGAGTCGCGTTAAGACTCATTGTTTTGTGAATAATTATAGTTTCAGAGGACTTTGCAACGCCACATCGGAGCATAAAATGATTCGGATTGGTTTATGCCATAATGTTTGGCTACAACATTCATGTTTCCTTTTTTCTCTCTTTCTTTTTTGTCCTGTGAGCAACTTCCCTATCAGCGTCACTCTATGTGCACGGTGTTTTCTATACTATTGTTTCTAACATTGTACACCGAGCAATTAAAAAATGTGGCGTAAAATAAGGGGTCATTTAGCCTTTTTTGAATTCTGATACAATGTCTCGAAAGCCGAACGAGTGAGTGAGTAAAAACTTTATTGAACATGTCCGGCGTCATTGAGCGGGGTGGGGCTACAAGCACCCCGGCCTAGATGACGGCCTCGAGTCCTTGGACTCGGGCGGCATCCTGGGCATGCCGGACGGCCCACAGTTGATCGGCAAGGTCGTGGCTGAGCAGAGCCGCCTCCCATCGTGCCTCGTGGTTCGAGACCGCCATGTCTACCGGGTTCGTAGGGGACTGCTGCGCGTTACCGGTACATTTCCACAGCATGTGCTGCAGCGTCGCTCTGGCTCCGCACGCCTTACACGCGTCGGACGTATAAATGCCTGGGTAGCAGAGGCGAAGGATCACCGGATTCGGGTACGTGTGTGTCTGTAGTTGTCTCCAGGCAACCTGCTGTTTCTTGTTTAGTTTGGCGTGGGGTGGTGGATATTTGCATCTGTTCAGTCTGTAGTGTTGCGTGATGTCTCTGAAAGTGGTCATGCGATCCCCCCACGTCCATTCCCGCATCGCTGTCGAAGTGTGCGAGACATCGGGACTGTCGGCAGGCGTAGCAGCTCGGCGTGTAAGTCCTCGAGCAGCTTTGTGGGCAGTCGCGTTGCACGCAAGCGGAGGGTCCGTGTGGGCAGGGGTCCATACGAGGAAACTGTCGTTTTTGCGGCAGATGTTGCGTTCGTGAATTTGAAGAATGCGGGCCGCTTCGCGGGAGATCCGGCCGCTTGCGTAGTTGCGATTTGCCGCCTGCGAGTCGCCTATTATCACCTCGGCGTCCGTGGTGGCTATCGCGAGGGCTATGGCAGCTTCTTCGGCCGCCTCCGTCTCTTCCGTGCCTATCGTCGCACTCGTGACGCAAGTTCCTACATGATCCGTGATCGCGACCGCGAAGTCGCGGTGGCAGTCGTAACGGGACGCGTCCACGTAAACTGTGTCTTTGCTATTGCCGAATTTCTTTTCAAGGTCTTGGGCGCGCCTGTTGCGCCGACCGATGTGATGTGTCGGGTGCATGTTCTTAGGCAACGGCAGAACGACGATGCGCTCGCGAATACGTCTGGGTATCCCGACCTTTTCGCCGTGCTGCCAGTGTCTCGAGGATGTGTCGACCAGTTATGGTCTTCGCCAGACGTTCGTACTGGGCGATGTTGTGTGCTTCGATTATCTCATCTAAAGTATTGTGCAACCCCAGCTCGAGAAATTTTTCCGTGCTGGTATTGGCCGGTAATCCGTATTCGCGCTTGTACGCCTTGCGGATGAGACAATCTAGTTTGGTGCGTTCAGTCGCCTGCCACTTGAGGTAGGAGGCGACGTACGTTATATGGTTCATAACGAAAGCATATACCAGGCGAATGGTATTGCTTTCCTTCATTCCGCTATGCCGATTTGTTATTCGTTTCAGCAACCGGATTGTTTCATTGACCGCGCCCTCTAGTCTGCGAATGGTTTCGCCATTGTGGCCGTTGGCGGACAGGCGCAAGCCCAGTACCCTAATGGTGTTAACTTGTGGGGTGACAGCGCCGTCTCATGTGCGTACATTAATTTCTCTATATGCGCACTCGAATGCGGAATCGGCGTTCTTGGGTTTACGGCCCCTGCGCGAGGGTCTATAGAGCAGGAGCTCCGATTTAGCGGCGGAACATTCGAGGCCAGTGTCGCGAAGGTAGTCCTGCACCACGTCGACGGCTTCCTGCAGCGTTTGCTCTACGTGGCCGTCATTTCCCTCGGCAACCCAGAGGGTGATATCATCGGCGTATAAGCTATGGTGAAGGCCTTCTATCTCAGCGAGTTTTCGTGGTAATCCGACAAGCACGAGGTTAAAGAGCATGGGCGAGATTACGGAGCCCTGCGGCGTGCCCGTACAACCCATGTATATGTCCTGCGATTCTAGTTCGCCGATCGCTAATCGGGCCCGGCGGCCCGTAAGAAAATCCCGTACGTAGTGGTACGTTCTCTCGCCCAGTCCCAACGCTCGTATACTTTCAAGTATCACAGCATGGCTAACGTTGTCGAACGCCTTTTTGAGGTCGAGCCCGAGTATCGCTTTGGTGGATCGTGTGGAATTGTCTACGATATCGTGCTTGAGTTGAAGCATAACGTCCTGCGTGGAAAGGTTACGACGGAACCCGAGCGTCGTGTGTGGGAGCATGTTTCGGCCCTCTAGGTAGTTGGTAAGGCGAGCGAGAACCACATGTTCCATGACCTTACCAACGCAGGACATCAGGGATATCGGTCGAAGGTTGTCAATCTGTACTCATTTGCCCGGTTTGGGGATCATAATTATGCGCGCCGTTTTCCACGAGTTCGGTATAGCGCCCGCATTCCAGCACTCGTTCATGTAAGCCGTCAGTTGTTCTATCGACTCATCGTCCAAGTTACGTAGCGCTTTGTTGGTTATCCCGTCCGGGCCTGGCGCCGACTTTGTGTTGAGCCTGTGCAGCACCGCCCTCACCTCTGACACGCTGAAGTCCTCGTCTAGCTCCGCGTTACCCTCACCCTCCCAGGCGTATGCCGAGTGCGCGAGGGGGCTACGTGACTGAAAGTAACGGCTTCGCACGTCATCTAGAAAGTCCGCGTGGGTGCCTTTGTAGTCGTGCAGCAACTTGTTAAGCTTATGTGCGTGCGATGTTTTCGTCTCCTTCGAATCCAAGAGGTGCCGGAGGAGATGCCACGTCTTGGCCCGTCCCAGCTGGTTCTCCATCCCATTGCAGATCTCTTCCCATTGCGTTTTGCATACCTGTAACGCGTGCTCTTCCATGTCCCTGCTTAGCCGTGCTATGCGTCTGCACAGCGTTCGATTGTGGCGTTGACGCTTCCACCTGTCTTGCAGGCTGCGCTTCGCTTCCCACATGGGTAGGAGTTTGCTGTCTACCACTCCGAGCTGTGCTTCTGGCGGAACCTCCCGCGTCGCCGTTTCTAAATCCCCCTTGAGCGTCGCAGTCCAGCTATCTATATCCTCAATAGCCGCACTGCCACGATTCTGCTCTTCCCGGACTTTGCGAAACGCGTCCCAATCCACCAGCCGGTGGTTCTTGCCCTTGGTACCTTCCCCATGAACGCGGTGGTGAGGTTCAGCGTCGACCTGGATCTCGATCACTGAGTGATCGCTACCCAGGTCCTCCTGTGTATTGTGCCATCGCGCGCTAGCAACGTTCTTGGTAAATGTGAGGTCAGGTGAGGTGTCTGCACATACGCTGTTGCCCCTGCGCGTAGGCGCGGAAGGGTCTGTGATGAGCTCGAGGCCCTCATTCTGCGCATCGTCCCAAAGGCGCTTACCTTTTGGCGTTTTGTAGCCGTACCCCCACGCCACGTGGGGCGCGTTGAAGTCGCCCGCGATGAGCAAGGGCCCGTCGGCAGCTGCCTCGCGCACCTCTCGCAAAGCCGAACGAATCATTTTTTTTTAAAGATTCAACATGAATTTGCTGTAGAAAACTTAAAGTATTCTGCTGTATAATATATGGCTTTATATCTCATACGTTGCAGCGTTGTGAACTATCACAATACAGTGCTTATATAAACCAATTGTGTAATTAACAAACAACAATTTATATTTTTTATTGACACATTTTATTGTTTTCACAAGTTGATGATTTCTAATAACAGAGCAATGCAAGACAGAAATGGTAAAATAGTCTGAAGGTCGCTGGCTCGGTGCCTACCTGCAGCAAACCATATTTTAGTTCATTTTACTTTTTTTACATCTGCATAATAATTACAAAACTATACCTCTATTACCACAAATACTGTAAACAGTACTTTCCGTGTCTTCATTTTCTGTGTCTTTCATAAGGTTGTGTCTAACAAATAAAAAACGGGCCCTTAAAGTTTTACCTCTCTCTCATTCAATAAGAAAGTGTTTGGCTATTCTTTAGACGCAAGAATTACTACAAATAATTATATTGATGCATTGCGTAACGAGAATTTTGTAACAAAGCACCTCAAAGAGTGGCTCTTCGAGATTTTTTAGATTATTTATTTTATCGATTATCTTCAGTTATTCAATCCTGTCATTATCATGTCAATATGATGATAATCTTTCTTGTCAAATAACTCTAATGCCTGCCTGTAGCAATGCGATAACTATTGTTCTAACAGTGAGGAGTTCTCAGGACTGCTATTCATCTCAGAAAAGGAATACACACCCATTTCACGCGAGTATTGAGATCAAACCGCAGGGACTTGTGGTAAACCTACTGCGCTGATGCCCGTTTTTCGGCATGCAATACCAAGAGAAGGCGAACATTTCACAAACGATACGCGGCGTGCCTGCCACATGTCAGCGTAGCTGAGAGCCAGGAACATGCTCTCGAAAGTAACAATAAAAACAGACTATGTCTAGAAAGTCGATGACCCCGCAAAATAGCTTTACTGTCGAGGAAGGCTTCGGATGGACATTTGTTTTTTCACCGTCGCGGATAAAATAAGAACAATTGGTTCATGAGCCAAAGCGCGACAGAAGTCTCTTGAATTTGGAAGAAAAGAGAGATAGAGAGAAAAGAGGGCGTGAAAACAAGGCTAGAAAGGGGCGACGTCAAAATAAGCACGTGACCAGAGAGGCACACTGCGTGGCGCACCATGAATACAATATTCGTTCATTGAATTTTTTATGCGAACTTTCACTGCTGTGCCAAGCAATGGAAAGGCTATTCATGGCAGGAAAATTAAACTTTGCACAAACCGGAGGCGAAAGAATGCCTTGACTGTAAAAAAGCAACGAGAAATATTGTACATGCCGCGAAGAACTGCAAAGAGTTAGAGAAAGTGCAAAGGGGACGCGTTTCATTTTTAATGTGAGCGGTGTTGCCAACGACATGTGCACGTTGCATCACAGCCATTCGCCGTAGCGAACGAAGTTTCGTAACGACTGCATGCATTTTCTTGGCAAAGAAGCTGAAAAAATGAGAACCTTCACGTTCGTATAAATCTCATTTTCCCGCTGACGAGCTTTCCTGGCGCTGTTGTCTGAGCAAAAGAAGATAAGCCACTCATTTTGCGCTAGACTACGCACAAAGCGCATGACAAGCCGGGTAATGGCTTGACACTTACTTGCTTCGGGGGAGGTTTGCCTGAAAAAATTAATTTGGGGGGTCACTTGGAAACAAAAGAAAATAAATGCTTGTGAAACGTCTACGAAGAGCTATAGGAAGAGCACGGTTGTATACAGTCTTGAGCAGGGACTAGTTACTAGTAACTGTTCACTTTGTTCCGAGAGTCTGTATGATTACTTTCCAGAGAAAATAACTTGTAACGGTAATACGTCACTTTTTATATGAAGTAACTGTACCGGAAAATAATGTTACGCTTACCTACATTTTCGTAAGAAAATGTATCCTACTGCAACACTCATTGTCGATGTCAAAATTTTCGAACCTTGTTCTTTATGATATCCTCTCCACGTGGCCGTGTAGTTTAGGTGATGTGGTTACTGAGAGAAATATTTTCTCTTCAGGAGAGTGAGTTGAGATGTTGCAAGTTTACATGCAAACTATGTGCTGCAAATAAATCATGTTGCCATTGAAAAGCTTTCTAAGTTAACGACCATTAGCGCTTTTGTTTTTTCAGCACGTATATCACTTCTGTCGCTTGAGGTTCCAGCCCAGTTCTTGGTGTACCTGTGCAGCATTTTATAGGGCGCCAAGTTTACAGTATATTAACGTTATAGCATGGAAAGGTTCGTTTCGCAGAAATTTTGATGTTAGTGGCGTCACTGTCGGTGTCGTTAGCTGTGAGTAAAAAAAAAAAACTGAGCAAGATGCAAGTAAAATAAACAATAAGCAAACTGCTGCCCGAAAAAGATTGAAACCGAGGCCACCTGCACGGCAGACAGGTTTTCTGCTGAAGCCACAAAATTGATCAAATCTAAATAAAAAAAAAACTATAAAACAAAACAAAGTACAAGATGACTTTCGAGTAGCGGAAGAATCTATTATTCTTAAGGCACGCAGTATCGCGCAGCCGAAGCGTAGAATCGCGCCAGGGGTCAGAAGATGTGAATTTCGCAACGAGTGGGTGTTTTAAGCACCCACTTTTTACAACGCGCTGAAACATAGCTTTGCTTCATATACGGACGATTATTGGGCCATTCATTAATGCATTCGCAAAAAGAAGAACTGTACCTGCCGTAGACATTCCAGGACAGTTTGAGCATAACATTCGCCATTTCAGAGTCATTCGTTTCCCTACAGCAGCGCTTAAGCATGTGTTGAGAATTGAAGCCAGGCAAGGCATGGAGGAAGCTCAGCGCACGGGTGCCGATTATGCTATCGCGGAGCCCAGTCATGCTCTAGAAGGTGAAGCTCAAGTGTATTCAATTGTGTTTGACAGGTGGCTAGAAAGAAGGAGGGTTCGAAACATTTAAGGGCCCTTGAAGTAGCGCGAACTAATGAAGCTTTAAAAAAATCTCTTTAGAACGTATTTCAAAAGGTTAACAAATTAACATTGATCCTCCTATACAGGTGGCATTCTCAGTATACACTGAAAAAAAAAACGATACAAAAAATAAATAGAAAATAAATGGTGGCCAACCTGTCCACTAGTTAGACAAAAATGTCAGCTAAGGAGTTGCAGTTGTTAGAAGACGATGCGTAGCTGCGAAACAACCACGGTTCCAGTATTTTTCTTTCGTCTCACAACCAAGCACGAGCCACTATATAGCACGAGCAAACATCGAGCGAGAGTCAGCATCGCCTTATTGTTCAGGTCAAAGCTATTCTTCGTTAAACGTGCTGCATGCCCCGTTTGACGTGTGGTGAATCATGCATGGTACTGTAGATGACTGATGACCCCCCTCTGATTGCCCACAGGTGTGAGGTACTTGGGTGTCCCAAACGCGTGTCTAAAAAAACAAAACGGTTTATATGTCCAGCGGACTCAGAGCTCTTCGAGAACAGGATTTGATGTTGAGTGTACACAGTGAACGTTGAGTTCCCCCGTGACGCACTTATTTTTTGTCTTCGCCAGCACTTCTTGGTATCATTCCACGTACTACAATAAGGCCATCGTTCCAATGCATCTATACCAACGTTATGTGATTCTTACTATTACGTTCATTATTTGGGGAAAATGAGGCTTGAAAAACAATTGCTTGTGATGAAGTTTTCTCCGCGTGTAGGAACCCAGTGAAATTTCTCTTGCTTGCGTGCCTTCGTGCGTTTGTAATAAATAATATCTGTCGCTTTGTTTGTGATCAAGTAGTTTATTATACAGCAACAGAAAAGTAATGACCTTACTTTTTCGCACTAAGCTTAACTGTAACACGTTACTTTTTGAAACTTTGTAAGTGTAACAGAGTTACTTGTTAGCTTAGGTAACTGCAAGTATATCACTGTTACTTTTTTTCGGTGACATCCCCATAACTGTTTGTATTATCGAGAGATCGCCGGTATTGCCAACGTAGAGAGCGGCTCGCCGATATCGGTATAGCGCGAAAAAGAAAATGACGCATACACAATTATCGATGCCTCACAGTTGGGACTGTTTGGTTGCCACTATTGAAAAGAAGCTAGAGAAACAACTCCACGACCATGGATGCTGTTATCAGGCCCAGTGTAGCACAGCCAGCAAAAATCACATGTGTGGTTTCAATGAACACAAAATAGCTCAAACTAACATGGCTACGCTGAAGGGCGATGCGCATAAAAAGAAAGTATCTATAACAAAATTATTATGTAAATGTATGAAACATGTAATGATTTTGGCTCGTGTGGTCGGTCACCTTCTAGTGACCTTGGAAACATGCCGGCGTCATTATCCAGCTTCTCAAACAACATAATACGGGCACCTTTGCGCGAACGAACTGAGACATCCGGGTAACCACCAATAGGTTAGAAAAATTGATATTTGGTTGCCAACTCTCCTACAAAACTGAGCAATATATACCTTAGTTTTGGTCCAAAAATTTGAAAAGACATTGCTGCCGAGATTGTTTTAGTGTTTATTCCCGCTATCACTGAAAGTCTCCCAGTTTGCTGAAGTTTTATATTTTCCAGTAGTAACATTTCCTATTCACATGCAGTGCACCATAATCTTGCTTTTTTAAATGCAAGATACAGAGAAAGAGAAAGAGAGAGAGAGAGAGAGCATCATCTAGACCAATAAACCATTGTTATTGCTGACACTACTGATCAGGTAAATAATAGGTGCGCTATTATTATTCTCCGAACGCGCCAACTAATGAATAACCATTCTCCTTTGTTTGTTCGTTGGTTTGTTTTGCCTAATAGCAGCTATTTCTGATGGTTACAGCAGCTTTGACAAGGACATTTATGCTTACATCAGTGGCAGGTAAACATCCATTAACACATTTTTTCTGCGCATCAGTGTTGACATCCCATGGAGCACCATTGGTTTTACTTTAAAAAAATAGCAAAGCACTCCCGTATTAGAAAGTTAAAGACTAGCACGTAAAAAGTGTTACCCATGCAGGATGACAGTATGAAATCCGTGTTTACTAAAAGTATGGCAAAAGTATTACTGCCATGAATTCGCACGTTGAGAGCAGGTGTATATTAGCTTTTTTTTTACTTCTTGCGCAGTAATTCTCGGCACAAGTATGCACCATGCGAAAAAAAAGGCGCATGAGCATCAGATAGTCATAATACAAAACCACCACACTGCATTAGCTGAAAAAGCTGTGCCATCCACCAGGATGAAGGCGACGTGAACACCTTGCGTCCTTTACTTTCCTAATGGAAGTGGATGCATAGAAAAATAAAGTGATATAGCCTAATAGAGAGAAAGAGACGAAAAGAGGGTGCGGAGTAATTACGCGACATGTCACGTCACGCGTAATTGGTTAAAAAAAAAAAAAAACCTTTGCCACCACCTCCTTACGACCGCCATTGAGTACGAAGCGGCCTCTGGCGGATCATCTTTCTTGTCGGAAATTACGCGGTCGGCCACGCATGTGCCGAAGCCAGCACCACCGCCACTGTGAACCCACTGCGAGCCTATAAAGGCAGAAAGAAAGCCCGAGCAAATGATATATCCACCTTTTAGATTACAGTCGCGCGAATAAATGGGTATATGGTGGAGATAGTCCAAACAGCGACGCCCGAAGAATATTCTTTCGGGCCGAAAGATAGGGCCTTTGCGGCGTCTTTACACCCGAAGAATATTCTTTCGGGCCGAAAGACAGGGGCTTTACGGACTGTCGCCTTCGTTTTAATTCGTAGTCGTCGTCGTTACCGCCCTGGCCATTGTTTTCGGACGCTTGCATTATGCGTATTTCGTTTCTTTTTTTATTATAATTTCCTGCTTCTATCTTCTCTATTACCAGAGAGCCTCTAGTTTTTCGTTTCTTCTTTTTACAAACTGTTTTTGCTGATACCCAGGCGTGCGTGCTTTCATGTGCATCACGGCGAAAACTAAGGAGCCACCAGTGTCTCCTCGCAATGTGCTTGCTTCCTCTGTATTTCGTTTCGTTCTTCATTTTTTATTATTTTTCCGTTTCGCTATTCTGAAGTTTTTACTTTACGACGCCCGTCTGAACTCTAACCACTCCAGTTCCCGACCTTCTCTTACTGTTGTCTTCCAACAGCATTTTCTTCTTTTCTTTCTACACTTCGTCAACACCAAACTCTATCCAGGGGAAGAAATCACACCAGCCTAAAGAAAAAAAAACATGAGAGAGAGAAAGAGAGAAGACGTAGTTCTCAGAAAAAGACAGAAACATGAGGGTGGCTCTAAATGAATTTTGGTGCCTTAACCCAAGCGTTTGAGCATGAACCCAGCTGAACCCATCCTCTTTTCTCCCTCTATATAGTTTCAATCACTTGCACGTTTGTCTTTCTCAACCATTTCAAACTGTTTTTATTTCTTCATGCCATAACTTCCGAGGTTGTTGTTTGTCGTCTCCTGTGTCTTCCGCCTCCGTAACTCTTTAAGTTTTTTGCCCACTCCATTAGGGAAACATCTTCCTCTTGGAACGTTCGGTGTTCGCCTTCAATTCCGGTTGTATTCTCATGCTCAGTTTCATCCAAAAATTACTGAACACCGAATATACAGGTGCGAGCCTGTACATCGGTTCTTAGCGCACACATAAGGAGCCTGCCAGGCAGTAAGGCGCGAGTGGCGTTGGTCACCTGGATTTTCTGCTTCTTCATTCGAAAAAAAAAATCATCTGTGCTCAAGCCAGCCTTTTAATTTTTTTTTTCATGTCTTTAAATTTTATAGAAGAACCTTCTTATAGAGGCACTCGTTCGTTCTCTGTAGTATGCAACAAGTATAACATTTTGACCTCCAAGGTGGTGCCGGTGGAGACTTCTTCTGTGTGTTGTTGAACAATAAAAAATAGTGCTCAATGTACATGTCAATGGCTGCTGATGGGGAATTAGAGACAGGAGCATTCGGCTTTTAGTTAACGTGCAGGCTGCGATCAACATCAACAGCCATTGGCATGTACATTGAGTACTATCTGACAAGAAAGGGTTGCTACGTTATACTCGCTGGGTGTAACCTCCTTAGCTTTAGAAAGGTTTAGCGTGCGTTGAGCCTCAGTGCCAGGATTACGATGAACTTGTATATACCATGAATGATCTCGAGGTGGTTAAAAATGGGAAGTAGATACGAAGCGCAAGCCGTAAGAAAGTAAAAGCCGAATTCTCCGCCTCTCATTTCCCTTTAGCAGCCATTGGCATGTACATTGAGCACTATCTGTCTGAAAAAGTTTGCTACATCATACTCGCTGGGCGTAACCTCCTTGGTTTTCGAAAGGTTTAGCGAGCGTTCGGCCGCAGTGCCATGAATACAGTGAATTAGTATATACCATGAACTCGAGGTGGTTTAAGGTGGGAAGTGGACCCGAAGCGCAAGCCGTAAAAAAGTAAAAGCCGAATTTTCCGCCTCTCATTTCCCATTCGCAGCCATTGGCATGTACATTGAGCACTATCTGACTGAAAAAGTTTGCTACGTCATACTCGCTGGGCGTAACCTCCTTGGTTTTCGAAAGGTTTAGCGAGCGTTCGGCCGCAGTGCCATGAATACAGTGAACTAGTATATACCATGAACTCGAGGTGGTTAAAGGTGGGAAGCTGACCCGAAGCGCAAGCCATAAGAAAGTGTGCGTGTGCCACCTCTCGTTTAGTCTTTGGAATGTCCGCTGGATGACGGTGCTTCTATATGGGGAATATATGATGAAAAGATGCGAGATGGTGGTACTTGGAGTGTTGAACAGATGGACGAACGGACACATAGGCAGATGCATTGATGGACGCATGATCGGACGCAGGGGCGGCTGCATGGACGAACGCAGGGACGGATGCACGAACAGACGCACGCACGGACGGGCTGATGGACGCATGGATGGTCACACTGACGGACGCATGGACGGACGGAAGCAAGAACGAATGGACGGACGAATTCTTCGCCCCACTCTCCATCATTCACTCCGTGGATATGCTGCCATTTTTTTGATCTTGATCTTCAACTGAACTGAACGCTTCGACAGAATTTTTCTTAATGCGCATTGTATTGTCTATTTCGCGTATACGCACTACCATGTATCCTTTAAAAAATAAAGTGATCTGAATGAAATATTCTCGGAGCTTATTTGTCGGGCAGCCTCCACAGACCTAGGATTGCGGAAATGCTGTACAATACAAAAGTGGAATTTGTGGAGTCTTACTTTTGCTTCATTACATCGCCAACAGTGGGACGAAAGTGGATGTACATCTGTTCGTTGCTGTTCTTGTATACGTGACGCCAAACGCTGGACGGGTGTGTAAGAAAAATGTTTTACTTTTCTCAGCAACCTTTGAAGCAGTCATATTACAATGTATTTCATTTGATTCATAAAAAAGGTCTTATTCGATCACATTTTCAGATTGAAATTGGGCAGTTTCCATGTACCATTGGAATGGATGTTATGTGAAGCATGCGGAGAGAAGATGTCGCGTAAATATGATTGAGTTATACGTTACAAAAATATGCTAATGATACGCGAAACTGCGGTACGCACTGACATATATTCAACAATCAAATATTTTTTATATAATAAGGTCGTGGGATCGAATTCTAGTCCCCGCGGTCGTTTTTGTTTTCAAGCGGACGAAAATACCTGAGGCCCATACATAAATTTAGGTGAACGTTAAAGAACCCCGGGCTACCGAAATTTCTGGAGCCTTCCGCTACGGCCTCCCTCGTAGTCACAATGTAGCTTTTGGACCTTAAGCTATAATTATTATTATTACTAGAAATACGAGTATACTCAAGGAAACACACAAAAAACTGAAGTATTTTAAGGGGGTGTGTCCTGCGTGTTGGCCAACATTAAATTTACGGATTTATTTTGGCCTTCAACAGACTCCACGCATTTTTTGTCGTGTTCTTTTTTTCCTCCCAACGGTGCATGCAGAATAGCACGCAAAATCAAACTAGCCCCATCTTCAGGCTTTTCTTTCCTTTTCTCTCTTTTGAGCCTCCACAGGCACAGTGGAGGGTCTGACATTGTTGTCAAATTTTACGCAGGGAGGGATCGACGGTGTCTTTGCAGTTGTATTCAGCACACATGGATATATTAGCCATTCTGGTGTTGCACTGTGCCAGTTAGTAAAATATTACCTGGAGCCATACCTAGTCTAGCAGTGTTGGTTGACGTTGCAAAATATTTGCTAACAAATCTACTACGATAAGTGATTGAGGCTGCATATACAATGGCTAAAGTAGTGTAGAGCAATCCAGTGTTTAAACGCAGTGCTTTGCATGGTATGGTGGTTAGTCACTCATTTAAGAACTTTAGTGAAAGGTCATGAGGAGCTTAAGCCACCGAGGGGTCCACAAGCGAAATCCTAGCAGTCGTTACCGTGTAGGTGACGTCCGAGTAGGGCCGGGAACAGAGTGGCGTTCCGCCAGCTTTCAGGCCCTCTTGTCTGATTTTATTTGGTGGTGGAACTCGGAGCTCCTGAGTGCTTCTTCTCAGTTGTACTCATTGGTGAGAGGTTTCTGAGGTAACGCGGGACATTCCGGACAAGTTCTAAGTTATCTTCCAGCGTCTACTCTTGATAAAGGTCGCTTCCTACTGTACCTTGTTTCGCCAATAAAATATAGTCCTTACGTAATGCCGCATTTGAAAATTGACAGAGTATTGCAACAATGTTTCTGGAATAAATATTTAACGTTTTGTGACAACTGATGAAATGTAGTTATCGAGTAACTTGCTTAACTGCTGGCACCGCGCCCGAGGGAGTAGGATAGTGGGTGGTGCTCACTAAAACAAAAACGAAAACTGGTATTCGCGAAAATGCGTGCTTTCGGGCAATGAAAATGAAATGGTATGTGAAATGCTGAGTTATTGCGACACTTTTTATTGCTTCGCTTCTTTGTTGTTATCCGCTTCAACTTACTAGCAAGCAAGACCCGTAAACCCTAATTAATTGACGCACCTAAGCGCTTCAAGAAGAAACGAATATCGTGAAATGTTTTCGAGTGAGCACGTATGGCGTGAGTCCAGCCTCGCTTCCCGCTGTATCACTTTTGCAAAATATAAAATAATACAGTCCAGGAATTGTGAAACACCGATAACATTGACAAACGACGGGACCCTTGCTTTATCAACTAGTTAATCTGTCATTATATACGCGTATCATCTGTAGAAGATTTCTGTACAAGCGAAATCAATCAAACACATAAACGAGCAAACAACCAAGCGAGAGAGCATAACCTGCGAGAAAAGAAGAAGGCTTCGGGCGCATTTTCAAGATTAGCGTTGCATTCTCCACGCCTTATTCGGTTGAGAGATCGCTCGCGTCCATTCGAACAGGCGCGTGCGCTACCCATGTGCGTGCTGTGTCTGAATTGCGAGTGAGTTCTTCGGTTCTGGAAGCGGAAGTGAAGTGGTTGAAGGAAAAGCTTTCGAGAGAAGCCCTTTTTTTTTCGCGTACACTCGCCATTCTAGATAACAAGCGTGCGTAGCAGTCAGCGTTTCTGAAGACAAACACGGCTTTCGTTTGCGCTTCCCTCCCCCTTGAGATAAAGAGTAAATAGAAGCTTTATTAATTGATGAGAAGCAAGAATGACGGAGAGCAACGACAGCATTGCAGTAACAACGTTTGCGCTGAACTAGCATGCACGGTCGGTAACAAGGTAAGTGGATGGGGGAGGAGGAAACAAGCAGGGGTCTCGAGTTCGAAGAAAGCCGTACAACATTTTACCTTTCAACGTTTATTTCTTTAAATATTTCTTTTTGGAAGAGGGTGAAAGTGAAGACAGTTTCTCAGAAAGAGCAAAGATGGCGATCACCGCTACACCACCGTCGCGTTTCGGATTACGGCTATTAACTTAGCCCTCATAAGCTCATGCATGCTTTACGTTTTCTTCCTTAAAGCCAGAAGATAACAAACAAACAAACAAACAAGCAAACAAACAAGCAAACAACCAACCAATTAAACAAACAAAAACACTCTTCGCCATGTTAGTTTGGTATATTTATGCATTTTCGTACTTTAAGATTGATCTCACTTTTTATTTTCCTTGTACGGTGTTAGGATAAAAGCCCAAAACATTTTTTTTTGCTTTTTTCTGTACGCCCTGCGCGAAGTTTTCGGTATCTTCGAGCAGTTCTCAGCACGTCTTCGCTCACTTCGTCGTTCTCTCGTGTTTCCGCGCATCGATGCGTTCTCCGTTTTCTTACCGGCCTTCACTGTGCGCTTTGTTTATCCAGCGTCAACGCGTTCACGAACGATGTTACAAGGCTGTTTATTATGTCCGTGAAAGGAACGAGGAAGAATGAGTGGCAAGTTAAGCTGAAGAAAAACTGTATAAGCTAACACGTGACAAAGTCCTCCGGTGACGGTTGCCGGAGCTAAATGCTGCGGCCATTTGTATCGCTCTTCTTTCGTCTTGCATACAGCGGACTATATTTCTTTGGGTTTGCATTGCAGGCATTCTGAGTATAGTGCTTTCATTCCTGAATTCTTTTTGTCATTTCGTGCGTTGTTTTGCAATGCAGGATTTCGTGACGCCTAGCTGGTGGAACCCCTTCTCCTCCTTACTAAACCCTTTTCTGTAATTAGCAGTTTCTTTAAGCATGTCCAACCAATCATGTGTAAGTGAAAGAGGGCGGGGCGAAATCGCAAACGTGACGGTGCGAACTGGCCATTTGCATCGCGACTAATGAGCTTCTAAACTCCACTCCTCGTAAAGCGATTCCGAGTTTGCAACTGTTCACGAAGATTATCGCGAAGGGCTTGTTTCGCGACATTAAAAGAGAGAAGAGGCGGAAGGAACGTGAAGGAAGGAAAGGACAAAACAGCGACGACAGACGTGTGTGCATACACTGCGACACAAGCCGAAGCTACGAACTCAGCGATGTTTGTCGTTGTGCGTCGACTGAGGCGGGTCATCATTTGTTTTAATTTAACCTCTCTTCCGCTCGTCCTCATCGTCTTCTTTTCTTTATTCATCATTTTCAGTCTCCTCCCATTCTCGCATTCACAAGCTACGAGAAGCTATAAACCGGAGAGGAAGAATGTGCCAGGAATAAAGGAAGCTGTATGGGAGAGAGATTGTTGAAGCTGACTGGAGAATGGGTCAGAAACAAAGATCACTGCCATGAATCTAGAGTGGCGGCGTCCAAGCCGGCTTGAACAAACTGCCGAAGGCAAAATCGTGTCAAGAGACTGAATTTTAATGGCTCCCTCAGCTTACGCGAGAAGGACGACACGGCTTTTGGCGGACTTCAAAACATGTACCGATCCTCGAAGCGGAAGTAACGCTTTCCCCTAAGACCTCCGCTGAGCATTCACTTCAGTTTTCTTTATTTTGTAAGTGTTGTTTGTCAGAAGATGCGCAAACTTTATACACTGCCATAGGTTTTTCTTCTTGGTTATGCGACAGTGCCAATTCAATGGCCACAACAGTATTCAAGGGAAGGTCTTGTTCAATTTGAATTATCCGTCTTATTTTTACGCAATGCTAGCAGGTCTCTGAAAGCAAGTTCCTTAACTATAATGTTACGTCCTAATGCGAAAATGAAAACACACTCAACACACATAAACGGGGACAAGTTTGAAAGAAATCTATCAAAACTAGCCATCACTAAATTCATTGCTTGTAAATATAAATATATATATATATATATATTCCTGCTCACGGCTGGTTATTTTCTGATCTGGATGAGAATA
Organism: Rhipicephalus microplus; assembly: GCF_043290135.1. NCBI lineage: Eukaryota > Metazoa > Arthropoda > Arachnida > Ixodida > Ixodidae > Rhipicephalus > Rhipicephalus microplus. Next base: position 256,637,964 of record NC_134701.1, read on the forward strand.
TTTTCTGGATGAGAAAATAACCAGCCGTGAGCAGGAATATATATATATATATATAAAAGAAAGAAAGAGAGAAGCCTCGCGATAGTTTTTTATTCACTATAAGTTTGGCTGAATATAGACTTGATGTGCAGTGGAAAGCTGTTGCCTCTCTTGTGGCTATGCAAATGGTGCTACGCGATGCCTTAAATAGGCGCGGTTCACGTGCCGTGGAGATAAGCAAGCAGCGTTTTTTCCGGAGGGAGCGCGCCTTCCATCGGATATCCTTCCTTGTGCGAGGCGCGAACGACTATCCACTGCGTGAAACGATAAGCGATATTATACCGAAAAAAGGCAAGATAAGAGATTAAGTAAACAGTGAGCAACCGATGGCAGAAGTGAAATCACTCCACACTCACTGCTTATTTTAAGAAGATTAGAAACCTCGGAAGGCGCATGCAAATTAGTCGTCATTATGTGCATAATTATTCCTCTATTAACAATTCTTGCGGTAAGCTCATCTCTTCTTGTAGTTGTCACCTTTCACCAGGACTCTCTTCTCTCCGCAGTTGTTTTTGTCAATCTTTTATTTTGCTTTATCAAAGCGATTTAATTAATGCAATTCATACCGCTCACGACAGTGCCGCACTGTGCCGTTCTCACAGGATGGTACTATACCACTCGGTCATGCATGCCACTCGATGTATTCAGGGCCCCGAGCACGTACATTACTATGAAAACTCTGAGCCGACTCGTTTCAGTGAAGCCGTTGCGCAAAGGCTCTCTATTGGCTAATCACGCGATTCTACACGTCGAACGCTCAAGGCCACGAATAAATAATTAAAAGCAGTCTTCGATATAACGTTACCTTCACTTAATGCTCACCATAAGCAGAGTGATTTTTTTTTTTGAGATACACAATTCACTGATGCAATTCAACTTCTATTTTCAATCGTGTTTCTTCAAAAGCCAGTAAACACCCACACTAAACGATGTAGATCCGAAATATGAAAAAAATAGAGGGGCCGTGGCTGAGGGGGGGGGGGGGGGGGGAGGGTGAGATCCTTATAATTTTGGGGAGAGGCGTAAGTACTTGGATGGATGGAAGGAAGATTCTGTACCAGGTGTCACAAAGCTGGAGCTCCGCGCGTTTCGCAGAGTTTAAAAGGCTAAGGAAGTATTAAACACACCTAGAAAGGGAGTTCCAGGCACGGCGGCATTAAGTTCGCCTAATATCTTGGGGTTGCGGAAAGTTATCGGTAGGCGTCGCAATATGCCGAAAAGCGACGGTACGCTTACTTCGCGCTTTTGTACAGCAGGCGAGCGCGAACAGAAAGATGGCGACAAAAACAGTGTAGCATTATACGGACGATCAAAAATATAAGTAAAAGAAAGAAATCGAGGAAGGAGAAAAGCCTCGTGCCTCAGTTGCCACCAATTGTGCGGATAACAATTCCATTCAATCTACTAGCGGCACTATACCAACCCCTTTTGGGCCTCACTCAGAACCCTGGGTCTCACGCCTTTAAGACCATCTTTCTCGTCGCCTGGCATAGTTATCAGTCACTGGCACGATAAAAAAACCCAGCGCGTGAGATAGACAAAGACTTCCTGGAAGAAGCTAGAAACGAAAATTGAAAAACAGAAGCATTGTGAGGGCAACAAAAGCAAGTAGAGACTGAGAAAAATAACGAATGAAATAGGAATAAAAATAATAATGGCCGCGCCTTAGATTTTTTTACCGCCGTAATAAATCGGCCGAGACCGACGACAAAAGCCTGTTCGACGTCGATAATTTTGGCTGAAGGTGGTGCCGCACCCTTTGCTTCCTCGCGGGAGATTCTGTGTCACTTCCTTCTTTCTCTTATTCCTTTCGAAGCGAATGAGGCGAGAAATTTGGGAGGCGAAGAAGGACGATGTGCTTCGAATGGCCTCACTTTCCCCCATTTACACCCTCCTCACCACTTAGTTTCACTTTCCGTTCAACATACCTTATTTATTTATATCTTTTTTTCTCCCGTAACACGCTTATTTGCTTCGGCGAGATTTGCGCTTTTGTAACGAGCTCGCTTCTTCATTACTCTTCGTCTTTTATTGTGCAAGAAGAAGAGAAGATTAGATACGACGGCTTCGTCACTCCTCACCTTCGCATGTATGTAGTAGAATGCTGTGAAACAGCTAGCCGAACGATGCCACGCCGATTCCCCCAGCCGACAGAAGAGATCAACTGTCAGCGTTGCCTTGCTTGCTTACAAGCAAGCGGAGCCCACATCTTTAGCTTTTTTTTTTGTTCATCGTCCACCCATCGCTTCTTGTGGAGCTGCGATGGCTAGAACCATACATTTTAATTCCCGGCCATCGTTTTGACAGTTATCCCCTACGAACCGACACGGTTGCTATTTCATGATCTCGACGCTATACAGCAAAAACGTTTACACGCGATTGGGAGAGGATATGCATTATCAACGCAGACATTCTTGTGTATATCTATTTTCTGTTTGATATTAATCATGTGTGTGGATTCTATATGCGCCCGTAATGGAAAAGCATAAAAAGGAAACTGTATATGGTCCTATAGCTTTTGTATTTTTTGACATGCTTTCTGTGCAGCAGCTGTCGAAACGCTCCACAACGCATGTTTGTCAAGCTGAGAGCCTGATAAAAGAATCCTTACGACGTTTTTTTTTTTTTTCGTGCGGGTTATTATTCATTTTGGGTTAACCGATGTAATGATGCCCGCCCCGCCGCGGTGGTCTTGTGGCTAAGGTGCTCGGCTGCTGACCCGCAGGTCGCGGGATCCAATCCCGGCTGCGGCGGCTGCGTTTCCGATGTAGGCGGAAATGCTGCAGGCCTGTGTGCTCAGATTTGGGCGCACGTTAAAGAACCCCAGGTGGTGCGAAATTTCCGGAGCCCTTCACTACGGCGTCTCTCATAATCATATGGTGACTTCGGGACGTTAAATCCCACATATCAGTCAATCATTTAATGGTGGCAAGAGAGAGAGAGAGAGAGAAAAAGGTGCGTGTGCGTCTGTAGCGTAAATTCGGGAACCCTAAGCTTCGCTTTTACAAGTTGAACAAGATAGCGATATTTCGTTCCTGTGCGTGCTTCAAACCCTTCGTCCATATTTTTTATTGTACGATGTTACTCGAGAAGTTTAAATTGTGAATTTTCTACAGTCAATGAAGTTGAAAGTGGCTTGTGTCAGTGATTCTTTCCCATATGGCTGGATTCCTTGTAATGGGTAGTATAGTTTAAAGCACAAAAAATTGTTGTGCTTAGGAGGTGACGATATTCGTTCTGTAAATAACTCTTTGGGATATTATTGTTATTCTTTGCTGTTGTACTGATGTACCACACTCCTGCAATAGCCCTGCATTAATCTATAGTATCTGAAAATAAATAAAATAAATAAATAAACAAATGAATAAATTACAGGCTAGAAATCTTTTCGGACTTGCTATGCACTCTCTACGGGGTCCTAAGAGAATGGAATAACATTATTTTTGTTCTGCAGGGCATGCTTAGCGCGCATTGGGCGTTTACCACGAACCATACCATGAACAAACTAGTTCATGGTATGCTATCCTGCCCTTTATTTCAAAGTTGTGTAAGTTAACCAGAGAGAATCAACGATTTAATGGACCTGCCAACTTTTCAACCGCCAACTTTTCAACCGCCAACTTCTTTTAACACTCTACTGTTCACAGAATACAAAGTCTATATGATGTTAACTTTCATGATCTTGTTTTTTAACAGTTCACTGTCATTGTTTTTATTTCAGCTCTGCATCGTTTTGACATAGTTTTTCACAATGTACAGATTCTTCTCTTTCCGTCTTTCTTGGATGATTTCTACACAGTTATGTATACTCCCCTTTATTTTTCACTTCCATTACGTGATTCTCGTCTTGTCGTTTCATCTTTCCAATTTTGCGCTAATTATTTGTTTTTGTGAATTTTCACCCTTAATATAATTATCTTCTGAAGAGTGTCTGTGTTATATTGTTTATTTCTATTGCTTTATTGTTTTATTTTTGTTTTCATTGTTTACTTGTATTGTCTAACTTTTGCGTGTGCCTGCACTAAGACCTGATGATTGTTCCAGGGCACGTTAATAATAATAATAATAATAATAATAATAATAATAATAATAATAATAATAATAATAATAATAATAATAATAATAATAATAATAAAAATAATTTATTATTATTATTATTATTATTATTATTATTATTATTATTATTATTATTAATATTAATATTATTATTATTATTATTATTATTATTATTATTATTTCATGTCTACCAGCACCAGTAGGAGTGTAATGCTGTGGGGTTCATTTATATTAATGTTGGTCACGCGGTGTCCTGCCTAAATTTACCTTCACTTCGCTTTCGACAGTAAGGAAAGGAAACTGGTCGCGATGAACTTTAACGAACGTGACTGTCTTTTGCATGCAACGAATATTCATTGTTTCTCTCTTCTTTTCGCCAAGAAAATTTCGTTTATGAACTCGCACCGAGAAAATATCTCATTTTGACTTCGTGCTGATTTGCATTTGCGCAAGAATGCTACTTGAGCGTGCACGTGACGGTAAACGCTTCCCGCCTAAGCCAACCCTGCTTTCTTTTCTGCTTTTTTTGTCCGTATCACACATGCTCAAAAAATGCTTTATACTATAGATAACAAAATGCGCCAAGCCGATCTTGTACCACCGCGATTCTCTCGTGTCGTTTTCTTCTTTCCGTATTTATTGCCTCCAGTTTAATCGTATGCCACATTTTTTATTTTAGATGAGAATATTTCTTGGTATGTAAATCTGCCTCGACAACGGTCGAGTGCGTGGTGAGCGTACTAGCCGTCGTTGCAAAAACGTTGGCAGTTACAGCACCTCCGTCTGGCATTTCTCGCTTGAATAGCGTGGGCAGCCGAGCACGCACATTTCGTGCTCTATGTATTCTATCTCTTTTTTATGGCTTTTATTTTTTTTAGTGGATACGTGCACAGATTGGACTTACGTTCAACACTTGAATTTTTGCTTGAAGACAACAAAATAGCGAGACCCAAAGAGAGAGAGAACAATGTCGTCAGGGGCGTTCGTGAACAAAAAAAACAAGAAAGAAACAAACTAAAAACACGGCATAACGAGATTAATCAAAAGTAGAACGCACTCTCAGAGCTACTTACTGTATCTTTTCAGTCATTCAGAAAGAACGCGATCTTCTGCGTGTGTACAGACGTGCAAATGTGGAGAACGAAAACACGCACACAAAAAAGGGTGTGCAGGGGTGCTTTTAGAGACGGAGTGCGTCGAGCCCTCCCACTATCTTCCTTTTGCTCCTATATACTTCTGTCCCTCAAGGGATGTTGGCGCGCGTGTTACGTAAATGTAACTCATGTCGTTCTGCATTCGAGGCATTGTTTCCCGCCAGAGGAGCCCACTGTCACAGAACGAGTGCTCAAAAAGAGCGCGCCGCCAAATTCTCGCGACGAACCACCGGAGTGACGCCGCGAGGTCAACGAAAAAGAAAGAAAAAGAAAAACATCTAAAGGCTCCCCGGGCGCGCGAGCCTCTCCTCTCGGAAGCGTGGCTTCGCCGACGAACCTCCTCACCCCCCATCGGCGGCCGAGCAAGCACTGGAAATTTCTAGAAGGAACGGGGCGTGTTATGCCGGGTTCAGTCATCTGTCGGGGACGGCCCTCGTACAGTCTTGCGCTATCCCCCAGCCTTCGCTGCGCATCGCGCCGACGAAATGAGGAGAACTTTCTGGAATGTCGTGCGGAAGGTATTTAACCGAGCAGCGGAGACGAGAGATCAGGAGAAGACGGAAGTTAGCGCCAGAGCGCGTAGGGATTCCGCCGTGTAGTCGGCGAAGGTTTTGTCCGTGGAGACAAAGCAGGAGAAGATGATTTCCACCTGAGGGGTGACGACTCGAGCTACAGGCAAGAGTGTGTGTGTTTACCGCTATCGAGTGAAGACGCGTGGCAACAGCTGCGTGTGTGAAGCCGACGTGTTTCCGGCGAAGAAGTTTGAAGCTTGGAGAGTGGCCTATTGAAGACGTGAGGTTTCCTGGAAGAGAAACCTCGGCGAGGTTTCCTGGAAGAGAAACTTCGAGCGCAGCGGAATGACAACAATGCTGGACTTTGAGTGAGTGATTCTCGGAAGAGTATCATCCAGACTTTTGTTCCAAGAACTTTGGACTGAATAGGTTTTTTATCTCTTTAGTCTTTAAGTGTCTTGGTTGTTCAATGCACGCGACTGCATTGTGGTGCGTATAGTTGTCTGTGTCCATTGTCACGAGTGTGGCTGATTGTACTGTGTAGTACGTTGTTTGATTGGCGACATAGTGTATGCAACTATTGTGGAGTGTGCATTCTTGTGTATGGTTTTCGATCTGCCATTATTGAGAATATAATTGTGTTTTGTTTATCAACTCTCGGCTCTGACTTGTTCTTTGGGCCACAGCTGGCGTCCGCTGGCGCACCAAAAAAGACCACTTGTAAATTGTCCACGCTTTCGTGGTGCGGTTCGGGGGGCCAATACTTCGGCCCTTGGAATTAGCCCAGCGATCGCCTCCCTAAATAACGGGACCTGTGTGACAATTAATCTGGCGTCCGCGACCGCAACCTTTGGTGCACAGTGTGTCCAAAGTAGTGAGAAAGAGCCTCGAGTTGTTGATAGTGCTATCGGAACGATTTTGTGTGTTGTTCAGTGTTCTCGTTAACGAGTGCAGGGGAGTGTTCCGATAGACTGATTTAGGCAGATACTTTTTGCACGCGGCAAAGTTTTAATTGCGAGACACAATGGATCTCGAAAAGTTAGTCGCTCTTCGTGAGGAGATGGGTCTTTCTGGCGCCGAACTACGGAAGTGGGTAAGCCAGAAGGAGAAAGAGGCGGTGGAGAGAGAGAGGTTGGCAGCGGAGAGAGCCAAGGAAGAAAAAGCAGCTGAGTTGGAACGAGAGAGGTTGGCGGCTGAAAGGGCCAAGGAAGAAAAGCAGCTGAGTTGAAGAGAGAAAGGCTGGCCGCTGAAAGGGCGAGAGAAGAAAGAGAAGCAAAGGAGCGACAGCTGAAAGAAGAAAGAGAGGCAAAAGAGCGACAGCTGAAGGAAGAAAGAGAGCAGCAATTGAAGTTGGAGCTGGAGAGAGAAAAGTTGGCAGCCGAAAGGGCGAGAGAAGAAAGAGAGGCAAAGGAGCGACAGCTGAAGGAAGAAAGAGAGCAACAATTGAAGTTGGAGATGGAGAGAGAAAGACTGGCAGCTGAGAGGGCGAAAGAAGAAAGAGAAGTGGAGATAGGTGAAAGGAAACGGCAGCGGCAGCACGAAATGGAACTCGAGCGCCTCCGTTTGCAACAGCGAAGTGAAACTCCCGTCCAAGCTAGAGTTGAAAGCAGCGAACGGGAGAACCACAGCTTCCGCTCGAACCCAAGCAAGCGGCTCGTAGCGTTTGATGAAAGGAAGGACGACCTTGACGCGTATCTTCACCGATTTGAGACGATTGCGAGGAGCCAGAATTGGCCGGAGCATCAATGGGCAACTGCTTTGAGTACTTGCTTGAGTGGTGAAGCGCTCAGTGTGTACGGTAGGCTGACGCCGACCGATGCAGCCAACTATACAAAGCTGAAAGCTGCCCCGCCGCGGTGGTCTAGTGGCTAAGGTACTCGGCTGCTGACCCGCAGGTCGCGGGTTCAAATCCCGGCTGCGGCGGCTGCATTTCCGATGGAGGCGGAAATGTCGTAGGCCCGTGCGCTCAGATTTGGGTGCACGTTAAAGAACCCCAGGTGGTCAAAATTTCCGGAGCCCTCCACTACGGCGTCTCTCATAATCATATGGTGGTTTTGGGACGTTAAACCCCGCAAATCAATCAATCAATCAAAGCTGAAAGCTGCTTTGCTGAAGTGATTTAGATTTACTGTAGAAGGATTTCGAGACAGATTTCGGACAGGAAAGCCAGCTGATGGTGAGACGGCTACGCAGTATGCCGCCCGACTTTGCCATTATTTCGACAGATGGATTGAACTTTCAGGGACAGCGCAGGAGTACGACGAGCTTAGAGAGCTCCTAATTAGAGAACAATTTCTTACTAGTTACCACCCAAGCCTGTCGCTGTACTTGAAAGAGAGGAAGACCAAGTCACTTGAAGGCATGCTCGAATTGGCTGATCAATTCTTGGAAGCGCAAGGTGGAACTGATTTGGCCAGGGTCAAGAAGGAATGTCCTGAAGATTCGAAGAAATCGGCTCCCGAAGAAAAGAAGCGTGCACCGGAGAGCATTCCGCGATGTTTTCTGTGTAACCGAGTGGGTCACCGTGCTAAAAACTGCCGAACTAACTTCACCAGCCCCACGGTTGTAAAATGTTTCAAATGTGGTCAGACTGGGCACAAAGCAGACGCATGTCGAAACGGAGTGAGTCAAACTCACCAGGTATCCTGTGTGCTAGCAGCACCGAAATCCGGTGATAATGCCGTCACCGACGGATTTGTAGAGTTGAAAAATGGGGAGAAAATTCCTATTGTGGGTGCTGTAATGACAAAACAGCCAACCGGTGTTTCGAAGGGAATGCCAACGGTGCCTGGAAAAGTTGCGGACAAAAAGATTGCGGTGTTAAGAGATACCGGCAGCTCCACTGTTATCGTGCGGAGAAATTTGGTACGGGAAAGTGAGTTAACAGGCAAAACGAAACTGGTTTGCCTAATTGACCGTACGGTTTGGATGCTTCCCGAAGCAGAAATTGAGGTTGAAACCCCGTACTTCAGTGGGAAGGTTACTGCTTTATGCATGACGACCCCCCTTTACGACGTTGTCATCGGAAACATCGCCGGGGCGTGAGGACCGAATGATCCGGAACGTTTGGGGGAAGACCCGAAGATAGAGCCCTCGCCAACCCAGCGGCCGCGAGATACTGTGGAGGAGCATCTTGTGACGGATCTCACTAGAGCCCAAGGTGAAGCCGCAGCGCTAAAGACAGTGAATGGGAAGATGATCGAGTTGAACGAGTTCACGTGCTGGGCAGCTGGACGTACGTCGGCACGACCTCAACCGACAGACAGTGTAAAGGTGACGGAGTTGGCCAGCCAGGCGCAATATCGTGACATGAACAAGCGGGTGACAGGATCGGTTGAGCGTTATCACCCATTAACAGTGTCAGAAGTGACAACGATGGCTGAGACGCCACCTCAGACCCCGTCGTTGGAAAAAGCTCGCCGAAAAAGAACAAGGAAAAACAAGAAGAGATCGAGCGAGCACCGCAAGAACGGACGCAAGCGCAGCTCGAAATACACAGGATAGGTGCTGAGGTAGAATCGGAATGTGTTTGGCAGGGCTGAGTGACATATGTTGTGTTAATGTTGTGTTATCCTGTGTCACAAGTGTCGAAGTGTTTGTGCTGTGATGTATAGTGTTGTATAATTGTTGTAAAGACAGAACCTTGTACGTTTGTATTGTTTGGAATGTGTGATGAAGCGTTGTACTCTTGTACCTGCGGTTATATTTCATGTGTGTGAGATTGAATTGTAATGTCCAATCGTATTGAGTGATATATTGTGAATGTGACGTGTCATGAGCGACGGACTATGTTACAGTCTTTGAGAGTGTGGGCACTGTTCGCGCTCGTTTGTGTGGTTTTGAGTATTATGAGATAATATTCTTAAAGTGAGGGGCAGTGTCACAGAACGAGCGCTCAAAAAGGGCGCGCCGCCAAATTCTCCTGACGAACCGCCGGAGTGACGCCGCGAGGTCAATGAAAAAGAAAGAAAAAGAAAAACATCTAAAGGCTCCCCGGGCGCGCGAGCCTCTCCTCTCGGAAGCGTGGCTTCGCCGACGAACCTCCTCACCCCACATCGGCGGCCGAGCAAGCACTGGAAATTTCTAGAAGGAAAGGGGCGTGTTATGCCGGGTTGAGTCATCTGTCGGGGACGGCCCTCGTACAGTCTTGCGCTATCACCCAGCCTTCGCTGCGCATCGCGCCGACGAAATTAGGAGAACTTTCTGGAATGTCGTGCGGAAGGTATTTAACCGAGCAGCGGAGACGAGAGATCAGGAGAAGACGGAAGTTAGCGCCAGAGCGCGTAGGGATTCAACCGTGTAGTCGGCGAAGGTTTTGTCCATGGAGACAAAGCAGGAGAAGATGATTTCCACCTGAGGGGTGACGACTCGAGCTACAGGCAAGAGTGTGTGTGTTTACCGCTATCAAGCGAAGACGCGTGGCAACAGCTGTGTGTGTGAAGCCGACGTGTTTCCGGCGAAGAAGTTTGAAGCTTGGAGAGTGGCCTATTGAAGACGTGAGGTTTCCTGGAAGAGAAACCTCGGCGAGGTTTCCTGGAAGAGAAACTCGGAGGGCAGCGGAATGACAACAACGCTGGACTTTGAGTGAGTGATTCTCGGAAGAGTATCATCCAGACTTTTGTTCCAAGAACTTTGGACTGAATAGGTTTTTTATCTCTTTAGTCTTTAAGTATCTTGGTTGTTCAATGCATGCGACTGCATTGTGGTGCGTATTGTTGTCTGTGTCCATTGTCTCGAGTGTGGCTGATTGTACTGTGTAGTACGTTGTTTGATTGGCGACATAGTGTATGCAACTATTGTGGAGTGTGCATTCTTGTGTATGGTTTTCGATCTGCCATTATTGAGAATATAATTGTGTTTTGTTTACCAACTCTCGGCTCTGACTTGTTCTTTCGGCCACAGCCGGCGTCCGCGGGCGCACCAAAAAGGACCATTTCTAAATTGTCCACGCTTTCGTGGTGCGGTTCGGGGGGCCTATTCTTCGGCCTTTGGAATTAGCCCGGCAATCGCCTCCCTAAATAACGGGACCTGTGTGACACCCACTTCGTGCTAGTCGCGCCTCTCGGGCCTGTAAAATACATCCATAAGCTAGGCAGTTTCGTAAACACGCTCCCAATCCACGAATCTCTTGATAAACGAAGGCCTTATTAACGTTAAGCAACTTGGCTTTCTTTTTTTATAATGTCCTCGACGTGAAATTCAAGCAGGAACTTTTGGAGAGAGATGGAGAGACATTGTCAAAACATTGCTCAACCAATCTCAGCCTATATGTGTATAAAAAAAAGGAATCACCGTGAATTAAAAAAGAAAATGCAGAAAAACTGAATAATTAAAAAAAAGCTCGAAACATGCAAGAGGAAGCTGGCTCTTTGATTAAAACTTTCTTCTATATAAACCTTTGCGCGATGCTCAGAGAAAGAGTATTCTGGTATGTACCAGTGTGGGATACGATGCATGTAGGAGGGGGTTGCTCCCTTTAGTCACCTAAGAAGGGGGCGCTGCGACTCGAGGGGGTGTTGCTAATTCAGCCCCCATACATTGTCATAATATGAAGGGGGCTCGCTGAGGGAAACCTTAGCCCCGCCTCCCTCCGTGCGTATCATATTGAGCGTGCGCTGGCCCCAGAAAGAAGCCGTATTCTTCATGTTGTTCGAGCACCTTGATGATGATTAGCTATCATTGGCGGCAGAAAAAAAAATGTGCGCTTTGCATGACGCAGGCAAAACAACGTATAAAATAGAAAAAAACGAAAAGCAAGTGCGAGATAGGAAGAGAAAGAAGTGAAAAAAAAAATCAAGAAAAAAGAAAAAGCAAGAAAGAAAAATAGATGAAGCGAAGAATAGGTACTTAGAAATACAGAAAGAAAAAAGACAGAAGATAATGAGTAACAAGAAGCGAACAAAAATACACTGCGTGTATTCCTCGGAGCGAATTGTTTCCGAAACCGACCCGCTTGACCACCCACGTTTCCGTCCGAACCGCTGGACCCATCGATATCGTAATACAATTTTGAGGGTGCTCGAGCTACAGCGTCTATGGCAAGAAACAATAAACAACAAACTAAACTGAAAGGAGACTTGCAGGGGCGTTTCTTTGCGTGCAAAAACGTAATGTAGGATACAGAAAAGAAAAAAAACAGAAGATTATAATATCCAGTAGACAATAGAAAGGAAAACGAAACAAAAAGACAACGATAAGCCTATCAAGTGAATGTAGTTGGAAGGTGCAAGGGAAACCGAAGAGGAATCCAAATTAAAAGAAGCGTTCAGTAACGAAAGAATGGCGAAGAGGTTCCCGAAATAATGGAAGGAAAAATAAATACAGGGGTGAAGGCATCAATCTTCAGAGAAGCAAGCATAACGTAAGCGGTTTTGAAGAAGAAAGAAAGAAAGAAAGAAAAGAAGAACAAGTGTGACAAATAGTCTTAGTATCACAAAACAGATATGAAAACAGTGCAAACACCTTGAACCGTCGTCGCATTCACGTGGTACCTTAACGCAGCATACACAGCGAGAAGAAGGGATTCTCAACTTCCCTACTCAACCTTCTTTTCCTCTTACCAGTCAGTGGTCTGTGTATGCTTCCTTTCACTAACGCATTCTTCCCGACCAGACGGCGCCTCCTGGCACTGGCGGTTCGGTGTGGGGCAAAAAAGAGCTTTTTTAGGAAGTTCTAAGCTTTTAACTACTCGGGGTCCCGTCAACATTTCATCGTAGAAAGAGGGGTGCCGCGTATTGCGGCACCCCTCGTAGTAGTAGTAGTAGTAGTAGTAGTAGGTAGCCACTTCTCGTTTGGTGCTTGGAATGTCCGATGGATGGTGGTACTTGTATATAATCAATATATGCTGAAAAGATGCGAGATGGCGGTACTTGGAGTGTTCACTAGATGGATTGACAGATGGACAGAGGCACGGATGGACGGACAAACGGACGGACAGACAGACAGACAGACAGACAGACGCACGGACGGGCACATGGATGGAAGGATGCATGGATGGACGCACGGATGGATGGACGCATGAACGGTCGCATTGGTGAACGTACGCGCGGACGGAAGCACGGACGGACTGAAGGACGCTTCACGTGACTCATTATCATTCACTTCGAGGATATGCTGGGATTTTTTAAATAAATTAGCAGTCACTTTTGTTTATTAAGCATGTCCATCTCTATCTACAAAAATTTTTTCGGGTTCAACGAGATTACTCCTTCCGTCAACAGATATCGTCTAGCCATTCATATATTCATCTTGGCATGGGGTGTAGCGTATGCTGCGCACTGTGTCACGATGACAAATATGGATAACTGGCTGATTTAACCATCATGCTGACGCACGTCATTAGCATCACTAGGCCTTTAGAATAAAGGTGATCATTTCTCTTCCCCCTACAACAGCATTTCAGAGTCCAGATCAAACATGCATTAACAAATGTCAACATAATTTACTCCTGTGTAATTTTGCTCTGTGCCGCAGGTTTTGCAGGCTTGCCGTATAGCTAGAAATCGGGTGAGACTGTAATCGACTATAAATATTGATCCATTCAGTTCATCTGACGTTGTTTGCGCACTTTCCAAGTAGTAGGAAACAAATCCAAATGAAATAAAGACTGGTGGGACCACGATATGGAGACATTTAGCGTATCAGTTTGCCAGAAAGACCCACCCATCAATGCCTGTCTTTTGACTTTTTTCTTTGTGCATCTCAACTAATGAGCTCTGTGGGGCTGCGGCTACCACCCCAAGTGGAGCTGGCAGGCAGGCAGGCAAAATTGCTCGCACATGATCCGAGACATTCAAGAAGGCACGCCTGGTCGGGCCTCGATTATGACGCGCAACAAGCACGACAGCGACGACAAACAACAATGGAAAGAAGACGAGACCGGAACGAGAGGCCGCGTCTAATCTAGTCAAAAGGGTTGCTCTCTGCTTGTCGCTGTGGCTGTGCACACGAGAGAACCGCACAGTAATACAGGAAAATAATGGGAGGGTGCACTACTTGAACTTCTTTCTTCTAGATGCGCAATTAATATCCGCATTTCTTTTTCATCAGACTCTTTCTCCGTCTGAGTGACCAACTCAACGGACAAAGGAAAGGGATAGCAGTAATGTAATTAGGCAATACAGCCGAGAAGAATACGCTGGTCGCCGAAGCTTACTGTTGGCGAGGAGGAGGTGGAGAGAGGAAGAGGCGCAGGAGGTACAACACGCTCAATCCTATGAGAGTGGCTGCATGCAAACGCAACGCACTTTGCGCCTGATTGATCGCCGGGCCACGGCAACCGCGTTTTACGACCGCAGGCAGTGAACACCCAACCTTCTCTCGCACTGTCAGCCTCATTGCAGCAGGAGCGCTGTTGCTGAAGCGTACATGCGTGCCGGTCCTCTCTCACCACAGTATTCATCGGACATTCTCTCGTGTGCCTTCCCTGCAGCGCAACGCTCACAGGCGACGTTTTACGTCATGATGACGTCACCGACACGTGAAAAAGCCACATGTCGAAGGAATGTCAAGACGAGTAGAAGTGGCGAAGAAAAGTGACGTAATTTTTTTGTCGAATGCCTCGTGTTGCTGAGAGGCCTGTGAAAAGAACGCTTTGCCATCCTAATGCCTAGTTAAGGAAAACAAAAGCTAACTAATGTAGATGAAGGAACGTCGTACAACAGTGTAAACAATTCCTGTAAACGTTTGAACCGACATCTGGACATGCTTTGCAAGTTAAACCATTAGCAGGAACAAGTGAACACCAAGAAATGACCATGACATCGCGCGTTTCCTATAAGTTTATCTTTTGGGCGGTTTTAATATTTATATGGTTCTCTGTCTGCTTTGAGACTGCCTCGCCACGGTAGCATAAAGTCTAAGGCACTCAGCTGCATGCTGACCAGCAGGTCGCAGGATCCTATCGCGGCCACGGTAGCCGCATTTTCGATGAAGGTGAGAATGCTTGAGGCCTTTGTGCCTATATGTGCAGGTGCACGTTGAACTCCAGGTGATCGAAATTTCTGGAGCCCTCCACAACGGCGTTTCTCATTATCGTAAGGTGGTTTTGGGATGCCAAACACCAAGAATACTTAATATTTCTTTAGATCCAATGGAGGCGGAAATGTCGTAGGCCCGTGTGCTCAGATTTGGGTGCACGTTAAAGAACGCCAGGTGGTCAAAATTTCCGGAGCCCTCCACTACGGCGTCTCTCATAATCATATGGTGGTTTTGGGACGTTAAACCCTACAAATCAATCAATCAATCTAATATTTCTTTAGAGTAGTTCTACAATAATCAAGTCAGTTAAATGTCAACTTGGCTTAGACACAATTTTTTTTCTCAATGTAAGGTGCTGAAGATCTTTTAGACGGTGCCTCGAATGCTGCTGTTTTTCTAGATCTTCATTTAGAACACTCAGCGTTTGTTTGTTACGGCGACTCCGAGGTGCGAACTCAGCCCGGTAACCTGCAGGAAATGAATAAAGTTGTTCACTCACTCACACACTGCAGATGTGACATCAGTATTAGTGCAAAGCCTGACGGTGATGGTATGCGTACACCTAAGTCCTTATGTCCCCGAGATGGCCTCTTCACATATTTAGGTGATTGCGTTTAGAGTCCGTGTCGCAGATATTTCGGTGTTAGCGTCATTAATTGTGAGCGAAGAATCATCTTGTCCGTGACCGAAAAATGTAGAAATATGCAAATCAGACAAACAGTTGAGAACTTCGGTTTGAGTGGGAATCGAACCCAGGCCGACTTCATGGCAAGCAGGTGTTCTACACCAAAACAAGGTCATTGCTTGAAACTGCTTAAAAAAAAAACACACACACTTTACGAATGCCATGTGGCGGAAGAAGTATGTAGTAATGCCGCAGAAGCGCAGGATCACGTCCGACGTCGGAACACGGGAATCGCGCAATGGGTGGGGATTTTAAGACCCACCCAGTACAAAGCGCTCCGACATATTTATTTTCATCAGACGTAAAAGCATCAACAAAATGAACAGCGGCGTAGATTCACGTGTAGCCTTACTAATGCGTGGTGGGCCTTTGGGTGGTTCGCAAAAGAAATCATAAACAGAAGAAAGAAAGAAAGAAAGAAAGAAAGAAAGAAAGAAAGAAAGAAAAAAAGACTCTACTCGCAATATTGTATGGTATGGAAAAACTTTGATGTAGGCTGTCTAGAATAGCTTGAAACGGCCAACGAAACAAACACAGCTGTTCCTTTCTTTACAGCACGTTGCACCGTGATCAAAAAAGCAGGCGAGCAATAGAAAAGGCGAGGCGCACGCATGGGGCATGACGAAGCTACCACGTTCAACTCTAGAAGTCAAAACTCAAGTGTAGCACAAGTTTTTGTTTAACAGAAAAAAATTTTTGTGCACTGTGATTGAAAACAACCACGAAATGTGTAGGTGTATAGGTATAAGGCAAATCATAGCGTGGCACAACTTCAAGCCTGATAGTACCGCGAATGTGACAGTACGTACCGACTCCAGCTTCTAACAAAGTGATAAAGACGATAGTTATAGCGCGAGAACAGAACGACGACAAAGCGACAAGGACACGCCGTCGTTTGGTTGTCGTTCTGTTGTCGTCGTTCTGTTATCGCGCTACAACTATCGTCATGTCATACCAACTAGCCCAAACTACCACACCTCGAATTGATAACGTGTTGAGAAATTATCTGGCTTCGAATTGAGAACTTTGATTGATTTGTAGGGTTTAACGTCTCAAAACCACCATATGATTATGAGAGACGCCGTAGTGGAGGGCTCCGGAAATTTTGACCACCTGGCGTTCTTTAACGTGCACCCAAATCTGAGCACACGGGCCTACAACATTTCCGCCTCCATTGGAAATGCAGCACCTGCAGCCGGGATTCAAACCCGCGACCTGTGGGTCAGCAGCCGAGTACCTTAGCCACTAGACCACGCGGCGGGGCTTCGAATTGGCAACTGCAGTTTACGGTACAAAATAGGGCAATGATAATGAAATGCACTCTTACAGCTTCGTTAACAAGTTTGCTGCAGCTCAGACCTCGCACGCATGAAACATTAAATTTGACCCACATGCAGACGCAAGGTCACGTTACCAGGCAAGGATGAAGTGTAAATTAAACACCTCCCTCTCAAAAATATATTCCCCGCACTAAGCACGTCTCCTACCATCCTCTTTTTTTTTTTTTCAAAAGCTCTTCAGTTGTCCTTTTTTTTTTCAAGAGAGTGTAGCGCTTAACCTGATACATTTCAATTTTAAACAGTGTAGTGACGGGCTGAAAATAAAAACAGCAAGGACACGAGAAAAAGAAGGACACGTGCTTTACCTCACTTATTACGCCTACCATGCCTCGTCGTCAAATCACTCATATTTGCGAGCGCTACCGGAAAGCAAGCAAACCCTCGCCCACCCCATACTGGTATGCGAACAGCGTGCTGTCCTAAATGTACTTCATAAGCGATGAGAGAAGGAGAGGGGGACAAAATGAAACGCAATGCAGGGAAACGTTAGAGCGGCTTCAACCGGGAAACAGTTGGGCCTCATGGGGTGGCGAGCGAGCTTTGGTCAACATGCAACCTGGTGTGCCGGATAGAACAGGAGGAACATAACAGAGGTACTACTCAAGGGAGCGTAAGCGCGTAGAAGAGAGAGCGGCGAGGCCAGCAATAGTCAGCCTAATCTGCTAATTATCGTCTACCCCTCCTTCCTTCCCTTCCCCATGTAAGTGAAAAAAAAAAAACTCGTTCTGCGCAAAAAGGGTGAGAGAGCGTGGCAAAACCTCGCAACAACACCAACTCCACCACCAACACCGCCAATGATTAGCGACTCCGACGGCTCTCTCGAACGTCGACGAGAGAGCATCGCAGCCACTGCCGAACTGCGCCACGCCAGTAGAGAAGTCGGGGCAATTTCGCGCTAGCATATCACGCCGTTCACGTCAGACCTGGGAGAGATTTGTGTGTGAGTGTTCACTCCGTCCGCGCTCGGCACTCGCTAGGACTCAGTGCCTCGTTGCATACAGCAATGGAGATGGAGAGGGCAGGGGAGAAGGCACGGACGCGCTAATGATCCTTCATAGCCAACGCGCTCACTTGCAACTTTTTTTTTTTTGACAAGCCCTTAGTCAGGCTCAGAACCAAAAGGTTGTCCTCCTTCTTTCTTCCTTCCCGGCCCACTGTTGCTGCAGGCATGTTACGTTATTTCTGGCTTTTCGCCGTCTTTTGCACTTCACCCGTTGCTACTTCTTACTCCATCATTTACATGTTCTGGCGAATTCTCTGCCTTTGACGCGTATTGAGTAGTGACGGTGCAACCATGCGTAGAACGAACAATCTTGCAGCAAGTGGGGTGCATCATTCAGACCATTATGGTAAAGAACAACCAAATCACAAGGGAGGAAGACAAAAGAATGATTGAGCAGCGGGAGGGAGCTGGTTGTGTCGAGGCCTTCCCAACCTTTACGGTGGGTAAGTATGCAGATTGTCCCCGTGGGCGTAAAGGAACCTTACACGGGCGCGGCGGCATTGAAGGCAGCGGCGATAATTTGTCACTGCGGCGTCTCGTCGGCGCAAACCATTAATTTTGTTTCTGCGTACGAGTTAGTTATGCCGTTTGTGGCGCTACATTGCCCCTCAACCAGTACACAGTCGGCGCGCTGTACAGTCGCATACGCACTAACGTGGTCACACACTTGTACTGATTTCAGGGTTACTTGCCACAGCGGGCGCACGTGCACTCACTGCGGTGCTCTATAAAGACTGACATACATCAGTTATAGTCTCTTGGTTCGTGTTCTGGAAGGTTTTTGAACAAAACATCCTGAACTAAGTGTCATGTATTAACATGTATTCGCCTTTGCAGTAGGTAGAGTACGTGTTGTTTTTGAGTGTCTACATGCAAAGACCGATGGTAGTGCAAATACCGCCTTTATATCTACACTAGACAACACAGTGTACACGAATCAGCGCAGGTAAAAACTGATAACTATAACAACTAAGCCCAATCGTGATGTGGCCTTGACACTGTGCTATCTACAAAAACATACCGGGACGTCAACTGTAGGCTTTTATATAATAGACTCATTTAATGATTGACCATTATTTATGTCTTATCAAAACAAGAAGGTGCATTTATCGCCAACATACATTTCGGGGTACGTATGCCATCACTGAGACCTTCAGAACTCTCACTCTTGCATGTATACTGCTTGTTTCTGTTGCTTTTTTTTGTTGTAGCCTTTCTTTTACAACACTCATATCACCACGTTTCTATGGCCTTCTTTATATCGCACATACGTACACATTGACGGGACTGACAAGGAACAAAAAAATTAAAAGACAAAACTAGAGGTTCATATTTGTCTATATTATACGAATGTACACACTCATTTTTTTTACATGAAAGTTTTTTATGCTGGGGTCCACCACCACTCCACTGACGTATTTACGCCATGAATATGACGCTGCAAAATATATACCAACAGAATGCAAAGAAAAAACAGGAACGAAATGTTTCACGGCGGGGCGTTGAACCAGGGACCTGACACCACTACCAACCACTTATCTGCAGAACAAAAGTTCTGCAACTTGTGACTGGCGAACCATTTATATACGCCATGTACCACTAGCAGTCCTCAGAGCTCAGCATCTTCAGCACGCTTTCGTTATCAATAGTGAGACGGCACGACGGGAGCGCGTGCTCTAAAGGTCGACGTGCCGCGCCTTCACATGCTGTGGTCAAAGGGCGTATACATGTTCTCTAACGCAATGCTCACTAGCATGCGCGCTTATCTCGGAATTCAGATAATTTGTCCCTCTTGTGCTTTTACCACAAGTTTGCTATGAAGGTACAGTAGTTAAAGAGAGCACAAACATCTCTTCGCTCACTGCCGCGGCTGCATTTGCAAAAGGAGCGCGCCGATCACACACGATGTAAGAATTGTGACAGTTGTTTGTGCTCATCCTGTGTATATTTGTGCGTTCGTTTTGTGCGTCTTTATTTCTGTTTGAGCAGCGTGCTTTAAGTGTCGAGCTGTTACAGTTGTTTGTCCGCGCTCGTCCTGTGAATGCTCATTTCGTGCGTGCATTCTGCTTGGGGTGTGCGCTGCAACTTTTCAGTAGCTCGTCGGTCTTCGTTTGGCATTGAAATTTGTTGCTGCAGCATTTGTTTCTTCGCCCTCCGAAACAAAGCACAACGAATGCTGAACTACCTCTGCGAGGAAACGTTTCGCTTTCTTGTTAATACTAATTCCCAAAAAGAGAGATCAGCCACGTCTTTCATTTTTAAGTGGCCAACGTACTACAACGTAAACGCGCATGGATTTAATCGCTTACCCATACATGCGACTGAGCTCAAAGGCACATCAGGGTTCACGGGCCTTTTATAACGACCTGGTTTTGGGACATCTGACCCCACATATCAATCAATCTTTTATGACAACCTCCAACACCTCAGCGCAATGCTATATGCATAATTTGATCCCAAAGCCACATTTTTTTCTCTAAACATCCATACAACCGGGTATTATTATCTGTTACACAGCTCTGAATTTGCTTGATGAGCTTTGAACGAGAAGTCGCGTTTGAACGAGTGTTCGCGTTTTGTCCATGTTACGTACACCTGAGCAAGACGAGAAAGACAGTCGGTAAAGATAGGGAAGGTAAAGAAGAGGGGAGATAGTCAAGGAAACTTGAGGGGTAAAACTTGCCTTAGATCAAGAGCTCCATGGCTGGCTCGTGATGCCCTAAATATTTCTACGAAATGCCCGCACATCGTCTCGAATGACCCAAAGTAGGCAGAGCGTGTTCTTTTAACGGCGCCCTAAAAAGTGAGCCAGTGACGACCGTGCCTTTAAATAGGACCGCCTCGCCGCAAGAAGTGTCGAGACGCTCTGTGTCCCCAAACCACCAGAGAAGAAGGCCGCACCACCCCACCTTCAAGTGGGGTGAAAATGGGTTGGGGGCGCGGCGTCGTAAAACGATGTCTTTCAGCGTTCCGAAATGTGATCTTTTGCTCTCCTTTGGGAATATGGTCCCTCTCTCATCCTGCCGTTTCGCGTTGGCCTTGGTTTGCATGATAATGTCGTATGCCAGGAGGTTAATGGTTGAACATTGGCCTGAGAGGAAGGAGCGACTGAATAGAAAACGGATGTGGCACTGTGTAAAACCTCTAACACTTTGGGTACTTCATTTTTTATTATTCAGTTAAGGCTCGGCTAGCTTCATTTTCTACCACTATCAACTGGTAAATGTGGTAGCGTAACACATGGACACTTGCAGCCGTGGGGATAGTGAGACAGTGATTGTGTAACCACGGATGTCGTGCTGTTTAGGATGATAGTTTCCGCTTTGAGCATATACAGGTGCTCTGTCTGTTTTTCAGAAATTTTCCTATAAAACATATGTGCGCGCGCGTGCTATTTTCTTTTGTTTCTGTTATTCCACGTTTTCGTCATTCTCTTCTTCATTTGCAATTTAGACAAATGATGCTTATAGGCCAGCTGTGGAGAAATTTTCTTTCTCACTGTTTGCAAGGCATTTTTTCTCTAGCAAATGCTGTAGGTTTATGCACAAACAATACATTCGTTGGCCTACAAACACAGGCAAGAATAAAGACATACATGAGCATACCTTGTTTTCTCTGAAGAATTCACCGTAAGGCGCGAGAACAAAAAGATGTAAACCGTGTTTTTGGAGACTACATAATTGAATTCCTCTCATGGTTCCTATTGCAGCACCCGTACCATAGGGTGCGAGATTCTGACGCCTTGACCCCACCGTAAGATCAGCGTTGGCTGAATGAGCAGTTACAAAATATCCTAGTTGGTCGGCCACTAACTAGCCCATTACCCTCGACAGAGAAAGTATATACACCGTTAGTGGCCATTTATTAGAAGGGCAGATTTTTAACAGCCTGTTCCGCGTCGCTTCTCGCCAAAAATTCGTCATCACCCTCTCTTTACACATCACTCTCGCAGCGAGGGACTTCAGCGCTCTCTTATCACAACGACCAAGGAAAGCTGTAAAATGAGTTGCGACAGCGAAGCAACGGCAGTGCATTTGAGGACATATAATCCAGGGCGATGTATTTTCATGGCGATGCATGATGATGCATTCCAGGACATAATCTATGGCGAAGCAAATGCTTCGCCAGGGATTATGGCCTGAAGTGCATCTTCAGAAAAAGGCGAACATTTTCCTGAAAGATTTCCTTGTGGACACCGAATGGATAAGCGCGTGGGATGTATGCGGCTGTATGTTGTGATATACGCAATGATAGGTTTGTCCGTACACGTTGAGCAGAACTACAAATGCATGCGTGCGAACGTTTTATTGCTGTGTGCACTTCTGCCAGCAAGCTATCCATTACAATGTATTTTAACGTGATTCAGTGGGCCATTGGGGTTTTTTAAAGAGCTCATTGTTAATTTTTGGGCGACATTTTTTACTACAATTTCGCTGCAGAACCTATAGATATAATAGTCGAGGTAACATTTACCTCAACTTTTTCACAGCAACACAGTTGCAACAGAACAGAAGGCTATGCCACATATGGCAAGCCCTTTCTTGACACGAGTTGGCTGCATCGTTGCAGGCGCCACGCGACATCATTCACAGAATCCCTTAAGAGTTTCACAAGGGGTGCGTGACAGCCCTACAGCTTTCTACTTCTCTGCAACGTGCTGACGTACCTCGCTACGCAACAAAATAAAACCAAAATGAAAATAAATACATGAAATTCAAAGAAAAAGTAATCACCTCTTCCGTTACGGTGGCCTCTCCTCCTTCCCTCTTTCTGTGCATTTGTGTGTCTCCTTTCACTTTCACTAAATAGCGGCGCCATTAGGTGGATGCAGCGATGACTACAAAGCCAACATACGAGCGCTCACATGCGGGCTCACACACACGCATACACCTTAGGCTTGGTCTCAAACTATAAGCGCTCCCCATGCGTCGCGGTGGTCTATAGGCACCACATTAAGGATATTCCCATACCGTTTATTCGTTTCCTCCTGCATCTCTCCCACTTTGTTTTCTTCGCGATTTCTCTCATTCTTATTCTTTCCCAATATTTCTTAACTCTCGTCTGTCGCCATTTTGTGTTCACGCCAACTAAAGCAAAGGTAACACCTACCGGTGAAAGCAGGAAGCATATAAGAAGACATCGGACCTGAAAGAATGAAGTTTCGAGAGGTGAAATGTGGGCGTTTATAATTAAAAGTCACTAGCGAACGATAGTTGTAGCGCGAGAACAGAACGAGGACACAGAGACAAGAATGACATGAAGTCTCTGTGTCGTCGTTCTGTTCTCATGCTATAACTATCGTCATGTCATACCAACTAGCCCAGTCTGCCACACATAACTAGCGAAGAAAAGGGCCCCGCCGTGGTGGTCTAGTAGCTAAGGTAGTCAGCTGCTGACCCGAAGGTCGCGGGATCGAATCCCGGCTGCGGCGGCTGCACTTTCGATGGAGGCGGAAATGTTGTACGCCAGTGTGCTCAGATTTGGGTGCACGTTAAATAAATAACCCCCGGTGTTGGAAATTTCCAAAGCCCCCCACTACGGTGTCTCTCATAATCATGTGGTGGTTTTGGGACGTTAAACCCCCACACAATCAATAGCGAAGAAAAGTGTGGGAGTGACGAACCGGTTTCTTATCATCACGTTAACTGTATAGTTGAGAAAGGCTGACGGTGTAAGATGGAACGAAGGTAAGTGAAAAGCATCTTAAGTGAAATGGTGCCATTCCGGTGCTTCTTAATGGGCCTCTTCCCAGACGGGCCGTAGGGAGAGCCTAATTGATACAACCAGGCCAGATGTGGGCACAGAGAAAGAAGGCCGGTTTCTGCAAAGAATAAGGGTGCGAGCCCCGGTTTCGGCTTGTTCGTGGCCTGCGGCAACTTTGTTTCCTGTTGTTCGGGCACTCTCGCGTGTTGCGGTGCGCGTTTGTTTAGGTGATATCAAGTTACCTCAACCTTATTAGTAGCCTTTTTTTAGTTTGGTTTGCCGAGTAATCAATTGCACGCTCCACTGAGCCACCACTGATAGCATGTGCTAGCAGAAGAAAATGGAGAAAGGATAGCATGAATGTTCAATCTCGCATGCCGCAAATTAATTACGATGGGGTGCGGCCAACAGGAACCAGTCTCGAAAGAAAAATATGTACTAGTATTTTTCCTCAGTTAGCCTCATCAGGGTTCAGCGGGAGCTGATGTTCTAGATCATCTCTAATCACTACTGACGCCCTAAACAACGCAACTATTATTGTTAGAGCTTTTTTGCAGGCCACCTCATTTTCAGTATGACCGTAAGGACATCCCTCGAACTGAAGAGATCAACCGCCTCTTCTGCACTATGAAAGTACTTCACAGCTGAAATGAAATGAAAGAAAAAAGTACAAGTGCTGCGCATAAATAATGTTTTAAGGATCTTATTCATAATAGATAAGCGCTTTAAGTAAATAAATATATTATGCATTTTTCCGGATAGCGTCGCACAGAGCTTTGGACCATATTTGCCACTTAAACGCTGAGAATTTCCGTCCTAGCTGCTGCCAGTTAATAACGTAGTGATTCCGGTGTTGCACGCCTTATATTACCTATACTATCTTCCCACACTTAGTCACTCGTGGAGCACCGTTAAAGGCTGTGGTGTCTTCCATCCATACAGTTGCTGTTGCGCACAAACGAATCACGTACCCATAAAAAAAAACCTCTGTGGCACGCGTCGTCACTGGCTGCTGACGCGAGCAGCGACGAACGCATCATCGCGAGGCTTCCAAGCATTTCTAGCGCGAAGCGAGGTGCCTGTTGTATTTGTCGCATACTGGGAAGCAGCCCCCGCTTCGGGGGAGCGTTAATTGAAAGACTCCGCGGCGAAGAGGGGGAGGAGGGGCAACTCGGAGGGACTCGTCTCCGGGTGGTTCGCGTGACGGGCAATGCGAAAGGAGCGAAGGGCGTCCTTGACATCTGTTTTTACCTACAAGCCCAGCCGTGAAGGGAAAAGGGGGTGAGGGCCACAATGACCCTTCTCGAACACGCGGAAAGCGTTTTGTCCATCTGTCCTTGAAGACCGTCGCACGTGCGGGGTGCGGAGGAAACTCTTTGACAATACTTGTGCTTCTCTGTTTGCTTTTCCTTTTTTTCTTCCCCTCTCTACGACAGCGGTACATAGCGAACGAATAAACCAGTCTTCGTGATGCGTTCAAACTGAAAGGACGTGTTTTTTCTCTGTCGTCGTCTCACTAGAAAAAGTCTGCCTCCCTGCTATTCCGCTACAACATTTTTTGGTGCCGAAACCCGGGAATTAGGGACCCAAAGATGGACATCGACAGGATGAAGCGCAAAAGGGCCGTGGTGCGAACGTCAACAACAAAGCTGCTCAATGACATCGCTACCATGGAGGACGACGCGTCACTCGGTGAGCTTGAAGAAAAGATCAACCTTCTCACCCTTAAGGAAGACTCACTCAAAGAGCTAGATCGGGAAATTGAGATTGGCGTAGAAGATGATGCATTAGAAGAGGAAATTGCATGCTCCGAGAACTACAAAGAAAAGATCAACGTAGCAAGGACTAAAGTACAGCTCATGCTACGTGAGCGTAGCTGCACTAACGCCGCATCAGTGAGCGCTTCGCTAGATCGCACCTCAAGTTCCTCAGATCAAAGAGAATCTAGCCGTAACATCCCGCAAGTAACCCCCACAGTAAAGCTGCCAAAACTAGAGATAGCAAAGTTCAACGGCGAGCTTCGACAGTGGCAAGGCTTTTGGAGTCAGTTCGACACGACAATAAACGCTAACCACCACCTGTCAAACGTGGACAAGTTCAAGTACCTGAACAGTTACTTAACAGGAAAAGCAGCGGCTGCTGTTGCGGGTCTTGATTTGTCCGACGGAAACTACGAAGTTGCTCTCTCGCTGTTAAAGGAAAGGTTCGGTCGTAAAGAAGCCATAATCGAGGATCAAATGTCCAGACTGCTCAATATCAAGTCAGTGCGTGACTCGCGGAACCTCAGCCAACTTCGGAGCCTCGTTGACGAAGTAGAGAGAGGTGTACGGAGCCTCACTTCTCTTGGCGTCGGTGTCAGCACGTACGGAGCTCTGCTCCTGACAGTAGTAAAGAAGGCGGTGCCTGCGGACCTTCATCTCGAATACTGTCGACGAAAGGGCGCTACTACAGGAGGCAGTGAACTGGAGGCATTTGCGCATTTTTTGAGAGTCGAGGTAGAGGCACGGGAGATTATACAGCGGGCCGAAACACCAAGGGGCATGTGTGTAGAATCGTCTGTCGAAAACCGTAACAGCACCTTTAAAGCGGCGAGAATGTCTTCAGCCGCTGCACTGCATACCATGACCAAGGAGAGAAAAGGGTGTCTGTTTTGTTCGTCAGGGTGCCACGAAAGCGGTGACTGCGATGCAGAGATGTCGGCAGCTGATAAAAGAGAAATGCTGAAGCGTGAGAATAGATGTTTCCGCTGCACAGTAAAGGGGCACACGTCAAGAGAGTGCCGTAAGGCCAAATGGCTCAGGTGTGCCAACTGTAGCGGAAAACACCTCACGGCTATGTGTGATCCTGATTTCAGAGAATACCGTGGCAGTGGTGAACAGAATGCATCCTCTCCAACAGCGACAGGACAAGCCACAGTGCTAAAGTCTTCTCTAGGCTCAGAGGAGAAATTTATGTGCATGGAGGGGCATCAGTTTCTTCTGCAAACAGCACGAGCTTGGACAGTGGGACCGCACAAAAGTACGCTTGTCAGGCTTCTCCTAGATGGTGGCAGTCAAAGGACGTTCATCCATCGCAAGTTGTCTGAAAGACTGCAGTTGAACGTGCTTGGGGAAGAGGAACTTAAAATCTATGCCTTCGGCGACAAGTCCGCTATAACCCGCACTAAAGCGCGTCTGGTCGAGCTGTGGCTGCAAAGCCAGTACGACGGGAAAAGGGCGCGAGTGGAGGCCCTCGAAGTTCCCTGCATCTGCGCAGATATAATGGCTGCGCCTTTAAAGTCAGTTCTTCTGGAACTTTCGAAATTTGGCTTGCCAGTCGCGGACGTCGCGCAGGGTGACGGAAGTGAAAACATTGATCTTCTGATCGGCGCTGATAATTATTGGGAAATTGTCACGGGATCCACTAAGCGCCTAACCTCCAAGCTGATGGCAGTAGAAACTGCATTTGGGTGGACAGTCCAGGGCCAGGTAGGCGCAAAAAGGTCACCAGGAGTCTGTCCCTCTGTTGCTGGCGTAATGCGAGTAGCAGTGAGCGAACAAACTAACAAAGAAATATCAGCACAGTTGAGGTCATTCTGGAAGCTCGAACACATTGGTATCCAGGAACACGAACCAGCTCGCCACCAAGACGCAATCCAACAGCACTACAAAGAAACCGTCAAATTTGAGCATGGGCGGTACACAGTGTCTTTCCCCTGGAAGCCTATGGTTGATGAGCTCGACGACAACTACGAGTGCGCCGCGAAGCGTCTTAGAGCCAACACGACGCGCCTTTTGAAGGGAGATTCCTTGATCGTGGAATATGACGCCTGCCTCCGAGAATACATCGAAAAGGGCTATGCAGAGCCAGCCAACAAGCATTGCAGCGCTTCGGAAGGTCCGGTGTATTACATGCCACATCAAGCAGTTGTTCGACAAGAAAGCCTGACAACAAAAGTGAGGGTGGTGTTCGACGCATCATCAAGTGCCAAAGATCGCCTCTCACTGAATGATGTTTTGGAAAGTGGTCCAAAACTTAATCCAGAGCTCATTGATTTGTTGATCAACTTCCGCACTTACAACATCGGCATCGTCGCGGATATTGAAAAGGCATTCCTTCAAATATCTCTGTCAGAGGGTGACCGGAACGCTGTGCGGTTTCTCTGGTATGCTGCCACTCCGAAGAAAGGTGAAGAACTTCCAGCGGTGGCGGCCTACCGGATGACGCGCGTTCCGTTCGGTGTTACATCCAGCCCATTCCTATTAGCCGCAACATTACGACACCATCTTGAAGGACTCCCAGAGCAGTATGCTGAGACTGCGAACATCCTGCGCAGCCATCTCTATGTTGACGACCTTGTGACAGGGGTCGACACCCTCGAACAGGGTAAAGTGCTATGCCAGGAATCAAGCGATATATTATCTCAAGCAGGAATGCGGCTCCACAAGTGGATGTCTAACGACCACGATTTAGTCAACTTCATAGAGGATGGGAACGTGGCGAAGAGGTATGCAAATGCCGAACTTCCTGCAGCCACCAAGGTATTGGGAGTAGGTTGGAATGCTCATACAGATAACTTCGAGTACAATCTGACCTCACTTCTTGAATTCCTCACCACAAGAGCCGACAGCAAGAGATTCGTATTGCAAGTCTCAGCCAGAATTTTCGACCCCTTTGGGTTTATCGCTCCTACAACACTGTACGTAAAGACAATGTTCCAAAGGTTGTGGGAGTTGGGAGCGGGTTGGGACGACCCCTTGCCAGAATTGATGCAAGCGGAGTGGAAGTGCTGGTGTGAAGAGCTTCAATGCATCAAGGCGGTGTCCATTCCGAGGATCATCGCAAGGGATTTCCGAGATGAAAAGACAGAGAAGGTGTTGCACATTTTCTGCGATGCCAGCCCAAAGGCCTACGGTGCTGTCGGATACGTTGCATGCAAGTCTGCTCAAGGAATAATCAATATAAGCCTAATTATGGCCAAATCAAGAGTTGCCCCTTTGAAGCGCCTCTCGTTACCCCGACTAGAGCTGATGGGGGCCCTCATTGGTGCTCGACTGTGCCACTACGTTGCCAAGGCCTTGAACCTCCAGAATGCTGCTGCCATCCTTTGGACCGATTCCACAGTGGCTATGCACTGGATTAAAGGAAACGCTGCCAGATGGAAGCCCTTCGTGGCAAACCGAGTATCAGAGGTTCAGGCGCTGACTGATCCCGAGGATTGGAGGCACTGCCCAGGACTAGACAACCCCGCTGACCTAATCACTCGCGGTATCCTCCCATCAGCCTTGTTAGAAAGCGAATTGTGGTGGAGAGGACCACACTGGCTTCACAAGGATAAGACGCATTGGCCAACGACCGGTGAGCAGAGCCCAGGGGCAGTAGAATGTCACCTGGAAGAGCGAAAAGTGACGGTGATGCCCGTAATATCATCGCCGTTCGAGGCAGTGCTGAAAGTAGAGGAGTTCAGCTCATGCAGCAGAGTCGTGCGCTTAACTGCGTGGGTCCGCCGCTTTGTCAACAATTGCCGCCGCGGGAAGGAAAGGAAAGGTGGTCCGCTACGAGCTGAAGAGGTGATCGATGCTGAGAGGTACTGGTTGGCAACAACTCAAGGAGAAGCATTCAGTGACGACATTTCCAACTTGAAAGCCCAAAGACCACTGCACAAAGGCTCTCCTGTTCTGCCACTCAGTCCGTACCTTGACGGGGAAGGTCTCATGCGAGTTGGTGGACGCTTGCAATTCACCGACAACCACGAAGAGACTAAACATCCCATCATTCTACCTAGCACTCATCCCTTCACGCTACTGCTCATAAGGAAAGAGCACGTGAGAATGCTACACTCAGGGGTGCGCGACACCTTGGCGTCATTGCGAGAGTCGTATTGGATCATCCGAGGGCGCCAGGCCGTAAAAAAGGTTATCAAGCAGTGCCTCATCTGTCGCAAACAAAGTTGCCCTCAAGCCACGGAACCAGTGGCACCACTTCCAGCTGACAGAGTAACAGAAGGAAATCCGTTCGACACTGTCGGCATCGATTTCGCAGGACCTTTGATTTGTCAAGAGTCGCGCGGTGCCCGAAAATGTTACATCGCAATTTTAACCTGCGCTGTGACACGTGCCGTCCATCTTGAGCTCGTTAGCGACATGTCGACTACAGCCTTTCTCCTGGCTTTCAAGCGCTTCGTGGCTCGCAGGGGAATCTGCTCGACTATTTATTCGGACAACGCGCTAACCTTCAAGAGAGCAGCAAAAGATCTGAATGCAATGTTCACGCTACTAAAATCAGAGGAAATGCAGTCATACTTCGCCGGAAACCAGATCAGGTGGAAGTTTATTGTTGAAAGGGCAGCTTGGTGGGGCGGATTCTGGGAACGGTTGGTGCGATCGGTGAAGGTAGCGTTGCGCAAGGTGTTAGGTCGGAGCAGTTTAAGCTTTGAAGAACTCACAACTGTCTTGTACGAAGTCGAGGCCGTAATAAACTCACGCCCATTGACTTTCACCTACGATGATGCTCAAGAGCCAGAACCACTGTCGCCGGCGCACTTCCTCGTCGGAAGAAAGCTGACAACCCTTCCTCCACACCACCTGCCAGCCGAAATTCCGGGCGGTGACGCGCATATCTCACGACGCTGGAAGTACCGGTCTGCCATGGCTGAAGGATTCTGGAGACGGTGGCGGAGAGAGTACTTATTGGAGCTTCGATCGGCGCATCTGTCCCGGCCAACGACATCGAGTGACCTAAAGATAGACGATTTAGTTCTTTTAAAGGAAGATCATCTCAAACGACACATGTGGAAGATCGCCAGAATCAAGGAAACGTTCAAGGGCAGGGACGGCAGGGTGCGGGCCTGCAGTTTGAAACTAAGCGGGGGAACGGTGGTGAAACGACCAATACAGCTGCTTTATCCGCTAGAAGTCGACCGACAATGAGCTCAAGAGTTCGCTCATCCGGGGGAGGTTGTTGTATTTGTCGCATACTGGGAAGCAGCCCCCGCTTCGGGGGAGCGTTAATTGAAAGACTCCGCGGCGAAGAGGGGGAGGAGGGGCAACTCGGAGGGACTCGTCTCCGGGTGGTTCGCGTGACGGGCAATGCGAAAGGAGCGAAGGGCGTCCTTGACATCTGTTTTTACCTACAAGCCCAGCCGTGAAGGGAAAAGGGGGTGAGGGCCACAATGACCCTTCTCGAACACGCGGAAAGCGTTTTGTCCATCTGTCCTTGAAGACCGTCGCACGTGCGGGGTGCGGAGGAAACTCTTTGACAATACTTGTGCTTCTCTGTTTGCTTTTCCTTTTTTTCTTCCCCTCTCTACGACAGCGGTACATAGCGAACGAATAAACCAGTCTTCGTGATGCGTTCAAACTGAAAGGACGTGTTTTTTCTCTGTCGTCGTCTCACTAGAAAAAGTCTGCCTCCCTGCTATTCCGCTACAACAGTGCCGCTGCAATCAACGCGTGCTCGTTGCATTCCCCGCGCGTATCACGAGTTTCAGTCGACCATGGCGAGCAATGCGGCTTATGAATTCTCGGCTAGCTGTCACACACGCACCCCCCCCCCCCCCCCCTAAGCCATCTCCTCCACTTTTCTCAACTAACCCGTCGTTCTCCAACAGGACGTGGTAGGCTTTATCCTGCAGAGCTGAAAGAACCCACGTTGAAGTCACTACGTCGTTCGCTCAAAAACTTGTATCGCGCGTGCCACATGGCTGCCGCGGTAATCCAGAACGGCAGAGAATTCCAACATTCTGTCGGCACCCTATTAAATTCCTCGCTCGGCGTGAGTGGCTCTCTAGAAAAGGAGGACATAATAAAACTTGGGCCGACGACCTTTCAACTGCGCGAGCTCTCAGCGCAATTAAATTGAAGCTGCATGGCCACTGAAGCACGCACACGCGGTTTTCGGAAACAGTTTGACCCCTTCATCCCCGCCTGCTCCTCCAGCTTTAACTCTGCACTGGCTGCCCCTACATGACGGCGTGTACAACAAAAAAAAAAAAGCCTCATGCACTCGCTTGGGTAAAAAAAGGAAGCGGTGATTTGATGGAAAGAAGTTTAGGAGCGGATGAGTCAAATTCTAAGCTCTAAATACCATTATGGGCAGCCTCCAGTAATACCGGGGCAAGTTTCTTTATTTATTGGAAATTGAAAATTCACATAAGAAAAACTTCGCAAACGCTTGTTCGGTGCCATGGCCTACAGGTGGCTAGTAGCGGGACCAATTGTGGGACAGGCCTGCATAATTATGGAAGTGGTTACGCCAGCGACAAAACACAACAAATTAAATAGAAACATATAAAAACCGCATCATGTAATAAACAGCGAATAACAAAATAACCCCATCTAAAGTTACAACCCTTAAAAACTGCACATAAAGTCCTTCGTGGACATAGAAAAATAATTAGCCTCTTTCACATCAGTAGGTATAGAATTGCAAATGAGAGCGCCGTGAAAATTTGATGAGCCTTTGAAGTAGAAATTTCTGGCAACCGCTAAGTTAAACCGTATGCTCGCTGCGGCTCTTGTATAGCGCACGGGTAACGCAAAGGTGCTGAATGGGAATGGGACATCATGTTTCCTAATTATATGCAGTATGTATGAAAAGAGGGTAGTGGTAGTATACGCACATGTTGAAGCAGTAGTTTTGTGTTTTCCGCCCCACTTGAGAATGTGATTATCCTAGTTGCCCTCATTAGTAGATCTCTAATACATTTCATATGCGTTCTACATTTACTGCCCCATCGTACTATGCAGTAGTTCGAGTGACTGTGTTCAAAAGCATATGTGTATCTTTCCCATATGCGATTTTCTGTTAATCTCTGAGTCAAGCATGACCACCTCAGTACTTGAACAAGGCTACTCGGTGTAGGAGTGCTGTATTTAAAACCACGCTGAACCTTGCCAAATTGTGTTGCTTCTTCCTAGAGAGGAAGACTGTAGGTTTAAGATTATTTGTGTTGGTATTTAGATGGTTTTGTTTAAACCATGAATGAGATCTCTGTAACTTTTTGTTAATTTCCCATTTGATATGACTTGAACTGTCAAATAAAGAATTAGTCCCGTATCGTCTGCACACATTTAAGTAGGATGGAGGAGATACAGTTAACATACAGCAAGAAAATAGTAGTCCAATAATTGAGCCTTGTGGTACTCCCCGCACTACTGACTGAGTAGGCGATACGACACTATCCATCGCTACTCATTGCAGTCGGTCGGATAAGTAAAGTTTTAGTGGCTGGTAAACTTTGCTTTCGAAGCCATAGTCGTAAAACTTACTTAACACGATGTTGTGGTTGATGAAATTTGAGGTTTCCTTATTAAATCTCGGAGGACTACGACAGCAATATAATTGACGTTCAAGGCTTTCCTGACTTGCTGGGTTAATACCCACTAGATTAATCTCCAAATCTTCACTAGATGAAGATATCTATGCCCGGAATTCATGCTGTTTTGAGCAAGCTGCATTATGTTTTGATCCAAATGATGTTATTTGCACTGATTGTATTCTTTCCAACAATGTATTATTTACACTTAACATAGATATTGGTCTGTCTCTTGGGGCAATAAAACGGTTTCCATTTTCGTATACAGGAATGAATTTGCCCAAATTAAGCTCATTTGACTATTCACCACCTTCCTGTCTGTTGAAATATGTAGCACAAATTGTCCACCAGAACGCCTATATTATATTTACTAAGTTTAACTGTAGTATGATCGAGCTCAGCCTCTTGATTGGTACCTAGCTTTTTTTTTTACTATTGAGAGGATATTTACCCTTTCTATCTCGAACAAAGGCAAACCTATCAAAAACTGGTCTTTCGGGGTTCTTGTCACCTGTAGTGTCGGGAAACTTAGTTGATTGCGGCCTGAGAGGTGAGAGAGGAAGGCATTTGGGAGAATGAAAGTCCGGTAATTTTGAATGCTGTTAAAGCTGTCATCCTGTATAGACTACACAGACATCGCGTATTGTTCGTTTGACCAATAAGCGATGGCACTAGCAGGCCATGTGCACTTAGGTGATGCCCATTTATAGCGTATTTTTTATCCCTTAACTCCCCCATACATTCAAGCACAGGAAGCACAGCACCGGGTTAACTGGCGGAACATGGGAGAGGCCTTTGTGCTGCAGTGGACGTAGTCAGGCTGATGATGATGATGATGATGATGATGACATTCAACACTCCCTTTTCTACTTTTTCTTCGCATTCAGAGAAGGCTGGTTGGCCCATATGCGCTTTCTCGCCAAATTAGTTTCGAAGCCGGTGCGTCATCTAGCGGAGCGGAGATACCGGCGTGTTTGCCGCTTTGTGATTCCCCGAGTGTTAAAAAGCCTCGTAGCCATTGAACTGTGAACAACGCCGGTGGGAGTTCCGGTTTAGAGAGAAATAGCTGTAATTAAAAAGTGATACTTGGCGTGCACGTGGGACCGCCGCTTGCGATCAGTCAACTGAAGTCTCTCCAATCTCACGCCGAAAGTAGACCAAGTAAAACAAAAAAAAAATGCGAGGACAGAGAGCAGAAAATGATTTTGGTTGTGGGAAGGGGTGGGAGAAAGCAAGTGAGGCTCAAAAGGCGGGGCAATGTGAGGATATCCGCATGGGATATCAGCTTAAAATCGAGCCAACAAGCTCCGCTAACTCCCAAAGCGAAGAGTTTCGTTAGAGAGTTTCGCTCAAGCGAGCTAGAACTTCGGAAACGTGTCCCCTCTTCTTCTTCTGCGCTCGAAATAGGATAAATTTGAAAAAAAAAAGATCCACCGGTTACGCATGAAGAATTCGGGGAAAATGTCACTCACTCGAAGGAGTGCAGACCAAAGGGAGATCAGAAACTTTCTACCATGAAGTAGTGAATAGCACTGGGACAAACGCTGACGCAGGCCGCAGTTTTGATACCGCTAGTACATACAAGTTAATCTCAGACAGACAAAATAAACAGATTTATGAAATAGCTCGAAATATTTTATAACCTTTTATCATTCAGACTCGTCACAGTCTAAGGCGATATCATGTGAACTTTTTCAATCTCGCTTATACTTGCGAAACAACAAAGTCAGATATAAGCGATTACAGGCACAACCTCGGAGAACGCTAGGAGTTCACAAAATCATTTGGGCATTCGTGATTAGTGGCGTCACCTATTCAAACTAGCATGCATGACATGTACTCTAAGGTCGCAAGTTAACCACAGGATTCGGAACCGCCAGCTTCACGGTACATCTTGGAATGAACGTATCATGCATTAGTTTCCCGATTTTTAGACAACCCAGCTATGCAGCAAGTTCATTTGAAAATAATTTCTACTTGAATGTGTTTTTGTGGGTAAGCATAGCAATAAGAGAATACTTTCATTGTACAGGCTAGTGATTGTGGCTCCTCATTGATAAACTTTCGCTTCACATCTAGTAATCTTTTTAGCGTTGACGCGCGCGTAATTTTCTAGAACTCCTTGTTTTGAAAGCGTTTCTGCTAAGTCAGAGATTTGTCCGATTCTAGGCACTGCATCGCTTTGACCACAGTTGTACCCTTCCATTACAAAGACCCAGAAGAACAAAATTCTCGCGGAAACGAAGAGACCTGGTGTCCGCGCGGTGAACCTCCTCAGTGTTAAATGCACACGTCTTCTCAAAGTGGCGGAGAGAAATGATTAAAATATATTTAAAGCACTTCGCACCATTGGTGCCAAGTCTGTAAGATGTGGGGAGTCGGGCTGTAATCTTTGTTTCCTTTCAGTTTCTTCTTTTTTTCTCCACTCTATCTATATATTTTCTATTTTTTATTTTTTCCTCGTTTTCTTACGCTAACTTTCTTTCTGCTTTTCCTCCAATTTTTCCTTTCTTGCTATTTTTCTATTTTAGCTTGCTCCTCATCTTTCGGTTTTGTACGTGGTATTATCTCTAAACTGCTCAACACTTACATTATCAAGACGCTCAAAGAAGAAAAGAAAGAATATTTCTGCTAGGCTTTCAGTGCGTGTTTAACATGCTACAGTTGGCTATGGCATATGTGGTTTCACCTGCCGTAAAGTTATAATAACAACAATAAGTGAGATTTAACCATGGCGGTTGCTATATGGTTAGAGCGTCCGCTTCCAGTGCAGGAGTTGCCGGGTTCGATTTCTGGTGCCGACCGGTAACCCACCGGTTTTTCCCAAAATGGCTAGGCGAGTGCACCGACCTGGCGCTCGGTTGTTTCTCGGTACTCATATCGAAAGGTAGCCCCGTAAGGTTCCGCGAAGGCGCCTGGGCGTACATAAACACACCGCAGCCTTGGTCAAATAGTTGAGCATCCACCGCTGCCATCGGAGGGGAAGAATTGCTGCCGCCAGGTACCTATACTGGTTTAATAGCTACAAGCGCACTGCCGGCATTGTGCTCGGCAGAAAGAAGTTATAGTCGCTTGAGAGCGCACCCACTCTGTCTGAAATTGGCGGCATGGGACCGCCAGACCTAAAATTAAGGTCATTCCCCCCTCCTTTTTTTACAAGATAGTGAAGGGCTCTCAAATTATCATCAAGACACTAAAAGAAGAGGATGATGAAGACACGTGCTACATATCATATCCACGCATACCATAGCCATTTGAGCACGTGCTCAAATGGCTATGCTATGCGTGGTTTTGCCCGCGTTACGCCCGCATTCGATAACAACATGCGACAGCCCGGCCTCTTAAAGTGCGATTAAAAGGGTCGCCGCAATAACGTTTCAGGTGGGAATCTACAACACTTTTTCAATTTTCGCTAGTTGTGAACCCCGAAGTTTAAACAGTGCAGCGCTGCTCACTCAAATAGGTTGGTGCCCCGCCGCGGTGGTCTAGTGGCTAAGGTACTCGGCTGCTGACCCGCAGGGCGCGGGTTCAAATCCCGGCTGCGGCGGCTGCATTTCCGATGGAGGCGGAAATGTTGTAGGCCCGTGTGCTCAGATTTGGGTGCACGTTAAAGAACCCGAGGTGGTCTAAATTTCCGGAGCCCTCCACTACGGCGTCTCTCATAATCATATAGTGGTTTTAGGACGTTAAACCCCACATATCAATCAATCAATCCAATAGGTTGGTATACACCTCTCTGAAAAGATGAATTGGGGTGGCCACATTGTTTATATTCCGCGGGATGGCGATGATAGCAATGAGACTCCTTTTTCAGAGGCGAAGCTCCTCAAGGTAGATGTCTTCCGTCGTCTCTCGATGACGATGACGCTGATGACGATGAAGAACAAGTGCGTTCCAGACAACGAATTTTTTTTTCTGCTATCACGGCAAAGCACATGCGAGGTACCCACTATACGCCATGACGGTGACGATGAAGATGATGATGATGACGACGGACAATGATTGGCTTGTGCAGTAAATGTTGTTTCGAGTTCGATAAGCTGTAAGATGCATTTCGTATCACTGGAAACAACCAACAACCACAAGGGGAACGTGTCCAAAGCTTGTCTTTGCAAGCTTCAGGATAGATCCGATACGAGAAAGCAGTAAAAATGAAGGCGAAACTAATTCACAAATAAACACAACACACTAGCTATGACCAATAAACATTGTAGATAACCGTACACCGTTTTGCCACTCATTTACATACGTGAGTGGTTAATGCCATGGCTTCTTCACGGAAACACCAAATGATCCCATTGCTTCGCCCATTCATCATCACTCACTTCGAGGATATGCAGTGATTTTTTCGTCGACGAGAGCAGTTTTCTGCTAACACCTCGGTTGGAAACTACGTAGGCACATGACGTTTAGAGTGACGACACCCACGAATGTGGCATCATGTCGAAAGGCGGTCTGTAGACTATCTATCCGGTACTTGCAGCGCCTCTTCACGCGCACGCTGAGACCTCACGCGTGTTGCTTGCGTGCAGTTTTGGTTGGTCCTCCGGTAGCCTGCCATTTTCTATTTGAAAGTGGAACTTTGGACGCTTCAGTAAAAGCCTAGTATCATCAGCGAAGCTGTCAAATGTAGATAAATAGTGGTTTTATCGCACAACCATTATTCCGGTATCCCCTGCAGTTCGAAAGATAACATACTGGCGCCACTTCGGGACGGTTGATTGATTTGTGGGGTTTAACGTCTCAAACCCACTATTTGATTATGAGAGACGCCATAGTGGAGGGCTCCGGAAATTTCGACCACCTGGGGTTCTTTAACGTGCACCCAAATCTGAGTACACGGGCCTACAACATTTCCGGCTCACTTCGCGACGGTGCACATGCACAGTAAAAGGCGGTGAAATGATCCTCAATGAAAACGTTAGGCAACTTATTTCGTTAAATTTTGCTCGTGTAAAGTGATTACTGGGCGTATCTTTCTTTTTCTATTTTCCAGTCTACGAAGTTTTTCCGAGAACTAACGAAATTCACTTCCCCGGTGGCTTCGCTATCGACAGATTCTATTGTATATTGGAGGTAAAATTATGCCATTCGACTGAAATTGTTGTTTTGAAAACGTAAATTTTATTTTCTTTATAACTAGAGCCGCATGTCTCGAGAGAAACACGTGAAAAAAAAAGGTCTCAAAAGAAACCTGCAAGATTGTACCCCTGGAATAGGTATGGTGATGCAAACTGGAAAGCTGTGCAAAAGCTACCGATGTTGACGGCTTCTGCGCAGGGTTTCGAAACATCATAGCAATGCGTAGACAAAAATAAAAGAAACAGATGACCACGCTGAAGCCAACAAGCAGCAACACATTTACACAAGTTGAGCAGTAGCTTCTGCTGCGCTGATATGCCATTGATGGCCCATGCAGACTGCATTGAGTATATTACGCAACTAGTGGAAAGCGACATAGCCATAAACACTTCATATGATCAAGCGCTAACCAAATACAATTCTCAAGGCTTTTGGCTGAGGTCACTCTCGCTGCAAGGTTGAAAATAGAAATCTGCACTGATTTCATCAAAACATTAATTAGAACCTATTTTGCAGCGTTTTTAACGGCAAAAACACGGCATTGGGTAACGGCAAAAACACGGCACTGGAGCGGCATATGACCAGAATGCAGTGCTATACACGTTTTAGACGCAAAGAAAAGACTACGGAAAGAGCGCGCATAGAAAGTGAGGGAGTTGGGGCAGATGCTAGGTAGCCTTACGCCACGGCATCGCTTCCTTTGAAACCGGCACCTTCTTTCTTTGTTTTGAACTTGTAGATCAAGCTACTAAAAAATGAAATGTTATGAGCGGGTGTGCTGAAGTGGACGTTGCGCCCTGAAAACGTCATTTCGTGAAGTGCACTGTAGACGGCGTTCTGCTCATTGACATTTAGTGCTTCACAACCTTTTTGCAGGGCAGTGTTGTTTAAGTAGCGTGCTGGAAAGGACTAGAGAAGACGATGCCTGCTTGCCCCAGCACTCCCACCTCCCTCCTGACTTTCCTCCCTGTTAGCCCTCTCAGAATACCACCCGTTGGCGATAGCCCTGTCGCCTCCTTCCGCCACCCTCTTTCTACCCAGTGCGCCAACTTTTACTCACCCACAACTTTCTCCCAAGACGCTTTCCGCATCTCAGCATTCTGCCCCTTCGCCGCACTACCCCTTACACCCTCTTCCCCTTTACTTTAGACACAGAAACCGTTCCTATCCTCTTCCTATTAAAGGCGGCGTGGCTTGATTTTCAAAATGCGGAGTGCCGTTGCTTAGGCAAGGGGGTCACTTCACCCTCAAACGAGCAGATCTAGCATTCTACTAGAAACTCACGTTAACGACACTCGTAAATTCTCGTCGCATATGAAGGACCTGGGCGAGGGAAGGAAGGGAAAAAGGAAAAGACACTGCAGTCTCGTACGGAGTGTGGGGTGGCCTTAGTAATATTTATTTGAAGCAAAGTGGTCGCCGGCAACTTCTTCCCTCGACGAGTGGTCCTTACCTAATGAGAAAGCCCAGCACAAAACCCGTGGTCTCCTCCAGAGTTTATGCGCTGGCGCTTAATACGAAAATATTTTGCCGCATGATTACTGGGCGAGTGCTGGCTGAATATAGTGCTAAAAGGGATACAAGTAGAATACCAGTTTTATTTCAACGCACTGGTTGATCACATTTCTATTCTCGAGCCTATACTTCGGAACAAAAATGTTCCTGAACACGGCTACATGTGCTTGTACGAACGCTTACAACTCAGGCTCGCTCTGAAGTAGGCCCATCTGTTGGACATCGCGTGCTGTGAATGTCGACAGGCGATCGTAGCGCATCGCGTGATTTGCTATGGCGTGCTCGGAGGAGTTGCTGTCGTGCTGGTCGCGTCGATGTTAGACGTGTGTAGCAGCGCTTCTTAAGTAGGCAAACTTACTTTTAGGTGGAGTGTGTACGAAGCGACCTATACGCGTTCCGGGAGTGCTGGAAGAAAGCAAAGATAGTTGTAAAAAACGAAGTACCAAATGCACTACTGAAATAACGTTTCCTTTAGCATGGCAGTGAAACCAGACCTGCGTCTTCGCGATGACCTGGTTTCCTTTTTTTCTCGTTCCGTGCATGCATTAGGGGAAAACGGCGTTCACGCTCGCATGGAATGTCTACGGGTCTTTTTTTTTTATGACCACAACTGACAAACATCGGAGTGGTTTTTTGAAATGATGTTCACATTTATCGCTTGTTTTTCTGTTTTAAAAGCAAGGAAGTTTTGTTTCCATAGCAATGTTCTTGTTTATGAGAGACACCGTATTTTCATGAACCGCTTGTATGCCTCCTCGGCCAAATGTTTCGAGTTCTTACTGCACCCCACGAACGGTGTGCAAACAACGGAAGCTATTCATATATCTAAGTTTGGCAACAGTACGCTAAATACCAGTTATATGGATATTTTATAGAACGTATGACTCCTGTTCATCATGGTGGTGTCTGCTGGAGTACAGAAAAAGGTTAGCTATAGTAGCACTTGGTAGTCCAATTCATGCTAGAGCTTGAAGGACGAGATTTTCGCATAGACGCAAATGCTATTCTTACCCACTTTACCTCTAGGAATCGCAGTAGTGCCTCAGTAACTTTGTTCGTATTAAAAACTTTTCGGAAATGCTCCCCGTACATCTGATTTCAAGAAAAGCGCCCAATTAAAGCAGCTGAGGCTCGCACGCGGAGCGTAGTGTCAGTAAAGTGACATAGCATCGCAAAATGTGCGATCAATTTTTAACACATCAGCAAGAGTCACTTGCGGAGTTTTCAGCAGGCTGCTGCGGCGAGAAACGCATTAGCAATCGCGATGACATGTGACGCCCTAACGAAACTTTAGGCAATCCACTGACATTCTTTCATGACAGAAGTTTCCCGACAACAGGCGAAGTCACAAGTCGGGGTCCTGTGTGAGTCAGGTGGCCGTAGTGAGTTGACGAACATTGTGGAAATTGATGAAAAGTTGAAATTCATCGAGCAACGAGCGAGCGAAATATGGTGATCAAATGCGCACGTGCTGAATATATATTGTTGAGAAGGAGCTATGCAGAAGATGGTCCAAGCTGAGTAGAGGCACGTATTTTGGTTTGCCTTTTGTACTTGCGTTCTTAAAAAAAAGTAAGAAGAGGGTAAGGGCGATGCTAACACACGGCGTGTCAAGCTTAAGAAACAGCAAAGATGGTCAATCTTAGAGCCTTAACGGGGCCTTCTTGGCTGATGCCAGGTCTTTCATTGGCGTAGACAGAGTAAAGTCGAACAACAGTCAGTCACA
Organism: Rhipicephalus microplus; assembly: GCF_043290135.1. NCBI lineage: Eukaryota > Metazoa > Arthropoda > Arachnida > Ixodida > Ixodidae > Rhipicephalus > Rhipicephalus microplus. Next base: position 256,679,053 of record NC_134701.1, read on the forward strand.
GGCGATGCAAGGATGTCCCAACTCCAGCGCCAGAACTAACGTGGAAAGCTGGTCGTATCACCCCCGCTAGAAGCGCGGCCCATTCATCTCCCGTTCTTGGCTCCCGCGGCGGGAAATCTCCTTGCGGCGACTGTGCGGATTGTCTCCGGTGCTGGACACGGCTGATAAACATAGGTGCGGAGGGTTTCTTCCAGACAACCAACGTTTGCCCTCAGGTTTTAAGAGCTTCGCTTTGAAGAAACTTTTGTCCAAAAGAAATTGAAGAAAAAAAACTAAACACGCAAAAAGCCTTATTAGTAATACTGGCTTTAACTACATCTTGGCTTTCTAAATGACACTGGTTGACATTTTACACAACAAAACAGATGTGCATAAATGGGCACTAGCATTGCAGAAAGTACGCACGGCAATCTTCCTATCACTGCAATATATTATGGGATTCCCTCCCAGGGTCCACCCAGGAACCCTTGGGTTTTTTTTGTACTTTTATTGATGTTTTTCAATTTTTGTTGCTCACTTTGTTTGGCTTTTTTACTGTAGTAACATGCTTAATTATAAGTAGCCCTTCATACGATGACTAAAATGCCTAAACACACAATTCATTTATCCAAAGAATCTTACCTGCTTCTGACTAGAAAGTGTACAATTTCAAATATACTATAGAAGTAACTAAACCAAAAATTTTAACTTCCACCATCGAAACAGAAGATGCGTTCGGAGCTCAAGAAACAAAATGCTCGAGAGTTCAGAATACTCAAATGACTTAAATATTCACAGTCAAAAATTCTTCAAAATCCTTTCTCTGCACACCAACAAAACGCGTGTTTCTGTTCTACCAATATGCGCAAACGTCCTCTGCAGAAGTAGAACAACTTTCCTTGGGCGTGCACAGGCAATATTTTACGACATCGATTCGCCATGCGCAGTACACAGCTAGTTCTTTTGGAGGATGGCTAATGCTGTGCAGTGTGACAGCGAACGTCCGTTAGTAAGCGATCTATCTTCACTATAGAACATCATAACGAGCACCTGCAATTGTGTTTGGTTCTCCTTTTGTTTAACGATCAATCTTAGTAATAAAAAAATTAAAACTATGTACAAGTTGGAATTTAGTGGGAAGTGCCACAAGACGCAGGAAGAACTCAATTCTGGGATGTTTCAAGGGAAATTATTAGAGCGAAGAGGAAAGCAAATAAAAAAAGTTTTGGGAGCTCCAAAAGCAGTCGTTAATAGACTCGGCTAGAAGAGTCGCAAAAGTTTGAAGCTTGTTTACGGTCGTTCCCTGTACTATGCTTGACAACGAAAGTTCGGCTCAACGAACTACGCAAAGTTGCATACAGAGAGCGCAAATTTACCGTGCTTAAAAGGAGGAAAACGGAAACTAATCTCTGTTTTGCACTAAGTGTTTTTGAAAGATTGAATGCCGCTAGCAGGTCATTGCCACGCTAGGCTGTTTACTGAATGCTATACATAGTAATAAATTCATAGAATGATTGTCAAGTCTAGATGTACTTGAATATCGCCAATTGTCGGAAGAAAGGGTATTAGGCACTGGCCGAGACTGTCCTCGGCACGCAAGGCATTGAGAGCGTTGTTGCGCTTCTTGCGGGCAAGTGGTTTTGGGGACAGACTGTAAGCAGCGTCGTGGATCGCACTGTTGTCCCTATTCCTTTTTTTTTCTTCTTCAACGTCTCTTTTCTCTCATGTTTTATTCCCCTTTCCCCATCTCCAGCACAGGGTAGCCAGCCGGTCAGAGAACTGGCTAACCTCCCTGTCCTTCCCCCTTCCGTCCTCCTCCACCTCCTCCTCCTCACCATTTAGTGCACGGGTTATCCGCCAGCTTATATCTGTTTGCTCAACCTCGAAGGTGGTGTACGTGTGTGTGTGTGTGCAAGTCATTTGCAAGGGTTTCTAGCCGTAGCATAGCTTTCTTAGAGCCGATCAGCTTTCACTTGCCACATCCTACTTTCTTTGTACTGCGGTTGCCTTAACCGCATGTATGCCGGTTACTATACTCATAATTTGCGGGGTGCGCGCAGGAAAAACGACTGACTGACTGGATGAGTGAGTAGAAACCTAATTGTCGTCCAAAAGTGATAGAGGCGGACGTTACTGAAGGCGTCGCTAGCTCAGCCAGGTGGCGTCACCCAGGAAAGTGCTGGAAGTTGTAGCCTCTTGGCAATGTCCCGGGCGTTCTGAACGGTCAGAAGTTGGTTGCTGAGTTCTAAGCTGAGAATGACAGCTTCCGAGGAGCAGCTGTTGTCCGATAACTTGGACCCCAAGTTAAAGGGGTGCATCCAGGGAATACGGTATAAATTACAGTATTAGTGACTACTGCCCATTATAATGCTTATGCATTTGCAAACATGATAGTATTTATGAATTCAGTTTACCATTGTACTGAATATAAAATTACAAGTTTTGTGTAAAATACCGTCTCTGTACCTTTACATCATGCACATGCTGCAGTTTCGTTGCAAGAAATAGTCAACAATGTGTTATGAAAGAAATCGATGACGAGAACTTCCGACATATTCAAACAAGGATTGCTGCAGCTATCCTTGAAAGGAAGAGAAATAAGGGGAGAAAAGGTAAGCGAAGAAAATGAGAAATAACTAGGAAGGAAGGATTACCGTCGTGCTTGCAAAACGTTATAACAGGAAAACTCTGCTCCAGAAATACGCAGACGTGAGCGGACTGCTACTTCTCCGACAATTTATACGCGACTCCGGCTGCTGCGTTCGTCACCGCAGCTTAACGGGAACTGTGCTACTGCGCCCCTTTCGGTGCTGCTCGCATGACGAATGCCTGTGAGCGATTTCAAACTGCAGCGTAGTCACTACCATGGAACCGGCGCGTACACATATCCCACTTTTTTTCGGTGAACTGTTGAATTCTACATGCCAAATTCCAAACAAGAAATATGCACGTTTTCACAATCGGTAGACGCGCCATGAAATTCCTTACATGTTTTTCCCGGCTCTTTTGTTATGCCTTTCATGATATCGCTTACGTTATTATTATTATTATTTTTTGCTGTTTTTCTCTGAACGGCGCTGCGATCTGAGCGTTCAATTTGTCCAAACCTATATGATCAGGTGTGCGCACCCTTTCGAAATTACGTTTTGCAGCAAGTGGGATTTTACACTCAGAGCAATTTCACACGCAACCCCCCCCCCCTCCCCTTTTTTTCTTGACCGTATTCTTCGCATTCGAAATGAGATCTCTAGGCGACATGTTTGAAGTAGAATCCCGTATTTAATATATTCACGTGGTATATTAGGGTTTGGAGAAATCGTGCGCGTGTTTTGCTTGAAGACAGGAAAATTTAAGAAAAAACTGAGTTGCCAAGTGCGTTGAGAAATTCAAACACTGCTTCTCGAAGTCTTCTCTGTACGCGGAGTTTCTGAGAACACAAGGAAATATCGCACTGCCGAGGAGTTCAGCTGAATTAAGTACGCTGCTTGCACCTACACAGATGTAGTATTGGGGGAGAGAGTGAGTGAGAAAGGAAAGGCCGGGAGGTTAACCAGATGTTGGCATCTGGTTTGCTACCCAGCGCTGGGGGTGGGGAAGTAGGGGCAAGAAAGAGGGGTTAGAGAGAGGGAAAAAAAAAACGCACGCGCACTCATAAAAAACAAAAACGAAAACAAACACTTGAAGGGCGTCCCAGCTACAACCGTTCAGCAAGGCTGGTCAATCGCAAAAAGTGCAGCAGCGCTTTCAGGGCCCTCTTCTGTGAAGTCGCATCCTGACGATACTGCAGAATTTCCTGCTCCGACAGAGGCTGATCATCTAATTTGTTGAGTTCCCTGCGAAGGCATAGTCGCCACCTACTATACGCTAGGCACTCACAGAGAACATGTTGAATGGTTTCCTCCTTGCCACAGTGGCCACAGGCTGCGGTGTCGGCCATCCCAATGCGGAAAGCGTAGGCGTTGGTAAATGCAACGCCCAACCACAGCCTACATAACAGGGTCTGGTCTGCTCGGCGAAGCCTCGACGGGACTTGAAGACTTAGCGTAGGGTCAAGCGAGTACAGTCGGGCATGCTTGAAGTGCGGCTGATTCCATTGCGATGTGGTTTGCCGGCGAGCAAGTCTGCGGAGCTCTCGTGCAGCATCCGTCCTAGAAAGTGGTAGTCGCAGTTTATGATTTTCTGTGTGGGCTGAGCGGGCAGCTTGATCGGCCCGTTCATTGCCGATTATTCCGCAGTGACTGGGCAACCACTGAAATGTAATTTGGTGCCCTTTCTCAGTCAGGCGGTGTATAATCTCTGCTATCTCTAGTACCAGCTGCTCGTGTGGTCCACGGCGTAAGGCTGATAGTAGAGACTGCAGTGCCGCCTTCGAGTCGCAGAAAATAGTCCACTTGCGCTTAGGCTGATAAACTACAAATTGCAACGCGGCACGAAGTGCTGCCAATTCTGCTGCGGCTGATGTTGTTGCGTGCGATGTCTTGAATTTAATTGTCGTGGCCAACCTTGGTATCACTACTGCTCCTGTAGAGCTGTCCGGCTGAACCGATCCGTCAGTGTAGATATGTGTGGAGTCTTGATATTTCTCATACAAGAGAAGTAGTGTGAGCTGTTTAAGAGCCGGTGACGACAAATTGGCCTTTTTCTCGACGCCAGGTATGTTAATATTAATTATTGGTTGAGCGAGGCACCATGGCGGAGTCACAGGTCTAGCGGCAGGAGAGAACGAAGTTGGGATCGACTCACCATGTGCGGTCACTGTTTTGCAGTAAGATGTGCATGGTCGGACCACTGGTAGAGAGGCTAGGTGATGTCGAGGGGTTCGAGCAAGGTGTCGTATATGTGTCCTCAGCACTTCCACATTAATGTGGGTCTTGATGAGGTTGTCCCTTGTGATGGCGATAGTCGCCGCTGTTGATGCACTTTGGGGCAAGCCTAAACATATCCGGAGTGCTTGAGCCTGGACACTTTGAAGCATTCGTATGCTTGTTTTACTTGCGTTGGTTAACACAGGTAGGCTGTACCGAAGGAATCCAAGGAAAAGAAACCTGTATAGTCGCAACATAGCAGTTGTGGACATTCCCCAGTTCTTTCCAGCGAAATACTTGAACAAATGACAGATGCCTGTCAATCGCCTTTTCATGTATGATACATGTGAGCTCCATGAGAGGTCTCTGTCAATTATAACACCTAGGAACTTGTATGATCTGAGGTGACGTATTCTTTCGCTGTTTATCAGAACGCTGTAGTTATGCATTGGTTTGCGCGTAAATGCCACTAGTGCACATTTCTCAGAGGGAATTTCCAGACCTCGTTGACGGAGGTAATTAGCAACTTGAGTGGCAGTTCTCTGAATTCGCGCTCGCAGCTGTAGACGTGTTACTGCAGACGTCCAAACGCAGATGTCGTCCGCGTACATTGACAATCTGACAGTACTTGGCAGATGCTCATTTAGAGCTATTAGCGTCAGGTTGAGTAGTACAGGGCTAAGTATGCCACCCTGGGGAACACCACGGTGGCTGTAGTGTAGGGAAGTGTCACCATCCTTGGTTCTCACGAAAAAGGATCGCTCAGAGAGATAGCTATTTTTTATTCATGAGCTTCAAGCAGCACTGGCTTTGTGTAGACGGACATCAGCACCCGGGCCTGATGGAATATCATACAGAGCACTGTGTCACCTTGGCGAGTGTGCGAGGAGTGCCCTCCTCGAGATATACAACGACTCGTGGCGAGAGGGCACCCTCCCAGTTAACTGGAAGACCAGCCGTTTGGTTCCATTACTGAAGCCTGGCAAGTCACTATTGGTGCTCACATCATACCGCCCGATTGCACTGGCTAGTTGCTTGGGCAAAGTGATGGAGAGGATGGTACTTGGACGGCTAGAATGGTTCCTGGAGCATCACAACCCGGACGCTATGACGGGATTTCGCCGTGGCCGGTCATCAATTGATAGCGTCATAGACCTGGTCACCTACGTGCAACACGAAAAAAGCCGTAAGCGTCTCTGCGCTTCTTTATTTCTTGATGTTAAAGGGGCGTACGATAACGTCACACATGAAGCTGTCCTCACCGCTCTCAAGGAGGTAGGAGTGGGTGGTCGGATGTTTCAGTGGATACAGATGTAGTATTATATCACATTCTGGACGAGTACCTAACGACATAACCATGCTTTCATTATAATTGCTGAATATTATGTAATCTCCAAAATGAATCAAATGCATAGCATGAACACTTCTAAAGCCATAAGTATAAAACTTGCAATAGTTGACACAAGCACAACTCCGATATATGCTGCCTTGAAGTGTAAACAGCAGCTATTCATACGTTACCTTTTGCAACCAGTTGCGAGAATTCATCTTAGAATCACGGTGGAGTTACAACTAATGAAAAACAACTGACAATAATTTCTTTGAGGAAAGTAGGAACAATATTTTTTTTTCTTTTACTGGCACACATTGATTCTCATGCAGATGGAAAATGAATAAAGTGCACGAAATATCACCCTTTATGTTGGTGTGATCTGTTGTTGGTTCAGATTCCATAAACCGAAAAGTTTGAACTAACAAAAAAAAAAACAGAGGAATTTGGACGCGCCGAGTGTAAGTGTGCCTGCGCCAAGAAAAGATCGCCATCACGGCAACCGTGCAAGCTTTCAGAGTTTAATTTGGTTAAACGGCATCTCGGCTGAAAAAAAGGATTTCTAGTTCTGGTAAATCTTTTTGTGATCTTTTTTTTTCTCGATGAGTCGAAGACTAAGAATCCTCTTCTTTTTTTACTAAGTGGAGAGCAGTAACACGCGAACGTGCGAACGAGTCCCAAATGGCTGACTAAGAGCACCATTTTGTGTCGGCGTCTAGGACGACACCCTTAGAAGTAAAAAGGATTTGTGTGTATTGTTAGAAAAACGACAGCAAAGGAGAAAACACCAAGAGAGGCCTCTTGGCAAAACAAACTTATTCAAAGCGGAGACAATGAGTGGTTAGAAGAAAAGCCAAGTCGTTCACGTAAAGGGAAGTGACAAAATGTTTCACATTTGCATGGTTTCCTAAAGGCACAGGACAACATTTTGAGTTTATATAGCTTTTCTAAAGACTCTAAAAGAGGAGGCTGTTCTTCCAGCTTTAGACATTTATAAATAGCTTTCGTTGTTTTTCTTGAGTAACCGGCCTAATGTTTATCACTGAACGGAAGTGGCATGTGGAGTTCTTGGAAATGACTTCGATGTAGCCGAATGTAGCAGTGCCACGAGCAGTTTGTGAGGTATGTTTTTTATTGATGTGGTGTAAAAGGAGACGTTGGCGCACTAGTAAGACACCGGCTACTACTTAGCCCTTGAGTGCATACTGCAAACGCATGTTAAAGCAAGAACAAAGAGGAAACAAATTATAAATTTGAGGTCTTCTTGTTAACGTTTTATTCTAAGAAAACCGGAATCCTGCTCTAACGCACAGAAGATACTTACGTTAAACTACAAAGTATGCTTTTTCCTGAACCTAGCGAGAATCGTTTATTGGTGCTAAACGACAACTTAAATCAAAAAGGGTGTAAGGCAGGGGGACACAATTTCCCCAATGCTATTTACCGCGTGCTTACAGGAGGTTTTCAGAAGCCTAGAATGGGAACAGTTAGGGATAAGAGTCAATGGAGAATACCTTAGTAACCTGCGCTTCGCCGATGACATTGCATTGCTGAGTAACTCGGGGGACGAATTGCAGCTCATGATTACGGAGCTAGACAAGGAGAGCAGAAAGGTGGGTCTTAAAATTAATCTGCAGAAAACGAAAGTAATGTACAACAACCTCGGCAAGGAGCAGCGCTTCGAGATAGGTAATAGTGCACTTGAAGTTGTAAAAGACTATGTCTACTTAGGGCAGGTAATAACCGCAGAGCCGAACCACGAGACTGAAGTAACTAGAAGAATAAGAATGGGGTGGAGCACATTTGGCAAGCACTCTCAAATTATGACAGGTAGTTTGCCACTATCCCTCAAGAGGAAGGTATATAACAGCTGTATCTTGCCGGTACTTAGCTACGGAGCAGAAACCTGGAGACTTACAAAGAGGGTTCAGCTTAAATTGAGGACGACGCAGCGAGCAATGGAAAGAAAAATGGTAGGTGTAACCTTAAGAGACAAGAAGAGAGCAGAGTGGATTAGGGAACAAACGGGGGTTAAGGATATCATAGCTGAAATCAAGAAGAAGAAATGGACATGGGCAGGGCATGTAGCGCGTAGACAGGATAACCGCTGGTCATTAAGGGTAACTGACTGGATTCCCAGAGAAGGGAAGCGGGTTAGGGGGAGACAAAAGGTTAGGTGGGCAGATGAGATTAAGAAGTTTGCGGGTATAAATTGGCAGCAGCAAGCACAGGACCGGGTTAACTGGCGGAACATGGGAGAGGCCTTTGTCCTGCAGTGGACGTAGTCAGGCTGATGATGATGATGATGATGAGTTAAAAGCAAGAAGAGGAAATGGGTATGGGGCGGGCATGTAGCGCGTAGACAGGATAACCACTGGTCGTTAAGGGTAACTAACTGGATTCCCAGAGAAGGCAAGTGGGTTAGGGGGAGACAGAAGGTTAGGTGGGCAGATGAGATTAAGAAGTTTGCGGGTATAAATTGGCAGCAGCATGAACAGGACAAAGTTGACTGGCGGAACATGGGAGAGGCCTTTGTCCTGCATTTGACGTAGTCAGGCTGATGATGATGATGATGATGATGAAACGAAAAGTCACGATCAAATGGCTTTAGCCTTTCGCTGCATCAAAAAGTCGAGTATGTGAGTTCAGAAGCCGCTTGTGGTGGCCGAGTTTTTTATGGTGGAAAATATAAAAAATGATCAGTTCAATGAATGTCAGCATAGTAGAATATTGAGGACCACCTTGTTTCTAGAAGTAACCCATAGTCCTCCAGGGTGAAACCTCACAGTCTGTCTGTCTGTCTGTCTGTCTGTCTGTCTGTCTGTCTGTCTGTCTGTCTGTCTGTCTGTCTGTCTGTCTGTCTGTCTGTCTGTCTGTCTGGCCATCCGTCCATCCGCCTACGTGGGGGTTCTCTCGCGATCAAGCCGTTAACTTGTGGTACACCGATTAGTATGGGAGGGTAAGATGATTTGACGAATATGACTTGCTGGTCAGAAAATCTGTGTGCTATGAATTTTTTGCTTACCCCCCCCCCCCTCTAATGCCACGTGGCGGTGTAGGTATGACATAAATAAATAATTAAAATAATGAATAATGTCTAATGCAATAATGAATAATGTGTAATGAGTCCTGTCGCGTACATTGTAAAAAACTTTCCTGCCGGCGGTGCCACTTACCTGCTGTTGGATATTTGCCACAGGTGATATACACTTCATATCTACCCAGAAACGGCGAGAACACACATGGGTAACTTTTACGCGTGAGCATTAAGACAAGTCTGACATCGCTTGCGTTGACCCGACGAATGTTATAAACAAATGTCAAAGTCCCAGCAGAAATAGAAGCCCATGAATCTGCGTGCAACCGAATATTTTACCACAGAGCCACAGGAGCCCTCGCAACTGCTTTTCGAATAGACTGTAATATTTGTAAAGCGTCAAAATGGGATGTATTGATGGCTGTACACTTTTATAACCATTTTCTGTGTACTCTTAGAATACAGCCGTGAAGTAGGGTTAAGATTAACGGTAGAGTGTACTACCCTGGCTAGAGAGTTCATTGTGATCTATGTCTAAGCAAATTGTGGGTTCCCCGAGCATAAACAACTCCACTGCTTAAATGTGATCTTAACGTGCCGCAAATGCAACCAAAGTAGATTCCAACACGTGATGTTTTCCAACTTACACTTAAATCCAGGTGCACAAGCGCGGCCGCCAAGTCTGGCAACCGAAACCAGTACCCCGGGATTCGCAGCAGAACGCAATACATGCGGAGCCACTGCTGTGATTGGGCCAGGATGGGTGAGTCTTTCCAGCGGGGTAGTCACTAAAAATTTTTCTTACTGCCCTCAATATATCGTAGCCTTTCTCAACAAGTCACCATGTTTTACAGCTCGTTCATGGGAACTTTTGCGTGGTTGTTATTGAATAAGATGGAAGCTTTAAAAGATATGAGGCTAAAAATTTCTAGTATCTCACCATGACACCCTCCGTAATGTGATGAGGTCATGGTATAAGATAGGGAAAGTTTTCAACGCGCAGTCAATGTTTTCTGGTTTCTATCAGAAGGGCTTAGAGCGTAGAAATGCATGGTGCCTTTATTTATTTATTTATTTTATTTATTTATCTGTTGACTGATAGCACTTCCCAAATTTACAGTTCAACAATTTTCTGTGGAATTCACCGGGGTGTTGATGTTCGCCCCAATTCAGCCTCCATGTCTACAAATTACAAAACCGCGTTTCACACCTCCAGTCAGCCATTAAATGCATTTATATGAAATTTGATTGATGCGAATTCACAATGTCACTTTTTTGCATTAAACATCACTATTTCCAAACTCCATATTTCTACTAGAATCCAGATCATTACTAAACAACTAGGAAAAATTGATAGACGTACTGTTGTTATTACTCATTGAAAAAAGCGTGCCCCACACAACCACAGTGGACCTTTACGTAAACATAACGTTTGCGTAAATATCTTTACGTAAACATTCTCCAATCCTCATGACATCTTTTAGTTTTGCTTCTCAACTCACAAAGTCTTCCTTGACCGTCGGCATTGAGTCGTTACGAAACAGCGAGGCCATCGCCATTGCGTTACAAAACGGGGTTGATAATGCATTTTACGTTCGAGTCTGATTTGAAATGGGAGCTTAAGGTGAAAGCCACTCAGTACCGATGATGACCAACATCCTTTAGAAACGCTTCCACAGCGCATGATGAAAAGAAAGCAATGATTGAAAAAGCAAGCGCTGAGTAATTTCAATACATTCTTTTACATCAATGACAATGTTATACAGCTCACATCTCTAACTCTCAGAGACACAGAGCAAGATAATTTATTAACAAACACAGGAGCAAGTCACTAGCGGGTTCATGGGGAATTGAGAAATGGGATCCCGCTGTAAGCTTTCAGAAATAAGTTTTTCAATGAGTTCAGTGGATCCGGTGGGTATGGCTGACAAAAGAGATGAGAGAAAATTCCGTTACATCAGTGAGTCCTGCAAGTATGTGTGAAAAAAGAGCTTAGAGATGATTCCGTTATATATTATCAAAGCGCGGTGGCTACGGGACTCGAGTTAGACAGCGGTTGATTACTTTGATTCATAATGGTGGTCACGTCTAGGCCCTTCAAGAGAAATAGTGGATCTGCGCATTAAAACATGCGATATATATATATATATATATATATATATATATATATATATATATATATATATATATATATATATATATATATATATATATATATATATATATATATATATATATATTCTGCTATGCGTATGATAGTTCGCTTATATTTACTTAATGGGTTTTTGTTTTTCACCTAGGCAAAAATTGCCTGCCGTTGCTCTTTGCTGGAAGCGAGTGGGAACCAATGCCAAAGACAGGCAGAAGGATGACACGGAAACAGGCCTGAAAAGATACCTTAAAACTAACTAGAGACCCACCATCCATGAAGAGAAGTAATTTGATAAAAAGGCCAAAACAAAAAAAAAGCTTTACTTAAAATCCCGAATCGCAGCGCTAAATTGTATTTCAGCAACTAATATCTGGGTTAACAGTTGAAAAAAGACAGGCGAAACTCGGTGGCCAAGGACAGCCTCCAAAATTGTGGCTAGAAAAGTCTCTAAAGTCAGCGCCCACCATTGGGTGCACGACGCAAATAGTGGAAAACTCAAAAAAACATGCGCACCTCGTGTTCTCTCTTTGTCTCTCAAGAATGGCGTAAGATGATTATTATATCTTTATTAGCCTGGAAAGATAGTGTTAATAAACACAGACGAAAGGAAAGCAAACTGACCCTGACGAAAGTGTTTATTTGGGCGTGTTGTGATAACAGCGCTCTTGCTTCTGCATGAACAGCACCACCTCACCTTCACGTAAACACGCACGTGCGAACATGTATGTTGAACCTTCTTTTTTCCTTCGCCGCTCTGCTGTTTCCGAAGAAGTTTTAGTGAAAAAAACATTCTCAAGCTTTAGCTCACCTGGCTAAGTTATCCATCCGCGCCTGTGCTAGTTTCATTTTCGAAAGCTTCTCAAGGAGCACGAGATGACCTTGTTTGGAATCACTGATGATTCTTGCCGTGAGTGGTAAGGATGAAACAGAGAGCGAACTATAAAACTGCTTCCGCAGTGGCAGAAAAGGGCTGATTCACATAGAGAGCAAAGGTGGGACATGAAAAGTGGTTGGTTTTGTAAGTCATCAATTTTTTACTACAGACGACACTCTTCCTTCCCGTATTTTCGCGTGCTTCTTCAGAAAGGCATTCGACGAGCGCGAGAGCTTATGTCTAACGGCGAAAGTTTGCAACGTCTCATTCTGCCGCATTTCATTAAATAAAATAAAGCTCTCGCTTTTGTAAGCAAGTCACCATCATATATGCTCTATTTTTATAGCTTTCTAATTGTTTCTTCAAAAAACTAGGAGGCATAGGAGTATGGAGGTATCGACGATGACCTGCCACTTCTGATGCCAGAAATTCTACAGGTTACATCAGTGAAATTTACTGGCATAACGAGCACGCGTGAGATCTGAGGTGTTTGATGTGTTTCGGCATGCCTTGTTAGGACATATTTACTACGTTATGTCTTTCTGTCATTTTTTCTTATTGTGATGTCCTGATCTGCATGACAAGGTAATGACTGCGTGAGCAACTGTAAACGTCGTTTAATCTGCCTCTTTATGTTTGTTGTGGTGCAGCGTGCCATTACGCCACTAAGGACAGGAGAAAGAGGGGGGCGGATTGAATAGAAATAAATTTGGTTTGCTGGTCTTCGTAGGGTTGAAAATACAGCCAAGGAGATTTCATGATAGCCGTCAAGGCTTTAGCGCTTTGCTTTCGAACGATGCAATGTCAAGCCATATCACTGGGTGTGCTTATTTACGGTCTCTAACGAAGAAAATTAAGTAATTACGTCTTTGGTTTCTAATTTCTCACAACACCAATAAAATTCCCAATGAGTGCACAGCAAAAGTTCGCAAAAGGAAAAGAATCAATAAACTTTGTCTCCGATCTGTTGTTGGTTTCATCTCACTGCTTTTAAGAATCATGGCTTATTGTACCATACTTTGAGCGAACTATTACGTGATTGCAAAAGATTTTATTTCACAAGTTGCAGAGTTTTTTTTTTCAACAATAAAAAATTGCGTCTTTTCACTTCCACAAGTTTGGCAGGCTGCTTAAAAGTTTGTTCACGGCAGTCAGAGAGTGTCGTGGGAAGCGTAGCCACTGAGTATCTGCGGTACCCAAAGGATGATTTTCTTAATATACGTATTGATGGGTACTGACGGGGCAGTGAATACAGGTAGAATAACCTATATATACTCCGACGGGATAAAGAACGCGGGTTGCTATGACAGTCTATTATGGCAAGTCATTGTTGAGGAAAGTCAACTAGAGTGTAAAATAGCTTCTGTACGCGCTTTCGTATAACCATAATCTCTGAGTCTTTACAACAACCTTTATTCTTATAATCAAATTTTGTCTATGTAAGACACCATGGCTAAAAAAGCTGACAAGCGCAACGTTCTTCTATAACATTCGAGAGAGAGCAAAAGCGAGAGAGAAAACTCTATGGAGAATGATGGAGATTTGAGACGACGTATAGAACTCGGTGACGTGATCAGTGTAAGGAAGTGGACTGGATATAAAAAGGAAGAGAGAGAAAGAGAGTGAAAGCGTTTCATTAAAATTGTTCTAACTGATTGAAACAAAAAAAAATGCTGCTCTAAAGAGTCACCATTACTGGGATCTTTCGTATCCATAATAATTATTACGTAGGCATCGTAATTTTTTAATTTAAACTGTAGTAGTTTCAGATTACCTAAAAAGCAGAGGCCTAGGTGCGGATAACTATTTGTGAAATAAAATGCAAGGAAAGACAACGTCGCATTAGAACATCGGCTCCCCTATCGCTCAAAGGACATCACCAGTACGCTGACCTATTAAGCCTTTTACTTCTTGCTTTTTAATAAAATGCTTTGTTGGGTGCTTTGGTTAATTCTGAAATATACTTGAGCGCTAATGAACAACGCACAACAAGAGAGGATGACTGTATAGCACTCTCCACGAGTGACTGTGCTAGCGCTCATACAGTCATTCTCTCTTCTTGTGTGTTGTCCATTTGCACTCAAATCTATTCCTGCTTCTGTTTTCGTCAAACTTTGTTCTAATCTGTCAAGGCAAGGTGGACTTGCGCCTTCGGCAAAATTGGAATCGATTTCTGTCAGGAAGAGCGCCAGCCTTTTATCTCGCCCGTCAGTGCTAGCAGGCCACCTCCTGTTCATCCTGTCAGCGAGTATTTCCGATTTCACCGGGCCTGCCGCCACCCCCTTGTCATTTGACCACCAGTCTACTCATCGGCGAGTCAAGGCGAGTCAACTGATCCAGTCACACTCTCATTCCCTTCTCATGACCTTTCTGTTGGACCAGGAGACCCCTTTAACAGCACTACGCCCTCTCAGCTTGTTAGGTTGAAGTGAGTTGTGGCGTCCAGAGAGGCATCCCCTCAGGCGGCAGGCGCATAGAAGACGATAGCACTTCGGATGAAGGCACTTCTTTCGCGAAGAGCCTACGTGATATATTACAATGGTGCCCCTATTGCCTTTTTTGAGAATAGGTGGTTGGGATGATTACTTTTTTTATCGCTGATGAAAGTCTCGGGACGTGTTTGTAAGCTTTTCGTTTCTGATTTTCCTGTTGGCCAATAAGCGAAGTAGTGACCTCGGTGAGTGCACAAAACAGTTTTACACCTCAGTACAAAGCTTTCGGCTTTGATGCCGGTACTTCTTTATTTCTTTTTCTCTAAAGTTTAACCTCAATTATGGCATGTTTATGTTTCATTCTGAGAATTGGAGATAGTGAGGTTGAAGCACTGGCAGCCCACTTTATTTACAAGGTTGCTTATTTTCTCTACTTCCTTTTCCTTATTTTTTTATTTGCATGGGAACCAAGAAAGTTAGCTTCAGCGGAGTATAGTTGGTTTGGAATACGTGACGACCTAGCACAAAGAAATTTAAAAAACTAACTAGGTGAAGGGCAAATAATGTCAAGCATGTGGGCGGCCATTACACGTACAGAACCAGAGGATCTATTAAAATTGGTCATGAAGGTCGTGGACCAGAGCAGTCGAGTTACTTCTCACAAAGTTCTGACACCACCCCGGTGGTATGATGGCTATAGTGCTCGGCTGATCATTTGAAAGTCACAAGTTCCAACTTTATGGATGCGTTGCAATTTGATGGAGACCAAATAGTAGATGTTCAAGGACTTATATTGATGTGCACGTTAAATGACCCCAGGTGAACATTTACGGAGCCCTTACCTCAATGTATACCCGACAATATTATCAAGGTGTCGGCACGCAAGACACGGGATATTTTAAAGACGATACGTTTTCTTAGGGACCTTCAACGCGAAAATTTTGGTCTGTCTGTCTTTCTCTCTGTCTGTATGTCTGTACATTTGTCTCTTTGACCGCGGTAACGATGCCCCTAATGACACCAAACGATACCTCAAACGGCCCACCCCACTTGTAGCGCCCACCAGTATTGCTCAGGTTTCAGCGTTCATACTTGTGCGATTGTCCCTTAAAAAGCAATTATTGCGCATATCTGAGCCACCGTAACAACATGTCGATGTTTGTATGTGTGCCTTTATACTGAAGAAGGCACACACAAGTAATTCTAAGGATCGTAGCGTTTATCTCGCTGCACTGACCATGCAACGCTTGCACGAAAAGGCAAGCATTTCCAACGCTTTGCTAAGACCACACGGGGGTGGCACCTACCCATCGCCTTGCGTTCTACACCTTATCACCTCCGAGAAGGGTGCGCACGCCGCGCGCTTCGTTTCCTAAAATAACTGCCAGACAGCGGTCATATCTCACGTGTGACGTGACTTGATGCGCTCGTTCGCCTTCGCTGCATGCTCGAGGCCCTCTAACGCAGCGCCCCTAGAATAGCATTCACCGATTTTCTTGCGCAGACCATAAAATAAACGTTTTCTTCACTCACCAGACGCAAGACTATGGTTTTTCGCCGACATTTGCTGTGAAACATGCAGATACGGGGCCAATTTTTTGCTAAGATTTGTTTAAAAGGACTGTTCTGAAAGTTTTAGACCTGATATTGAACAATTGTCTAGTAGGCTTAGACAAATTTACTTACTGAATTCTCAACGCAACGCTGTGGGCATACACAGCTATGATGTGCGCTGGTATCTAGTCACAGCCGCTTGCCTTCGCTCGAGGCATTGTCACGAATTTCATTAGGATTAACTGCTAGTTTTTGTTAATTATTCCTCCGCGCCCCCATGCCGTGGCTGTGCTGCACTTTATGAGCAGTGAAATATCTCGTTTTAACTGAGAGGAGGGCGTTTGCGTTTCACCTGCCTAGATATACACTGACGTTGTAAGACTGGGTTACTGTGATGACGTGGGCAGTGAAGACCACTCCCGCCTTTCTTGTCTGGTGAGCACTACTGCTTTTATAAGATCACAAATCACCAAGAACTTGTCCGATACGGTCGGATATAACAATGATAAGTTTTGTTCTTGAAGCACCCATCAGTCCTCTCCGATCCACAGCACTTGCTTTCAAACAAGACACTGCCTGTAAAGCGTGCTTTGTGTTTAACAGCAGTGCGACAGAATAAGAAAGCTTTAAAAATTTCCAACATTCTTATTATTATAAAGAAAGAAGGGTGAAAGCAAACGTGAAAAGGAGGAAAAACTGATTTTTAAACATTTGAGCAGTGTTTTTCGTATAATAATTTATTAGAAAACTTGTCCTCCCTTACTGTGTTTGCATTTACGCAAAGTGTGTGCTAGTAGGGCTAATAATGTTGCTTCTTTTTGTTTCTTTTAGTTGTGTTCAGTATGGCGGCAATACGGATGTTACGTTTCAAGTTCCACGCTTTAAAGCTTACCTACAAAGGAAATCCTACCATTTGGTGTTCTCAGAGACTGGACAGCCACAACGTGGGACAAGTGGACACTCTTGCGATTTTGCATTGAGAGACGTTATTTACTGCATATAGATTGCAATATTAGGCTAGATATAAAACAGAAACAACCAAAATATTGAATTTCAAAAAAAAGTTGAATTTCGGTTGAGATTTTGATACCACGTTCGAGTCGTAGAATATTTATTGGGGCGCTGATGTGTCTCGAGAACCGGTAGTCTCGTTGGTAGTCAAATTTGGTGTCTCCAGCTTATAAGAATAATAGTTTTGCGCTGTTTATGAACCCACTTGGTAAAAATAAATCAGGATTTGCTTCAATCTATATGGTGGTATAGAAAAATGTGAGATGGGAATAAAACGGGCTGCAGATTACTGATGAGCAACGTTTCCACCTACTCTGTCCTTTCGTTTCCTTTGATTCCGCTGTGTCTTAGACACTAAAGCAATACCGTGTGCTGTTCGGTCCCTGCAGCTGCTGCTGAGAGCTTTCTAATATAACACATATTGTGCGTATATATTTTATTTCTGGATTGGTACTTTGATTAATGTAGCAGCAACCAAGAAATCCGTTATGACAGCCCACTGTTTTACGTCTTTGACAAGCTAACATAGCAGAGTGCTATCAAAATGGCTATAACCTCCTATGTTGTTCAAGGCAAAAGGTGACCTAGGCAAAACGCATATTTCTAATGGAACTAAGCAATTGCAAATTTTGATGTCGCAGTCACATCGGCGACGGAACCATTAATCAACACATGCATTTATTCTCGGTGCGTCTAAAAGAAGTAGTCATGTTGATAACGGTGAATGCTTCATTCATATGGATGTTTTCATCAAGTGCTTGACGACGGCTTATAAAGTGATCTAGCGTACATGCTACTGCAGCTATAAGCAAATAACATGCAATAGTGACACAAAAATGAGAGTGGTTGTTTTGCTGGGCTTAAAATGCAACGACGTCCTTTAGATCAACCTAGTAACTTACTATTACTCCCTTCTGAAAGCACAGCAATGTTCTTGTATTAGAAACTAGATTCTTGAATCATAATTGGGTGATTCCATTCACTTTGGATAGTTTCTAGAGCACCAAAAGCCAACGCAAGCAGTTACGTGCAACTTTTTTTTTCGGTCAGAAAGATGCCCGCAGCAAAAATTGATGTTATCATCTAGGTTAAAGATACCAGGGCTGTTGCTCGAGCGTGACGAAGTTATTCACCAGAGCTGCAAAAAATTAGAGCTGCCACCTGTGGGCTGTAGCAGTTGTGTGTGTGCGTGCAGGCCCATTTTCTAAACTCGTGAGTATATACCAATATGGGCCTCCCATTGTTCATTGGCTGACGTTTTTCAGTGACAGCGGGTATCCGAGGCTTACACTTTTTGTGGCCAGCGCAGCAGTGCACACAACGCCTAATTTTAATTAATTGCTTTCTCCGTCATCGTTAGTAACTCTCAACGCGCAAAGCTGCTTTTTTGCGTATTTTGCCCGGTTTCTCACCGTTTTCTGCGGACGTTCGGGTTATTTTTACGTTTTCTCCCTTTGGGAATGTGAAATTTCCTACCTAAAAAGTGACAAGTGCTGTACTTTCAGCTAGACACGTTATAAAAGATGTCTTCATTCTTAATCAGACCATAAGATAGAATTAGTTTTGTACTGTTTCCCATTTGCCGGAAGCCCTCGCTATCTTGTGAATACTATGTCAAAATACTACAGTATTACGGCTATACGCTATATGGCTTGTGAAGTATTCTTATAATATACAATTGTTTCGTAAATGCTATAACCATTTGGTTTAAAAAATAATGTGAGTACTCGCGCTGTTACAGTGATTCTTGCATGAAATAAACGCTGAAGCCGAATTCACACGCTAAGTACAGTACAAGACATAGCTAATACAATGTTTTGCATCGAACTAACTCTTCAGGCAGAAACGTAATCCAAGAGCACTGAGCCAGCCCGACGATAATCCGTATGAACTTGCTTTAGGTCATAAGAACTTCGACTTGTTTATCACCTGGTATTTTTCTCCTCCGTTCGTTACACAATGATAAAAAATGGCTTCTGGTAATTATTAAGTACGTTCTACATATATGTGTCATCAACAAATAATTCAGATCAGTAGCACTAACATTCAAAGATAAAAAAATATAAAGCTTGGACATGACCTGTGGAGCCCACATGTATCAGCCCCCCTGTGACGTTACATCTCACGTACAATTCTCAAGTGCAACTTACTCTTCTAGCAGACAACATGAGCTCCCGAAATAAATCGCGATGCATCTACGACGCAAAAGCTTAACGTATATGGCATTCATGGGCTCTAAGTTCAAGTATTTTCCCCATTTATTTCATTACCATTAGTCGACACATTCTGCCTGTCCATTTTAACAAGGTTAAGGAGGGTGACGATAAGCAAAGCTTGCATTGGGAAAATGCACGAGTAAGCGTCAAGTATAAGAGCGGGGATAAAGGCCGCAAGCGAGAGGAGTGCCAAGTAGGAAAAGAAGGATGCAAACTTGCCTTGTTGGCAATTGCTAGAAAACACGTAATACGCGTGGGGAATACGCAAGGTGATTGTGTTTGTCTAACCGAAACCCAACCAGGGGCGCTTGAGCAGAATCATGCCGATGGTGTGGCCGCAGAGAAAGATAGCAGACGCCTTGACCCACATGTCTCCTAGAGTCTCAGAATCGGTCCTTCAAGTACTCATTGATATGCCAAAGACATTCGCCGTGTGTGCTGCGTTTTATTACGAGTCGCGCAGAGTCTAGCTTTCATTGTCTTGGTGCTGGCTCTGATTATTTGTTCATTTCTTTTGTTCTCAGCTCCCCTCTAGACGTGTAATGTGGTCATGATTTTGAGATCCATACGCTCGTTCAGCAGCTCGGAAACGAATCTCGAGCCAGTTTATTCTAGAATACTTCTTTAAATGCCTCCGTTTCAGAGACTTGAGATTTCTTCGTTTAAAACAAAGGTGCTTGTTTCTTCGAACCACCGTCTGACACCTTTTATGTAGACTGTCCTTCGAAACTGGCCAACCGTAACTCTATTGCTGCGGGGTTGACATTATTTTTTGTCACGCTCCATTTTTGTATGGTGCTGTGAGGAAGAATAAACCTATTGGAAATGACTGGAGAATATATAGCCACTGCTCACTGGAAGTTGTTCATTGAAAGCTACTGATTTTTAAAGCGCACTTCCTTTTGTTTTTCGACTGGTAATACAACGTGAAGATGAGAGATTTTTGAAGGTGGTAACTGATGAGTCATAATTACGGATTTCTTCTATTTCATTGATGTTACAGCTTTAAGTGGAAACTACCTGCTTCACTTCGTTATACGTTCTACAACAGAAAAAAAACTTTGTGTCACTTTTGTGCAAGATATATTATATCATTCACTTACGCGAAAAAAAAGCGCGGAAAAAAGAAGTAACAGTATTTTTGAGAGATCACGAGTGTTTAAATTAGTGTAGTGAGCGCGTAGCTTTTGAAGGCAGATGCATGACATAATGCTCACTCTCAACGAAACTGTTACCGAAGAGAACAAAAATTGTAAGAAAAAATGGCATGAGTCTAAAAAAAGAGCCGTCTGCCTTTTTGGCACTGTAATAAATATCAAGTTGTTGTATTCGATAAGATAAATAAAACTTGAAGTCATACAGTTCAATGGAGACTGAGGTTAAGATAGCAGACCCAGTTTTACACTCTAATATGTCTCAGCAGCTCATCATTGCCAGCAGGTACATGTTATTAGGAACTTCTAATGCGTGCTTCATTAGACGACTCGTCTGAAAGTATTACTTTTGATTGGCTTCAAATAAAATCCGATATATACTTTAACTGAATATGAGATTCACAGAAAGAGAGTATTCTTGTAGTATTTCTGTAGGTTAACCAGTGGAGGGTATATAATGAGCACAAACAAAGTTGAAATGACGCGCCTTTGTTGAATATGTACAGTTGGTTCCTTTTTTTAAAATTCCAACGAAAAAAACATAATTAGACGTGTTGCTTGCAGCGTTACGTTTGCAATGTCCTAGAGTAAAGGTTTTTTTTTTCACAGACTGAGAATGAAGTTGACTTCGTCACTTAATCGTGCATATCGCATATTGGAAGCGGTACAACCGAAGGCACCGCCGCGTAGGTTTAGTGTCTAAGGTACTCACCTGCTGACCCGCATGTCGCAGGATCGGATCCCGGCTGCGGCGGCTGCATTTGCGATGGAGGTGGAAATGTTGTAGGTCCATGTGCTCAAATTTGGGTGCACGTTAAAGAACCCCAGGTGGTTGAAATTTCCAGAGCCCTCCACTACGGCATCTCTCATAATCATATGATGGTTTTAGGACGTAAAACCCCACATATCAATCAAATCAATCAATCAGTGCCCCGAAGAAATACTGTAGTTCTCAACGGTACATCATTGTCGGCAAGTACACGTTATTAGGAAATATTATTGTGAGCTTCATTGGGCTTCTCGTCTGAAAATATTACTTGTGATTCAAGTTTGTCATCGCGTTCACTTTGGTAAGTGGTCTGCTACAGTTGATTATGAGTGATTACTGCGTAAGCAAAATTTTCGGACATGTTTTTCAGCTCTCCAGTTTGCATACTTTTCAAACTTTTAAACTTCTTTTCAAATCACCCTTTTTGAGGTTTTATCAGTGGGGATATTTTTCAATCATCTGGCCATTCATGATACCAGACCGCAGTTCTTGTGTTCCCCCCGCCGCGGTGGTCTAGTGGCTAAGGTACTCGGCTGCTAACCCGCAGGTCGCGGGATTGAATCCCAGCTGCGGCAGCTGCATTTCCGATGGAGGCGGAAATGTTGTAGGCCCGAGTGCTGAGGTTTGGGTTCACGTTAAAGAACTCCAGGTGGTTAAAACTTCTGGAAGCCCTCCACTATGGCGTCTCTCATAATGATATGATGGTTTTAGAACGTTACACCCCACATATCGATCAATTAGTTGTTGTGTTCCGCCATCGTCAAAATACGAACACCATGGCAAGAACTGAAGCTGCGTAATGTATAGCCACGTCATAACCTTACACAACGACCTGCGTTTGAATGGGAAATTCATTAAACATGAACGTGCCACAGGCAGAAATCTATAAGATTTGCAGCCTAGATGATCTCTTTTAAATGACTGTTTGCATTGGAAATTCGTACGTGGTTTGTTCTTGGAATTGGAGATATCAGCTGAAATACAAAAACTCATCGGAGAGATGGATAGAGCGAGAGAGAGAGAGAGCATAAAGGAGGAAGGAAGGAAGTTGACAGGCCTAAGAGCAACATAGGTGAAACACGTAACATGAGTAAGTAAAGAATGAGACGAAGCAAAATGGTTATCCAAGTTCCAGCCAGAGCTATGAGCTGCCGTATTCGGAACACGTTTATCCTTTCGGGGCTGGCATTGTTTCCTGGCTGCCAATTCTGCAGTGCCGTTCGGCTACTGCGGCCAGGTTCAAGAGCTTTGCTCGCCTATAGTCCACTGGGAGGGCTGTTGGTGCCTTCAGTTTGATGAGAGCATTTCTAGCTTCCCCTTTTTTACTGGTTTCCTGTGTTTGCTTGCTTACGCATGACGTGTAGCAAATAAGTAATCCCTCTGGGTTTTCACTGAGAGCAATGGGATCAATGAGTTCGTAAAAAATATTTCCTCTCGTGGGGCTTGAAAAGCGATCAGAATAAGAAGCACTTTCTTGCACAGCATGTGACGCAAGTTACAAACAAAATAGGATGGTTTTCATGAAGCTTGTTTTGATGTCTCTTCTATATTACCTTGTTACTTCGTGCGTCTAGCAGAAACTGTTTCGTCAAGAGTGTCTGGTACTTCCGATTCTGGGCGTCGCACAGTGCAATCAAAATGAATGGCCATAGAACATTAGGTGGCTTCAAGGCTATTGATTACCCTTTGGGGCGTGTGTGCTCAGTATTAGTATATCATACACAGAAGTATTTCTATATTGTGTTAGACTGATCGCTCGTTGGATATTTTTTTTTTTGAAAACAAGATAATAAAATGTTAGGCTCGCTGTTCGCCTGCATAATTTCAGTGAAGATGCTAAAATATATGAAAATATTATGGAAAGATTAACAAAATAATAACTCAAGTGTATAAGTAAGTCTACTTTCTATAATAAAGCGAAAAAAATGGACATTGTTAGGATTGGACACCCGCTAAATGAAGAAGAAAAGTACCGAAACGGGATATGCGTATGCACCGTGAACTTAGCACACTGGTTGATTTTATAGATATTGATTTCTTCTGCTTGTGTTTTTAGCCGTTAATTTGTGTGTGTGTGTGTGTGTGTGTGTGTGTGTGTGTGTGTGTGTGTGTGTGTGTGTGTGTGTGTGTAGCTCTTTCTTTGATTTTAAAGGAGAACTAAGACGCTCTTTGCATTTTTTTCCTAAGCTTTCCTTGAAGTTTTTGAAAACAACGTAGTAATAATATGCCTTCATGTGGATGTTTATATTCTTCTTGTACGAAGGTAGTTTCCTGTACTTGTTCAAGGGACTCGTTTTTTAACACTTACTAGAGTTTAAATCATTTTGTTCAGTCCTGCCCATAAATAAAACGTTTACGCTGGTACATAATCTTCCATCCAATTTTTTCGCCGTGTTTTTATTGATTGATCGATTTGTCAATATATTTATCAGTGACACAGTGAGCGAGTGCAACATTCTTGTGCACTTGATTGTACATGCCACTTTCAGAGCTCATGTTATAGCTTAGTGGCGTAATACCTAGGCTTGCAAGCGTACATTTTTGCTACCGTTTTCAGCACAGCCCGAGAGCTTAGCATTTGGGGGCGCTTGCATCACACTGCCGAGGATGAAATCTTGCTCAACTGTTTGTTAACGAACTCATTCCATGCGATGTCTAAAATCTCTGGAAGTCGAAAAGCGGTACTCTTCTGTAACGATTGATTCACAGCGGGGCGAGTACAGCTGCGACTTGCTTTCTTTCACTTTTGGCACACAACCATGGTCTGCTAAGTAACGTCGGGTACGACAAAACATTAGTTTTCGCCCTGGGGCGGGAGCCGAATCGGCGAAGCAGTCTTTTGCTTCCGACCACCGAGTATTTGCGTGGCGTCCACCAGAAAGCTGTGCGTGCGCGGATGTTCTGGAAAGAGAAATGTAACGTCGGTAGTAGTCGTAGAGAGTGGATCATGGGTCTTATACCCATGACAGTTCCGAGCGATAACCGTTTGAGTGACCAGGAGGAGGAGACATCCGATCGGTTGTTAGGAGCGATGAAGGAATGTCTCAGATTGGGGAAAAAAAAAGAACTGCGGGACTATCGGCACCCCGATAACGTCCCGTTTAGAACCGCTGTGTTGGCCCACACGATCGCAAAGAGACGGCAGCAAACCGTCTCTCGTTCTCTTTTTCACTCCTTCTAGAGCGCTCCATTCGGCACCTGTGCGACGTGCGCTTTTCTATTGTTTCGCTTTCTCCCTCTATCTCCCTCTTGCTGCCTCCCATTTTGATCCACTATTTCTCACTTTTCTTCACATTGTTTGAAAGTTGTACAATGTATCGCACCGCTTTCGTACAAGCTCGCATTTCCTGCTCCCCTCGCTTCAACAATCACAAGTCACGGGAATAGTTGGCAATCAGATAAATGTGCCGTATTTTCCCCCTGCGTGCCGCATTCTGCACCTTTTCTTTCATGCTCGGCGAGGTGGATATTTTTAACTCGACGGGCGTTTGCCATCGTCGTCACCGTCATGTCCCGTATAAAGTCCAAATTGATAAAATTATCCCAGTGCGTCGTACGTTCTACCCGCGGGTGGTAGCGCGCAAGGGAGAGAGCCATCAACGTGGCTAATGTAATGTACTGCTGGGTTACATTATGTACCCGAATTTGGCATTTGGTTGGGTGGCATGCTTTACACTGTTTATTTAGTTGTGTGTGTTTGTGTGTTTTGCGCTGTAGTACAAGGAAACTTTGGTTATAGAGTCACGTTTCCTGCAAATGTAGAGGTGACACGAATTTTCGTATTTTCACCCCGCGATGCTTGATACGAACATATGATACCGGCGCAGTAGCCGAAAACGCGGTAATCACGCACGTGCGGCCATGCGCGCCGAGCCACAGGTCGGCCATCATCAGCGCGACGTATATTACAGGTTTCATAGGCATCACATTTTCTTTTTCAACGCATCGTTGTACTGTGTTTACACGTGCCTGCAACGTCAATGCAAAGCATGTCCTCACAATCAAATATCCTAGGAGGTGTCGACGAGAACCAGAATAATAGGCGGGTGCTTGGTCTCAGCGAAAAAGCTATGCTTTGCAACATAGATATGCATGATTGTTCGGGACATGCACTTATGAGAACTCGCCCATTTGCATGAGAGACTACCGCGTTTCGAGCAACCATTGTGATTGTGCCGACACGGCCACAGTTTTATCGAGAAACATTCCTAACACCACCACCACCACAAGGAAGTTATAGGAAAAGAACATGAATATTAAAATTATCTGTCTTGGGTTTTAAGTCATATTTGCCACACGCAAATATTTAGAAGGGGCTTTCTGCTGTGTCGGATCACAGCGGGTTCATTAAATACACACGAGAAGGTGCCTACATTTAGGAGTACCAGTACGATCTTTGACGTCTGAATGCTTTACTGTCAATCATTCGGAGCTGTTGACGTCATTGCCACTGCCCTGAGACCCATTAAGTGATAATGTACGTGAGCTTTCCTTCATTGCATACTAACTTTTGATATTTTCTGGGAACAGAAATTTTTGACGACAGGAATATTTTTGGTGACCCTGTATTTGGGTATCACTAAGGCTTTACTTATAACATATTTTGGCTGAGTGGCAACGAGTAGCCGGTGTCAACATAGAAACACCTGTCTTTCCTATTAATCATTTTAACTATAGGAAAGGTGGTAGTTAAGGCAATCAATATAATGAAGAATTCAGTAAAAAGTTTGCGTGATTGAGGATAGCTTCCTTAATGATACGTTATTAATTATTTTTTGTTCTTTTCCTTGTTGCTTTTTTACGTGTGCGTTTTGTCGATTGTGTGAGCAAACTCCTAACTATTTTCAGTAATGAAAGAAACATAGGGCCGACTAAAACAACACGTCAAAAGAGACGAGCAGAAGAAAAAAGTGGCAAACGACGGTGATCCAGGGCTAGCTCGGAAGCATGCCTCAAAGAAACCAATTAAGCCCCGCCGTGGTGGTCTAGTGGCTAAGCTGCTCGGCTGCTGGCCCGCAGGTCGCGGGATCGAACATCGGCTTCGGCGGCTGCATTTCCGATGGAGGCGGAAATGTTGTAGGCCCGTGTGCTAAGATTTGGGTGCACGTTAAAGAAACCCAGGTGGTCGAAATTTCCGGAGCCCTTCACTACGGCGTCTCTCATAATCATATAGTGGTTTTGGGACGTTAAACCCCACATATCAATCAATCCATTACCGTTCGATAAAAAGAAGAAAAAAAGACAAAGCAGTGTCAGAAAATTTATTTTTGCTGTGAATAACGTTTTACTCAATCTTCCGTTGTGGTAAATGTATTGCTGGGTATTGTTTTACTTCATAACAAATCTTAGCTTTTAAGGGCGAAGCTCTTTATGGCGTGGCTTGTGCGTCCCCCGTTGTCGTTGTGTGTAACCGCCACTGGCACATACCCGAGAGAGTGGGTATGTGCCACAGGGGATAGACAGGTATGTGCCACAGGGGAAGGAGAGAGAGAATCGCGCGACTACTATCGCGATGAAAAAGATGCGAGATGGTGGTACTTGGAGTGCTCACTAGATGGACGGACGGACGGATGAACGGATGGAAAGATAGACAGGCACACGAACGGATGGATAGACGGACGGATGAACGGATGGCCGGACGAATGGACGAACGCAGGGTCAGACGCCCGAATAGACGAATGGACGCACGTATGGACGCACGGATGGACGCATGGACAGACGGACAGGCGCATGGATGGACGCACGGATGGACGGAAGCAAAAATGAACGGACGAATGGAAGCGCGGTTGGACTGATGGATGCTTCGCCCCACTCATCATCATTCACTCTGTGGAAATGCTGTTATTTTTTTCCTTCCTTTCCCCTGACAATTTTTAGATTCGCCGATACGTTTGACGTTTCCATCCACAACACTTAAGTCTGCAACAAACTGCGTTATACTGAAATCACTGTAGGGAGACAATCCAAAGACATTATCACGCAGCTTGCCGAGCCTCTACTCAAAATACCAACGGTAAGGCGGCTTCTCTGTGGTTTCTAGTTTAGAGACCTTCAAGTTGGAGGTAAAAGCATTATATTATAAGAAACCCAAGTAAAAAAATCCCAATTTTAGTCGTTGAAGGCCACAAAGAACTGCCATGGTAAGCTCGAAGCAATCGCTACCGCTTGAAGAAAGTGTGCGCTTTCTTCGATCTTGGCAGGGCATCAAAGCCACGTTTTCCGGCTCAGTAGAAAAAGGATAAAAAAAATAAAATAAGAACTGGAGAAGGGGGTAACATGGTAAACGTGGCAGCTCGGTGACAAGGCCGTTCCGTTCGCCCGCTTGACCAACCGCTCGACTTGGTCCCGCCAATGGCCTGCCGCTGTCTCGTCCGAGAAAAGAGCTCGGTTGTTTAACGGGAAACAAGGATAAATGCGGATGGAGAAGAAATCAAAATGGAAAGATAAAGAACGGTGCTTAGGCGCTACGCGAAGAGAAGTGAATGGTAACCCTAACACTGGAAAAAATAACACAGAGGTCGGTTCATAGGCGAGAAAGAGAGACAGACATAAAGAAAAGGGGTCAACGAAACTACACGCCTGACCTCATATGGGCATTGTTACCAAAGGGGCTTTTGCTTTACATTTCATGAACCTCCTTTTTTGTTTTGGCCTTCTTGAATGATTCCGGGCCAACAGGCTTGATTCATTCACTGGAAGGTGGAAACAAAATGCCGCTTCGTACAATAGTGAACCAGAGCCGTGTGTATGCAGGTGTGTTGATTAGTGCGGTTTGATTGGAGCCCAGATGCTGTATGCACATTCTAGTTCCTGCACTAACCTCCCTGTCCTTCCTCATTTATTCCTCCTCCTCCTCCTAGTTCCTGCAGTACTGAGGTTTTACAAAGAATTATCTTTAAAGAAGTGGACGCTTTAGAAAATTATGGTGCAAGTAGCCAAGAGGACGGTTAGAATTGCAGAATCAACGTGCATGTTTCAGAAAAGGTCGCTAGCGATATTATTGCTGAAGTATTTGTTGGGGTTAACGGGATTCAAAGAGACTTCTTTTTATTAAAATGATGAAGTAGGAGATCTTTGTGCTATTATGGTGGCACCGGCCAATCATTTTCTCTGAGTAGACAAAAAATGCCGTAAAATCAACAATAAAGGCACAAAATTCGAGACTGTACAACATACAATGTTAAAGTACGCAATAGCCAAACTTCACAGGTCAGTTCCCATAGAGCTAATAGGTTCATATGTTCCATACACAAGGTCAGTTCCCCTCACATGACAGTTCATATTCGCCTAACAGATACACATGTACATTATTTCTACATACAAAGTCAGTTTACACTGAGGCAGGTGCTCTGTTAAGGTGATAGCTGTATTGTGTGCTGGTTTATTCTCATGACCTTACATTTACTAATGTTTATTTGCATAAGCCATTTGTCCCACCGCAGGGACAATTGGTCAGGGTCATTTTCGGCATTTAGTGGACGAGAAAAGTTGTTATTTTGTGATAAATAACACAGCCATCTGCGGAAAGCTTAATTGATGAAAAACAATATGGTTAAAGAGGTTATTGGCGGAGATAAAAAAAGAACGTGCCCAGCGCAGGCCCCTGTAGTACATCAGACGTGACAGAGGAAAGGGCAGAGGAATGATCGTTAGCACTTAGGTATTGTATTCGGTTTAGAAGAACATAATAATACAATGAAATACGTCGGAGTCGATATTAGGTTTATTTAATTAAAAAAATCTCTTTTCGAAATCGAAAAAAATGCAGTCCATATTGAATCTAAGATTAGTAGTTATAAACAGATCCTTAGTAAGCGTTAACAGCTGGGTCCCACAAAAAACATTTTGGTAAATTCAAGTTGGGAATCATTAAAGAACAAATTTTCCTCTAAAATTGTACTAAATGCCAGTATAAAATGTGTTCGACCATTTTGCATGGAATGGGTCGACGTTTAGAATGAGCATTACCAGATTTAAATATAGGGACTACCAATTCACCGCCTCCCGGTCGTTCCTAATATTGGACACTGTAAAGATTGTTGAAAAATGTTTGAGAGGATTATTGATCAGTACACTCCAGCTATTTTTAATATTTGAGTTCACCATGTCAGCACTAAAGGAAGAAGACATCTTCAGATTATCAACCACCTTGCCAACACCAACCCAATCTCTAACAATGGGACTCATAGACAAAAAGTTTCGGTTAGGTAACCATGGTAACAATGAAGTAGCACTGGTACTGAAGAAAGAAACAAATGCGTTGTTTCACGCTGAACATGACTGGTTGAGCGAAGCATAGTATTATAGCTTTCAGGTAACTACGTGGGCCGAGTTGTTGACTGACTGACAATGCTCCTGAATTTTCAATGGTTAGTTTAAAGTACAGGTGGCGAAGTGTCGTTGAAACACGAATCCTTTGATCACTGAATTACAGAGTAATACTCTTTCTGAGCTTGCTGATTGCTATCACTGATCCGTTTTATTAGTTCGTTTTGCGCGACGAAACATTCTTTTTTTTTATTTGACATATGCCTTGAATGAGTGTTGAACCACGGTTCATGCAAAGAACATTCAGAGAAGCCTTTTTTCTTCGTCCGCCTAACTTCTCGCAGTTAGCACATAATTCCCCAAAAACGGAGCGCACTCACAGGAGCTCTTTCACGGGAGAAATATGTTACTCTTGAACGTACCAAGAATGTGTCCGTCATGGGCACGTGCCCATCGACCCTTCATGGAGCATTAATTTTTTTTCATCACCATTTTCCCGACGTTAGTTTCTATGCACCTACATGATTTCTTTTTCTTTATAGTGCTCCTGTGTTTCTTGACGGACACTAGGGAGCGAGATACAAGTTATCAGAGCGAAACTTTCCATCTTTCAAAAACGTTCAGTATTCGCACGCCTTCTCTTAGGTACTGCATCTCTATATGCATATTAATTCCCCGAAACATCCGCACTGCATGTAGCTGTGAACCCTTTAACAGAGGGCCAAGTTTCGCACAGCTTCTCAAGTGGCTTGTTGTTAAACTATATGAGCTCTTTCAAAGGAATTTGACGGCGAACTATAATGCTTTGGAGTTTTCATTTTTGTTCTCAGAACTTCATTCCTGCAATTTCACCTGAAGAACAACGAAACAGAAAGCAGAGAAAGAGAGAGAGAATGCAGGAAAGCAGGGCAACGCTCTAATGGAGGAGATAAAGGAACAAAGCCAAGGCAAGCGACCAAGCGTTCACAGCCACAACATATGTCAAAACGAAATCTCTGATGAAGCAGGAACAGAAAGGAAGTATAGTTGCAGGAAAGGATGGAAACGAAGAGGAAGGAGAAAAGAGGGGGAGGTTCGATAGTCACCGCTCTCCTGGTCGAAATACGAAAGATCATCCAGCCGAAAAAGCAGCGTGACAACGGAAGCAAGGGTGAAAGGAGAAAAGAAAGAGGGGGGCAGTGTGCTTTTGATAAATCTTTTTTTCTCTCCCGTACAATGTGTGTATGGGGACCGTTCAGATAGAAGTGCTGAATGTGAAAAATGGCAGGTCGGTGGCCTCCAGCACCGTTTTCCGAGTACTCATCGCGTGGTCATCTGGGACTGCTTCCTTAGATTTTACCCGTTTTCTTCAAACCATACTGCTCTAGAGGAAGAAAAGACTGTGAACAAGTAAAGGGGAGGAAAGAGACTGGGTAAGAAAAGAATGGGAAAGGTTTCAACCGCTGTCATCTCTACAATGTTCACTGGGTTACGCGGTACTTAAAAGAGCAGTGCGAAAACTACATTAAAGACTAAGTTTCTAGGATTTTGTTGAATTCGTACTTGTTCTATTCTTTCATAAAAAACTGCCGGCGCTTGTTTTAGGTGCCAGGAGAATACAACATCCTTAAATTTCACTTACCATTGCTCCATTTATATTTAAGTTACTTAAATGTGTGTACATTTACTATCTATGTATTTCTCTAGCCGCAAGCATGGATAACAGAGAAGAAAACATTTATTCAGATTATTAATATGCTAATTACAAGTCGTAGTAACCAAAGACCAAATTTTCAACCTTTTATTATCACTACGTGTGAATGTGTCGAAGGACGCGTCCTGTTCAATACGTTCAGAAGTGAAAGTTTTAGAAACAAATAAAGAATACATGGAAAGCTTTTCGGCACCACCTAACAAACGAAAATAGTGAACTCACGACAGTTGAAAGCTTTACTGAATTTCTGCAAGATAATGCGAATAAATGTACAAAGAAAGTCCCGATTCCAAAAGACTATGCTGCAGTCGATGGAGAGTATGAACATCTAAGAGCCATCAGACGACGTTCAGAAAGGGCATATCGACGCAGCGGAAGT
Source organism: Rhipicephalus microplus (assembly GCF_043290135.1). Taxonomy (NCBI): domain Eukaryota; kingdom Metazoa; phylum Arthropoda; class Arachnida; order Ixodida; family Ixodidae; genus Rhipicephalus; species Rhipicephalus microplus. The sequence goes on from NC_134701.1 coordinate 256,710,706, forward strand.
TTAGAAGCATATAAAAATGCACAGAAAATCCACAGTGTAATGCGCAGACGGCTAGAAAATTTAGGTAAACGACGCTGGCGTGATTTCTGTGGCACGCTCTCTCTCCCCACACACCTGTTCCAAGAATTTGGCTTGTAATTCGAGCACTTAGTGGCCCTGTATTTCAGAGCTTCCCATTTCGTGCTCTTGCTGTAGCCTTGGACAAACCGGAAGCTGTGGTAGCAGATGAATTTTGTCAACTTATCAGTAGGCCCACCGCATCACAATGTGCCTTATTTGATAATTCTCTCACGTTAGCCAGCCAGAAAATTAATGCTTGCTTTTGGGCCCAGCGTCCTCAACTAGACCCTGTATTTACGTTAAAGGAGCTGCAGTGTGCTATAACATCATGTCGTCAAAAATCGGCCTCTGGACCGGACGGCATTACGTACAATATGCTAAAAAACCTTGGGCCCACAGGCACAACTATTCTCTTAGACATTTACAATAATCTATGGACGCAAGAATTTGTACCCGAGTCTTGGAAGTCTGCTCGCATCATTCCGATCTTAAAACCGGCTAAGACACCCTTGAACCTTGAATCCTTCCGTCCAATCAGTCTGACAAGCTGTTTATGTAAGGTAATGGAAAAAAATGATTGATGCGCGACTTCAATGGTGGTGCAACAGAACTGGTGTATTCTCCAACTACTTGACAGGTTTTAGGAAACAGAGATGCACAATGAGCGCAATACTGGACTTAGTAACGTATGTGGAGCATGAACGCGCCTGTGGTAGTTTGACGGTCGCAGTGTTCTTGGACATCAAAAGGGCATTTGACACAGTCAGTCACACTCATGTTCTGCTGAGTATGTTGGAACACGAACTGTCCGGCAGGTCTTTGCGGTGGGTATCGAAATTTTTATCAGGTCGTAAAATATTCATTCAGACGAGCGAAGGAAAAAGTGCAGAAAACGACGTCAGACAGGGAGTGCCACAAAGAAGCGTACTCAGCCTTCTTCTTTTCAACTGTGTTATGGCTGATTTAGCTAAAAGACTGCCTTCCAGGTTGAAATATTCCTTATATGCAGATGATGTGTGCATTTGGGCATCTGGCACGGACATAAGGTTAATTCAGATTGCATTGCAAGACGGAATAAATATTATCAACAACTTTTTAAAAGAAAGAGGAATGATTCTATCGCACGCAAAGACAGCTGTATTGCCCTTCACCCGTAAGAAGTTAAAGAACTTCAATCTCAATTTAGAAAAAGAACCACTAATGATTGTGACACAGCATCAGTTTCTCGGAGTAATACTTGATAGGCAGCTATCATGGGCACCTCACATAAATAAACTCGAAAACGAGGTGAATACGCAAGTGAATATACTCCGCACAATTGCTGGGACATTGCTGGGGCGGATCTGTATCGTCCATGCTCGCTGTTCACAACGCTTTAATATGACAAAAAGTTGCATATTCTGCAGCAGTGTTACACGGCATTTCCCGCACTTTAGAGGAGCGACTTCAAAGACGATTAGCTAGGGGACTGCGCGTTTGCATAGGTGTTCCACGAGCGACTTCCAGCAGCCTTGTCAAAGCAGAGACTCGACAACCACCCTTTGCAGTCATGAGAACAATTGAAACATGCCGCCATCTTTTCGCTTACAGACGCAACATAGGGACCACCCATTGTCACTGCAGATTTCACTAAGAGATAAAAGCAATGCACATAACGATGTACAGAGTAATGTACATATATTACCCAGACATGAATTTTGGAGCTTTGAAATGGACTATCCTCCATGGCTGCTCGTAACCAAGCATTGAATTCTCAGTGGATGGCATTATCAGAAAGAGAGACATGTTCATCCAAGCTGCTCAACAACTAGCGCTTTATCAGATACACATGCGGTATCCAAGGTACATACACATTTACACAGATGGCTCAAGTACTACAACGTCTTCAACATCGGCATTTATCATACCACAGCTCAATATTCAGGAATCGTTTAAATTATGTCGCATCACGTCATTCATCTACTACATCTGAGCTCTTCGCTATTCTGTATGCTCTAAAGTTTATAAACTCGGTAGCAGATGCTAGAAAATGGGTACTTTTCAGTGACTCACAGGCCGCATTAAGATCACTCTCCAGTACAAACAGGACAGCAATAAGTGATAGTATGACATACGAAACGCTGAAGGAGCTCATCAAAGCAAAGAAGGTGCAACATAAGATCAAATTCCAGTGGATACCTGGCCACTGCAACATTCCTGGAAACACAGCTGCCGATGAAGCAGCACGACAAGCACATCGTAAAGACGTTACTGTTTCTTTACCAATTTCGAAAAACGAATCGCGCAGTATTTAAAGAACACAACTTTCAGAATGAGCAAAACTGCTTGGTTTGATCAAAGTACAAAGAGCTGCGATTTGTATCACATCGATCCATTTATTGAATTCAAAATTACGCTGGCATTAGATAGAAGGATGGAAACTAATTCACCGATTGAGGCTAGGCACCGCATACACAAAACATATTTTGCACAGAATCGGCAGAGCTGAAACTCCCGAATGTGATTGTGGATTTATAGATGAAGTCGTCTGTCACCTTCTCAAAGACTGTCCACATCATGAAACGCCTAGATGCCGTCCTAAAAGCGAACTGTTCGCATTGGACCACCGACCATTTAGCATGAAAAAACTTCTGGGCCCGTGGCCAACTGGAGTTTTGCAGTCCCACGCTTTAAAAGCTTTAACACGTTTTTTACAAGACAGCGGAATTGCTGACAAGTATTAACAAAGAACAAACTTTCATTTGTAACACATGTACTTATTATGTATGGTATCATGTGACACCCATCACGTGTGTGTTGTGAAATGAATGACGTGTCGACTATTATGTACATACGAGCGAATGCATCTTTATAAGGGCCAGACGTGTGCTCTGCTGTTTTGTGCTGGTGGACCGAATATTAACGAGGGACATATCCAGAGACTTCTTACATTGACTTACGAACATTTACTTACCATTGTGATATGTGCGTATAAGTGTGTCTTTGCATATCTGTGCCTGAGTTTTCTATTTTCTATGCACTGCTTTCTATGTTTTGCTTCAAGATACGTGTTCAAGGTTCAATCAACGGCTAAGGAGTAGCCGGCGCCATAATGGTGTGCCAACATCTTCTTATACATCATATCAATAAAAAATAGAGTACATGAATGCACCAGGGCTGGTTCATTGATGTTGCAGAGTTACACCACGATTATGTTCATCTGATAACGTTAATGTGATGATTTATAATGAAGAAGAAACAGGAGGCTGCTGCATGCGATTGAAAATGAAGAAACAAGCCAGAAAGGGAACATCAGTAGCTGATCCTCATTAATATTTTTTCGTAGACGGACATGCTGGTGGATTAATGAATGGATGAATGAATGAATGAATGAATGGATAAAATATTATCCATAGCGAACGCTACCAAACGGAAGCTGCAATTGTTATGGTTCCTCCTCAGTGATTTCGTCGTGTACATATGCTACCCATTCTATAGGTGGCATTCTAAAACTCTCAAAACAACCGACTTGCACAGGCGAATATAGGTCAGTAGTGACAGTGAACAGCGAGACCTTGTGCACATCATGGCTCCCCTGTCCCTCTTTCTTTCAGCTTCATATTTTTAAACTACCTGACCATAGGATAGCATCCCAATTACAGAGCACTCTACTGAAGTGCGGCTGCTCCAGTGATTGGAGTGACCTTTGTGCTCTTTTAATATCAACGCACGCTTTCAGTGATTTAAGGGTCTAAAATTTCAGCTTGGGGGGCTTGACTTCACAGTGAGACCAGTGCAGACACACGGCACAATAAAGACTGATAGGATTTGACACTATACTGTCAGTGTTTCGTCCTGTCAAGTCATGTCAGTGTCTCTTGTCCCGTGCATATGTGCTGTTCCCTGGAATGTTGCGGTGAAAGCGCAAGACGTACAGACCGCCCAAATGAGGAGATGAGCGTGGGTGCACGTGTGACCATGACCTCTTGAGACGCACGTGCATTGCAACGCGCGAAGCGATGACCTTGAAAGCGTGCCCTCCGGACATTTTGAGCCATTTTGCCACTGATAACCAAATTCATTGAGAAACAAATTGCGGTGTACAGAGTGGTATGCGTGATATATAAAGAGATCACCATTAGGGAACTGAACAATGCATGCTTTGAGACCTAGTCGATTCGCGACACGCGCTGTGGGGCAAGGGGTCGTAGCGAGGGGTCGGCAGCGGAACTTTTTCTTCTAGTTTATTATTTGCAATCTCGCAGTGTAAAGTTAACAACATTGTTTTCGTTACGGAAGTACATCAGCGAAAATGTGGAGCAACCAGGCACAAACACCTTCGTGTTAAAAGGCAGAAAAAATGGTAAAACACCACAAGAAAAAAAAAGACAAGCGAAAGAAAGGAAAAAAAAAACTGAAGAGGAACAAAGAAGAATGTGCCGCTATGCTCTTCTTTCGTGCCTTACTTCTCCTTACTCACTACCTTCTCTCTTTGACTAACAGTATATATATATATATATATATATATATATATATATATATATATATATATATATATATATATATATATATATATATATATATATATATATATATATATATATATATATATAATGATTTGTTCAGCGTGTTTTCCGTTATTCTCCAAACGTTCTTTTCGTTTTTTACAAGGAATTCGTTATAAATGATATATTTATTTGAAGGAAGTTCTTACCATTTCGCCATTCAGCGTAAAGAAGTTTTACAAAATTCTTTCTTGAAATAAGGTAATGAATAATGCAAGAACTGCAATGAGGTGAGCAGCCCCCTACATGGCTTTAACGACGACGACCCGTCGTGGAGTAATCGCTCACGGCCAACAATATGCCAACGTAACAGAGCCGTGTGCCATTTGGCTTCCTTCCAAGGCGTCGAGTCCTTGACATTCAGGCGTGACCTCGATAGATTCACCAGTGTCGCATCGCCACTGCTGCAGTATATCATAGTGATGTTGTGCACGGCTGCTTCTGAAGACAACTTCGCTGCCTCGCTCATTATTTAGCCAGCTTACTCTTAATCTTCCTAATTCAGCCGACGTCCAGAATCATTTGTTTTGAATAGGGAAACCAGTGGTGTAAAACATTAGGCTATGCCACTGGGAAGTATGCCATAAATTATCCGCGCAGACTGCCTTGAACGTGCTTTTAGATTTACGCAGACGAGTGCATTGTTCTTTGACCACGAATGAGTTATCTGTACAGCTCGTTTAGGAGACCATTTTTAAGCGCCAAACAGCTTAGGGTCGACCTCAATTCGGTGTGTGGCGAGACCACCCTTGCAGCGCATGCGCGTCCGCTTCCCATATCTCTCCTCTCCTGCGCTTTCCTCTCTCTCCCCTTGCAAAGCGGACGCAAAAAGCGTCTGCTAACCTACGCTCGCCTGTTCTCAGCCTCTCCCCCCTTTATTCTGTCTTCTATTATACACATCAGGGGAATGAAAGATGTTAAAAAAAATGTTGCGAAGAGAGGGAGAAATTACAAAAAAAAATTGCGACAGAGGAAAGGCAACATCAAAGAGTATAAGGCACTAAAGTCTGTCTCTGAGGCCAGTTGTCCGCAAAAAGCGCAGTAAAGCTTTCAAAGCCTTCTTGGCTGAGGATGGGCTCGGCCAATGACCCAGAATCCTTTGTTCCCACGAAGGCCGAACGTCTAGTCTATCCAGAGCTGCAGTGAGTTCTTGTCTTTGCGCGTTGAAATGGGTGCACTCACACAGAAGGTACGCGATGGTTTCTTCGCAACTGCAGTAAGTGCATGTAGGAGAGCTGGCCATCCCAATGAGTTAAGAGTATGCGTCCGTGAAGGCCACTCCAAACCACAGGCGGCATAGAAGAGTACCTTCAGCTCGAGATATTCTTGGGGGAAGACGAAGCTGCAGATAGGGATCCAAGTTATGCAGGCGCACGTTTGTGAAGTCTGTTGAGTTCTACTGTACCAGTGTGAGATCACGTGCAAGAGAACGAAGTCTTGTAGGTGCATCGGTTCTTGAGAACGCGATGGCTGTGTATTGGGTACCATCGTGTGCAAATCTCGCGGCCTCATCTGCGTGGTCATTGCCATATATACCGCAATGACCTGGTGTCCACTGATGCACTATGCTGTGCTGTTTTTCGATTGCTTGGTAATGAAGAAGCCTTATTTCAGCTAATAACTGTTCATTAGGTCCTTGGCGAAAGGGTGACATAAGACATTGAAGAGATGCCTTCGAGTCCGAGAAGATAGACCAAATTCCCGAAGGTTCTTTCACTATAAACTCCAGAGCTGCACGTATGGCTGCAAGTTCTGCAGCTGTCTACGACGTCAAATGCGATGTCATAATAATAATTGTGATGTGCCTCGCGGGAATAACCACCGCCCCTGCAGAGCTTACTGAAAACAACGAGTCATCCGTGTAAATGTGAAGGCATCCGTTGTGCTTGTCTTGCAGGAAAAGTAATGTGGCCTGTTTCAGGGCTAGATGCGACGACTTTTTCTTATTTTGGATACCAGGAATTGTAACAAGGGCTTTGAGTGGGTGTAGGCACCATAATGGTATCGGCGGCTGTGCTGCATGCGTGAAGTGCAATGGAAGCACTGCGCAATGCTGAGCTACAGTTGCGCTGAACGCTGAGTGGGGCCTAGAAGTTCGAAGTGAGGCGAGGTGATGAGATGGAAGCTGAGCGAGATGTCTTATGTGCATTCTCAAATTGTCTACGCAGATGTATGCGTTGACACCCCTTTCCTCAGCACAGGGTAGCCAGCCGGTCTAAGAACTGGCTAACCTCCCTGTCTTTCCGCTTAAACTTTCTTCCTCCTCTTCTTTAACATCAGCTCAGCAGTTCTCTTTGATACTGATAGAATCTTTCAGGCAGTAGCCTCCGAATCGCCTTCGCGTTCACCAGTGCTACCGTTCTTCAGCGGAGCAGCAAAGGTCATTGATATCCTGCCTTTGAGGCAAAGAAAAAATCGGGACAAGGAAATCTTGGAGAGCCGCCCAATTCGAAAAAGCGGAAGGACAGATTGCGAGTGTTGACACCTTCGATCGCGCGCAAGACCCACGTAGCTGGGTGAGTCTTAGCCATCTGCAGCCCAACTTAATTCCTACATTGTGTCTACGTTTATTTGTTTTTTTCTTAGTTCGTTAAAAAATGCCACCTGTCTTCCGCATCACGTAAGCGCGACCCTAGGTCCAGCTTCAGCAGTTTCCTGCTTCTCGCAGATTATCAAACTTTGGAAGAAATGTGGATTTGATGAGCTCAGAAACTTTCGTGTTTATTTTTCGTTGTCCTCTTTTCCCCTTCTTATTTTGTTATAGTTCGAAAAGAAGGTCAGAGTGTCTCCTTCCGGATCAAACTTGATTGGGCCCATTACATCGTCGTCCTCCGAATGTATCTGGCCGACGAGATTAAGGGCGTGCGGAAATATTCTCATGTCTTGCGAATGCGCGAAAGTTCGAGACAATTTTTACAGAATTTTTTGAAAAAAGCTATATGACAATTACGTACCCGTAGTCTTCGCACGCAAACTATACGTCAAAGTGCAAATACCTTGACGGAGCTCAAGGTAAATTCAAGGGGATAATAACTTCGAAGGAAGCTTGAGCATCACCTTGAGCAGTAAAACGTGATAGCGTAATTTGACCCCTTACGCACAGTCTTCCCGAACGCTAACTTCGCTTCGGTTCGTGGTGCATGCCTCAAACGTGTGACGCGAAAACTAACGTCTGTACGCGTAACGCTAGATGAAATGCGAACGAGATGAAATAGCGCACTCCGAAATAAAAAGATTTAAAAATATAAAAAATAATTTACTGTAAACACTTTACCACAAACAAGGCTACCACAGGCCAGCCAAAACGTCGTTTTTATCATTTAATGCTTTTTCTATTGGTCGGTGCTATTTCATATCAGCTGCATTTCATACTTCTTCGCAACCACCCGATGCTTCTTGAAACCATCGATTTCGTAACGATAGTTGCTTCAAACTATCCTGGGATGCCTACTGCAAGTACAGTTGCACTGAGCCCACAACGCCAAAATCCTTTTTTTTTTTGCGGATCATATAATGACGCACTACACCTCCGTAATGCAACACGCGAACCTACTTCTCCATTCTTAAGGCTTTTGCACCCATCATGAATAAATATGCCTGAGCTCTATGAAATGGTTGCTCCTTCAAAATATCTCCTCACTGCAAGTCACATGTCTTGACGCCTGGCGCGATTCTTCGCTTATTCCACGCAATAGTTATTACTGGGTTTACAATATTACATGCGCTAAAGAAACTCCTACTACCATTTGACATTATTATAGCTTTTCTTCCGAAAGAAATTTCAAGCAATGTCGAAGATTTGTGGTCAAACAGCTACTTTCCACGCCGAAGGCTGGGGTCGATTTTCGCACAAACGGAAAATTTTTGTTTTATTTCCATCTTCCTCAATATTCGGTACGAGACAAACGCTTATTTTTTTTTACAGTCAATGACGTCGACACCACCAAAACGCCAACAGCGAAATTTCTGTGAAACGAGCTCATCAACGTTAACACGTTAAAAAAATAACTTCTTGGTGAAATTTATGGTAATCAGTGACTTTACGGCTCTTCTTTTCATGGGAAAGTTCTAGGCGGTCACAATTTACGGCAAGCCCAGTTTAAAAAGAAAGAATACAGAGATTGCACACAATCTCAGATCTTCATTATAAAACTTTAAAGCCGATATTGAAAATATCACACCCGGTGTGCAGTAACGCTCGGTAGCGTCAGACAACTTCCCTTGACATTTATCAAGCCTAGAATAAATAGTTAGTACTGGGCTCCCAACTCAGGAGAAAGCCATAGATCGTTGACCAAACATGAAGTGCAAACGTAGGTGTCATCAGCGTCGTTTTGACGTCACTACTTGGGGTTATCATGATGTCACCGGTCTCCAAATTTTGTGGCGTCTTACGTAAGCCTAATGACATCACAAGCTAGTGCCATCGCGTGGTCAAAGGTTGGCGGGTCTGGAAGGCGCACTACAAAACCACGTCATATTCAGAAAGCTTTTGATAAACGGGAGGGTTGGGGGGTTATCAAAGCAAATAAATAAACAGAAAAAAGAAGATAACCTTCTCTACCATTCGCATGATGCATGTGGATAAAGAACGTTGTACTTTTACATGTTGGTCTAGAAATGAACGAGTATGTAAACTTGAATTATATATTTGGTCGTCCTGTTAGGCTTGAATATTCTCATTTGTATTTTATTCTACTCGTATACCAGTAAGTGCTGTGACCCACCTCCTCTTCGAGACCACCTATAGGATCAACCTTTGAAATCTCACTGCGGCATTGGTCAATTGGGAGAAGTGGACTCCAGTCAGCACCACATGCTGGTGTGTCCGTCGGGTGCGTGCCGGGGCTGGCCGACCCAAGAATCGTGAGACTCTCATGTTGGCCTAGTTCATTGCTCTTCCATGTCTTTTCTTTTGGTTGATTTCAATATTCTTCAATTTTGTTAATGGATATTATTATCCGCATTCACGGTTCTCGTCAACCGGTTTGTTTGATTGGCTTATAGTGAACACAAAAACGTAACACTTATCTAGGAACTTCGAGAAAGCACTTTAAAAATGTGTACAAAAATGCGTGTTTAATTATACTAAACGTCACAGAAAAATGCTTTCAACCAAAAGTGCATTTCTTTTTTTTTTCGTTGGACAGTAAAACATACGCAACAAGGCTGCAGTGAACACCATCAGTTACGCAACAAATTAGATGAACTTCAGAAGGGTGTCTTGCTGGGCGAGTTGGTAAGATTTCATTATTAAACGTATAGCGCAAAAGGCGCAGAACGTGCTCTCCTATTCGGTGTATTTTGCGCGACGTTTAATAATGGACATTAGATGCCACACCAGAAAAGCGCTCTCTTCAAGCCATCTACACAGCACGCTCCTTACCAACCATAGCTTTGTCCAACCCCCTTGATTCGTCTTTTCCCCGGGAGAACAAAGGAAGGCTTGCAAGGCCGGAGTCACCACGCTCAGGCAGCAGAGTCGCGTTGCATCCCCACAGAGCCAGTGCACTCTGCGCGCTCATCGCGGATAGAATTCCAAGAACACCACATGCGTCTTTCTGCTGACGTCCATTATTTCTTCCTCGCTACGTCACGATTCATCGTCCTCTCACTGCCCGACAAAACCAGATAGGAACGTCGATGTTGTCCCATGTGTGCGTGTGTGTGCGCGTGGTTTCGGCCCCTCCGCGCATCGACCACGACATGGCGTACTGTTCGGATCAATGAAGGCCAATAAATTCGAGGAATTCTGAGGCAGCTCTTTCTTCATTGTTCTTCTTCGTCCACTGGCGGAGCCACAGCACCACGGCTATAGATGGCCACTGGACTGACGAACAACACGGACAGCTACAATCCATCTTCCCGCAATCTGTGCAGGGAAGTGAAGGGTATACTGAGTTATAGAGGAAACTTCGATGACACCAAAAGTTAGAGAGGCATCGATTTAAAAACACGTCTAGCTATAGCTGTCAATCTGGGCCATGGAAATTTACAGTACGTCTGACCAGGGATTCATCGTCAATGAAAAAAGTGCGTCATTTAATAATGCACTCTTCGTCACCGTCCCCCAACGATCTAACTAGCTAGTTCAAAAATGTTTGTTAAAATTGTAGAGCTAGCTAGTCCGCGAAGCACTCATTTTTTGTAAAATTGTAGAGCTAGCTACTCCACAAAGCAATCATTTTTTGAAATGGGGGTGTGCTAAGCCAGTGTTCTTGTATTGCGAAGTATAATACCGTGGTCAGACGGGCAGGATAAACTCAATTACTAGAAATCTTAGTTTACTTAAACCGTACATAGATCTAGTAAGACGGAAGGCTAAACTGCAGTTATGCCACTATCCATGGTTGCTCCCAACTGAGGATAAGCACCTTAGTGTTGGACGCTTAGAAAATAGCGGCACCCAAAGTGGTGGTCGACTGCAGAGCGGCTCCTACATGACCCAAAACGTCTCCCCAAAAGCGAGTCAGCTGGCGTTTCGCGACGGACAAATGTAATGTCTAGTCTAGCGCACTGAAAATAAACTCAACTTATTTTCACGTGGTCGAAGTAAACTCTTTTAACCCGAACGGGTTTGGATCCACTAAATAGTGTGTTTCAGATTGGTGGGTAAGGCAACATCAAATGCACCAGGTCTTGTAACAAAGGCAAGTTTTTTGTTAGAGTGCGTGAGCATCTGTAGGTAAACCTTATGCAATTTGTGCAGGAGATGTGTTGACGTGGGTGTTTTTGTAATGGCCATGGACACTGTGACTGTGCTTATGGCTGCACATGTGCTTGTTCAACGGAAATGATGTTTATAGCACTCCTGAAGTTTGTCTTAAAATGCACTGTCACGACGTGCTTAAGTGTTATTTCTGATCATTGATATAACTTTTCATTTTCATGCGATGCGGGTGTGGCGACAGCGTTGTTGCAATCCAATCAATGCGCAGGTTTTACTGTTTTTGCAACTTATACCATGGCACAAATACGTAATACGCATCTCAAAGTACGCAGCCAACACTTCGTCATCCTTTAAACAATGATAGGTGCCACAGACAATGGCTTACTTTTGATAAAATAGCTTCGCCTTACTACAATGTGTCGCAAACCGGGCATGTGCCTGGTTAACCTCCCTGCCTTCTCTCTTGTTGTTCATCCTCCTCCTCCTCACTTTTTTTCGTTCCATGGTTGTGAACGTAGGATATTAGCCACGTCAAGTTGCACTGTAAAGCTGTAAAACTTTTTGTATGCTACCATCTTTCTTTTTCCTTCCTTCCTTACTTCCTTCTTTCCTCCCTTCCCTTCCTTTCCTTCCTTCCTTCCTTCCTTCTTTGCTTCCTTCCTTCCTTCCTTCCTTCCTTCCTTCCTTCCTTCCTTCCTTCCTTCCTTCCTTCCTTCCTTCCTTCCTTCCTTTCCTTTCCTTTCCTTTCCTTTCCTTTCCTTCCTTCCAAGACCTGAGAATTTACAGTGTGGCTCCACACGTACATTTGGATTTACTGAAAGGATATCACGAAATGCCTGTCAGTTTTTGCTGCAATGTACTCGGCTTTGTTTTCTTAAGTTTATTCAGAGGCGTGAAAATGTCAGTGCCAGCTGTGAACGCAAGTTCTATTTCCCCTGCTTGAACGTATGCCTCAAAAAGTAAGCCACTGTACATTGCACAAAGGGGTCAACGTGTCTTATTCAATTCACGTATGCAATTGGTTCTAGCACTCTGCGCTTGAATTCCGAAAAATTACTTGACAACAATGGAACTCATTGACAAGCAATGCTAGAATAAGAACATGTGGAAAATACGAAATATTTCATTTTTCAAGGCCTAACAGAACACCATAACAGTTGCTTCAGAGGAGTGTTTTTAGGACATTGAAGCACATTTGTTTCACCTATGTGGATAGAATTACTGACTTCCATGCTTAACATCAATTTCTTTAGTTTTTGACATGTGCAGCATATCTCGCAAATCAGCGACAATTATCCGCCTTTTTGCGAGAACCGAATTAGTTATTCGCCAAGCAATTTTACGAGAAAAAAAAAACCAATGGTGAATGTGATTCTAGTATAAATATCGGGCAATTATTCTAGAATCACTGCAGCTGTTACCGTTAATATCAAACTAACGTGACTCTATTTTAGATGCGGAGCATCTAATACTCGAGGCTTGTAGTGCGGCGCCGTCCGCAAGCTTCCTCCTCCTTCTTCCACCATCTGTGCATCCCTTCCTCCTCTACACACCGCGCGCGCTTCACTCCTCCACCATCTGTGCACCCTTCCTCCTCTACACACCACGTGCGCTTCTCCTCTTCACGAACATTCGCTAGCTGTATAATGTAGCGCGCATGCGCCGTCACGCTTCGAGAACATCGGCAGCTGACGCGCGCACATGCGCCGTCGCGCTTCGAGAACATCGGCAGCTGACGCGCGCGCATGCGCCGTTGCGCTTCTCCCCCTTCTCGAACATTCGTCAGCTGACAGTGCATGCGCCGTCACGCTGTATATATACTCAAGGTCGGCGCTCACTCGCTCAGTTGCCGCTCGTCGGTTGGTTTGTACGGCGCGTCGACGTCCAAGGTCGCGGTGAAAGGAATTCCAACGAATCCACAAACACAATGATCGACGTCCCTTCGACCAGCGCCGCCCTTTCGCATACGTGTGTACGTGTTCACTCATTTAACACCCCCTCCTACAACCACGCTAACCAATTTAGCCATCGACCCAAGTAAGTCGCAATTTAACACCCCATTTCACAACCACGTTAACCAATTTAGCCATCGACACAAGTAAGTCGCACTTTAACACCCCGTTAACCAATTATATGCTCCGCATCCTCCTCAGTGTTCCCCCGAGGAAAGCTGCGGGCAATTTTTTTATTCTCAAGCTACTGTGATTGCATTCAGCAAAAAGTGAACGCGTCATCGAAGCACGTGTTATACATTTATCTGTCTGATCACTGTGTATCACACGATTAAGTTCCAGCCTCTAGAGTAAAAAGTGTAGTGGTAAAGGAGGTAGAAATCGAGAGCTTCCTTTCTCTCCCTTTACACGACCGTAGTTATCTTGCGATTAATGCTTTATCACGAGCCAAGGTGCCAACGTGACGAAACCACAGGCGCGATAATCAATGTACACAGAACAAAACCTCCCGGATGTCGTCTCTAGTACTTCACTTGGTCAAAGCACAACTTTATGTTTCTGACATGATTTCAAACAACTTGATTGATTTATATTGGGGGTTCAACGTCCAAAAACCACCATATGATTAGGACAGACGCCGTAGTGGAGAACTCTAAAAATTTCGACTACCTGGGGTTCTTTAACGAGTACCCAAATAGGACCACATGGGCCTGCAGCATTTTCGCCTGCATCGAAAATGCAGCCACCGCAGCCGGGATATGAGCCCGCGACCTGCGGGTCAGCAGCGAAGTGCCTTAGCCTCTGGACCACCGCGTTGGGGCACACAAAGTGTAAATTGGGTTTCAGTATGGACGAAAATGACGATTTACAAAAATTGTGATTTTTTTGTAAATTCTAAATTTTTCAGAGGAATTAAAATATTTTCAACACAAAATATAATTTCGTAAAATAAGTATTCGTTACTCTGATACATGGCGCAATATTTCAATGAAAAAAAATTGGCAGATCCTACGTACCATGGGAGTAAGATCGCGGAATTGTCATGTTTGCGCAGCACAATATAGCTGCAAAATAAATGTCTGACGACGCTTAGCTGCGACAGAACAAACGCCCCCAATAACCTCTGTGGAGTAGGTCCTCCTTGTCGATACCAGGTGTTAATCTGCCTTCGTCTACGGGAGAGCTGAATTGTTCATCAGGGAAAAAAAATTAGGACGAGGACAGTCACGGGCGGGCCAGGCCGCTAGCAAAATGTAGCATGTAGTTCACAGGTCGCGTGTTAGATACCTTTGGTCTGGCTTGGTTTGATTGATTTGATTTGATATGTGGTGTTTAACGACAGAAAACCACCATATAATTATGAGAGGCGCCGTAGTGCAGGACTCCGGAAATTTTGACCACCTGGGGTTCTTTAACGTTCACCAAATCTGAGCACACTGGCCGACAGCATTTTCGCCTCCGTCTAAAACACAGCCGCTGCAGCCGCAATTCAATCCCGCGGCCTGCGGGATTGAATCGCGGATTGAAGCCACTAGACCACCGCGGCGGGGTGATTCAAAAGAGCTTCCAAAACTGTTCAAACCGTTGTTAAGCTGGCATCTCGCCTGAATTGTTGATGCGTTGTTGATGATCCGCTGATTCGTTAATGCATTGTTGATGACACGCCACACTAGTTAGGAGCCCCGTTCAAAATAAGGACGCGTACGGTAACGTGAATTGGGAAATCACCGACCTTCTATGACGTGAACTTCTAACCTCCCTGCGTGACCAAATGTTCAACAAAGCGTCCACTTCGCTATTGGACCAACGGCCTGCGCAGTTCTCCGACGTTCCAAATCGCGCGTTCATCTTGGAAGGAAGTAATCCGATGCCCACCGCCATTTTTTTCATGGCTGAACCATACGTCATTGTGGGGGCCTTGGAAGTTGGCGAATTGAGTCTCGCAGAGCACAAGTAAGATAAATGAAGCTTTCTGAAAGAGCGCAGCAACAAACGAATAGGAACAAGGCATCAGATAGGATAGCCACACCGTAGAAAAATGCATGGGCACAATTGCGCCGCGTGGCGTGAGTGAGCATGATGGTTCATGAACTGTGGCCTCGTAAATAACCAAGCTCGTGGTCTTTTCTGCTCCAAGAGCAGATACATAAACACGATCGAGTTATTGCCGTGCCCTCGAGGTGGCTACGTACGGCTGACGTGAAGACGACAGTACTGCCCCCTATCTGAATGACTGGGGAACCACACTTTCCATTACTTCCCCTCCTTTTCATTACTTCCCCTCACTAAGTACTTAAATGTTCATTTATATTTGAGTTATGTAAGCGAGACCATATCACGAAGGCAGGCATCTCTGAACAACTGGCGACGTATTACAAAGGTGTTTTTCAAAATGGGACTTCGTCGGGCGCAGAATAACCTACATAAAGACGGAGAAGACATAGTGGAAAGAATGCAGGTTCCAGCCGGTGTTGTGGAGTTGCCACTTCGGAATCGGAATGACTCCGCAATCATTCTACATTTTCGCAACGCCGGAATGGAATGGGAATTGAAAGGGCAACATAACAGCCACATTCCGACGAAAATAGAATGGACACATCCCGGTTTCTTCATTTTCCCGCAATTTAGTCTTTTTTTTTGCATTCACCTCTTCCGCACTTTGCTATGTGTTGCTGCGAGAAATTGCGCACGTGAAGCGAGGCCATCAGCCTAAAAAGCCGATGCATTGGTGCACGCGCCATCAATGACCAATCCACTTCCCACATCCAAGAGAGTGAAAAGAGTGAGGGAGTGTCGACACAATGGGCAGCCGTCAAATTGAATGACTGTCCCTCTCACTCACTTTATCCCTGTCACTTGCGCAAAGAGGACCCGCACTCCGACCAAAAACAAAGGGGAAGGCATCGGCTTCCACGTTTTGAAAAGGAGGCTTAGACGACGCGGGTCTTAGAAAAAGGCCTGACTTGCCTTGGATCACTTCATGGATTGGCTTTGCTGGACTCAGTGGCCGGGACAGAATATGACAATTATGCTACGTCCAACTCTTTACCTTTGTATTTATTTTGGACAAAAGGACTCTGAAAAGACATTCGCAAAATAATTGGTGCGCACATAGCCGATATTGATTTCACTGCTCTATTGTACTTCGTCTGCCAGAGCGCTAGGCTTTCGGTGGTTACATACTAAGGCAATGGCGTGATGGTAGCGCGGCCACAATTGGGGATCGATAGCTCTTTCCGTAATTTCCCATCATTTCTGGCTTTGATATTTTTGTTCTTGCCGTCGAAAAAGCAACAGAGACAATCTCGTCGCTTGCACCAATAAGTCTGGGCTGGCAACGCCTTGGGCTTCTACTGCCGCTTTGAAATATACTTAGCATTATACCACAGTTCTTGTTGTGTTTCATCTTATACACTTTGTGTTGCACCGGGATGGAGCTTGAACTTGGTATGTTCATTCGAGACGGCAAAAATTTGGACAATGTTTGAGCCATGTGCCTTCCAGAGTAGAAAGCGGTAGCACTGTCAGGCCCCGTGGGCATTGCATTCAACCATGTCACAAGGGGAAAAAAAACGTTTAAACACTTAACGTTGGTGGTTTCAAACTATCCTAGAATGTCTACAGGATGTACATTTGCTAAGTATCCAGTACGCCATTGTTATTTATGCTAATTGCCGAAGTAGTTACTACTCCTTCATGAGGTTCCACCGGCGAACGAAAAGTGGGTAGGATTCTGCCACGAAATATTTACATACGTTAAGGAGACTCCTTCCAATGCATGAGATTCGTATAGTGTTTTCTTCAAAGGCAGTTTCGAGCAATGGCGTATGACACTAAATTAGACAGATTAAACATTTGTAAACACCGGGGGAGCTGAGCAGAGTTTTACCTTGACCTCATTGGGATACTTTCACGTTGCGACAAGTACGGAGTACCTGCCTGGAGCTTCATGGGCCTGGCTATCCTTACTACTTTTGATGGCGGGATAAAAGCTTTGTCTTGGAATGTTTTGCACCTCAATTTTCTTGGGCATGAAAAGGTGGTCTCGAATCTTGGGCTGAAATGCCCACACAGACACCCACAATCCTGGCAGTCAGGAGATTTATCAACTTAAGTCTAAACTTTAGCAAGACAGGGGTATAAACAGTTGTCTGTAGAAGTTTAAGAGTAATTTCTTGTCGCCTTATATTAGAGAGCACATTACCTTTAGTGGCTAGATTCGCATTCATGTTACAGTTGAATTAAACACGTCGTCTTTCAATCCCTCAGCACTGTAAATACGTGCGTGTGCGCATGGCTTAAGTCAACCTGTTTCCTCCGCTTTTGTGTCTTCTGATACTTGAATCTCAGTGCCAGCTTCGTATACCACCACTTGGTAAAAAAAAAGAAACAGAAGAAAGAGATACGCCTTCTTCTTTTAATCTCGGCTGGAAAGATGATGAAGCCTGTTAACAGACACGCTCATTATTGCAGCGTGAATGGTGTTCCGTCTGGCGAATATAAAGGAATGCATTTTTTACTTGCCGCCGGGCCTTTACAAGCAAAAGACCCCACCAGCCCTGGTGGTCGATAGCGCTGTATAGTACGCCAAACGCGATTATTGAGCTGTTTTCAAAAGGCGCCCCTCATAAACGGAAACCATGAAAGCACCGCGCTGTGAACAGGACGTCGAGCTCGCGGGTGACGTTAACTTAAAATCTTGGCTTGTGCCTCCATCTCAAAACACATCCGTAACGAATGGCAGGGCCGTTTATTATTATAATTATTATATGAATTGCATACACAAATACACAAAAAGACAGATGAAAGAGGGAGAGAGCAAGCTGACAACTGTCACATGGAGTGGCACATCGCCTGCTCACTCTTTCGGGAGGAGGTAAGAAACAGAGGAAACAAAGATTAGAGTGGAGAACGAGGAAAGAAGATGAGGAAGAGGAAAAAAATGACGGACTTTACGAGCATGAATAAAAATATAAAAAAAGAAAAAAAGAGACCGTCTATAAACGGGTGGCCAGGACTGCTTGGTTCATAAATGTAAGGAGCACTCGGAGGGCCTGGTCGCGCCGGGAAGCACTACTACTGGGAAAGAGGTAGTCGTCTAGAGTCGCACACTTGAGTCCTAGGAATTTATATTCTTTAAGCAGCAAAGACCGCTGCATAGCAAATGTGGGACAGTACACTACGAGATGCTCAAGTGCTTCGCCGCGCAAGAGCCACAAGCTGCGCACAACGGGCTGTTCACACGCCCTTGACGGTGTAATTGTTCACGTACCAGTACAGAGCCCACTCTTAGCTTGTACAGCAGCGCTAGGGAACTACGAGGCAAGCCACGGCCACGAGCACAAGGAGGGAACGATCCATTCGCCACTTGCTGGTCTGGGTGCTGCTTTAGGAGGTGTCGGCGTATAAGCAGACGAGCGTTGTTTATCGTACATAGAATTCCCGTACAGTCACACCTATCATGGTTGCATGAAGAAGCAAGTCGATCCGCTTCTTCATTGCCCGCAATACCCACGTGCGAAGGTACCCACTGTGCAGCTAGGCAGACCCCACGTGACAGAATATTGTTGATGGATTCCATGATGCTGCTCAGAATAGGGCTGTCGGTCTCCTTGCTGGTGAGTCTGCTAAGGGCCCCACGAGAGTCGGTGAGGATGACATCCTTCGATGCTGGTAAGCCTTCTTGTGCGTACTTAGCGGCGACATCAATCGCTGCTAGCTCGGCCGTCACCGATGATGGGGGGTGCGGTGTTTTAAACAACCGCCTCATATCGGTTCAAGGGCAGAACAAAGCTGCAGAAGCGCTCAGACCATCGCTGCGTACAGAAGCGTCCGTAAACACTTTTGCATAGTCTTCGATGTTTTCAAATTAGTGTAAGTGGGCTAATTGGAATAGTTCCGATACAGATTGATCACACCTTTTGCGTATTCCTGGAATTCACGGATGCGTAGGGAAGGCACATGGCCCGTGCTTTGTCGATGTTGGCAACTGAATAGTTTCGCTGTTTTTCTCCAGCGGTGAACACGCAAATTGCGACCTCTGTCGAATAAAAATATATCGATTAGAACGGTAAATTCACCGAGTTGATAGTGATTCATGCGGAGAACTGCGCAGCTCTCTGTCACACACACACATAAAAAATGAACAAGAAACAGCGGATGTCGTGTGCACTTTATTTTCTAGTCCTGTTTTGTGAGTCCTGCGTAGTGCTAAACATGAACAAAAATAACGCAGCGTCATGGCTCTTCACTATCGCGACCTCGATTTGATTATTTTCTTTCGGCTTATAAGAAATAGTTATCCCGCCACTCTGAACGATAATTAGAAGCGGCGGAATTGATACGATATGATTTTGTTCTTTCTCTAAACTAAAGTGAGAACAATATTCTGGGGTCCTGTGGTGATACGATTACGAGGCCCAGCGCCCCAAATGGCTCCGGAACAACTTAACTGGCTAAGGCTAGGTGAAGGTACATCGGCACTTCTCGAATAAAAAAAAATAAAGCTCTCCTACCCTGAGATTTCTGTTTGATTTATCAGATTTGTCAATTGACAAAAGATCTGGAGAATACACGAATGATACCGACACAAATGGAGAAGTAAAACTGAAAAGATATAAGTGCAATGATTGCATTAATTGTGAATGCTGTTATATTTTTATGGCTTATCGGCATATGCTGAATAATGATATCAAGAAAGGAAGCTACATCTCCTGTAGGCGATCATTCGTTTCATTTGTCGTTCTCTCTTTTTATTCTTATGAATATGCATACCAGAGAAACCGATCGATCTAACGAGGACTCTTTAAATCAGTTTTTTAGATACCCCGTGAGGGCGCTCCAACTATGAGCAGAATGTTGTCCAAATCGTCAGCTTTTCTTAGGTTGTAGAAGAGTCAGAATATTCCCCGCATCATATGATCCCTTAATCAGTATTAAATTAAAGCATTCTATAAGAATTCGGTGAATCACTTTGCTAGACATGCAAGGTGAAAAGTACTTTCGGTATATCCGGGAATTTTTTCATCTTAGTTAAGGCAAGAGTGTCTAATACAATGCAATGTAGACTCTAAATGCTGTGATCATTTTTGTATCGTTTAAATGTTTGGGCAGCTAACGAGTTCGTCAAATTCTTTAATTTCGCTCCGGAACAACTTATCTGGCTAAGGCTAGATGAAGGTACATCGGCACTTCTCGAATAAAAGAAAATAAAACTCTCCTACCCTGTGATTTCTGTTCGATTTATCAGATTTTCGCTTTGCCGTCTTAATTTCGCTTTGCCGTCTGCGCAAGCATGATTTCATAAAGAACGATGGATGGAATTGACACTATTTGCTTATGACGCCCCGTATCGCAACTGCCCCTAAATTACAGAAATAGAATTTTAGAGCTAGAAATTTATAACATAACCAGAAGCCAACTGCTGCTGGTATTTAAAATGAAAAAAAGTTATGTGCTTCTTTTTTTTATTATTTTCTGGGAGTTGTTTTTTACTTTTCTACCGGGTAGCAAAAGATATTCAACGCTTCAGCCTTAAAATACTTATTGTTTCAAGGAAGCTTGTACTAATAATCAACGCATTGGGGTCTGAGTAAAAATTGTTTTAGTGGTTTACAGCTGAAAAAAAAACTGCGATGCCTGCAAAAGTGATTTCGCACAAACAGGAGTGAACAATGAGAAATATACCGCGTTACTCGTGCCATTTAAGAACGTGCTATAAAAAACACGCCTGTTTCTGATTTTCTGTCCCTCTACCTCCTTGAAATAGTTTGCGAGCTTTTCCTCTTTCCTCGAGTGTTCACAGAGCGCTCTATACAAAACATAATGTAAAGGCAGGAGAGAGAGAGAGAGAGAGAGAGAGAGAGAGAGAGAGAGAGAAGAAAGCGTTTAATGTGGCTATTTGCGCGAGTAGATTGGTGAGCGAGATCTTTAGTCCGGGATCACATTGGCACGGGCCGCTGTCTTTACACGTTTCACGAGGACCTCTTGGCTCTTCAGATCCGAGCTCGACAGTACTTCGTTGCTCAACTATCACATAATTTCGTTAGTGCCCAGCTCAGAGGATTGTCAATAGTTTGTAGTGTGGAACTGGGCCGCGTTCCAGAACGACTAACTACAAGCATATACGTCAGAACCACGTGGTGAAGCACACTATTTCTTGGTCAATCTGCAATGTTAATCGTTTTATATATATTACATATATTATATAATACACATTATACATATGCTCAGTATATGTATGTATATCTGCTTTATAGAGGGTCCACTGACGACAAAACGGAACAGCAAAGAGTTTTTGGGGGCCGCTACTCAAAAGCCGGGTCATAAGTCACAAACCATGCACGAAGCGAGCACGTGGTCGAAAGACAACCACGCCTAAGTTGGCAAATGAGCTAACGCGTCTGGTTATTACTGCAGCAGAATGAAATAAAAATAAAATAAAAGCTACAAGAACAGGGTATTACGCCGTACAAAACCACAGCATTCTGAGCGAAAAAAATGGAGACGTTGTGTTTAAGCCAGTGAACTTTTCTTGCGTCTTTTCGAAGAACAGACAGCTCTCTTTTCCGCACAAGATGAAATAGGAGGAAAGAATACATGTGTGATGAAAAAGAAAAGTAGGTTCGTGCCGGGGACATTGAAACTCAGTAAACTAGCTTCCGACAATCTAGTTTTAAGAGTAAAATATTAGCATCTCCACAACCAAGACAGTCAGTCCAGACGATTCCAATACACTATTTTAAAAGGATAAACATTGTTAGTCTACTTCGCCTATTTTCTAATATCTGTGTTTTTATGCATTTGACCGAGCTCCTAGTACTGGGTTAGTTATAGTCTAATGGGTCATTGTCTGATTAGGCATCTGCGCTTATACTAGCGTGTTCGAAATTCAACTCGGTATAAACTGTGATGTCTCCGAAAATTAGTAAGCTTTTTCAGTGTGCTAAAAACGAAAGAAAAAACACCTTTTCGCACGTTCTCAAGCGTCCAAACGCACCTAGAAAGTGATGATGAAGCCATAGTTGTAAAATATAGGTATATTGCGAATGTGACTTCCAAAATAACGTCATTTGCAGGTCTAACCTATTCATTGTGTTTGTTACGCGAATTCTTCATGCACATGAAAAACAAGATAGCCAGCAAAGCAAATGTGAACGCGGCAACCTCTCTTATTAAGTGAGAATCAATAAAATACCACTATACCCAGTATACGTCCGTCACACTGCGTACTTTGACCCCTCCCTATCTTGCGTATGGGTTAACACTAGAGAAACAAGTAAACTATAAATGCATTCCACAGGTAATTCCCCAGTGACTGCGGTAATACACGGTGCCGCAAGGACAGACGACGGTGCGTTCTTCTCGCTTATGCCTCAGACCTTCATCGCCATAAAAATTCATGCAGGAGGGCTATTTTTCAGGTGCAGTATACAGCACGAGCACCGTCGCTTAAAATCCCATCCGACGAGTCGTTTCTGTCTTCTTCTTTTGCACATCTCAGCCTTTTTCCCTGACTGCCATCTCGTGGCAACGACCTCAGTTCCACATACTCTCCTGGCACCTTCCCCACTGATGCATACGCATGAATCTGTTTATTTCTGCCTTCCTATATCGCTATGCCTTTTTGTGCCTACAGTATTCCAAAAGACCAAATGCGTTTCTTGCTTTGTTTCTTTTTTAACTCTTTCCATTTTTAACGTGCTCACGTGGAATAGACAGTTGACTAGAGAACAAATTAATTGACTGATTATGGGGTTTAACATCTTGAAACCACCATATGAGAGACACCGTAGTGGCGGGCTCCGAAAATTTCGATCACCTGGAGATCTCTAAAGTGCACCCAAATCTGAGCCCACGGGCCTACAGCATCTTCGCCTCCATCAAAAATGCAGCCGCGGCGGCCGGAATTCACCCCGCGACCTGCGAATCAGCAAACGAGTACCGCATCCACTAGAACATCACAGCGGGGGGACAATAGAATGAAGAGCCGTCACGCTGCCTCTATGGGGCCTCGCCGGCCATCGACAACGGCCCTGTGCCTGCACATTTAAAAAGACCTTCATGCTCTCTGGGCCTGAATATACCGGAAGCACCATGAAGGCATGTCGAGTGCGGCAAAACAAACCAAGGTCTTATCATCGCATTATGCATTTAAATTTTGCTTGAACGTATTTTAGAGAGAGAGAGAAGATTGAAGTACAGACCAACTTTGCACGAGGTCCCTGAGGGAGGATCGATTAACAGGTGCGACCTTAGGGGCATTAGGAAGCTGACAGGTAAGGATGGCTTATGTAGGGCAGGGACATCGAAGGCTGCGCGCCAGACCCAGGGTGCCCATCAGTTGCAAGGTTTCGGTAAAACCATGACGAAGGAATTACGTGTCCCTACCGACGAAGTGGGGCCGCTAATGCGTTCTCGAACAATTCCTATGTCAATATATTTGGACACTGTTATTTGAAGCCTTTTGACGTTATGTGCTACGCAACTGTCAGTGTAAAATGATAAGAGCGCTGAAATTATCCCTTAGAAACATGGATCTTAGAAACCCTTAAAAATTTCATATACATTTCGAGCGGTGGTGGTAATAAAATTGTGCACGCTGCCAGCTCTGCACGTTGTTTGTTCCTTCACTCCTCCAACATTAACTGAAAGAGTTACTCCCAGTCATCTTGATATATAGGACATAATTACAAAGAGCTCAAATTATCTTGTTGCCAGACCTCTGTTTAAGCGGCGTTGGCAAAGTATGAAGATAAAACACCAGATCAGAGGGTATGAAAGTGGTACTGGCAGTGATAATTATCCAAAATCTCGCTGTTGAACAATGACCTGAGCGCTTGATAAAAGTTAAAATGGTCTCGGCAATCGTCTGCGGAGTAGAGATTTTCGGGTAAGAGAAGGTGTGAGAGGCTGGACCAAGGAACATACTATGAGGATAATATTATAACTTACTTAAAGTAAGCTTTGAACGAAGAGCATCTGAAGAAGGTTAGAGAGCTTTACATTGCTAAAGTGCTGCATTCACTAGTAACTTCAGTGGAGTGTTTTTCGGACTTTCTTTTGGTCAACACACAATGACCTGATCACCGAAGATGATCATGGTGGCAGCACTGTCTTCGTAAGGACACGAGACAAAGAAAAGTGTGAAACTGATGTGAATTTCATCGAAGTTTTCTCTTTCGGCTCCCATCTTCATTTTTATTTGCTTAGAAAGGAGAATGTATGCGCAGAGCATTTTTGTTGAATTTCTAAATGGTGCAGACCTAACTTGAAGCTCGGCCTGCATATTCTGTGAGCAGTGCGCAACCGATAAAGTATAGTGATTGATGACTCGCGACGCCGAAACAAAATAAATGATCAGCGAACCGTCGTTGATATTGTACGTATCGGAGAAGAGATTGTTTGATACCTGGATAGCGTAAGGCTGGGTGATGACTGCGCATGTCTATATGTTGTTACTTAAGTCTGTCTGGGTTTGCGCCTGGTCTATTTTAGTTGAAAGTGCCATTTGTGCTTGTCGTTGTGTGCTCCTTGACTTGTGTTTGCGTTATTTGCGGCCAAAACATGTCATTAGGCAAGTACCAACTAGGCCAACAATCAGTATTGTTAAAGACGCCGCTGGAACGATCAATTTTCTTTCTTGTAGCCTATTTGATTGATCTCGCTGTGCATATCAACTTTATCTTTTTTTCTTTTTGTAAATCTAGCTGTGCACGACTCCAGGCGCTGTTATAGATTATGATAGCGTTATAAGTGACGTTGTCTGGATAATTTCACCATGAAGTTCGCTTTTTCAAAGCGTGAGTGTAAAATGAGTCCACTTGAACAACTTATCACTCTTACTTTTTATAACCATGTAAGTGAACTACTGCAGAAAATCTGGAACAGGTAGCTGAAGAATTTTGTCATTAGTTTTTAGGACAGCTTTGTTTGTAGAGTTGGCCTCATGAATATACTTGTACGTGATAGTGGGTTACAGTATACTTGGTCCACTACATATCGGTGATACGTAGAGTTTGTGCAGGTAAACCTGATACCCTGGTAAACGTTTCGTTATCAACATCGAGTTTGCAAACGTATTCGATAGCGCTACGTATTATACGTTTTGTCGTTTGGAACCATCGATGTTTGAAGAAGGCTGATTTTTCAAATACATTTGCTTGGAACTCATCGAGGCAATAACAGTTGTGGGAGAATAGATATGGGCGTATGTAAAGAGTGAACTAAAAGTAAGAATAAAAAAACCAATTACACGTTGAAGTAAATCAAGTATGCTCCGCTGAAGCAGATAACTTTGTGAAAATGACGAATACATACGGCAATCTTTGCGTCTAGACCATTCCAAGACTGCGATGGCAGGCATACTCGGAAGGCATTGTGAAGATAATGTCCGGCATATTCAAAAGCGCAGTGAGCATAAACTTAGGGTGTTATGGTTGCCGCGTATTTATTATTTTTCACTTACTTTCATCCACGAAATATGTCACAAAATTCAGGATAATATATTGATGACATTGTTAGCACTTGAACAAACTCGTTTGCGCTTTTTTGTTCACGTGGCAAGTTTGAAGTGTAAATAAAAAAAGTTTCGTCATCTTCTACGTCGCAAAATCATTGTGTGAATATGAATGACGCCGTATTGGGAGCTTTGCAAATTTTGACCATCCGCTATTCTTTTACGTGGACGTAAATATAAGTAGACGGATTTCCTATAACAAAGAAATAAAAGTATTGCAGACAGAAGCTGTACTGACAACCGAGGAGGAAGCGATAAGTGCAACCAGATTTTTTTTTGTGTGTGTGCGCGTGATGTAAATCAATTCACGAACGTTCGCTGCATATCTAACGTTCTCGCATCCATTTGAACCTGTATTGACAGCATAGGATTTTCACAAAAAAAAAATGCTGGAGGTCAGTTCCGTGTCTATAGTTTACTCGAGCGAGGCGTCATTAATCGGAATATGCGAACAAAGATTGCGAGTGCCATTTAGCAAAGTCGCGACTCGCGAAACCTTTTCCTTCGAAAGATGCGGGCCGCATTTGAAAGCTCCGCGGGTAGCTTGTTTGAAGCCCCTAGCCTTGAAGGATGTACAGGGAACCATTCATTCTCCCAGTGAATTACAATGTGAATGTAAAGAAACTTTGATCAACTGGAAGCGCCGATGTGCCCGTTAATGTTGTTTGAATTGGTTCGAGTGCTCACGTCCATGTATTACCAACTTCTCGCGCGTTTTATTCCCAACAGCTCCACAAATCATGAAAGGTTCATGGAGTGCACTAGACAAACTGTCTTTAGTGCTGCTACCACGTGAGTTTCTCGCTAAAGAAAGTCGATGTGCGGATGCGGCGTGTGATGGCTTTCTTAACTGCAAAATTCGGTGAAAGTTTACTCCTTTCAAATAATTATTTAGTTGCTGATCGGGAAAAAGGACAACGAGTTAACATTCTTTGTAGCCACTCGCAGAGCCCTAAAATATCCTACACGCAACCCCTGTATTCCGCAGCACCCACTTTGAGAATGGATAATGATGTGTGGGGTTTAACGTCCCATAAGCACCATATGATTATGAGAGACGCCATAGTGGATGACTCCGGAAATTCAGACCATCTGGGGTTCTTTAACATGCACCCAAATCTGAGCACACGGGCCTACAACATTTCCGCCTCCATCGGAAATGCAGCCGTCGCAGTCGGGATTCGATCCCGCGACCTGCGGGTCAGCAGCCGAGTACCTTAGCCATTAGAACACCGTGGCGGGGCGGCACCCACTTTGAGAAGCTATGATGTAGGCCATGATTTTCAAACAACCAGCTGACAAATGCACCTTGTTGGACCCCAACGACCGCGTTTTATTGTGGTTATACACACCGTGGATCAATATGAACACCCAGTGGTTGGCACTGCCTGCATCCTTTTGTGCGACGCAGATGTAGTTGCCGTGGTACTCGAGCCGCAGCACTTTCAAGAGTGACGAGACTGACGTCTTTAATGTAAGAGGTGGTGAATATCATCACATTCTTACATCAAGAATAATGCGTCTAGAGTTCTCTCGCGCTGCTTTGCGCATTTGTTAAAGCGACGCTCGGTGACAGCCAGCAAGCGCCACATGTGACAACAATGATCCACGTTTAATGGCATGCTTTGCCCGCGTGTTATAGGGGTTCATGTTTTTTGCGTCCAAAGCAGGTCATTAAGCAAGTACCGACTAGGCCAACAATCAGTATTGTTACAATGTTCCACGTGCCGCGTTCTGTTGGGAAATTGGCACCTTGCTTCCTGCGTGGTCATTGTAACTCATCGTGATTCAAGTGCGGTGATAGTGCAGCTGTTTTAGGCGGGCATGGCAGTTTCCCTCTCATTTAGCGCGTGTTTCAGCACGTCGTTTCTTCGTGTGGCGGGGCGTTCTAGACGTGACAAACAGGCCACACGGGCGCATTTGGTGAGCTGTAACGCCCAGCCAAGCTCACTGAGCTACAGTCACTCGATAATCGGCGTTAGGTCGATCAGGCTGTTTTTACCGAATGAGCAGGTTTGCTTGTTAAAGTGAGTGCGCCTTATATTCATGATGGCGAGTTTGCAATGACAGCCACAATCCGCGACATTGCAGGGTTGCATACCGCGAAAAAAAAAATGACTAGAAAGCTTAAGAAACCTAATGTGTGTGTGCCTTTGTGACTGAAATTGAGTGGCATATGTTTGTGAGCGTACGTGGAAAAAGACGACAAATTGAGCCTGCCTCAAAAACCGAAAAGTGCCACAATTGGTCGACAACAATAGCACTATTTCTAGTTGGTCATTTTGAATAAAAAAAAAACACTTTGAATATTCCTAATCAGACGCTGCCATTTTAAGGACAAAGTTTTATGCAAGGTTTGATTGGAAATCTTTAAAAACATGCAACACAAGGGCGGGCATTTCTCCCGTCGATTACTTTGAGTGTGATGTAGATATATCTACTGTACGTTCACTGCAACTAACGGGGACTATACATAATGTGTACCACTTGTTTGTTCAGTGTAGTCACTCACTGCAGTAGTGGCACAACTTAGTTGTAGCTTTATGCGCTGTCAAACGTATTAAACTCTATGAAAAAAAATACATACGCGACAGATCCCACACTTTGTGAGAATTGGTGGTATGCGAAGTGTCTGGCGAGTAATTGTCTACACTGCATTTTTTTCGGCTTTGACGCAAGTGTAAAGGGGTAAATCGACGTCAAGTGCAGTAGTTGTGTGCTCACCTTGGGTTTACCAGAAACGTCTGCTGGTGACTACTCTGGGCAACTTACGGTGACTCATGTTAGAATACAGACGTCAGTATTATCGAATTTAAGTGAGCTTCACTGTGTAACGACGTGCATATCACACGTAGATTTCATTGACCTATTACTCTGGGGTTCCTCTGGGGTTACTCTGGGGTTAAAACATGCTCCTCTGCGAAACTCTCTTATGCAAATGATCACACTAAACATGAAGTTAACAACTGCGTTGTTTTTGTATAAAATCATTGGCTCATCTGATAAGTAATTCTGCTGGCCTCATGAAACATGTTGGGAGTATTATTATCCAAAATAAAGAAAGGAAAACACGGATACTGCACACTACAACGTTGATTCAAAGTTTGATCCTCACCCTATATGCTTAAATAAAAGAATGAAAAATACTTTGTGTTACAATACTTAGAATTTTATCGTGGTGGCACCAGCTGTTTTTAATGGTTGTCCTATTCTTGTCAGACTAATTCTATGCTTTTAGTGACTCTGACCAGCGTAGGCAGGCAAAAAGAAAGCGGAACTAACTGACACGGATTCAAGAAATATATTTTTCGCTTTGAACTAACTCAGACTCCGATTCATCAAAATTTTCAACAGCCGAACTCACTCGGGCTCACACTCATGGCAAATCTTTCTACCCGACTCACTTGGACTCAAACACACCAAAATATTACTCAATCGGACTCATTCAAAATCACGGCTCCATCGAAGTGTGAGTTAGTTTGAGTGAGTTGATGTATGAGTGAGTTCCCCGATCTATGGTGACTCGCCAAGCAGCAATGTAAATAGATTTTTAATCTGGAAATTGGGCTTTAACAAGCTTAACAGAAGCGTAATTTATGTACTTAGCAAGGACGCACGACATACAACTCACTAATGAGGAGCTCCTGGCAGTAAACCTAATTACATCATTGAAATCTGGCACGTTTAAAGCTCGCGGAAGCCCCGCCGCGATGATCTAGTGGCTAAGGTACTCGGCTGCTGACCCGCAGGTCGAGGGATCGAGTCCCGGCTGTGGCGGCTGCATTTCCGATGGAGGCGGGAGTGCTGTAGACCCGTGTGCTCAGATTTGGGTGCACGTTAAAGAACCCCAAGTGGTCGAAATATCCGTAGCCCTACACTACGGCGTCTCTCATAATCATATCGTGGTTTTGGGCCGTTAAACCCCACATACCAATCAATCAATCAATCAATCAATCAATCAATCAATCAATCAAAGTTCGCAGAAAATAGGTGACAGCACCGCAGTTCCCGTAGTTGCCAGTGATGAGAATAGTCTCTGTCGACAGCACAGGCCGTCACCACGCGACGTGTTGGCCGATTAACTTGCCGTCGCATATTAACGAGAAAACAGAATCTTGGAAGTTCGAATTTTTTTTTTCATTCGTCTTTGCTATCTTCAAACGTTGCTCAATCGTTACAGGCTGCTAAAATGAAAGGAAGAAACACTCAACACACTTGTATATTAGGTAATCAGAAATTGTCTTTGCCGTGCTGCTCTAACGTTTCAATTGGATTGCCACTGTCGGCGTCTTTCGTGAACATTTTGTCGGCTAATTTTACCACGCGGTGCAGTGCCTGCCAATCAAAAACCACTGCTAGAAGCGTTGTGTGCTTGAATTCTCATTCGGAAAAGCGTGCGTGAGACTTGAAGCTGCAAGCACTTTTTTAGCCGTCTAGCTTGAATCGGAGCCATTATTTTAAGTTTAAGGTTTTCTTATTAAATATAAATTCCCTTAAATATCTTCCTGAAGCGTCTCAACGTGAAGATTTTTTTCTTTTGTAAAAATATGTCACATAGAGGACTATCAACAAGCTAATCTTCCTTAGAAGCAAGCCCGTGCTTATATGATCATACTTAAAACGAACAGCTGATTTTTATACGGGTGCACAATTCACAAGTTTTTCGTTCGTTAGAAAGGACTGGTTCTCAGAGAGTACTAGTTCGTAAGAGAGAACACGCGAACCTATGCGGCTGCTCGCTTTGTTGCTGCTTTTGCTGCTGATGATGATCGAATGTATCTGGGCGCTTTGTAATTCGCTAGTAATGTGCTTTGTTACAAATGCCGGAGTGCTGTGTATTGAACGGACCTTCACAGCCACACCTGGTTGTGCAATGCACATGTTTTGACACCTGCCAAATTTCCAGGATTCTGCCACACAATACTACGCACGTTAAGGAGCCTCGGCCCACTAAATGACATTCATTTAGTGTTCTTTTCCGAAACTGTTTCAAGCAATAGCGTGTCTCGGTGGTGAAATACTTGCTTGCCCCACAGCTGGCCTGGATTTGATTGTCTCTTGAACCAAAAGTTCTATGATTTGTTTCATTCGCACCTATCTCAATTTTGCGGCCATAGAGAACATGATTTTTCGGTCATGACAACGATGCCGACGCCAACACCAGAATTTATGCGAAATGAGCTTTTTAACACTGTGGCGTTTAAAAATTGCACTAACGAGACTTACATAAACTGAAATGTGACTACGGCAGTGATAATATTGACAGAGTAAAATAGGAGAGGTGGCAACTTATTGGCTTCAGAAAAGCTATACGATGGTTAGGCACCCCTGTGAGTTTTCTCAACTTTCGTGTGCCACCCTCTCAAATATGCACACAGATACAAGCCAGAAGATAACCACTATAAATGGGGAAAACAGTGATTGTTTTTAACATTCATTGAGAAGTAGAGCATGATAGTTGCCTGCTAGTGGCATCCAGTCTTTAAAAAGATATTCTGTGTGGGACGTCATTGGGCTTCCATTTCTCGCTGTTTGAGCACCGGAAATGACTGACCGCAATCCATTGCTTCGCACAGTTTGTCGCTCAGAACCTTCGACGTCACGTTGACAGCAGGAAACTGGAGTAAAAATGCTTTGCGCCATGTCTGGCCAGTCCCCTGAACGATTCCTTTATTATAGCTTGCAGAATTTTTCTTTTACTCTTGACTTTATCCGCTGCTTTTCAGATGACATCACAGAGTTTAGTCTTGTATTTTTTTTGTGGGGCTTTTTACAAATATTCGATTTGTTCACAGCTTTTTTATGTTTTTTAGTTAAGAAATTGATCGTGAACCAAGAAGAAAAAAATTATATAACTCAAAAGAGGATGCTCGTTATACTGGTAGCATCGTGTTCTTTAGTGAAGATATATCACCCTTTGGTTGACGATTACTGTCGCACGGCACTACATTAGCAGCCCCCCAAAACAACTGGTTGTGTAGTGCACAAGGGAAATCGAAGCCGCGAATTATAGTCCGTGCACGCCCTCGGTATGTTGTTTTGCCTCCGCAGACTACGCTCACGCAAAGTAGTGGAATAGAAACACTTGTATTTTCGGTACCGAAGACGAAAAATATTGAAAAATCACTGACAGTTAGTATTCAGGTCCCCACGAGAATTTCGTTCTCACGAAGATTTTGCGTCTCGAGCTAGGAATTTCTCCTTTCTTTCGATGGTGTGAGGGAAAATGTTGCTGCAGTACACAGTATGCAGTACATCGGACAAACCGAAACGCCATTTAGGATTCGTTTCAATAATCACAAAGCCCATGCGAAATCAGCCCCAAGTCTACCTCTATCAAAACATCTAAACCTTTCCGACCATGCATTCGACAAACTACGAGCAACACTCTTAGAAACAGGATTTAAATCAAACCGAGAACGTGAAAAACGAGAGTCATACCTTATCCACCCATTGAACATGCTCGATAGAGGAATAAATGAGAATCCGGGTACACTTGTATCAATTAAAGTATTAGAAAACAATAACGGCAATAATGACAATAATGACTGAGTTCATGGCACTGCAGCTGCGACGGGCACTGGACAACTCAAAATACTTCCAAGTGTAACTATAATTCCTAAGTACAGCTGCCGTCTGTTTCTGTTTCTGCCTCACTATCCAATATATTGTGCGAAACATAACACGCCAAACAGCAATCCTGTGCACAATTGCGAGGCCCCTACTGCATGCGTAATCCAGAAGCGGCCCAGAATTCACATTGTAACCGCTTGCCTGCCTCTGTGGCAATACGCCGTGCCCTTCTTTCAGAGATGAACGAAGAAGACGAGTGTTGCTGTAGCTGAGTGTTTGCCGTTCATCTTCAGACTTTTCACTTATTTTCGCAGTTATATGGGGAACGTAGTTCCCTTTTCGGCGGCGATGGAAGTGGACTCATCTGCATGCCCACCTGAGTGGCCGGCGACAGCGCCGGCAGCCTCAAGGAAGCGAAACTGCCTTTTTAGTGACAGCGAGGCTACCCTCATTGACACTGCCGAGAGCGTGGACAGCTTCGACGACGAACACGTGACCGTCATGAACCAGAAAGCAAAGCGGAGGATGCTCAGGGCATCCATGGACGCATCTGCTGGGATGGCTCCGCAAAGCCCGCCGAGGTACACCGTCCTATTCTTGCCTACGCAACCATCCATCAACATGAGACTACTGAACAGGCAAGCTGTATCTTCAGAGCTCGAGGCACTGGTGCCGCACAGTATTAAGGATATCAGAGTGAATCCCCGGAAAAATGTTGTAGCAGTGGATGTTGCTCAAGCGTCAGCGTTAGACTCACTGAGCAAAGTTACCGTCCTTGGCGGCATGAATGTTCACACTATCATTCCGCTAGGAAATGAGGCAACTACAGGCGTCATATATGACATCGATGTGACCATCTCGAACGAAGTTCTGCCGATTCTTATTAAGCCTGCTAATGATGGGCCCCAAATACTACAGGTGTGCCGTCTAGGAAAGTCGAGATGTGTGAAGATAGACTTTAAGAGTGATTGCCTACCGACACATGTTAAGGTGGGTCATTTCCGACATGCTGTGCGGCCATTTGTCTCTAAGCCGCTTCAGTGCCGGAAATGTCAGAAATTTGGTCATGTGAGCGCCGTCTGTGGAAATCCTACAACATGTTCTCGTTGTGGCGCCCCACACTCTGCCGACAACTGTGAAGCTAATTCCTATAAATGCCCGAATTGCCAAGGGCCCCACGATGCCACATCAAAAGAGTGTCCGAAAATAAGGCAGGAGATTTCGGTTTTAAAGAAAATGGTGAGGGACCGTTCGACTCACCGAGAAGCGGTTGCTGTCGTCAGGCGACATCGTTCTCGTCGCCGACGTTCATCTAGAAAGCCTGCCCACAGCATCAAGTCTTCTGTAAAGCCTCCTTTCGTTGAATCGGCTTCACCACCACTGCTGGACTGAAGGAACACGTGCACTGAGAATGCTGCCCCTGAAAAGAAGGCTCTGGAAGAAGCATGGCCATCACTTCCAAGGATAACCCCTGCAGAAAAACTGGAACGTGCACCGGTAGCACCACTTTCTGCATCTCGCCAAGATGAGGCGACAGAGCGTGATCGAGAAATTTTGGCAATGATTAAGTCTCTCATCAATGCCATTCGCACGCTTGTACGCAACATGAACACGCCTACAGCACGATGTGCAGTGCAAGTATTGGATGCCCTGAGTCTAGTGCTTGCCACCTTCGCATAAACAAAATGGCTCTTTCACTGCCTTCATTCCGAGACGAAGTACGTAGTGCGACAGTTTTACAGTGGAATGCCAGAGGACTTAAATCACGGATCTCATGTTTTCGACATTACGTTTTCCGCAACAGATTTCCTATATTAGTAATATGTGAACCAAATTTGTCAAAAGCGATAAAGCTTTCTGGCTACGAAGCCTTCACTTCATCGACTTGTGGTGAGCCCAGCGAAGTAATTATATATATCCGCATAGATTTAACCTACATTCCACATTTGGTGGAACCCCATAACGGAAATCAATACGTATGCCTCCTCGTTGCAAAGAAGAAGGTAGCCTTCACACTTATCGGCGCATACATCTCACCATCTGGTCAGTTCGATGGTGAAAGACTACACGACATTTTGACCACTACACCTGGACATTGGATTGTTTATTGGTGATTTTAATGCTCATCACTTGCTTTGGGGAAGCACAAAGATTGATTCCAGAGGCCGGAAACTTGCTGAATTCGCCTCACGCCACGAACTTAACGTTATGAATGACGGCAGTCCAACGTATTTGCGTGGTTCGAGATATAGCAGTTGCTTGGATCTTGCATTGGTGTCACGGCAATTCGCCCAACAAGTGCGATGGTTCACTGATATTGAGACTCACGGCAGTGATCATATTGCAAGGTATCTGAAGGTCACAGGTTTTGCAACTTCCACCTCATCAACTAACAGAAGGGTTAATTGGACAATGTACAAGGCAAAGGTGGAAGAGGCATGCGATGATATCGCGTGCGGCCTCGAGGAGGTAATGAAAAATGTGATGGTATAGGTTACGTGCGCCTTTAAATACACATCAAAGCGTACAGAATTTGATATAGAGCTGGAACGACTACGAACGATTCGTAGGCGGGCGGAGAGGAGGTACAGGCGCACTAATTCGATTCATGACCTCAGAGACGCTCGACGTCTACAAAAGAAAATCCAACGTCGAATGGACAAGCTGGAGGACCAACGGTGGAAGAAATTTTGTGAATCACTCGATCCTCGAAAGCCGATGTCCTATATATGGAGGACGGTGCGTGGCCTTGGCTCGACTCCACAACAACGTCCATTCAGCACATTGGCTCTCCATCAAGGCCGCCTGCAGGTTGACATTGCTGAAGATTTCTGCGTGAGGATTGCGGGCAATATGGTTAGCATGAGTGACGAAGTTCTCGGGGATGTTCCCGTTGCACGAGTTTCTGAACTGAATACTATTTTCTCACTCGAGGAACTGGATTCACCTCTAGCCACCTGCAGACATTCATCGTCACCTGGGCCGGACGGTATTACATACGCTGCTTTATGCCATCTTGGAAGACGTGGCCGAGATCAGCTACTAAAATGCTACATCCAGTCATGGAACGATGGCGTCGTTCCAGAAAAGTGGAAATCCAGCCACTTGGTACCAATCCTCAAATCTGGAAAGTCGCCGCTTGATCTGGCATCATATCGACCCATTGCGCTATCCAGCTGCGTGGGGAAAATAATGGAAAGAATGGTTCTGACATGCCTCGAGTGGTACCTTGAACGTTATAATATATACCCAGAGGCCATGGCTGGTTTTCGAAGAGGCCGCTCTTCTATTTATAATGTCATCGACCTCGTAACCTCGGTGCAACAACAGAAATACCTCAAGCGCATTTCGGTTGCAATGTTCCTCGATGTGAAAGGTGCATATGACAACGTAACGCACGATGCCATCCTAGATGCCTTGGCGAACACTGGAATCGGTGGAGAAATGTTTCGATGGATTCGGAGCTACCTACAGAGGAGATCCTTCTTTGGGCTCACTGCGGAAGGCCGCACCGTTGATCATTACACCGCTCGTGGCGTTCCACAAGGTGGGGCTCTCAGCCCTACGCTGTTTAACCTCACGATCATTGGCCTTGTACAAAGCCTACCTCGATCAGTCAATATCTCTACATACGCTGATGATATATGTATCTGGGCTTCAGCAGTTACACGACTCCAGATCCGCGCACGGCTCCAGAAAGCAGCGAGAATAACGTCGACGTACTTCCATGCTCGAGGCCTCACAATTTCCACCGAGAAGTGCGCCTTAGTCCCTTTTACCCGCAAGCCCATGATCTGATTTCCTGTTTCTATCGACAACGTGAACCTTTCGTATACGAGACGTCACCGATTCCTGGGCGTCACTATCGACAGAGATCTCTCGTGGAGCGCTCACATTTGGCACTTGAAGAAAAAGCTCAGCTCTATCACACACTTGATGAGATTTCTCGCTGGTAAAACGTGGGACACATCAGTGTCATCTATGCTTCAGCTGTACGGAGCGCTCTCCTTGGGATATTTGCGGTATAGCACGCCCGTGCTTTCCAACGCCGGAAAAACTAACATCAGGGTCCTGCAAAGCATTCAAGGCCAAGTCCTCCGCACATGCTTGGGGCTACCTCAGTGCGCCAATAAGTTAGTAACAATTGGTATTGCTAAAGACCATCCGATCACGACATCTATAACTGTCGACACACTCCGGACACATATCCGTCACATATCCAGAGTGCCTAACCACCACCTTGCTAGCTTGCCACTAGAAAGGCCAAAGGCAGCGTTTTCCAAAGTTGTTGCGGCTAACCAGAATTCCATCTCGTGGAGATTCTCACCCGCAACTATACTACTATCTCCAGAGTGGTGCATGAAAAGACCGACTGTGCACCTTGAAGTGCCGGGGATATCTAAAAAGGTAAGCCTGTCATCTGCAGCCCTCAAGCAGATCTCACTGGACCTCTTGCATTTGTCGTATGCTAACCGAATTCATGTTTACACAGACGGTTCGGTCTCGGGAAGTTCGACAGGTGCCTTTGTCATGCCATCTAGATCAATCACCGTCAAATTCAAGACATCATACGTCACGACATCTACGGTATCTGAGCTCGCCGCTCTTCAAGCCGCTGTGGAGTTTGTTACGCAAGAATCCCCTAGTAGATGGGCCATTTTCTGCGACTCCAAGGCAGCCCTTCAATGCGTGCGAGTCTACGACGTAGAAACTACCACCAGGTGGTGTATCGTATTAATGAAATTTGTCTTCGCGCTGCTGATCAAGGGCTTGGCATTATTTTACAATGGTTGCCGGGCATCAGTGGTAACCACCTCGCCGACGACGCTGCCCGATGTGCCCACGATGGAGCGCCCACGTTCTTAATACCCTTGTCGAGAGTAGACGCAGCTAGAGAACTTCGTCACATTGCGCATAATGCCACGCTTGCGCACTGGAATTTTCCACTTAACTCCAATCATCACCCTACGAATCTTAAGTCATTACGTCAGAAACAACTGCCATCCAAGATTTCTCGACGTGACGCTACACTGCTGTGCCGGCTGTTGACTGGGGTAGCGTTTAATAAGTCATTCAGCCATCGCATTGGCATGGCGGATTCATCCATGTGTGAAAGCTGCAACTGTGTAGAGACTATTGAACATCTCTTGTGCCACTGTGCCCAATTTGATGAAGATCGCCGGACTCTCCAGTGTGCCTTGAATAGACTCGATGATTGGCCATTTAATGAAGCAAAGATCTTAGGAGCCTGGTCGCTCAGCACATCAGCACAGAAAACTACACGAGCCCTCCTGAGATACTTGTCAGCAACTTCATTGAGGGACCGCCTGTGAAACTCGGCATTGTGTGTGTGATGTGACATGTGTCTATCCTTCTCTCTCTTTTTTACTCCCCTCTGCCCCTCCCCATGTGTAGGGTAGCAAACTGGACGCATAGTCTAGTTAACCTCCCTACCTTTCCTACATTCCTTCTCTCTCTCTCTCCTTCTTTTAGAGACGAGATGTCCACGAGGCGCTGAGTAGTTAAAGGCTTAAACTTTTTATAAAAGCTTTTTTTTCCTACACCGAGCTGCTAGAGCCACGCGGCGCCATCCGGTCAAGAACAATACGTTAGTGAAAGGAAGGATACGACGACCACTGACATCCTAAAGGCGACCATAAGAAAAAAAAAAGAAAAAAAAACACAAGAGAAAGGGGAAAGAGAGTGGAAGGAGGCAGCTGGGAGAGTCCACCTCATATACTCATAGCTTTTTTTGTTTTTTTTTCGTCTCTCTGTATCATTTATGACTGTATATAGCTGAGCACCAAGAAACTGTATCCTCAATCCTGATGAAGGCCAGACTCTGGCTGAAACGTCGAAATACACCACGTTGTGACTGCTCACGGAGGATCTACTTGACCACTTGCAACGATACGGCCACTCCACCACCATGCCTGTTTATAAATTTAGGGTGTTCCTTGTTTCATAAAAGGTAATAAAATGTTACGGGGCTTATAATTTAAATCTTGCCCATACAATCATTTTTTTAGTGCGATATGCGTAGCCAGAAAAAATACATTCAAAAAGCTTTTTTTTTCGAAATCAATATGGTAATTAGAGCGACTAAATGAAGGTTCGAAAATTGTAATGCATAGTTTTGTGCCTAAGTGAGCTAATCATGCTAAAACATAAGTGATGGTGGAGGAGATTTTCTAAAATAAAAAAGATTACTGGTCAGATAATCTGTCTAGCCCCCAAAATTCTATTCTTTTTTATTTAGGTGAGTCAATACAAATAACTCTTAACTAAGGACTGATCAATAGTCTATCAATGTGGATAGCAACTATATCAATGTATACTAAGGTTGCCAATCGCAGAGCTATGTTAACTCGGGATTTTAGAGCGCATGCCTCAATCTAGTTTGAGTGACTTTGACGGCGGCGACTAATTGTGAATCTTCACATGAGTTTTTGAAGGATTCGCATTAAATGAGGTTGAGACCGTGACTTTACAAGTATGATTTAGTTCTTTGTTTCGTAAATATTAGCGAGAACTACACAGTTCACGTCAGCCTTATAGTAACATGAGTGAACAGTAAGTTTTGAAAGGAAAATAAAAATGCCGGTTATTCTTTTAGGGGTTTGCGTATTCCGACTGTTTAAGATTAAATTGCGTTTAGTACGTATCTTTCAGATCTACGGAGTTTGCTTTCACGTGTTCCAGTGCTATTCACTAATCCAGGATACACAGTCTCCACAATCTCCTTCTTTGGCTTCCCTTTGGTCTGCGCATCGCTGCTCCACCATTTCGAGTGAGTGGCATTTGCTCCGGGTCTTCCATGCGTAGCCTGTAGATCTTTTATTCCAGTTAATTTTACTCCGAGCGCAGAAAAAAAGGGGACATCGGTTCCGAAGTGCCAGCTCACTTGTGCGAAACACCCCGACGGAGCTCTACACTTTGAGAATCAGGGAAGCTTGTCGGTTTGATTTTAAGCTTAAATCCCACATGGAGGCCCTCAAGTTGCCCAGCCCTTTAAGCCTTACTTCCTTTCTCCCACCCCATCTCAGGACCGAAATCATCTTCTGCTCCCCGTTTTCGCATTTTATTCGTCAGCTCGACCTACATTCGATGCGAGGTTGGACAGACCTCGACTCACTGAGCGCAAGGGGTGTCTGCTCGTGCACACGCCACATATCACGTTTAAATTGCAGCCATTTTTCTCGGCGCCCCAACTTTCCCCGGCGTTGTTCATGGTTCATTCTCAACGCGGCTTTAAAACACTCGGCAAATCACTTACTGGCAAACGCAGTGGCATCTATACTCGACTATGCTGCTGGCTGTGGATCTAACTTCGCGAGAAGGCCCTGATGGGCCAGACGGCCTTCTCCGAATTCGAAGAGAGACCCGGGGTGAAAAGGAAGCGCTGCATAATAAAGTATGTCCAGTGATAGAAAAGATGCCTAGAATATGCATAACCTAAGCACGTATGGCCAGCCGGTACTGACGTTTTTTTGTCAGACAAACAATATCCGACGACTATGTAGGTTATACAAGACGATGGCTTTCACATCATTTCGAACTACCCGACTTTTACTTTCTCCCAACTGCATTTCTTTTTTGCCTCTCAGATCCCCGTCATCTCACCTCCTGGATCAACTGGAGGCCGTACACAAAGGCATTTCACACTTGGATTTTCGTGCATTCGCTCCTAATCTCCTCTAAACCATTTCACCGTCCACTCTTTCTACCTCAACTTTACGTTCGGCTTTATTCTCATCTTTTGCATGCAGGCGACGTGTATTCAAACTGCATAGAGCGGGCGCTAGTGAGGGGGGCTCCGAAATGAGCGCGTGCATGCCCCAGTGATTGGTTTCAATTTAATTGCCGTGAGAGCCAGCATTGTTGGAAGGTCATTTGGCCAAGTTTTGCTTTCCACTCCTTCTCCGAGCCTCTCACGCCGGGCGAGAAATTTAATAGGGACGAAATACCGGAATGTTCTCCCGTTCTGCATTACCGCGACGGTCGTGCGGCACGTGCGCCGAGCGAGAGAAGCTTTCGAACCAACGACGGAGTGAATGCGACATTGCTGTGTTGAGCTAGCTCGGCTTCGCACATCTCGCGTCCTGCAGACGACGAGTTGGAGGGGGTGGTGTGGAAGTGAGCCTTTGGCACAGCGCCCATAAACGCTTGACAGCGAGCCGAGCGTTCATAAGCTGCACCGGCTGCCGTGGTCGACTGCGACTCGCGATGCGCGCGGGGAATGCGCGCGTTGACGGCGCCTCGCTTTGCGCTGAAAATCCGCAGAAGCCTCGCGATGATGCGTTCGCCGCTGCTCACGTCAGCGGCCCATGACGGCACGTGCCGTGGAGCGAATTTTCCCGTATATGTGTTTTTTCTACGCATGGACAGTAGACACATTTAGCGGCGGTTTTTCACTACATTGTGGTGGTAACTAAGTGTGTGCATATAGTTGTGTACTTGTAAGGTACGCGTGTGGCATGTGTAAGTCGGAACCACTATACGTAATTAACTGGTCTCAGCTCTAAAGGAGATTCTCAGCGTTTAAAGAGCAAATATAGCCTACACCTATGTGCTACGCTTTCAGTGAAGCGCTAATTATGTATACATACAAGTTTTTTGTTTTATATTATTTTAACTGTAAAGTGTTGTTTCTCCAATAAAGCCACGTTATGTGTTGATAACGTACGAGTAACAGATCGCTGACTTCTTCAGACAGGACCATGCGTTTATGCTCGCGTTGAATGAGGCTGCTCGCAAAAAATGTCAGCCATGAATGCCAGCACTGTTATTGAGTAAAGATGATTTAGAGCTTCAGATCATGCTCAACCTCTTCAAGGTCAACCGACGAAAAATACCGGTATATATCTTTCCTTCTAGATTTGTTCCTGAAGAGCGCACCCTATCGTCATCAATTTGTGCTTACAAGGTGGAACCTTCGTGCCTTCCTGCATTAATCTTATTTTACCAGCGCACGCAATCAGCGACGGCTAAGTGGGGCGTGCAGTTGATGACTCGGCAAACCAAACTAAGGGAAGGCTAATCAGGTTTGCGTAATTCGATATTGCACAAACAAATGCACAGAGTTACACGGGAGAGTGCCCCTACGGCGGGCAACAATTTTACCACAGGCCCCGCAAACCAGTCGGAACCGGGGCTTGTTCCAGCGTTCTTTGCTGAAAGCACGGCTTTTAGGATAGCATCATCCACAGTTCTCTCCATACACTTCTTTCTCTCGGTCCACATTAGGCTGCTTTTATCAATTAGGCTCTCTCCGCCGCAAACGGAGGAAGATGTTCATTAAGAAGCGCCAAAGTGCATCACATGAAGACCGGCTTTTTTCGCACCCCCGTTTTTTTAAGCTTTTTTGTTTTGTTTTTTGACGTTAGTTTTTCCCTAATTCTTTGGCTAAAGCGATGATA
Source organism: Rhipicephalus microplus (assembly GCF_043290135.1). Classification (NCBI taxonomy): domain Eukaryota; kingdom Metazoa; phylum Arthropoda; class Arachnida; order Ixodida; family Ixodidae; genus Rhipicephalus; species Rhipicephalus microplus. Next base: position 256,752,441 of record NC_134701.1, read on the forward strand.
ACTAAGGGGGTCATAAGTCGCAGACGCTTTGCTTTGTCCGTGACTTCCTCTTCTTAACACCCGCCGCTTCGCTTCTTGATATTGATTTTGATATGTGGGATTTAACGTCTCTAATCCGGCTTCGCTTCTCGAAACCTCATCCTTTATGGCTTGATTTTTTACGCTTCCTGCTTTCACTGGAGGACGTTAGCTTCGCTCTAGTTTCGGCAACAAGAACAAAGTGGCGACAGGTGATAGTTAAGGAATGACAGAAGGAGGAGGCAGAAAGAAGAGAAACATGCCGGATGAAAAAAAAATTATAGCGTATAGACGGAGTGAAGGATGATGAGTGGGACGAAGCGTCCATCAGCCCGTCCGTGCTTCCGTCCGTCCGTTCGTTCTTGCTTCCGTCCTTCCGCGTGATCATTCGTGTGTTCATCCGTCTGTCCGTGCGTGCATCTGTCCGTACGTCCGCGCGTTCGTCCATCTGTCTATCCGTCTTTTAGTCTGTCTGTCCGTACGTCCGTGCGCTCGTTCATCCACCTATCCATTGTTTATTCTGTCTGTCCATACGTCCGTGCGTTCATCTAGTGAGTACTACAAGTACCGCCATCTCGCATCTCCTGGGGCACGTACCCGCTCCGCGCGTCCGTTCATCCATCAATCTGTCTGCTAGTCTGTCTGTCCGTCCACTCATGCGTCCGTCCGTACGTCCATTAGTGAACGCTCCAAGTACCGCCATCTCCCACCTGGCATACCGGTGGCTACGTACGACAACGACGGAAGATGGACAGACCCACGCCCGAAGGAGCTTCGCCCATAAAAAACATTACCACCATATTCAAGAAAAGAATGTTGTTAAAGGAACTTGCTCGGTGGTGCAAGAAGTGTTCCATGGTGCGGCCATTTTTGTAGGAAGGCTTGCGAACGAGCCGGCACATGATGTGTGCGTCGAAAGCAGCATTGTTTGGCACGTTTCGCGGCCGGCACTGCACAGTGTTGGCCACGTAAATTGTCACTAAATTTAACCACCTGCCCCATCATGCTATACTGGCTGCTGCCGTGAGTCAAATGCCTAACTCATAAATGGCAGACGTGGAGCTATCGGGCGTTCTTCAACGGCGTTCATAACAGGCAGGTGAGGGGGCTAGGGAAGATGTCAGTACCCATGCGTAACACTAATCGTATTAATTTGTCACGTGCTGCCGTACCCGAGAAGCGACGAGAATGAAGTGGACGTAGTCGCGAGGAGGCGATCGCGCGGGCCAGAGAAGACCGACGCCTTGTAAAGTGCCTGAATGCACCATTCGCTTAGTACACTTTTTTCGGTTGGAGGTTATGCGGCAGAGGTAGGCCGCAAAAATATTATGTTGAAATTTCCCACGCGTCGAAATCTGTTTCAGGGGGTCAAATTATGAGACAGCATCAAATGTTGCTGAACCACGTAATAGGTAAAAATAAAAAAATCATGTTGCTATTGCACTAAGTTCACGATGGAATAATGTTAAGGTATCTGACGTACATTCGTACGATTCTGTTCTTGAGCGTTTAATGTTTTGATAATTTGGTCGTGAAAGCAGGATGCGGAGAACAACAAACGGGTGTATTTTCTTTAGCTTTATTTATTTACCTTTACTATTCAACTTGCATGGAAAATGGTGGTTTCGTTGGTCAGTCATTGTCGTTCATGTTGCGGTGTTTCCTGTGCCGGCATTGACGAACTACCATTTGTGTTTTCTGGCTTTTGTGTTCCTCTATGTGCGAACGAATTCGCTGCTTCACGACAATAATTTGTCACCCGACAAACTGTACGTCAAGAGAGTTTTTAACGCAAAAGCCTACGCTCCACATTCTTTGTGACACGCGTTTGCATCACGACTGTGTTTGTAACATGAAACCGAGCGCGACGTTAACAAAGCAAAAACTCATTTCTAAACGAGCGCGCACCTAGTTTCGCATATGTATCCGGGGGACCATACCAATCGTTTCGTTCTGATCGACCATAGTACATAGGAAGCACTGTGGCACTGTAATAAGTTTTTTTTTTCAGAAGGGGAGAAATGGTAGAGATGGAAAGGCAGGGGGGTTGACTAGACCAGGAAAGCCGGTTTGCTACCCTACATCGAGGAAGGGGAAGTGAGAGATTGAAAAAGATAGAGAAAAAGTGGGAAAAGAGAGAAGAATAACACAAAACACAGCACACACACAAATATGCAGTCAGTTACACGTCCATCACGCTCGCGTTCTATACGAGACAAGGTGTACAAAAACACATCTGGACCTGTTACATCAGCACATGCATACTCATCGTCGTGTAGTGCTGTCTCGAAGAGGTCTATGCGCAGTGTGTCACACACAGCGCTCACCACATCCACCAAGCACTGCAGGTGCCTGAATTTAAGCCCACGTGTTTCCTATAGTATATTAGCACACGCATACGCAACCAAGTTTACGGTAAGCGAGGCTTCAGATTGACGTAGAGCGTTGTGTAGCTATTGACTCTACGGAGCAGGAGCCTCAAACTCCCTTCAGCGAAGGGTTCGCAGTTAAGTCCCGCTAGGACCGGAACAGTAAAAATGGTAGAAGTGCGGAGTTGGGTGGGCGGGTACTACACGCTGTCAGCGAAACACTACTAGCGAAATAATATCTTTCCAATGGTTATTATAGGGGCCATTTCTGGAGGATATTTCACACCAGGATTCCAACAACAGGTAGATACCAATCTCCAAAATGACTAATATCTCGAGGCCAATTCTGAAATATAGTTTTTGTATCATGGTTAGGCTTCAGCACAGGATGACCACATGTGGTGCCTAATGGAAGCTATGCTCTAGGGTAGTCATGCCCGAGTCTCTCACCAACATACTTAGTGAAAAAAAAAAGAAATGTAGAGCAAGGCTGTTATGTGCGGGTCGTATGCGGTTCACAGGCCGCATGTGTGAGATCTTTACAGAGTACCACTAGTAGGCGCCTATAAGTACACCGTAAAATCATTGATTTAATTAAAAGGCTTTTGTTCTTTCTCTATCTTTCTCTCTTAGAAAGTGAATCACTAGAGCAACTTCCTGCTGCTTCAATTTGCATTCGGTATACAAAATATTTACGCATAGTTAACAAAACTCAAACCCCAATCTAACATGTGCAATGGTAACCATGAAATCAATTTTTAGATAGTCTAGAAAATTCAGAAGACACTTGAGCTTCGTAATCAAGAGTAAAACTTGATTGCATAATGGAGTCCCATGCGCATCACCTTCTCAATGGCTAGCCTAACTTATGTTCTCGGTGCATGCCTCAACCGTGCCGTGAGGAAATAATCGACTATGTGCCTAACATTGGGTGTTTCAAGATAACCTACAATTCCTTCTGCAAGTAGATGTAGATTCTAAACTTGTGGCTCACACCCACCATGGGGGATTTCCAAGAATCGGCTAGCTCAACAAAAAGGAATATATATATTTAAATACTAGCCAATGGAATATTAACAAAGATATTATTTTTTGTAAAATATTCCTGACAAAAAATTTGAATGAATTAGCTCACTGAAGGAGCAATAAATGATTGATATCAAAGAACACATTTTGAATAGTTGACATTGGGTAACTGAGAAGATTTTGAAATTGAGGTTTTTGAGTAAATCTTTTCGACTGTCTAATGAAATCTTGCACGGCCGCGCACACTTTTTCGTTGTGGTGCCCTAGGGTATGGGCACCTAGGGATAGTAAGTTTGGCGTTGTCAAAGCTAATCCAAGGATTCAAAACGGAATTTCCAGCGATACATTTATAATGATGAAAACTTTCTACAAGAGATTAAAAAATGTGTCACAGTTTCCTTTTATCCACAAAAAAAACTGTGCGGGGAGAGAGTCAAGCCTACGCTAAACAATTAAAAATTTAACGTAGGATTACGACAGCGTATTCGAGTGATTGAAATTTCCAGGTGCCCGTTATGACATCAGGACGTTTTCTAGGGTGTGATTAGATGGTTAAAATCCAGAGAATTTTTTAAAGATGATGTAGAGAATTCTCTCATTCTTTACCATCGAAATCTAGACGCTAATATAAAGGTTTTTGTAGGAGTAATATTGATAGCTGGTCCGTCTAGTGCCACTCTTTCTAGTACATCAGCAGTTTCTTTTTGAGTTATGCCTCTTTGTCCCAAAACCCATACTAATCGCACCTGAGTTAAGTGATTCGGTACTAAGGAGCTGAATTCGCTTAATGCTTTCGAATCACCGGATGCCGTGAGCGCACTGCATACCGACAAAGAGTCCATTATTATTACGGCGGAATTTATTGATGTTGGAAGTTTTCGAAGGGCCAGTACTACAGCTAAAAAATCTGCAATGAAGATAGGTGTGAAATCTGGAATTCGGAAAGAAAAGGACCAGTCTAACACAGGGCAGAATATACTAATGCCACTCTTTTCCTCTTTCTGGGAAGCGTCCGTCGCAATGATGATCTGTGCTTGCATTCCTAGCAGGTAGTACTGTAAAGTAGCTCTCAACATATTATTCGGTAAGTGTTTAGCACTATTAGAGAAAATGTTATCAAATTATATTTGGAGAGAACTTGTCGAGCTAAAATTGGAAGAACCTCCTTCATTTGCGCGGACAGTGGGTCGAGAAGAGACTGTACAAGCTTTAGATGAGGTGTGTGAAATTCGGGCCAATGGCAATAAAAAATAAAGCAGGTTGCACAACAAAAACTGTTTCTTTATGCCTTGAAGGAGATTCAAATGCAATTAAGTAAGTTTGGACAGCAAATATTCTTAATCTTGTGACGAATGAGGGAATTATTGCTTCCATATATAAAACATTAATCGCTACAAATTTAGGTAATGCTAAGCACTTGCACAGTGCCTTCTTCTCCAGAAGAACAAGACACATCTAAATTCTAGAATCGGCCTCACATACATGCGGTATATTGATAATAACGCGGCTCTGTGCATTCCTGATCTCCTGTTTCTGATCCGACGTAATAAGCCGACTGCCCGAACACCCTTTGCAGCAATATATTCGATGTGGTTTCACTATACTAGAGAGCTGTTGTATATCACTCCTTGATATTTAATGGTTTGAACTTGTGGAATGGTATCAGTTCTGCATGAGAAAGATACGTGTACTGGTTTTTTTATAGGAGATACTAATAATACGCACTTGTTCCCGTTAAGAGAAAGAGGAATAACGTCAAGCTGGTGTTCTATTTCAAATAAGTACCTTTGGAGTTTCCGATAGAGAGCATGAATGTCATGAGCTGATGAATAGAACACGATAGCGTCAGCAAAGACATACGTCTGAACATTCTCAATACATGGGATCGAGTTTACTAAAATATTGAAAATTACCGGAGGCAGAACAGTGCACTGGGAAACTCCTTTCTCCTGTTTATGAGTACTTGACGAAACACCATCTTGTGAAAAGTAAAACATTGTATTTCCTCGAAATTCTGTAATCTACGCTTCTAAATTACACAGGTAACTTTTTCTCTCAGATCACTGGCTAGCACACTATGATCGACACTATCGTACGCTTTTGTGATGTCCAGGCTAACTAGGGCTGCGTAGTGCCCTTGCTGTCGCGCCAAATGTGTATATGTGACTCTTTATGTCAATATGTGCTTGCCGTATGGAACATACTTGCCTCGATCCAATTTGACATGGACGAGGAATACTTTCTCTGCCCACAAATTTCATTATGCGAACGTGCATTACTCTTTATATCACTTTGCCAAAATTAGAAGTTAGTGCGATTGCCCTTATATTGTATGAAACGTAACCTTCACCTCGTTTTTTTAGAACAGGTATGAATTTCGCGATTTTACATTCAGATAGAATCCAAGCTTCTCCTATTGAATAATTTATTATATTAAGTATATCATCCTGTGACTCATTGAATAAAATTTTCAGCAATGCTAATATGATTTCATGTGGGCCTGGAGCCGCCATCGGAAGCTTCCTTATAACCTTTGCCACTTCCTCTATAGATATTTTGGTGAAAGTGTCACCTGATCGCGATATTGCTGAAGGGGGACAAATATTAGTCAAAAATCGCTTTTCCAAACCTTGAACTATGCTTTACAATGATTGCTTTAATTCCTGAGGCAATAAAACTATAGATTCAGGGTCTACTGCTTGAGGCATTACTTTCCTATGTCTCAGGTATCTAGATCGAGCTCTTTTGTCATTTCAATTTGAAAGAAATTCAAAATGCTTTTCATCAAACTCTGCCTTTGCTTTAGCCACCATGCGTTAAAAAATACCTGCGATGAATTTATAAGCTGGCCAGTTTTTTGGGCACTGATTGTGTAATAGCTTCTTCCGGGCACATTTTCTACGCCTGAAATATCGAGTACAGTTATTATTCTACCACCGTGACACAGGTTTTTGTTCAACTGACTTTACCTCGAATTCCGCTTTCCTACGCGACTCCTGTATAACTGAACACATGCTCAATGCTATTCACTTTACCGTTGTTTCCGACAGAGACTCCATGAAGCCTCACAAGTTCCTTTTAAAAATACTGCACATAAAATTTAAAAACATTTGCACATAAGTATTTTAGCAGGAACAGATATTAGTGGGCATACAATGTCAGATGTAACTGGAATGTGATCGCTATTACCCGCAGTGTCAACAGTCGACTAAGATGAGATGTCAAGGCCTTATTCCGAAAAGTTAAGTCTAAAGATGAGGATGACATCCCTCTGATATAAGTGGGGATACCTGAGTTATGACAAGTAAGACTATTACCCTGTGACCCGTCCCATAATCGAGTACTTCACCAGTCTGTCCTTAAGCCCAAAGTTATGTTACGGGAGTTGAAGCCTCCCGCCGATAGGACATTATTATCGCAAATAGAAATTACACTATTCAGAGGGTTTTTGTCATGAACCCCTGACGGATAATGTATATTTGCTATGGGAAATGTTCTACATGAAGTAAGACTCAAAGAAATTACTAAAATTTCGTACTCCAGTGACAGAAGCTGAAGTGTTATTTTTACCTTGTGGCAAAATGTGGTAGAAGCTAATGTGACTACCTCACCCCCTCTTGCTAATCGATGTAGACGAAATGATCAATAATTTTTTGAACAAAAAAAAACTTATCGGGAACTAACCAAGTTTCTTGAAACAATAGTATGTCAAAAGTTTTTTCCCACAATGAGCTAAGATAAATCTTTGGAAGCTGTAAAAGTAGAACGATCATTCCACTATAAGACTTTTAATGGCTCAACATTGGCCCCGCATCTGCTTGTTTCACTGCAAATGTTGTCGAAAAACGAGCTTGCGTTTGGAGAAAGTGAACAAAACGTTTATTTGGTATTTTGCGCGAGAAAATTGGTGAATTGTATTCTGGAAGCACTGCTTTAGAGAAGCTCGATCAGTGCAGTGAAGGCGAATGAGCACATCGAGGCATGTTAGACACGAGTGCCATCTGGCAGTTATCTTCGAAAACGAAGGAAGGCGTGAGCGCCCACGGAGAAAGATGTTCGCCTGTCTCGGAAGCGATAAGGAGTATAATGCAAAGCGACGGGCAAGTGCCACCACTGTGTCATCTTTAGCAAAGCGCTGGAAACACTTGCCATTTCATGCAAGTGTTGCATTGTCAGCGCAGCGTGATAAACGCTACGGTCCTGAAGGCTCGTTCACACCGATGGCGGGGCGGCCAAAGTGGCGAGGTGGCTACGCGGGAAGCGGAAAAAACCTCCTCTCCAGGTGGCGAAAGTGGGAGAAAGACCAGGCGGCGAGGGCGATCGCTCTCGGAGCCATTTTTGCCACCTCCCGAGGTACAGTGTACTAGATTCTAGCCGAGGCTCACCGCTTTGCAGTAGCCAATCAGAACGCCACGCAGCAGAGGCGCGGTGTTGGCGTGGGTGTACGTTTAGGACAAGCACTGACACGTCATAGTGACACGTGCGCAAAATCGCGAGATACCCGCCTCTTTTGCCGCGTGGCTAGACAAAGGAGGCATGCGGTCTTAAAGGTTCACGCACTCGCCGCCTCGCCACTTCGGAAATTCCGCTTCGCCGCTTGGCCGCGCCGCCTTCAGTGTGAAGGAGCCTTTAGAATTGATTATGTGTGCTTTCATTAGTTAAAAGGCACTCATACAAAACATCGAGATGTTATAGTGCCTCAGATACGCGCAATAATAAATTTTCAATTGACAATCACACACCTGTGAACGCTGACACTTGAGAAATAATTGGGGACCCTGCGGATGGGGTTGGCCGTTTGAGGTATCGTTTGGTGCCGTTAGGGTGATTGTTACCGCGGAAAAACAAACAAATGTACAGACAGACCAACATTTTGGCGTCGAAATTCCCCCAAAAAGACTATCGTCTTTAAAACTTGCGGCACCTAATGGAGAACATATGACCTTTCGCAGCACAGTGCGCGGCACGATACCACTCAGTGACGGAACATACGGTGTCCGGCGGTTATAGGCAGGCTCTTTATATATGCCGTATATACCATTTGGCAGTCCTCAGAGGTCTGAAACTTCAGCGCGTTTTCGTCATCAGTTGTGAGATGGCGCAACGGGCGCCCGTTGGGCGCTCTCTAAAGGTCGTTGCCCCTCACTATTCAAACCACGCACGCCTCCACGGGGCGTGGTCTCTCGTGCGCGCATGCTTATATCGTTTGGTTCGGTGGAGGACGAAAGTCACTTCGGCCGCTATACCACAGGCATGTTTACGAAAGGAGCGCGCTGCTCACTCACGAAGAAGTAGCAGTTGTGACAGTTGTCCGTGCTCGTCCTGCAGTGTATACTTGCGGGTTCGTTTCCAGCGTCTTTCTTTCAGTTTGAGCAGCACGCTTTAAGTGTCGCGATGTAACATTTGTAAGTAGGAAGCCTACATGACCGTTCATGTAAGCTTCCGTTAGTCAGCGCTCATCCTATTTGATCATTTCGTGTGCGCTTTCTGCTTGAGCTGCGTGCTCGAAGATAGCCGCTTACCTTTCTTCGCGTTATCTTACAGTTTATTGCTGTAGAATTTATTTCTTTGCTCTTGTGGCCAAACAATGCACAAAAACCCCCACGAGAACCTCTGTGAAGATATTTTTCGTTTTCGTGTTATACTGATTACTAAACAGAAATTAGCTGCGTTTTCTTTAAAGCGGTTACATGTATACAATTCAGTCGTTTTGCGGTAGGACACGCAGTTGGTCTTGGTGCGATTCTCACTGGAGCAGAAATGTTTCATCAGTTTATTCCCATCTTTCTCAATCAATTTTTCGCTCACGAACATGGCGGTGATTTTTCGCTTGCAACCAACGACGCAAACACTGACGCCGACAGTGGAAGCACAGCGAAACGAGCTCTTTAACGATCCCTCGTTAAAACACTGTGTGCATATATGTATTTTATCGCCTTCACCTTCTTCATCTGCCTTGCAGCCAGTTCACCAGAATAAAAAGCACACCCATGAATACATCAGCCTAGCCGTATCTGTAGATCAGCAAACGCATAGTTGCTGCTAAAACCCGAAAGTTTCCTCCAAGACAATCGTTTTCGAACAGTGTTTGGCCCCGCCGCGGTGGGCTAGTGGCTAAGGTACTCGGCTGCTGATCTGCAGGTTGTGGGATCGAATCCCGGCCTCGGCTGCTGCATTTCCTATGGAAGTAGAAGGAAGGAAAAGGAAGGAAGAAAAATAGGAGGAAAAGAACGACAGGGAGGTTAACCAGCCTATAGACAGCCGGTTTGCTACCCTGCGCATGGGAAAGAAATGGGGGAGATGAAAGATAGAAAGTAGAGAGGGAAGAGAGAAAATGTTGTAGGCCCGTATGCTAAGATTTGTTCGAACGTTAAAGAACTGCAGGTGGTTGAAATTTCCGGAGCTCTCCACTACGGCGTCTCTCATAATCATATGGTAGCTTTGGAACGTTAAATCCAACATATCAATCGAATCAACAATGTTTGGTTTCTAACCCAATGAGTTTGTCCCCAGATAGTCTATAAATATTATGTGGCTAACTCTCAAACTTGAAAAAGAATTATGAAAAACGGAATAACGGAGACAAGAGGAAACAGCAGGCGCGCACCAACAAAGGTGCGCACACCATACACTTTATCAAAAGTGTTGAAAAATAGACTGATGTCCTGTACTGAAAACGAAAGCTGCCACCATAAACGGAGAGACATCCGTGGTTACGCACCCCTGTCTGGCTATCGCCACATCTGCACATGAACGTAACACCACCGACGTAACACGTCGGTGGTGTTAAGACGTAACACCGCCGCATTTACGAGTTCGTAAAAGTTGTAGCTAGCAGAGCATTAACAGAATGAAGAAAACATAGATATCCAAAGCTTTATAGGTGTGTTTTACAAATACGCAGAGCTGTTTTTTTTTGTGCACTCACCTTTTCTGTTATGGTCCAAATTTAACTATTAGGCTTTTTGCATACGAACTCGGCCGCAAAATGAGGGCGAAAGAAATATGACAGGATGAGAGAGGAACCATTTTTATACGAAAGAGAACAAAATGACATATTATGAAACGGTGAAAAAAAATCTTTTTACAACCCTGTGCACTCCGCCTCTTACTCTGGCCCTTAAAGACGAGTTGGTGTGGCCATTTTTTATTTTGCGAATAGAGAGGGAAAGCGAAACAGGTTTACTGATCCCATCTGAATGGGAAAGTGCCGTGAGAAGGTGAGGAATCCTATTCGTGGTACGCCTCCTCAACTGCCTCAGCCCACCTCAGCATAGCCTCCTGAACTGCGGGGTTGTAGCTAGATCGTTTCATTGCTTCTTCGGAGGATGCGAGATGATCCGATTTCAACGCACGGTCATCGCTGGCACGCTCTTTAGGAAGCCGTGAAAAGAATGTGATCTACGCACTACGGGCCATTAGAGACATCGTGCTGAAACCCCGTATCGCCGTCCTGTTGTGGTGTGTAACAGAGACATAGGACACGAATACTGCAGGGATGTCGCGTTCAAACCTCACGAAGAAACTTTAGCGCGAAGGAAAAGTTCAAGGAGATAAATGCGAATTCGAAATCAGGGTATGCATATAACATCGCGCGCAAGCTTTTGGCGGTAAGTATACCTTCAACGATAATTTTGGAATTTAGTGTTCTACAACAGGAATAACGATCTCTCGGGTAGGCCCACGCGTGTTCGAGGTTTACGAGTGGCGTTATTGGTTCTGAGCATGCGCAGACAATCTTTGTGACCTGATATTGTTTGTTCGAGTTGTACCTCTCATTGATAGCTGTCATTTGTGCTCTCTCTCTCTCTCTCTCTCTCTCTCTTTTTATTGCATCCGTGTTTTTGGCACACTGTCTTCAAGGATTAATATTGACTACACTGCGAAGCAGCCGGAAGTCTGTGCAGTGGATCAGCGATGCCCCAACTAGTTTCACTTGAAATGTACTTGTTGTTGAAGTCATCAGAAGTCAAAGCTTCTACTTTTTTCTAACACATCTTGTACGTAAAAGGGGTAGCGTGAATTACCGACCGGGCGTTTGGTAGCCTACAAGGAAGATGTCGCAGTCATCGTCATCACGGAAGGATGAGAGCATACGCTGGATTTTCTCAACCATTCATCGCAAAATCATTTTGTGCCAAGTTCCCACCTCGTACAAGACCGGTAAGATTGCGTCTTTTGTTAAAGAGTTGCATCGCCGCATTGCCTAAATACTGAAGTGCCGACATTTGCACTTGTTGACGCGAAAGGTTTGTATGTACGAGAATGCGTGTTCTATTTAGCTTTAACCTTTAAGATACGCTATGCACTGATCGCATATGAGCGATAGTTCTGAAGATCTCAGTCACAATGAAGTCTTCCACATATTGGAGAATTGTGTGCCTACGTGCGTTTAGATTTATTAAAAGAATAACAATTGCGGAATAAGTGTATGTGTAACAGCGTATAGAGATAACGTCATCGTATACTCTGATTCACACTCATTGATTACTCAGGCGGTGGTAGACTGAAGGCCACATTGCAATCGCGTTTACCCGTGATGGCTGATAGTTATTATGGAGTTCTAGAATAACGTTTGCAGGCGCTGGGGGCATTGCTGGCGCAATATGAGCTTTAGAATAGCGTTTGCCTTCTTGAAAACTGCAACGCACGATCGCCACGGCACCGTAGCCTCGAAACCAGCGTTTGCGGGCCGCACACGCCGCCCGTTATTTCAGATTTTCTGCGTGCGGCCAGCGAACGCGAACGGCGGCTCGTGTTACTACGCATGCGTAGTGGCAGCGACCACACCGCAAGGGCTCGCGGTGCGCCGTTCGAAAACTCCCTGTTACCATGCGCATATCCGTTTATCATGTGTGCTCGATACTATATCCAAGACCTGATTAAATACATGTATGCGTATACAGGCCTATGAACGTAGACAATTGAATGAAAGCTGGGCACATTTTACTTGCTGCCGAGACAAATACACGTTAAAGCATCACAAATTAAGTGATCATCTCTTTCGGACAAATTACTAAACGTCAAAAAAAAAAAAGCCACAGTACAATGCTGTCGGTCTTTCGAAAACTGCGTCGCCACTGTCAGGAAGTGCGCGTCTGATCTGGCAAGCAGCCGTGAACACTGTACAAGTGTCTCAGCAAATTAGTGCATGTATGGGTGAACAGCGTACTGGGAACATGCTAGCCGAGCCACAATGTAACACGAGTCACTACGTGGCTAAGAAGTTCGCCGAGACGAAATGAAGCATCACGCGGAGGACACGCAGTGAAGACAAATTATCAGCGCTGCCTTCAATGTCACCGCCTGGGTGTCAGGCTCATTTGTGCCCACTGGAGAAATCTGCATACATACCCACCGTAAACCATGCGAAGCGAATGGAGGGGGCTAGTTTGTAAGACATTTAGGAAAATTATAACTGCGCTAAAAACAAGACACGAGAACGAAGTGGACAAGACGATCGCAGGACGATCACTGCGATCGTCCTGTCCACATCGTTCTCGTGTCTCGTTTTTAGGGCAGTTGTAATTTTCCAAAACCACGCGAGGCCACGATGCGACTAGCCCCCGCTACTCAATCACAGTTTTGAATTCTTATCTAGTAATATACTTATTTACTCTTTACAATTACAGCGTGCTCGCGACACCCCACTCACAGCGAAAATGGTTCCTTTCACACATCGTCCCACCGTCACTGCTCACTACGCGTCACAGGCAGCGAATTCACAGAATGTGTGAAAAAAAGTGGTGGTTGAATGACAAAAAAAAAGGCCGTGAGGAGCAGGAATTAGCGTAAGACAAGCGAATCAACAGCCAGCAGGACAGAACTAAAGAAGAGGGCAACTTTCAGGGGCACAGCCTGACCGAGTGCTTGCCCCCCCCCCCCAAAAAAAAAAAAAGAAGGGAGGTGTCAGCGAACGCGTTGGCCATGAAGTTAGCACCTCCGTGCCTTATCCGCCCGCAGTGGCATTCGCAACTTAGCTCTGAGTGCCAGCGCGTGTCGACAGTGGACGTGTGAGTTCTCACGTACAGACCTTCAAGTCCGACATGAATGGCGTAACGGTCTATAGCCCCGAATTGCCCCGGCTACTGCAGACTGATGTAGCGCGATTCAAGAAGAATTTACGGCGGCGCTGATGCTCTCTGTGGACGTTTGAGAGGGCCGTCGGTGCCACTCATCATAGCCTCTAGTGGTGAAGTTGTGGGTAAGTGCCAAAACGGACGTTTGCAATGCTTGGCTGCCTTTAATGTGCTGAACGCGTTCTCTCGTTTCCTGTGATAGAGGGGGTGTAGGTGATAATTACCAGTTTAGGCTGGCCGTTACTGACCTCGCTGCTTTCTCTTCTACGTTCTTATTCTCCCATTGATAGTGCCTCCGATATGTTCCTCTTCTTCTCTCCGTATACGTATCTATATATATGAAAACACAAGAAAGGAAAATAATTCAGAAAAAGACCCCTGCGTGTGGAATCAAACGTCCAGCCTCTTGTTTGTGGGTGCAAGGCGTTAGCCGCTGAGCCACGAAGGAGCACCTCCAACGTTCAAACTGCAAGCTATTCATATCTACTGCTTACTATTGGCGATGGGCATCTCGAGGAACTATAGTGTCCTGAGGATTACCAGTGATATCACGCTATGAGCGCGCGTCGCCAGATCGTTACGATGCAACGGCGTGCGCTCTCATCTCTCACGCGTATTTTTCCCCGCGGAAAGAGGGGAAAAAGACGTTCACGTGTGCGCGCGCTTGTATCGCGGTGGTGAGAATCATACGCCTTGCGCTTTCGCCGGAACAATTCTGTTGTAGTTACCGGGCGCACAAAGGTCACTGCACTCGCTACGCAGTCTCCGTTTGCGAAAGGGGCGCATTTTTCAGACACAGTGAAGTAACAACTGAGACAATTATTCGCACTTATTTGTACCTATGAGTACGTTTCGTGCGTCCTTTGTGCGTGAGCAACGGGGGGCACGTTTAGATCTGCTTGTCCTTCTTCGCATGAAATTCAATTTGTTGCTATCACATTCATTTCTCAGCCTTGTGACAAAGCTGTGACTTTTTTGTCTGAAATTCATTGCAGCCGCAGAAAGTGCACTGCTACAAACCGCGGGCACGAAGTTTGTCAGTACTAACCACAGGTAGAGCGCTGCGCTGTTTCGGCAACAAAAGTGGCAAGTGTTTGATAAGAAAGAGGACAAGTGCTTATGCTGTGATATACCTTTGAGACAGAGATCTGTAATTTACTTGAAGATAATTTTTGATTGCTAATTTTTATTTAAAGAGTCGAAGAAGTTTTGCTTAATGTGTTATTGGTCAAACTTTGAAACCTTGGACGGGGATCATGATTAATATCAAATAATCGAGGTGAGAGCAAGAAACTGGAACCATATACAATAACATACACATATACATTCATATACATAAACATATACATATACAAACTAGAAACATGTACACATACGGTGAGTGACGGCGACACCGACGTCGACGCCAGTGGCAAAATCCAGCCGAGAGTGTCCATATAATTGCTACCGCAGTAAAAATAACATGAATATTCAGATATTGCTTAACACGACGCCGTCACACATCTTTTCCGTCACAGCCTCGTTCACAGATCTCGTAGGAATAAATTCAGAGTTTAAGAGGATGCGAAATATTATATTCGAAAATGAGCACATAAGAACCTAAATATTATCTTTCCTATGCATTGTGAATAAGCCTTAGACCTTATTTTGAGCCATAACAATTTTTTCTTCTTCAACGAAGTGCTGTGTCGTTCTCAATATTGCAGCGTGTGCAAAATAAGAAAGAAAATGAACTCAAGCTGCCACATATTTCTTATTTTTGGTCTACTGGAAGCTATCTCCTATTTCGCTTTTCAGAAGTAATCTTGTAAGGCAGACTGTTTTGCATATTGAAAAAGAAAAAAAAACAGACAACAAAAACATCTGATAGCGTAGGAGTTATAATAACGCAAAATAACACAGCGTACGAAGTAGCTATGGGGTCAGCGGACATGTATTAGGAGAAACCTAATTACTTATTCTAATGTGTTCCAATCTATGTTCCCGCTAAGCTCCCGGTGCCGGTTTCTATCCATGCGCTTTTTGACTCTGTCTCATTTGTGACCGCTTTTGTTATCACGTCTCGTTTATTTTTTTTTTGTATTTTTTCTTATACAACGAACAAACCTCGCTGACTGCATGGAGCATGGCGCCGTGATTTATGATTAACGTGAGCACGGACACACCGCAACGCGAATGAAAATATTATCGAGAATAAAAAGAAAGTACACAAGCTCAAAGCAACATGAAGGCCACGGTTAATCAGCGTGAGAACTTTGGAGTCGTGATTTATAATTTTTTGCCCTGCCCAAGAATAGAAGAGGAAGATGGGGATTGGAGCATTGTTTCTTAAATTTTCATAACGTCGGGCCAGCCTCGTCCTCTGAAGCGACGCGCAGCAACTAACCATAAACACCAAGGACCGCAAGCACAGTAAATACTAGGAGAGCATTATTCACCGAGCTTCGTGCATTGATTAGCGATAATTCTCGACAGCCGCGGTGATTTGCTTTGCAGCAATGGCACCAATAGGTCGAACTGGCAAGTTCTTTCAGCGAGCGAACATATGAATGAAAGACCGAGAAGGCAGAGCCCCCATTTCACTCGCGGATACATCTGCGAATTCACAAAGAGAGTAATTATGCCGTACTAGGCACCTCGCAAAAGTACTTGCAGTATACAGTAGATTGAAAAAGCCGATTTAGAGGCGCACAGACATTTTGTTTTTTCATTGTTGCGTGGTTGAGGTATCCGCCGAAAAGTTAAGCAACGCTAGCGATTGGGAAGGCGATGAAAACAGGGTATAAGGGTATAATCATACGCTGTCGCCTTTCATCTACTCTCTCTTGCATTCTAAGCTTAAGCTTCCTCAAAGTGTTTATTTATTTTCCTTCTTTCTCTCTTTGTTTTCTTGTTTATTTATTTATTTACGTTTTATTGTTTGTTTCTTTCTTTTTCTCTTTATATATTTTTTTTCATTTTCTTTTTCTTTGTTTCTTTCATTCTTTCCTTCAAGAAAGTGAAGTTTCGTATCCACTAACATTAGCTTCAGAGTTTCAAAGGTGCAGATGAGAGCGAAAAAAAAAAATGTCAGTGGGTGTTGGCGTAAATGCTTTGAGTTCACGTTTACCATCCTAAGGATTTTTTATGAGAACAATACTCATTCGTTGCAGTCCTGGCATTAAAGCACGCTGGGCCACTTTGCTCACCACACCATTGACTTTTTAACATCCGGAAAACGACTTCTTGCTCTCTCTCTCTCTCTCTTTCTTATTTTTCTCTTTTTCACTTCTCGATATGTCAGCACCGTCATGACTTCGTGTACAACATGATGCACCGACAGTGGTCCTGATAAGCGAGGCCCTTCTCGAAGAACCGGAATAACACCCATCACCTCCGCTCTCGTCCTTGCTTGGAAGCCGTGCTGAATGTAAAGGCGTCTGCCACTGCCGTCTTAGGGTGTTACCCGATGTGCCGTGGTGAAATCCCGGGGATCAAGACAGGCTGACGCGGACTTAGATACGGGATGACAGAAATCGAATGGTGACGTAGAAAGCGACACGGAAACTGAGAGCGGACAGTCTTCATAACAGTATACACTGCTCAAGACGGGGAAAAAGCAAACAAGCAACACCACATGTTTTTTTTTTGTTCCTGAGTGTCAACATCGTGGGCATGCCATTCAGCGAGCGAGCCAGTCAACCATTACACCAGCCAGCCAATGTAGGGTCTTAACTGGCGCGGATGCGGAGGTGACAACCGAAATAGGGAACGTGTTTGCCGCTGCTGCGGGAGCTCGCAGACTCAATTCGGGGATTCGTTCATCCTGCTTTTTTCTTTCTTTCTCTCTTAACTCGTTTACTCTATGCCCCGTAAACACTCTTAGTCAAGCTACTTAGCGAATTTGTCTCTTAATCAGGCTGATTCTGAGAGAAAACTGGAACCAAGTACGATGTTTTCCAAATTAAGAATCTGAAGAAAGACGATGGACTGGATAGTCCATGATTGGTCTTTGTTTTTCGTACTTTTGGGCTTTTAGTTTCCAAATTCGCATTCGCTTGCCCGCCTTAAACATTTGTATGGTGGAACAATCTGCATACTGCTTCTGCTTGCTTGTTTGCTTGATGCGGTATACCACGTCTGCATTGCCTCCAGGATGCGGGGAAAGAAGGGTGGGGTAGGAGAGTCAGAATTCCTTTTTTTTTGCAGTCTAGGCTCCTTTAATGAGACCACGTGGATGTGAGAAGGGACCAAAGTGCTTGTATTGTTTGCCAACGCAGTTCGTGACATTAAAATGGTCTTTTATTCACCTTTGTTTTTTCAATTTATCACTCAAAAGCCACCTACAGTGTTTGCTTCTCTCGAGTTTGATTCCTTCACCATACGTTGATTGCTTTTTGCTATGTCAGGAAAACTGTTCGCCTTTCTTTCGTCATTGAACTCTTCTTTCAAGTTGGATTCCTCGGCTTGTCCCTGGTCCTGCAACTACATTTACTTGATCTGGTTATACTTTTTATTTTTTAGTTTATTTTATTTATATTCTCTTTGATATTGTACCAATCGGTTTTTGTTTCTCAGTTTCCTACATTCTGTATTCAGAGAAACACCAGTGCGCGCCACCTTTAAGGTTTGTTTCTCCGTTATTATTGTTTCTTCTCCGGTAGTGTTGTAGCTCGAGCATCCTCAAAATTACATTACAAAATCGATCGGCCCGCTGATCTGCACTCGAGCGTCGGTCGTCAAGCGACTCTGTTTCGGAAGCGAATCGCTCGGAGGAATACACGCAGTGCGAGTGACCGAAAGAAACTGGGTAGTTCACTCGCCCGCTTTGTCGAGTTTATTCGCGAACGTAATGGAACGCATAAAGGCACACGAAAGGAAAAGGTAGACAAAAAATCAACAAATAAAACGTCGAAGGTTAAGATGCTAGAGAGTAGGAAAAGAAAAGTACCTCTCTGATTTAGGTGGGTAGGTGTAGCGAAGGTCGAAGGGTTCAGGCGGGGGGTGGGGGGGAGGTGACGTGATGGAGGTTTCCCATCCCTCGGCGGCTCACTGACAGTCTCTTGTAGAGCTCCTCCTTCTTCTCTTCTTACATTTTATCTCTTTGGATGGACACGGAAGGAGCCGAACGATGTGGCTGTAGATGCGAACCTGCCTGGACTTATTAGTTTCATTTTTTTATCTGCGATTCATAGGATAACCGCATTCGAGCTTTTCTGAAATGTATGTCCCAAAACATAAAAACGTCGTCATAATGAGGGGTCACGGCAAAAGAATGCACCTTTCTAAGTGCATAGCAGAATATGGACTCGGCTTTTCGTCTATACACTGTATCATGTCGAATGGTCAAACAGTGCTTCACACAGGCCTAAAAGGAAGCCTCGTTTTACAATGCTCAAATCCTTTGTAAACTGAAGTAGCATGGTTTCAAATAGTGTAAACCGCAGAAACAAATAATGAATCAGAATAATTTACGTAATATTGTGAAAGACGTTCGCAAAACATTTGACTGTTACCCACACCCTGCAAGTGAGGGCGCCACGATCCCAGCAAGAGTGCGATTGCGAACGAAATCACTCGCTTTCCCCTGTTACGCGATTCCTCAGATTTCATGGTATAGTGGAGCTGCATAGACGCAGCATTTAAAAAGCAAATGAGTTCAGTGACGTTTAGTTCTTTTAAAAAAAAACAAACAATACATGAGTGGAACCCCCTTCCATGGGGTATTCAACACTGCATTTTGAGCATGTTGTAAATGTACCTTGTCAAATGTCACAAAATAGCGTATACTCACATTCCTTGTTTCTACAGTGAACTTCGATAACATTTTCCGTTTGCATCTGGTCCTGCTGACTTCATGGCAGCAGTGCTCCCGAAGGAGAAAGAATGTGTTGCACATTGATATAACCTGGTATATACTCGGGTACAAACAATGTCTACTCCTTCTTCACTGTCGGTTGCGGAAGCGAGTCTTCAGGTGCGAGCTCCTTCCTAATCTCTGCGTCCAGGTGAGTGGTACCGCTATGTCCGTGAAACTATTAGTATTAAAAGAAGCCTTGTAGGAGCACCTGTCGCGTCGCTCGGCCGGAAATTATCTTCCGCCTTAGATTAAGCTCCCTCGATCGTTATGCACCTTGGTTGAGCTCAGGAGGAGAAGACGCTGTGCATCTTAAGCGCACGTTTATCAGCCGCGTGTGATGTGTACACGCTTCATGGTTTCTACTAGAGTGACAGAAAAGGAAGGTACTTACAGTGCATATAGACCTTGAGGTAAGTACTAGCTAGAATATACGCGCAAGTGCAAAAAGTAAGCTCTAAGGAATAAGTGGCATCTTAAAAATTGTTGTTACCTACTCGGAGCTAACGAGGTAAGCGAATAATCGAGTCGTGGAAGATTGCGTTTGCAAAAAAAATAAAGGTATAGACAGTGAATATAATGTAAAAAAAGAGAGGAATAACAAATTCAATATCCATAACTAGGCACCTAAGCTTAACTGAATACTTCGTATCAAGAAAAACACAAGGTTGGAGCAACTGAAAAGAGGATATAACAGTGCCACAAGAAGAGACTCGTAGTTCAGAGGAGCTCAGAACGGTTTCTCTATGACCATTTCTACTCAGCGAATATTTCACGTCAGCTATATTAAATGATACGACAAATGAAAAAGTAAAAATAATATAAGGGAATTCCATGATGCGGAGTGAAATAGAGAGGGACTTAAACGAGTGCACAACACATAGGAGAGAACACCTTTGTAAGCACAAAATAAGCAGCCACAGTTGTAGCATTGAAAACATCGAGTAGCTATCCTAATGCAATTATAACTAACACATCAACATCCATCGCATCTTATGTTCTGTGTACAAAATTCCTCTTTGTCGAACTATGCACAAACGTGTACGCAGACGAAGGCTTTTGTCGAAAAGGGCCAGCTCCCTGTCAGGCAACTCGTGCTTTTCTGTTGCTTCAATTTATTGCCATGTCTTCCTTTTTTTTTAACGTAAGCTGCTCAGTTTTTTTCTCGTTCAGGTACAAGCTTAGAACCAGTTCAGTGGTTTTACGACATTGTCAGGGTGCTTCACTCCAAAAGTTGCTGAGCGAGGTCTCCGTCGAAAACCCCTCTGCAAAAAAAAAAAAAGAAAAACCAAGTTGTTTAAACAATAAAGCTGTAGCATGTTAAGGGATGACTGCACAAGGAGCGTGCTTGCGAAACTGTCGCGCTTCGACGGAAGGCGATTCCTCGGATGCAAAATGGCACGGGTTAAATGTTACGTAAACACGGGCGGCAACGATCCTTCAGGAGAAGGGAGGGGAAGGGGGGGGGGGGGGGTACGGGCTCTATATACGCCATCACAAAAGCAGCCCTGCACTTCTTTGCTTTTGACCTTTCCTCTGTTACGTGCCTGTACGGCACAGACCGAGTCGTGCTTTTGTGAACGGCTCGAGACATGCGATGGGTAGTTAGGTGTGTACCTCCTGCCTTTTATTCTCATCGTCGTAGCTTTTTTTAAAATTTCTTGAACGCCTTTGACGACATTGTTATCTTTCTCTCTTTCTGTATGTGTGTCTCGCTGCTTTGTTTTCTTTTTTAAAGCAACAATCCAACTGTCAAACGTAACTTCCCTCCATGTACGCTCCGCACTGAAAAAATGAAATAAAATAAAATAAATAATGCATTATTCTTAAAATGCATGGGCGCGGTGACACACTATTCAAGCGAGAAACTCCAGAATGAGGCACTGTAAGTGCCAACGTTTTTGCAACGCCAGCTAGCAGGCTCGTCGCGAGTGTGACCGTTGTCGAGGTAAATTTGCATAGGAAGAAAGTTCGCATCTGAAAGAAAACTGCAGCATGAAATAGAAGTGGCGAAAAAAAGAAAAGTACGGAAGGAAGGAAACAACGCGAGAAAATTGATGCGGTGTAAAAATGATGTGGTGCCTTTGTTCTCTTCGCAACGTTTTCACCTTTAAACCCTCGAGAACAAGGGTGCAAATGACACTTTTTGTTTCTTAAAGCACAAGGGCATTTTTGGCTGTTAATTTAAACGGCAAAAGAAAACAGCAAAGCCTCGTTGGCCTAGACAGAAGTATTTACCGCCATGTGCACGCAGCCTGAAGACGCATGCTTACACAAAGGCAAATGAACGAAGTTATGAGTAAAGAAATGCGATAGTACAGGTTTTCTTTAGCGCGAAGTACTGACGAAAGTCGTACGTTACAAAAGGAAGAAAGAAGCAATGGTAATCTGTTGTTTGCGATAAACAATGTTGCTCGTCTGGTTCTTCGCGATGGTTTTCATTGAAGTACGGTCAAAACTGCAATGAAGTTAAGTGCGGCAAAAACTACGTATGAATGACATAGCTGTAACCTTGACAAACTAACCGAACACCCTTGTGCTCGTGGTGTTATCAGGATAGAATGGACGAGGGGAGGCGCCGCCGCGGTGGTCTATAGGGGCTGAGGTACTTGGCTGTTGACCCGCAGGTTTCGAGATCGTATCCCGGCTGCGGCGGCTGCATTATCGACAGAGGCGAAGATGATGTAGGCCCGTGTGCTCAGATTTGGGTGCACGTTAAAGAACCACTGAAAGTCGAAATTTTCGGAGCCCTCCACTACGGCGTCTCTCATACTCATATGGTGGTTTTGAGACGTTAAACCCCACATATCAAGTCATTGGAGGAAGGGAGAGACAGATAGGCTATTGAGTGTAATTAAAAAAAGGTGTCCAGTTGGCTATGAATAAGGGGGTGCACCAAGAAAGGTGAACAGAATAACGAAAGAACCTCCTTTCATCAAAGCATCATCTGATCTCATTTTAGCTGGTGGTAAGTGTAAAAAAAGAGTGGAGACAAAATGATTTTTAAGCCTAAAAATGCAGCGTTTAGTAATAGCTTAAGTTTCATGTATAAATACAAGAGTTGCTATAAAATATGGGAAAATCTAAAATCGAGGTATTATTCGTTTTATTTGGGGGCAGAGAGAATCAGAAACGCCGATGGACGCTGTTTTAGCGATCAAATTTAGGAGTACCATGTAGGTATTTTGATGCCCATTAACCCGCTGCTGCAATGTAGTTATTTCTAAATGGCTTTGTTTTAGGCACGACTTATTTTTATCTACCTAAGTCTTCCAAGCACTGGTCTTCCCTGCCTTACATTGCTGGTATTTCTAGCGCAAACATGATAGTCATGTTTCTTTTTGGCGGAGGGAAGGAGGTAGAGAAAAAAAGTAAGAAAGTTCAAAAAAGAGAAAAAAATTACAAAGAAGACAAAATGTAATGTTATTTACGGCTCCTTTTTCATGCTTTGCCGTCGGCGGCATAAATAGGAGCAGCATGTTAAATAAAATTAAACACAAATTTAGTATACATGAATGTTGGCGATGTCTATCATAATGTGTATCCTCTCCCTATCGCGTGTAAATGTTTTGCGCTGTCTAGAGTCCAGAGATAATAAAGCGGGAACCACGTCGCTTTGAAGAAGAAAATGATTGTCGGAACGGTGGCCGGAAATGAAAAGGTATGGGTAACGACCTCTGCGACATGCGATGAACAGTTTGGGTCTTTTATCGGTGGCAGAAATTGATGCGCTGTGGGTCGGCTAGCTGTTTTATAGCATGCTAGTACCTATATGAAGAAGTACGGGTTGACAGCAGTGTCGTATTCACTCTTCCTTTCTCCTCCTTACACCAAAAGAGAGAAAGATAAGAGAAGAAGCAAGCTCGTAACAAAAACGCTACTCCCACCACAGGCAAATGAGCATGCTACGAGAATGAAAAAATAATTATAAAGAGGAATGGTGTATGAAAAGGAAGACAAGTAGCGAGGAAAAGGCTTTGAACAGGAAAGAGTGTAGGCTCCCGAAGCCCGTCGTCGTTCTCCTACTCCTCTCAACCTTCTCACCTCATTCACCTCAAAACAAAACAAAAAAAAAGAAAGAAGGAAATTGCATGGAAGAATCCTCCAAAGGAAAGCAAATGGTGCGGTATGGCTTTCAGCCACAATTATCGACTTCCAAGAGGACTTTGTCGTTGTCTCGGCCGATTTATTACGGTAGCGAAAAATCTGAGACGCAGCCATTATTACTTCTTATCGCTCTTTTTTTTTCATTACTTGCCTCAGTCCTCACTTGCTTATGTTTTCCTCACCAACATTCTTCTCCTTTATTTTTTCTTTCTTCTTCCATAAGGTCATACTCTATCGCGCGCGTCTGACGTTTCTATCGCGCCAATGACTGAGGCCCTTGCTAGGCGACGAGACAGATAACCTTAAAGGCCGCCAACCAGGCTGACAGAGGCCTTAAGGTGGTATTGAGTAAAGGAGAAGGGGGCATCGACTGAAAGTAATTGTTATCCCCACAATTGGCGGGAACTGAATCATGTGACGCACTAGCCCACCTTCTTTCTCTTCTATTTTTGGTCACTCCGTTTATTCTGAACTCTTTTTTTATTACCTTTCTTCTCACTTCGTGCTCGCCTGCTATAAGAAGCACATGTTATCATGTTCAGGCGCGTCACAGCACCCACGGAAAGCTTCCCGGAACACCGAAAAATATTGAGTCAACGTCATATTGCCGTAACTTGAGTTCCTTCAGATGCGTTTATTGTTTTCTTCTATTTTTATAAACTGGGTGACTAGCAGCTAGCTCACACTTTGTGACTCTTGGTGCGGAATCTTCTTCATTCCACACCAAGAATCACAAAGCAATAACGTCAAAAAAAATGACGAAAGAAAGAAACCACGCAGAGTGTCCCCTCTGTTGCCTTTTACTTTTCTCGCATACTTATATTCTGCAGTGTTTATTGTAGACGTTTACCAACTTTTGAAGATACGTGATAGAAAAAGAGAAGTTGAACTGCAGCAATTAATCATGCAGTTCAACTCTTACCCCTCTGCTTGTGGCCAGTATTGAGTGGACCGAACCCTCAGTAAAACTGAGATTTTAATTAAATATTGAGAGTATTGATTGTTATATTCTTAATAGTTTGTGTTTTCCGTTTCAAGAGCGCGATATAAGAATTGAACGCCAAAGTGTAGGACTCCGTAAATTTCAAGTTTCTTTAACGTGCGCCTTAATCTAAGTACATGGACCTCAAGTATTTTCGCCTCCAACAAAAATGCGGCCACCACGGCCTGAATTCGATCCTACAACCTTTGGACCAACAATAGAGAACCATAGCCAATGGGTTCCCGTGGCGGGTATCGTTGCCTTGGCGTTTAGGTTTGAGTGATTAGCGAATTTACAGTCGGCTGAATCCGAAAAGCAGCCACCATGCAGGACCATCAGCCGAGTGTGAATATGCGAGTATAGACTATACCTGTTGTTCAGCAGAGCATGATATTTCAACTTTGGTGTTTAAAAAAGATGGGACCACGCGAGCCGACACAAACTCACGTATAGCACTTTGGAAGCTGCACATGCTAACAGATACAGTGGTGAATAAAACAGCGTTCCCTAAAAACATAGCAGAAACCCAAATGAGTGGGTTGGTGGGAACATTACAGCTCACAAAAAAAGAAGACGCTATGCTGCACTGTAATTTTGGTGTAAAAATTATCTTCAGTCTCCGTTTTTTTTTGTTCAAGTAATGCGTAGAGCTTCCTGAAAGATTACCGACGAAGAACTCCAAGTTTTTGATTGGTGAGGGTCTCGGCTGTGATAGGTAGTACACAAATGTGCCTGTCTTTTGTGCTTGTAATCAAGACGATTCACTGATGTTGCTTGTACAATGTGGAAGTGTGAGGTCGGTTGCACCACATCCGCTTAACGAAGAATTTTTGTGCACAATGCCACTACTAGGCACAGCTTAAGTCCTAGCTAACGACATGTTTATTCTGTACAATGAGCAAAGCTGCGTGTGTATTTTTGAATAAAAAGTTATACTGCATATGGGAATACTTGCGAAATAAATGAAAAAAAAACATGTATATTTTCTTCTTGGCCACCTTTAAAAATAGAGGAAACAGAGAAAAAGAAAGATAACAAAAACATGCTATGGTTTTGGTGTTCGCTGCTTCACTGGAGCTAGCTGATGAGAAAGCAACTACATAAACGCGTTCACTCTACGCCCGCCGTCAAAAACGATGCTGTGGTGACGACGTCGAAAGGAGCAAGCTCAGTGTTTTTTTAATTTGAATAATGTACGCTATCGGGGGCCTGAATACACTGAGTATAAGAGTGGCATATAGTGGTGGTAGACACGACATACTCCGACATACTCTTCGCGAGCGGCTTAAGGTGCAGACACAAAAATGCTTTCAAAATGAAACCAATATAGAAACAAAAAAAAAAAAGAAACTGTGGCGATGATAAACCAATACAGAAACAAACAAAGAAAAAGTGTGGGGATGATAAGCAGTCAAGGCCCCGGTGGGAGACAACAAAAAGCAGTGATCACCCTGCCGCAAGACGAATATTTATTAGATGAATAATTATGGGCCTAATGACGACTCATTTGCATACATATTTGGAGGTCTCCTTTTGTGGTCGTAGATTTAGGACATAACTAACGGTCAGCGCGGAGAGATATTGTTCCGCTATCACCGGGTGTTTCTTTTTCGATTATACTCTTATCTTGGATTCTGACATAGCGTCACCGTTTGTTTCGCGAATTTGATAGGCGTTCGCGCTTGGGGCAAGTAACGATAGTCAATGCCAGGCACGCGCCTTCACGCCAAAGCGCTCCATATACTTCTAAGTACAGCAAGCCACAGCTACTCAGGGCGTCGAGCAGCTCAATTTGCATAAGCCATAAGAGAGGCGACTACTTTCACCTTAGCTTTAACGAAGCATATATCTATTTACGCTGAGTGAATCAAATTTTAACGAGTCGTCTCCCTCGCGCTCACTGTAAATGCATGTATCAGAAGCAGGACTTCAAGCAGAGTTCCTTTATTTCATCAAAGTTTTAGTCATAGCGTGATTTTTTTAAACAAGTATATTTAATTTTTATGATTTTGGTTACGAACACATATAAACCTTTTGTTCCCTGTTGTCTCTTGTGTTTGCATGTAAAAAAAATAGCTCGAGCCCTTACTGAAACTTACGTTAACAAAACAGATGGGCTCTCTCTCTCTCTCTCTCTCTAAATATATATATATATATGTATATATATATATATATATATATGTGTGTGTGTGTGTGTGTGTGTGTGTGTGTGTGTGTGACGTATTAAGCGTTGGTTGGTAGAAGCTGAGGAGGAAAAAGTGAGAATAGAATAAACATGGCGTATGAGCCAGCCCACGTCGCCCAGTCGTCATAGCGTTACACGAGTCGACAGGATGAAGACCTGGAAGCCACTTCACCAGCCACGCATCATCAACGAAGTCCTCAACATGACGCTTTGACCGTATGTGGACTGCAGAAGCAGATAATCGCTGTATGTCGTGACTAGCACCATGGCATCATCACTGACAGACCTCTACATCCCAAAGTACACAGAATCAGCGGACGACGGACCCGTACAGGACTGGTTCAACTTGTTCGAGCTCCACGCCACCGCTGCATCATGGTCGGAACGGGAGATGGTCATCAACTTTACCGACTACGTCTCCGGTGAGGCTTTCAAGTTTTACACCACCCACATATTCGAAAACGACGAATCATGGCAAAAAATTAAAGAAGAAATGATCATTCGATTTAAAGATTAAGATGAAGATTCACTTACAACCCGTGATCTGAAGGCAATCGATCTCAGTTATCACAACCACCAGGAGTCTTCAAGCTCTAAAACAGCCAAATCGAGTCGGCCATTCTCATTTCGACAAGACCAATTCAAACATCCGCTCACTGAAAGACATCAAGGTCTATTTCCACGAAGAGTTAATCTTCCACCTTTTTTTGCTACGGCACGACAATCGACCTCTACGTCATTACTGCACCATAGGACTCGTGTTAACGAACCATCCAGTGCACTGTACTCCCCGCATCGTACACTTGGCCCACCACATGGTTTTCTGTCACTTTTCTCTTCAGTTCTTAACAACGCCCACCTCACGCCTCACACGCTCGCTAAGGTTGGTATACAGCTGAGGAACTCCGAATATACTCAGCCAAGCCCAGGGTCTACCGTCCATATTCATGCATCAGAACACTCAACCTGCAAAGTTGCGCAGACAGAGAAACAATCCCAAGCAAAATCCGACCTAATCAAGTGTTTGTCAGTGTCGCCGGTGAGTTCCCAGCCACCTAAAAGTCCAACGAACACAGTAGGCTCGGAAGAAACAACTCTCAAGCACTGCCCTGCACCAGAAGCGTCTATTAAGAACGGCGTTGCAAAAGCCTTCAAAGATCTCCCTGTCGATTCTAGTGCACCACTTTCATTTTCTTTCGAGAATCATGACAACCCAATGACTACGAACTATCTACTAGTCACATCAACTATCAAGAAAAAGCATGCTGGTGTTACTAAAGGAGTACCACCTCGTAAGATTCTGCAACATCAGCAGTGCCATCAAGAACTCAAAGAACTCCGGAAACTACGGCAGTTACATCAAGCATAACGACAAACTAAAATGAGATCACAAGCAGATCTGTGGCTTAAGGATGGCCGTTAGAAACGACACCAACTAAAGAAAAGACCAAGTCAACATCTGAGCCATATTCGTAGAAGAAAACGTCAAGGAAGTTTTCTGTACGAGATATCAAGGCTTCATGTACAATCCTACCGATGGAGATACCACCACAGAAAACCACGAAAGAGACTGAACGTTACCATTTGCAAATTGCATGTACACAGACATCGTATCATCAACTTCGGATCTTGCGAACGCAATCCTGAAGCAATGCTTCTGTCTCAGCCACGACAAAGAATACGGCACCCGCGGCAGAAAACTGGGCGCCTACGACGTCCGACCTTCAAATTCTTCAAGGACGTCCAGCCTCGTTGGTTCTTCGCAGCTGCTGAAGCCGTGTCATGGTCAGTGCAGTTGTGCAGGACGCGGTTATCTTCTCCAGAACGCCGCAGTCAGCCTCGCCCACCAGAACTCTTGCGTAAACCGGACTGCGGCACTATCTCCTGAAGTCTTTGAAAGTTTACGGAACTCCCCTGAAGCATAGAACCGATTATGAATTTTGACATTTGTGACTTTTCAATCTCTCCTTGTTTACTACTGCTCGTTCGTAATCCATGCCTTCTTTCGGGGGGAGGGGGAATCATGTGACGTATGAAGCGATGGTTTGTAGAAGCTGAGGAGGAAGAAGTGAGAATAGAATAAACATGACGTATTAGCCTGCCCACGTCTCCCATTCATCATAGCGTCATATATATATATATATATATATATATATATATATATATATATATATATATATATAATTATATATATATATATATATATATATATATATATATATATATATATATATATATATATATATATATATATAACGACCAATGTAGTGTCGCATCCTCTTAAACTCGACACTAACAAAAAGAAATAAAATGCAAAGTTTATTCACCAGAAGCCATTTTGAAAAAAAAAAACACTCCCACTTCGAATACTACCGCATGTTTTAAGAAAGCCCGTCAGAAGGCCGCGTTGCCATTCCAGTGTAAACTGAGGGGGCGATTAAAAACTAGGGGACCCTAAATCTTCACCTTTGAGAGTTGAACGCGACAGTGATATTCTGTTCCTAGGGCTTACTTCAAATACCCCTTTTTGAACTTGCTAAACACCCACAACGTGGCCTTAAGGGAACAGGTGCAGTAGCGTGTGTACTTTTTGTAGGCGGTGATCAGCTTTAAACCCCGAAGTCATTAAGATAATCGCATTTTGTGACGTCCGATGGTGATGGGCGCTTGTATCGTGCAGTATTACCGCAATACTTAGTGTTATATCGTCAACCATGTATACAGGACACCTGTGTTTGTAAAGCATGTGTTACTTCTCTGCATTCCCAAGCAGAGGAAATTACTTTCATTGTTTTCACAAGCAGAGGAGTAGCCGTGTGATGTAACATCCGCTTGACACGAAGAAGACCCGGGTTTGATCCCCACTCTGATCAGGTTTTCTATTATTAATTTTATTTGCATCGTTCTCGATTTTTCAGTAACGCATAATAATTTTTCACTCGCAACAAGTGATGCCAACACTAACGCCGGAATTTCTGCGAAAGGAGCTGTTAGTTTAAAATGAGTTCCCTAAGAGGAACGAGTATGCCCCCAACCATTTGTTCAAGGCGGCTTGGTTTCCGTTCTAGGTTCATGGCATCGATCCTTGCTTCTTGCTTCGGGCACGTTCTCCAGTCAGCGGCGACAATCTCTCTCCCATAGAGCCTTTTTTATTCCTCCCTCTTTCTCTCTCTGTATTCATTTTATAGCCTCTAGAAGCTTCTCTGTGTGACAATGCAACGACAATAAAAATTACAAACAAAAGTTTACGACTACGATGCGTAGAACACAGCCTAAATGAAAACAGGTGACGACCCGTGTCAGTCGAGGCACAACGACAAACAACGCCGACTTCTTGCTTCAGCATCTGCTGCAGTGTATATTTACAGCTCTGCAGTCGCTGTTGTCGTTTATTCTTGGCCCTCTTCCCGTTTCGTTTGTCTCCCTTCTCATTTAATCTCCTGAAACAGGCGCTTCGCGATCGACATTGTGAAAAGCAGCCAACGCGGAAAGGCTTTACCAGGAGTGGAGTTTAGAAACTCGTTAGCCGAGATGTAAGTGGCCAGTTTGCACCGTCACGTTCCGCATTAGCGTTCCGCCACCTTTCCCCTCTCTTCATTTATGCAACAGCGTTTGGGCAGTCCAAACGAAGCTGTTCATGTGAGAAATGGGTTTATAGATGAAGGAAGTGTCTGTTAAGTGAACGTTGCGAAACTCCACCATGTCACACAAGGTTTTAGAGAAAGAAAGATGCCGTCACAAATACACTACTCCGAATTCCTGCAATATAGAGGTGTGTGAATATTCGAATTTCGAATGCGAATCGATTAGCACGTAATCGAGTAATTTGATTCTAATAGCTAGTGGTTCAAGTTAATAGGGTAGATTCGGGTAAAATGAGACACAGAGCGATACGCAACATTTTGATTTTACCGGCCTCTGTATATCTAACACAAAAACTACTTTTCTTTGTTTCTGTTTTCCAGCAATAACTGCTGGTTCTTGTCTACCTTTTTATGTGTAAGAGTTTAATATTTCTTACATTGTTCGCGCGGGAAAAATTACACGGCTGGTGTCGGTGTGTTCGTGACCCGTCAAAAAGGGGCGAAACTATGCCCAGCAAAATATTCGGATCCTTGCATGAAGCTACTCCAGCGTCATTACAGTAAAGTAAAAATTTCATTTTTTTTACTTCAGTCGCAGGGCTACATAACACCAAAAAATTTAGTTTGTTTTGTGTCTGGGGATCAAGCAGAATTTTTTTTTAATTCTCGTATATGAGAGGGGCAAAATGCGATAAAAGATAATAAATTGCATTGAGAGTGTCTCATTGTTTTAACCATTAGCTTATACACAATAAATATTATATTACTTTGTTTAGAAGTGCTAAGACTTACAAGAGAATATCATACAGTGTTTACTAAGAGAAAAACAATATAAAAATGCACTGATTGTCATGCAAGACATACTCCCTTCATTCGCGTTGCATTGACGTTTTCCCAAGCATTCTCTCATTAGGCGCATTACAAACTGGCGAAATATCCAAGCCAAGTCATTCTCTGACACATCTTGCGATAGCTTTTAACGAGGTTTCTAAAATGCTCTAATTGAAAAAAAATAGGTACGGGTGCTATAAAATGTGAATTCAGCAGTTTCAAGTTCATTGCATTACAAATCTCGGTGGACGAAGTTATAAGCCATGAAGCGCCTAAACATTTCTTCATCAAAACAGCAAAAAGAGGCAAAAAAGCGAGTTCTAAACACATCTAGCCTCCAAATGAGAAATAGTCCACTAAGGCGCAAGCAGGTTCAACAAAAAACAAGATTGCCACAAAGAAAGACTGATGATGTTTGATTTGCAAGGAGTTTCGGAGCAACACATCACCACTAGATACGACGCGTCTAGTTCACAGACTGGGCTCTTTAAGAATGTGTAATAACAAACAGAAATAATTTAAAGTCTCTCTACAGCAATAATTAAACGAATGAATTTTTTTCACACTGTCTCGTTTTGCTCCACATAGTGTCTCGCTTTGCCCCGCGGGTTGGGGCAAAAGAAAACATCTGGAGCCCTTTTTATTAAATTTAAAAGAATGTTTCGAATAATGGCAGCATGACAATATTTATGTAGGACATACCTTGTACCATAAGAAAAAATTCCGCAGAATGTTTAATTTTAAGGAGTGAAATAAGAATAAATATTCGCTATTTTAAACTTTTTGAACCATTTTACCCCAACCTACTTTGAATAGATAGGGCGAATATTCGAAGTGCGGCAAAGGCCAGAGTTGTGAGTTGGTTAGGGTGGGGCCGCTAAAACTAACACATACATTGCTACCGCCCTTCGCTAAAAGTTTGAGAGATGGCCCAGTTAAAAACAGTGCGCATGGAGAATTTTTTTTACCGCTTCCGCAGATTAAAAAAAAGAGAGCATGAAAAAACTGCCAAGCCTATCTGAGCTTCGCTTCCGAAACGAAGGAACGGAGTTTCTGAGTAGCTCGGTCGCGTAGGCTGAAAGCGCTGTAAAATTGGTGTTGGTCGCAACATGTTACAAGTATCACCGCTAGTGGTGACGAGAGGATTTTTTGGTAATTTAGTAGCAGATATTGATTGATTGATATGTGGGGTTTAACGTCCCAAAACCACTATATGATTATGAGAGACGCCGTAGTGGAGGGCTCCGGAAATTTCGACCACCTGGGATTCTTTAACGTGCACCCAAATCGGAGCACACGGGCCTACGACATTTCCGCCTCCATAGTAGCAGATATACTCGTTGCAATTTTGTAACTGTAGCAGGTAGTGCACTTTCGTTGAAATTTTAGGTAACATGAGACGTCGCGTTAGTCGTTGCTTCTCATTACAATGATTCAGGGGTCTTACACAAAAGTCCCATCGTCTCGTAGGCGCAGGCGATATGTATGTCACATCAGTGGACTGCTATCGACCTACCAGGTGTTGATAGTAGAAGTATGACGTCAAGAAAAACGCATCACTCGCCGGCACATGCTTCGAAGCCTATGTTTTTCCGCACAGTTGCTTTCAGTAATTTTTTTTTTCCGAGAACGATATCGGAATGAAAGAGTTTGTCATTCAGGTACCTTATTTATATTGTCGTGAGAGGAAACGATAGACAGGAACTCGAAGTGGACGACTGTTTACTCAGCCACAGCAGCCATTCACTTCTTCGCTCTGCTCTTCTGCCACCAAGACAGCGTGGCAATATCATTATCTCGAAGAATGTTGGTCGGTAAATCTATGATACCAGAGTTCTGGTGTCTGATTCGTTGGTTTCTACATTGGCTTTTTGCACTACTTCTAAATGAACCTTTGATCAGGCTATAGTTGTGCCGCTTATACGTTTAATTGTTAGTTTGTGTACTAAACGTTTTGATGAACGTGTACATCTCAGATACGCTTGTTCATGTTAATGTTCTCTTACATGTACGCGCCTCCTGCATTGGACCGTCAAAGTTGGCTTGAAGTATGTTAAAATAAATAAATAATTTAGTTAATGAGTAAATATTTATATAAATTAATAAAAATGCGCACGTCAAATGGCTATTTACTGTCACTGCGCACGCCTTCACTAAGAAACGAGTCATGCTGAACAATGACCACTGAGAAGTATAAGCTGCTGCTTTAACTCCAACAAGTTGTAGTTGCCAACTAGTTGTTTCCGAAATTCTATAACGCTGTTTACCAATTATAATTTCAAGATTAATGTTTGCTTTTATATGCTTCTGAGCTCGTACCTATTTTTTTGTACGTTGAATTCAAGAACCTTGAACACCTTGGAAAAAACACTACAAATTTACGCTTCAATTCACGCTGTACAAAAAATGAATAAAAAATATTCACGCTGTAAATACTTTTTCCAAGACGGCAATTTAAGGAATAATTTATTCCTACAAAATTTGCGCATATGTTTTGCTAACGGCACACCATCAGACTTACTGCAAGTTTGTTGATACATCAGAGATAATTTCTTTCGAAGGAACGTTGATGGCAAAATTAGATGCTCTGTTAACTGTTACTGTGAGAAATGGCTTTACCAAAAACTGCGAAGTTATATGCCACAGTACATTAAATGGAATATCAGGCAAATGTAATGGTCATACAATGGTAATATCAGGTTGCTAAATATATTGTTGCTAAAATCCGGCGCATGTGTGCAGTGCGGGCTAATTATGTCAGTAATATAGCTAAATTACTGGTTATTGTTAGACGTTCTTTGTGAAGTGTATATATGAGGTTTATTAAATTGTTATTGTGCTTCCTGTGTGTAGGGGGTACGCTGATTCGAATTTATCACCTTTGAGTAACGACAGAAGTAACATGCGTTACTTTTTGAGCTAATATTAACGGTAATGCTTTACGTTTTTATTGTTTGTGCAACAACTAACCTATGTATTACTTTATTTATTATTTTTTGTTATTCATAGGAAATTGTATAAAATATTCTGGCCTTGGTGCACGGAACCTTCGGTGATCAACTTTTCAAGCGGAAATTCGTTCGTTCTGTGCATTCACCCTTGCCACACTGTGCAATACGCTCATAAATTTGAATCATTTCGATATTCAGTTAAAATGCTGCTGTGAGCGGGTGCTCGAAAGTATTTAGACCCGGAGCACCGAAGACCATCTCAACTTCACTGCCATTGTTAGGTCAGCCATACTGCGCGACTATACGAGGGAATATTAGCTACTCTACCCCCCTCTGTAAGCCGTTATGACGTTAGGTGTGCCACTACTGAATGGAATGGCTGCTCCCACTGTCCACATGCCTGCGCACCCATGAAGAGAGAAAAAAAAATGACAGCATATCCATGGAGTGAATGATGATAAGTTGGGCGAAGCGTCCGTCAGCCCGTCCGTGCTTGCGTCCGTCCGCGCGACCATCCACTCGTTCGTCCGTCTGTGCGTCCGTCCATCCGTCCGTACGTCCGCGCGTCCATTCATTCATCCGTCCGTCTGCTAGTCTGTCTGTCCGTCCGTCTGTGCGTCCATCTAGTGAACACTCCAAGTACCACCATTTCCCATCTCGCATCCTCTTTGGCCTATACCCGCTCTTGACCGGGTACGTGCCACTAGTGGCTACGTACTACAACATACATACATAAAAGAGATGGACAGATCCATGCCTTATAAAAAGCTTCGCCCCTAAACAAAAAAAAAGCAATCGTTTCGTGTGAATAAGATTAATAAGTAAGCGTTGCCCTGCGTACGCATGCTTTAAAATGCAGGAAACACCATAACATCACGGCGAGAGTGCGTGAAGTCAGTTCGCGTGAAGCAGCCTCTGTTTCTGCAAGACGGCTTGTAGTATCTCAGTAGCAGCCCCTCACAGCTCTATGCGAGCAAGAACGCGAGTGCGGAAGTGAGGGTACGCGTTGCGCCTACGCCTACGAGAAAGAGGCGATCAAAAACAGGCTGATAAAAGCGTGAAGGAATCGAGGACTCTATGCGCACGGCTGGAAGAAAGAAAATGTCCCATCCCTTTATCATATTTCAGGAGAAGGAGGAAGAAGTCCAAGAACGAGATTCAGACACGAATAGCGAAAACATGATGTACGCATGCACGAAGCGAACATGGCGGAGAACTTTTTTCTTGTTTTACTGCTCTGGTTTTTATGAAGAAAAGATAAAGATTTAGCTTATGCGACCCACGTCCTCAGCAATAATCATGTATACCAAAAAAAAAAAAAGTATTTCCACTGCTGTCCCAGAATTTGAAACCCACGCTACTTTTCATCTTTATTATCCACTTTCCATGTTACTGAGTGTTATTCTCACACTCTTATCAGCAGAAACGTCATTACTACTACGCTATCATCTCGCTTCCTTTTTTCCCTTAAATTATTAGTCTTGTCTTCCAAGATCTCAAGGGCGGGTAAGGGAAAGCCGTGTTTGTCCTTAAACATACGCAGTGTACCTGCTCGGTACCGTGTAGAAAGGAGAGAGGAGGGGGGTGCACAACAAAATTAGTTGTTCTCGGCGTACTTTCTGCAATCACTTCACTTCTTCCAGCTCCGAACAACTCTGGCGCATTATAGGAACCAAACGCACAGTGGTGCATGCACACCTCCAAGCGAGCTTCATGAAGAAGCGCGCCGCCTCCAAACCGGATCAGGCGTGCACAATGCAAAGCTACTTTTGAACGTGCTTGCAGACCCTTCTCCTTATCTTGCATGATGTGTTTGTTTGCTTGCTGAGTCGTTTCTTTGTTTTTTTGATTTTGCCTATTGCGAAATCTTGTTCGGTGAATAGAAGCAAAGACTGATCGATGAACTAGATATTAAAGCGAAAACCTGTTATTTGCGTTTCCGAAAACCTGGTCTGCTTTTTTTCCCTTTTGGCAAATGTATAATGACAGGGAAAGAAAGTAACCTGCAGGAAACACGACCGCACGTGAAATCTTTGTGCCATATTTCTCCCGTCTGCAAGGGCTTTCGCGCATGCCGATTATTTACGGTTGACCAGTGGCGCTTGTTTGTAACCTTGCACCGAAGAGCAGAATAATGAGCTATGTACCGATAATTGTCTCTACAGTATCTCGTTTCATGTAAATCAACTTATTTTTTTCATAACCGCAAAGGACGCCTCTTCGAGATCTAGCGAAATATAATTGGTAAAATGCTGCACCCATTGTGTAGCCTCCTCAGTCGTGGTACCGGCACTATAAGAAGTTACGTGGTAACTACAGTGTTTTATCATTGGTGACCTTTGTTTTGTTGAACTAGTTCACACTGAAACAGTGTTGCGGTGCTTCATTAATTAACAACCGTGACATTTGTTTGTCTCTTTTTGGACGAAACAAGGCATGCAAGGCAATGGTTCACCAACTACAGTCATTTGCGAAAGTACTTTAACGTATTGGCCATAATACGATTTTGAATCATTGGAGTACTCTCTTACTTCAACGGTTTAGAGTGCAACTTCGACCTAATACCTATGCTGCAAAAACCAAGAAATATTTCACGAACTGATGCAACGCTGGTGTCATGGCAACGGCTCGGAGTAGCATACATAAACTCGCACATCT
This sequence comes from Rhipicephalus microplus, assembly GCF_043290135.1. Taxonomy (NCBI): domain Eukaryota; kingdom Metazoa; phylum Arthropoda; class Arachnida; order Ixodida; family Ixodidae; genus Rhipicephalus; species Rhipicephalus microplus. Next base: position 256,789,067 of record NC_134701.1, read on the forward strand.
GTCGCACTGAAACAGCTTAATCAATTGTGTACGCTAACTGCAAATGTGAATAAACCATTTGTTGCTTCCCCTTTAACAAGCAGTGCCAGACCCTCCTGTGCAGCATGGGCTGTCTTCATGATCAATTATTCACCAAACAAAACCTTGTGTTACTGGTAATCAACGTATCGTTTACTATTCGATGGCGACTAATTGCGACCCATTCTTACGACCCCAGCATTACGACGACCCCGTCTTATCACTTGAGAACTCGTATTACCACTTGAAAATTTTCGACAAGTGATTTTTGTATCTTCAGTGATCACGCGCCACGTAGAAGGCGGCGAAACAGTTTTGTAATGTTCTCGCATTTTGCACTGTTAAAAATTTGCATAAACACAATGTTTCGAACTCTGCGTAACTGACAAGTTCCATAAATAAGTCAATTCGATCAGGTTTTCTTTTCTTTTTAAAGACACCGATGTGAGATAACGTGAACAGGCCATAGAGTGTGCATTCAAGGGGAAGCTGTCAAAGCGGTAAGAATAATTGAAGATCAAATTAAACATTTAAGGAAACAAAAAATAAAGCCAGTCCCTGTGCAAACGGCTCCTGCTTCGTCTTTCCAGGAATTCTGAAGCCGAAAATTTCGGTGCAACAAGCGAATACATGCCCTGTGGCCTTGCATGTTCATTAGGCATGTACTTGAAAACCAATGGAAATAGCACACACGCGGACACAAACATTAGGCGCGGAGGAGTTTGTTAACGCAGCTGAGCATGGAAACGCAACGGGAACTGAAGACAAACACAGAACGGGCCAAGATGAAGACGTAGCCCTAACGGAGTGGGCAACAGACGGAAGGGGTTACAGAGGCTGAAGACATGGGGGAGGACAAGGAACAGCCTCGAAAATGATGGCGAGAAGAAATGAAAAGCATTGAAAATATTTTTATAAGAGAAGCTGGTGGGTGATGGAAAGTAAAGAGAAAAGAAGACAGGCAGAAGGAGGGAGCCAGCAATATTCACGCTCGAACGCTTAGGCCGGGGCACTTATATTAATTTCGAGCCAACCTCGTGCTACTGTTGTTTTTTCTGGAACCCCTGTCTTCTCTTCCTTTCAAATTGGGTCTTTTTTTCAAGATAGAATAATTTCTTCCTCAAGGCCGCGTTTGGTGAAGTATAGAAGGAAAAGAAATGTTCTGTAGAGGGAGACTGTCGTATGAGATGAACAGGAAGGGGAGAGGGCTAGAGTCCAGAGGGACGTTGTAATGCAGAAATTTCAGAATAGCAAGGCGGAAAAAAGTAATAGAAAAAGGAAGAACGAAGCTAAATGCAGAAAAAGCGAGCATATCATGAGGAAACACTGGTGGCTCCTTAGTTTTCGCCATGACACACATGAAAGCACGCCCGCCTGGATAACAACGTAAAGAATTTGGAGAAAGAAGAAAAAAAAACTGGAGACTCTGTTGGAGTAGAGAAGTTAAAATTGGACATAAAAATAAAAAAAAATAAAAAAAGACGAAGAGTGCAAGCGTCAGACAACAATGGTCAGGGCAATAACGACGACCAGTCCAAATTAAAGCTGAGGCGACGGTTCGTAAAGGCCCTGTGTTTCAGCCCGAAATAATATTCTCCGGGCGCCGCTGGTAGGGCTGTCCTCATGAGCTCTCTACATCTTTGCAAGACTGTTTGAGGTGCCAGAGATACAACTTTTGCCTGGGCATCTCTCTTTCTTTCTATGCTCAAAATGGCTTCGCAGTGGCTGCGCCTGTGTCACCGACAGTACAATATCCGACGAGAAACATGGTCCGCCAGAAGTCGCTTCGTGCGGTAAGGAGGTGGTGGCGGACGTTGTTTTTTGAGCCATTTTCGCAACACGTGACTGTTCGCATAACTACTCCGCACCCTGATTTCATCTCGCCTTCTCTTTCAATCACTGTCCCTTTAATTTTCTTTGTATCCACTTCTATTTGGAGACAACGTAGAGGACACAAGGCGCGCGAACGTCGAGGCACCCTAAACAAAAGGTGCTAGCGGAGTCGTCTTTCGGGCGGATGGCGGGGCTTTTTAACGCTTATGCGCCACTCGTGTCGCTAGGCGAAGTTGGGCTCAAAGATTAGCGTGTAAAAAAAAAAGTTATGTGTGCACTTCGCTATACACTGGTCGAATATATGCTATAAAATATTTGCGAAACGTTCTTTAAACGCCGGTTTCTTTGTTCCGGCAAGAAAAGTGGTGTTGAGGTGCCAGTCGATGCATCACTACAACCACGGTGAGTTGATATTTTGCAGCGAAAGCCGGTATGAGATTATAAAAATAGGAGTTTGTGGTGCCGTAGTTGTCCGCCGCTACCCTAGTCCGTAACCGCTATCGTACCAAAGATACAAAAGAAAATAAGCAAACATACCGAGCCTGCATCAAACGGAAATCAAACCTGCAGGCACTCTGCGTGGCAGTGCAGTATTCTACCCCCGAGCCACGCCGTTGCTCGAGACTACTTCACAAAAGAGACCCTGCACATGCTTTATGTCGGGAACGAACTATGTTAACATATGTCATAGAGCATGGTCGAATAATAAATGCAAACCACGCGTCACGCAAGTCTAATTGGGTAACGAGTTGATATTTCAATGCTTCCGACACATACAGCTGAATCAGCCATGATTCTTCATAGTGTTCAGCCACGCAGCACCAACAAAGCGCACATAATGCCTTGCAGGTGTGATGCAGGTACCACGGTTTTCTACAGAATTTCAACGAATAATAGAATATGGAATGGCCCGCTACTGCATTTTAATTTTGATTTATATAAATAATAGCGTAGTGAGTAGCTCGCAAGTGCACTTATATTAGTTGCCAAGAAAGCTCATAAGGCCGAATTATTTCTTTCCTCAGGACCTCAAGAAAAGCTTTTCCCCCTCACTCTTTCTCTCTCTCACGTTAAGATATGTAATATAGCGTGGTCTGAAAGTAAAATAACAGTCGGATGTCAAAAAAATGCAAAATACGTAATTAGCGGGTCATTTAAAACTACTTGTTTTCCAAACTTGTTTTGTTTAGGTCTTCCAACCCATTGCAAAAAGCTCAGCCATAATTCTTCATGGTCGTCAGCCATAACATGAACGAGATTAACACACTGCCTCACAGGTTGTAGTGGACACATCGCTTTTTCGCAGAAGGACGAATAATGTTGTAGTCGGTGCCTGTCAACTTAACAAAAATGATCATTTATGGCCGGGTGGGCACCTTGCAAGAGTATTTGTAATAGTAGCGCGAGGGGAGTTCGAAAAAGCCCAAGGGGAGTTTGAAAAAGCTTGGTCATAAAGGGCTGCTCCCAAATAAAATGGCCGACTCTTTAGCGAAGTCATCGATAAGTGGACTGATTTTACGAAGTTTTTCCCTATCCGATTATGTGAAGGCTGCGCGATTTCACAAGCATAACATTATGAAAAGCTTTTCAGGTACAGCACTGACAAATTCCACAGAATATCAACAATTACTATATCCCTGGCGTTGATAATTTTGCGAAGCGCGCAAAATAGAAGTGCCAATTACGGGATTACGCTTTCGAGTGCCAGAGCTGAATTTCTAGCCACTACAGGTCTTCTCGAGCTGTTTCTCCAATGTGCGCTTTCTGTGGCGAGCTAGAATCTGTAGATCACATCTTTTATTGTAATAGCAAATATATGTACACTCTCACCTGGATTTTGCCGCCGGCGTCGGTGTCAACGTCGGCATCACTCACCGTATATGTATACGTATCAATAGTAGACTCCGGCACGTGGAATCAAACTTGGGTCTCTTCAACTGTGAGTGCGAAGCGTTAACCACCGAGCCACCGAGGAGCACGTCTTCTACAGTTCAAACGGCAAACTATTCATATCCACCACTTACTGCTACTCACGGGCATATCGGAGGAAATTATCGTGCTTTCGGCATTATCAGCAAGATTACGCAATGAGTGCGCGTCGCCACATCACGCGGCGGCGCACGCTCTGATCTCCCACACGTACTTTGCCCAGCTTAAAAGAGGGGAGCGGTGCTCCCTCGCACGCCCTTATCTCACGGTGCGTAGGAGGGGAGGATCGTATATCTTGGCTGGCCTCGGGCTTTACCTGGAACGATTCTGTTGTAGTTACCGGGTGCACAAAGGTCAATGCAATCATTGCAGTCTCCCTTTGCGAAACGTGCGTGCTTTTAGACACAGTGAAGTAACAACTGAGACGCTTATTCACGTGCATCTTTACCTGGGAGTACGTTTCGTCCATCATATGTGTGTGAGAAACAAGGGGCACGTTTCGATCTGCTTTCAACTCTGCGCGTGACCTTCTAATTTGTTGCTATCGCCTTAATTGCTTCGCCTTTGCGACAAAGCTGTGACTTTTTTTTACCTGTAGGCGATTGACTACAGCTGGAAGATCCAAGTTGAAAATATTTTACGTGCCATAGGAATGAATTTATTCGTACCCGTGATTTTATGCCTTGAAGCCTCTATTTCTGGGTTCACTAGTGCGAAGGTTTGCTTGGCTGTGTGGCATTATCTGAATGAAAACAACAAACTAACTATGCTATAATATATACTTCTGTGTCGACACTTGCACAACTTTTACCTATCTATTTATACTTTTCTTGAAAAAATTGGGCATTTTTTTTAATTTGTTATGAAGTAGTAATGAAAAAACTTTATATTTTTGTATAGATTTGGTCGAGAATCAACATTTTATTCTAAAATTTTATTTTTATATTCTATAACCTTCATTACACTAAATTGAGTAAGATTTCATACGACCGCCAAATTCTTGACTCCCCCACAATGGATGAGAGCCACAAGAGTAGTTGAAAAAAAAGAAAACTTTACACCGGGTTCTAGAATTGCCGCTTTTCTATAGCTTTCACTGTGACTGGGCTGGGCTCTCAGCGTAGGCTTGGCGTTATTTCTATAGTAGTACAGATGTCGGTCAATGAACTGGTGATATTGATTGACCGAAAATTGTGCCAATGCGTGTTGATGAACCACTGGTGTACAGCTGTTAGCAATAATATATGAACCACCGGGGCACATGCCGGGTCTGTGTATGATCTCTTTTAGTACCTGAATAACAACGCTGGCTCTCTGTGATAGGTCACTTGAAGGCCACTAACAAGTGGATCTAAAACGTTTCTTGCTTAATATAAATAATGCTACCGTCAAATATATTTCTTCTTCCAGTGTATGAATCACCCTTCAGTATTTATTTGTTTGAACGCGATAACTGATCGCTGTGGTACACTTGGCCTCATGAGGGCCTTTATGGTATGGGGGTGTTTTATTTGCCCTTTTATTTTTGATGAAGACAGATCAATTAAAACTGTAAGCTATCACAAAATGCGTACACCTGCTTTTCCTCTTTACACTAAACTTACCCTATTGAACAGCTCAAACGTCGGGAATTCCTGACTTATTTCGAAAATATGACCACGATCCTTCCTCTGTCTCGTAGTAAACGTTTGGCAAGCATTTTATTTTGTTCCCGTGTAACCCACCTAATGAATTCACCAGGTAAATTCATGCCCGAAGAAAATTATTGTTGAGCCCTTACGCGGCTTGTCATGCGCCTTGTTTTTAATTTCAGTGCTAAATGAGACGCTTATATTCTGTTTTTTCATCAGGCGAACGACAGTGAAAGGAAGTCCTGTGAACGAAAAAATAACATTTATACAAATACACGAGATTTTTCTCCATCAGATTCTTTTTTTATAAAACTGTTTGCTAAAAAATGTATGCAGCCATTACGACACTAAGTTTGCCGCAGTAACTGGCTGTGACGCAACCGTATCTCGTTAATGACGCCGCTCACATTAACGTCCGCTTCGCTATTTCAGCGCTTCATTGCAGCTGTTCGCGACACGTAAAATATGTATTGCTGCTTTTCCACAGTCGAGGCATTCGCCTCCAATCTTTCACCCCTGCCTCCTGCACAGGTATTTTTCTTTCTTCTGCATAGTTCAGCCTTTCCTTTGTTTGACGCAGTCATGAGCTGTCGCATCAAGAATTAAATGAACTAATCTCGTATTCATGCTGCGCCACGCAGTGTGGCCCTCCAGTCACGTGCTCATTTTAACGTCGCACCTTTCTGGCCCTATTCTGACGCCCTCTTCTTTATGCTTTTTTTTCCTCGCACCCGCACAGGCCTGCCTTGTCGCGCGTGTGCTCTGGAGCCCCCTTACCCCTTTCTTATTTATATTTACGCACGATGGTTAAAAAACGTGCACCTATACTCTTGCGAACTCCTTTATTACGTGGTCGTCGATTTTCTCGACAAAAGCCTTTTTTAGTTGGTTTTAAAAATATATTCCGCGTTCCGTGCCGTGCTGAAGCGCTTCTTGGGTGAAATGTGTTACCTTTCAAGCTTCCGACTACACGCTCAAAAACGTGAGTGATAGTGGTAGGCTCACTGTGAACACCTGTGAATAATGTCAACAATTTTAAAAAACGGTTAGGTGTCTACTTTTGGCATGAGTGGTTGTTCTAGGAACTTTTCACCGCTAGAATCCTGCTTAATCCTGCATCGCCATAGGCAGGCATTGAAGTAGCTTGTCAAAAAAAAACACTAGTGTTTGATACGGTAAGCACTAGAACACTAGAACAGTTGATACAGCAAAATATGTAACACCAGGGAGCCAGCATCAGAGTTGTAGCTTTTATGATGAAATGCAGACATTCTGAATCAAACACACCAATGATCTAGTTGTTTGCGATATCGAGTAAAAATACATATGTTAGTAGCAGCAGTTCTGGCTTATTTACCTTTGTTAGCCTAATAAAAACCACTTAGATAGCAGGAATCGAACCTGCTCACGGCTGGTCATTTTTTACCCACTTTTCTTTCTTCTTATTTACATTCCATTTGTTCTAATAACTTTCCCTATACATTCCTTGGCATTGCTGTCTGTTAGATCTCATTATTGTTGTGTCAAAACACGGAAAAACGAGCTCTTAGGCATACACTTCTTTTCCTTATATATATATATATATATATATATATATATATATATATATATATATATATATATATATATATATATATATATATGAAAGAGAAGGTGTCCTTGGATCCAGTGGAAAAATACCAAAAAGTGGAGGACGGGCAAAACGAAACCTTTTTATTTTTCCAAAAATAAAAAGTTTTCGTTTTGCCCGTCCTCCACTTTTTAGCTTTTTAGTATAAGTATGTATATATATCATATATATATATATATATATATATATATATATATATATATATATATATATATATATATATATATATATATATATATATATATATATATATATATATATATATATATATATATAAACAAGTGTATAATTAAGGGCTCGTTTTTTCGCGTTTTACACAATATTATTGAGATCTAACAGACAATATAGCCAAGGAAGGTATAGGGGAAGTTATTAGGCCAATTGTAATGCAAATGAGAAGAAAGAAAAGTGGGTGAAAAGATAACTTGCCGTGGGCAGGATCCGAACCTGCGACCTTCGAATAACGCGTTCGATGCTCTACCACTGAGCTACCACGACAGCCATCCCCCCCGCCACTTTATTGGGTATCTATGTCAATTTAAACATGGGGGTGTCACTCAGCGCCACCAGTAGCCATGACGGCGAGTGTGGTACACTCTTTGTGAGCCTGTTTGGCGTCACGTACCACGTGAACTTATTACTAATTGGCAGCTGACCAATAGTCCACCATATATATATATATATATATATATATATATATATATATATATATATTTGCTATGTAGCGCACGTTCTGCTGTTCTACACAAACCCAAGTGTAGCGTATAACAACACCCTCTCAGACGCTGCAAAACATTGTGTAGTAATGCTAACAGATTGACAGTACGTACTAATGTGACATCCATTTAGGTGTGGTCTACGTTTTTTAGTCTAGGAGCAATACAGCACCGAATTCCGGTGAGTGTGTTTCGCAGATGAGCCATGCATGATGTGTACCATCACTCTTCTAATTTGAATACTCTTACGTCACTCGCCAGCGTTTTCATACCACGCTAACTATCTCCCGCCACATTAACAATCGGCTTTTCTGGCACACTTCACTTTTATCGCAACGACAAGACCCCGAGGCGACGGAAGGCCTTCGCCAACGTTGACCTGCTCGTTTGTTGATCATGAGAGGTGCGAACGCACTATTGCAGAATTTCGGCCTCTAGAACTAGAACTTCCATGTAGCGACTGGGAGTGTCTGTGTTTTGAATCGAATCTCACTCCACTGAGAATTAACGTAGAAACAACCCAGCTATAGCAACGATAAACAATTAAGGAACCCAGAAAAAATGCTCATGGCCTTGCTAAGGCCTAGAAACGAGCTGAAATCAGCCATATTAGTCTCCAGAAGTGGACAGTTTCGCTGTTTGAAGGCTTGCGCAGCTTATAGTAAGCTTCGGCAAGTTTTTTTTAGCTTTGTCAGGTATATTTGAACATGCCCTACAACTACGCTTGCGGAGCCGCCCTTCGTTCTTCTTAATCGAAGCAGCACTACATCAACAGGTCAACCTAACGTTGAGCCACCAGACAGCAATAATGGCCTGAACTCAGTGGCATTCAAAGCCACGACGGCGCAAGACATTTGCCTGAGGTCCGCGCTTTGCGCATCTCGATTACATTACTCCTCAACGTCTGGCGCTTCTATTACTCTTCTATATAATATCGCTGCTTCACGTTGCGCCTTGAACCACACTCACTGGCCGCCGCCTATGTACCGTCTAGGCTCGCTAAATAAAGCACAACCAAAGTCAATACTCCTTCGTCAGCCATTCAGCTGATATTTCACTTTACTGCGCCAAAACTCGTCACATTTGCAGATATTTCAAAAAAGTCGTCGTCGACGATACGTCAACCACTGCGACAACACCTCCTCTGCAAGCATGCACGAAACCCCGCGGAAATTGCCATGGTTTATTTTTAGAGGCAAAACTTCTTATAACGGCACCCGTTCGTCCCCCGTAGTATGTAACAAATATAACATTTTGACCTCCAAGGTGATGCTGGTGAGGGACTTCTTCTGTGCGTTGTTGAACAATAAAAAATAGTGCTCAATGTACATGTTAATGGCTGCTAATGGGGAAGGAGAGACAGGAGCATTCGGCTTTTAGTTAACGCGCAGGCTGTGATCACCATTAGCAGCCATTGGCATGTACATTGAGCACTATCTGACAAGAAAGGGTTGCTACGTTATACTCGCTGGGTGTAACCTCCTTAGCTTTAGAAAGGTTTAGCGAGCGTTAAGCCGCAGTGCCATGAATACAATGAACTTGTATATACCATGAATGAACTCGAAATGGTTAAAAATGGGAAGTAGATACGAAGCGCAAGCCGTAAGAAAGTAAAAGCCGTATTCTCCACCTCTCATTTCCCATTAGCAGCCATTGGCATGTACATTGAGCACTATCTGACTGAAAAAGTTTGCTACGTCATACTCGCTGGGCATAACCTCCTTGGTTTTCGAAAGGTTTAGCGAGCGTTCGGCCGCAGTGCCATGAATACAGTGAACTAGTATATACCATGAACTCGAGGTGGTTAAAGGTGGGAAGTGGACCCGAAGCGCAAGCCGTAAGAAAGTGTGCGTGTGCCACCTCTCGTTTAGTCCTTGGAATGTCCGCTGGATGGCGGTGCTTCTAGATGGGGAATATATGATGAAAAGATGCGAGATGGTGGTACTTGGAGTGTTGAATAAATGGACGAACGGACACATAGACAGATGCGTGGATGGACGCATGAACGGACGCAGGGGCGGCTGCATGGACGAACGCAGGGATGGACGCACGAACATACCCACGCACGGACGGGCTGATGGACGCATGGACGGTCACACTGACGGACGCATGGATGGACGGAAGCAAAAACGAATGGACGGACGAATTTTTCACCCCACTCAACATCATTCACTCCGTGGAAATGCTGCCATTTTTTTTGCTTTTTCTCTTGTTGGTATATTTCAACTACTTCAACGTCACGATTTTTGTTAGTTTGCTTACTTCTTGATTTGTAAACAAGAAGGTGGGCTTCAGAGCCACGAAAAAGAAAGAAAAGGGGAAAAAACGCGTGAGAGAAGAAGGCAGTGGCTTCCATTAGGGAGACGTGCAGACAAGGCCATTAAGAGATGCGTGTACGGTGACAATAAGCAGATGACGGAAGTGATGGCCCGCAGCCCTGGTAAGTCGAATATCTCGCAGCAGTGTCAGACGGCGACACGCATGGGGACGGCCTTTTCCGAGGGCCTTCCTCCCGTTTTCGGACGAGAGCGCACACGGAGTTAGGTCGATGCCCTGTTGCGTCGGCCCTATCGTGACTCCGCTGCGGCGGATAACTCACCAAAAGTCTTGCTGAGGAAAAGAGGAAACACTCACTCATACAATAGCAATATAGAGAAATGATGAATATATGTATGTGTGTGTGTGTAAGTGAAAGAGAGAAAGAATAGGGGTGCACCCTTCTTCTAAGGCTCGGTTTCCTTGGTCAGCGTGTCATTCTTTCTGCGTATTGAAAAAGTGCCTGTGTCCAACTAAGAAAAAAAAACTGATGCCAATGGAAAGGAATAAGATCTACTGGAAGATGTAGTTCTTATAGCTGCAGATGCGAGGACGGCGCCGGCCGATGTATGAGGAGGAATGGTGTGGCTGTTTTGGCTCCACTCGATCGCACGCTCTGTATTCCTGGGTGGTTACCATGCAATCGAGAGGCAACGATACTTTCCCCACTATGCGTTCCTGGAATAGGAAAGTGGCGCCTATAACTTTCCCGGTATTATGCCTTTGCTGTGATAAAACAGATACGGTGTTACGGAACACATTTGACTTTCTGCTCATATGAAACGCCAGAAGAAGTTTATCAGTAATGAGAGTTGTAAAGGAACCCACCAGTAATGAATTTTTTGTCCGTTACTTTGAATTTTGATGCTTCCCTAAGGGTTTACCTAAAATTGTATATGAACGCGGTGGTTTGGTGTAGAGGTAATGAATGTGGCCTGTTTGTCAAAAGTTCAATAGACCGTTTTTTCTATGAAAGTAGAGCTAATTAGCAATTGAAATAAAGGGGCTGCTTATAATAATAATAATGTGGTAAAGCCTTTGAACAGTGGGTCATCCTCTTCGGTGCCTGTGCTACCTCGATGACGTCGTCGTTTTCGCTCCTGACTTCTCGACGCACCTTCAACGCCTTCGGCATGTTTTAACGCGTCTGAGAAACGCCAGTCTGCAACTGAACCTAAAGAAGTGCCAATTTGCAGCTCGGCAGCTGACAATACTCGGCTACGTCGTGTACAAGAACGGAATTCTCCCTGATCCAACCAAGCTTCGGGCCGTGACCGAGTTCCCCAAGCCGACATCCGTGAAGGAACTGCGCAGTTTCGTAGGACTGTGTTCCTACTTTCGGCGCTTCATTCGAAACTTCGCGACTATCATATCGCCGCTGACGAAGCTTCTCGGAAGTAACGGGCCTCTCCATTCGTGGTCATCACACTGCGACGAAGCTTTCAGAACACTTCGTCGTTTGTTGACGTCGCCTCCCATACTCCGCCACTACGACCCTACGGCCCCTACAGAGGTACACACGGATACCAGTGGTGTCGGCCTCGGCGCTGTCCTTGCGCAGCGCAAACCAGGGTTCCCGGAATATGTCGTGGCGTACGCGAGCCGTACGCTTACTAAAGCCGAGACTAATTACACAGTCACCGAGAAAGAATGTTTGGCAATCGTCTGGGCCCTTGCAAAGTTCCGACCTTATTTGTATGGTCGCCCATTTGATGTCGTCACCGACCACCACGCACTATGCTGGTTGTCGTCATTGAAAGATCCCTCAGGCCGTCTCGCCCGGTGGGCACTTCGCCTGCAAGACTATGACATCCGCGTGCTGTACCGCAATGGAAGGCAACATGCTGACGCCGACGCCCTGTCGCGCTCTCCCTTGCCTGACGACAATGCCAACAACTCAGTGTCTCACCTTGCCATTTCTTCGATTAGCATTCATGCTATTGCTACTGAACAGCGCAAGGATCAATGGATTGCCTCACTGATAGACTTGCTGACTGATCCATCCACTCCATCCACTCGCGCGTTGCGTCGTCAAGCCCACCATTTCGCCGTTCGCGACGACCTCCTCCATCGACGCAATTACAACGGTGACGGCCGCCAGTGGCTACTAGTCATACCTCGCAGTCTGCGCTCTGACATATGCGAATTATTTCATTCTGATCCGCAGTGTGCGCACTCCGGGGTATCGAAGACTTACCACCGCATTCGCCAGCGGTACTTTTGGCGCGGCATGTACCGCTACGTGCAGAAATTCGTTCGCTCCTGCATAGAATGTCAGCGCCGCAAAACTTCAACGCACCTGTCGCCGGTAGATCTGCATCCTCTACCTTGCCCTGCCAGGCCGTTTGGGCGCGTTGGCATCGATTTGTATGGGCCACTTCCACTAACGTCGGCTGGTAACCGCTGGGCCATTGTTGCTGTGGACCACCTCACGCGATACGCCGAAACGGCCGCTCTTCCCGCGGCTACAGCGAGCGATGTGGCTTCCTTTGTGCTCCAACAATTCATCCTGCGACACGGCCCACCCCAGGAACTGCTCAGTGACCGAGGCCGTGTCTTCCTGTCTGAAGTCGTTCAAGCCATTCTCAAAGAGTGCAACGTTGTTCACCGCAAAACTGCTGCTTACCACCCGCAGACGAATGGCCTCACAGAACGCTTCAACCGTACGCTGGGCGACATGCTCTCCAAATACGTCACCGCCGATCACACAAATTGGGATTCCATTCTACCCTTCGTCACCTACGCATATAATACCGCCCCTCAGAGCACTACTGGCTTTTCACCTTTCTTTTTATTATATGGAAGGCACCCGTCACACACCATCGACACGATACTTCCGTACAAGCCAGATCCGTCTGAGTGGGCACCTATTTCTGCTACAGCCAAGCTTGCTGAAGAATGTCGAGAGCTTGCAAAGACCTTTACTGCGCATGATCAAGAGCGGCAAAAAAGCATTCGCGCTGACGCCAGTACTACTGCACCCACATTCCTTCCTGGAGCGCTCGTCTGGCTCTCGATCCCTACTACTGCAACTGGCCTATCTTCAAAACTATTGCCTAAATACGAAGGCCCCTACCGTGTCGTCAAATGCACTTCCCCAGTCAACTACTTGATTGAACCCATCGAACAATCTTCGGACATGCGTCGTCGAGGACGCGACATTGTTAACGTGGAGCGCCTCAAGGCCTACCATGACCCGCTCATTGTAACCAGCTGTTAGGTCGCCAGGCGGCTCCCTTTTCGTACCCGGGGTATTTGTGGTAAAGCCTTTGAACAGTGGGTCATCCTCTTCAGCGCCTTCTAGTGGGTCGCCCTTTTTCTTAAGAAGAAGAGCAGCTCGTGCAGAGAGTCGATCCCCGCATTGACTGTCGCTGTCGTGAATCATCGCTGAGTGTCCGTCAATAAACCGCTTAACAATAATAATAATAATAATAATAATAATAATAATAATAATAATAATAATAATAATAATAATAATAATAATAATAATAATAATAATAATAATAATAATAATAATAATGATAATAATAATATTAATAATAATAATACTTTTCGAAAGGTTAATAATAATAATAATAATAAGCGAAGTAATATTAATAAGCTTTTCGTTGCTACTTTCTATCTGCGTAGAAACCTGCTAAAGGCGAAAATACTCCAAGATAGCAACTGTTTGCACAGAGATAATACATACTACCAGAATTGTACTTGGTTTTGGGGGCCCATTATTAAATGAAAAGAATAAGTAGGAGCACCGAGGTATCTGAAGAAGGAGGACGTTTCGTAATAATGAATAAAAATAATACACAACGGGAATATTCTCTCAAAACATGTCTCTTTAAACTGATATATTGTCCCTTTCTCAAAGTTTTTAAACGTAGAAAAAGAAGCAGGCTTTTTAGTTTGTAGGTTATGAAAGAATGACATGATTAATAATAGCCAGGCTGGAGTCTTCTATCCTGCACATAACAAGGAGGAGGATCTGAATAGGGGAGCCGGAAAGGAAAACACGGTGAATACATGCGTGCACGCAGACAGTACCACGTTGACAAACGCGCACGCATTTCAGCTTTAGCCTGTATATCGAACAGAAATCTACTACTACTATCTACAAAATGTACCGTAGATAGTAGTTTCGCTGACATATTTGAATTTCTAAGCAAAATATCTCAATTAATTGAACCAACATTTACGGAATCGCGTAATTAAGCGACCTTTCTTCTTCTTTTTCTATTCATTGCTTCATGGCCCTCCTCTTTGAACATTCTGGTCAATATTCAGGCCTCTTGGAGAATGGTACTCGTAATACTAACTTTCTCACGTGTAGGATTGAAACGCCGACGAGGCAGCAGTGGTAGTGGTTCACGGGTCCAGTTCTCATTTAGCCTAATTTCTAACAGTGGCTCTCTGAGAGGCAAATGAAACAAGCTTGAGAAAAGCAGAAATTTTCCTCTCTAATCCTACGCTGATATGCCGCATTTGGAGCGGCATTGCATGGCAAAAGGCACATTCATTTCTCATCGGAATGTCAGACATCAATCTGTACATATGCGACTACTGCGGAACCGAAGAGACTGAACACGTGCGGGGCAGCAGCTCAGCGACGTCCACATTAGATGCCTTTAAACCAATCCACCTTTTTCTCGATGCTATGGCACAGGCGTTCTAGCATTGGAAAGGCAGAGGGAAGATAACCATGTTTTTATACCGGAGGCTTTACTTCTCGCTATACTCGTTGCCATGCCAGTACCGATCCCCACACAAAGAAAAAGCACTGAAAAATGAAAAAGGTGGGTGGAACTCAAGGGCATTTTCTGTATTCATTATTCCAGGACTGTGGACACTTGTTTCAAAGACGCAGAAGGCATCGAGTGTGTTATTGACGCTCATTAGTTCGACAGGTCTTTGCCACCTTTTCAAGACTTGATGTGCTGACCCAAGTGCGTGCGTGATTCCATGATTCTCCCTTTTTATTCTGTCTATGTTTTCAACCCTTTGTATCTTTTCCCAGTCTAGGATAGCAAACCGGATGTGCGTCTGATTATGCCTCATTCCCTTTTTTTACTCTACCTCTCTACAATAACCATGCCGTAGAAGGTACTCTGCACACTTTTTGAATACATTATCTATGCTACTTTATTTCGAGAATGCTGCCTTTTCCCCACACGTGTTCTTGTGTTTTAATTCTGAAAATCAGCGAGCTTCCAAAAGCGGCTATTTCTTGCGGTTAGCAGAGAAATACATAATAAGAGAGGAGATATTCCTAAAGAGAAATCAATACTAATTTCGCTCTGCGTCTTTCGACTTAAGCCTCGTGCTCTGCCTTGGATGCAATTTTGCTTTGCTCCCCTAATTTCTAGAGCCATACATACACCATTGTTGATGACAGCACCAGAAACTCCCGCGCCGTTAACCACCACCGTCGTAAATATGAAAGTTCCCACACCATTGTTGATGCACTGCAAATATATGATAATGTGAACCTACACATGCACAAAGAAATACATACATACATACATACATACATACGTACGTACGTAAATACTTACATACATACATACATACATACATACATACATACATACATACATACATACATACATACATACATACATACATACATACATACATACATACATACATACATACATACATACATACATACATACATACATACATACATACATACATACATACATACATTATTCGCTGGACGCTCTACATTTCGGCAATGAATTGAGGCTGATTCGCGTGTGGTTGTTGTTGCGAACGCAGTCGCTTGGCAAGTTTACTTTCGTTTCGTACTAGCGAGTACATTTACCTTCATACCACAGTACTCTATATTCTATAGAAAGGGTGTTGGCATCACGTCCACGTTGTTTGGAAGACCCTCTTCATTGTATTCAGGATAAGTGTGTAATTTCCCGCGAAGGCGTACCGCCACGCCAACCATGCATGCCAGCTGCAAGCCGTCATGCATGGCGACTTTTTCTCGTGTACACAAATTGCTAGCCGCGGGAAAAGGAGGAGTTTCTCTAGAGACAATTCGGGAGGTTGTTGTTTGGCGAGTGAGCCACCGCCTACCCGATTCCAGCTTCCCCACACCGTGCTGTGGCTTCATAGGCTCCCTCTTATGACCATAGTCGCGACTCGCTCTACGAGCACTGTGCAGCAGTATGACACTCCTTTAGTTGAGCATTGGTGGAACGGAACAGCCTTATATGTTGAACTGGGAATCAGGGACAAGGGCCTCGTCAGCTTTAAATAAATCAAGGGAGGGTACTTTCATTGTAAGTCTCGCGCAGTGCTTCTCACGTATTGTCTAGAGCGTCCATCAGACAGCCCGTGCCCCGATCGTGCACCTTGTACTGCGTAAACGCAGTGCGGGCAAGGTGCACAATTGTGCCCTGGCAGTGATTATTATATATACTTTTTGAACATAGCTATATAAATAAATGTCTTCTTTTTGCTTCCTCCAAAAAACCACAAGCTGCCATAGTTTTGTAAAGAAAGCGAGAGAGGCCATCTATTGGAACAATTAGGATTATACGGCTATACTAATCGTGAGCTTTTTTCATAAATATTCAAGAATAATCTGTGTCAAAGGAGGCAATGCAGTTGGCAAGAGGAGCGCTATGTGAGAATAATGCCACCAGTAGTGTTCTTCAAAATTTCACTCCGTGTTTCCTTTTCTCTTTATTGCAGCCGTAGTGCCTGAGCACTTCCAACTGTAGACCTACGGCTATCATTACACTTGTTTAAGCCAGACGGAACTTTCAAACTTGATATTGGGAAATAGTGCACTCCTGTGGCAAAAATATTTTTATTACCTAGAGAAAATGTGGTTTTTATTTTTGCGCTGTTGCAGCAGTCTGAACGCCCCAATAAAAGTTTTTAAATGTTGAAGTGATAATGACAGATGAATACTGATTGAAAAACATGCAGCTTCGGTTTTGCGACCTCTACCCTGATTTCTCATCTCTTCTCGGTGCTCTAATAAAACGACTAACTCCGTTCTCTTCAAGTAAGGCTATTGTCTATTGTTCTTTTTTACACGTCATTTCATCATTGAAAGGTGTGAATTTCCTGTGATGCTCCTTTTGTCAAGATGCAACTGTAGTACAGAATTAGTTACGCCCACAACACTATAGATGATGTATTCAAAAAACGCCAGGCCTGCGCGGAAGGTGCAGCACAGTCACAGCGAAAGCTAGAAGAGTGGCCTTTCAGAGCCTTTTCTAAACACCCATTGGATAACTACTGCAAGCACATTCGCTGGGTACCCACACGACATTCACAGAAAAGTACAACGAGTCATTTTAGAAAACCGAGTTTTTGTCCTCGGTATCGTTAAGCGTTCGCGTCGCACCAAGTAACGGAAGGCCCTCCGAATGGGTGCAGAAATATACGGGGCGTAGTAAAGCGGCCACGAAGACTGAAGATGATGATGCTGTTCAAAAGTTATGGAAGAACTCTCTATTGCGTGTATGTTGAACACTAGTGGCGGATCGTGGAGAAAGTTGCCAGTTCTCCGGCCTCGCTTCACACTTTTTCTCTCAGCCATTGTCTGGTCACGCGTTATTGAATGTTTCTGTTGCCAGCGGCGTTCACGTTTTTCTATACAAAAGCTCTGACATTCCTACGCTAGTTGCGTAGGGAAGCTGATGGAGCGAATGATCCTTGCCAGACTCGAGTGGTTCCTAGAACGCCATAGAATATATCCAGACGCCATGGCCGGTTTTCGTCGTCTTCGGAGCTCCATTGACAATGTCATTGACCTGGTGACCTACGTACAACACCAGAAAATGAGCAGACGGTTATCTGTCGCACTATTTTTAGATATCAAAGGAGCATATGACAATGTTTCTCACGAAGCCATACTTGACGCCCTCGAGTCAGTTGGTTTGGGTGGGCGAGTGTACCGCTGGATCCAATGCTACCTACATATGAGATCATTGTTTATGCAAACTGATGATGGGCCGACTTCTGAACATTATACACACCGTGGTGTTCCTCAAGGTGGTGTATTGAGCCCCACACTGTTCAACCTGGTTCTGATCGGTCTCGTTGAACGCATACCAGATTCCGTGCAGATATCTCTCTATGCAGATGATATTTGTGCCTGGACATCAGGTGTAACACGTCCTCAGGTACGTGCGAGACTCCAGAAAGCAGCGAATTCAATATCGGCGTACCTTAGAGAACAAGGCCTCGAGATTTCTCCTGAGAAATCGGCGCTGGTCGCGTTCACGCGGAAGGCAATGACGTCATATCCCATCGCCATCAATGGACACAGTGTCTGCTACGCCAGGACCCACAGGTTTTTGGGGGTCACGATCGATCGAAATCTCTGCTGGAGTCCCCATGTGGCCACTCTAAAGAAGCGCCTAACGGCCATCGCACAACTTTTCAAGTTCCTCGGAGGCAAAACGTGGGGCACATCAGTGCACGCGATGTTGCATTTGTACAAAACGCTGTTTCTGGGGTACCTGCGGTATAGCTTGCCGGTTCTGACGAACGTTTGCAAAAGCAGTATACGCACAATAGAAAACGCCCAGGGCCAGGCACTCAGAGTTTGTCTTGGATTACCACGCTGTACATCAACAGCGGAAACCATCGCAATCGCCAAAGATCATCCGGCCACAGTGCACATTACTTTGGAGGTGCTTAGAGCTCATATTAGACACCTTGCTCGCGCCCCTGCCCACCACCTAGCTTCGCTTCCAGAAGATCGACCGAGTGCCTCCTTCTGTAAGAGAGTACTGACTTTCCGTGAGTGCCTTCCAACAGTCTACACACCTCCGGAACGGATACTAACACCTCCTTGGTGCTTGGACCGACCAAAACTGCGCTTGACAGTGCCGGGGATTCGCAAGAAGGCGGAGCTCTCGGCGCCAGCTTTAAAGCAGATGATTCTACTCATGCTACACGAAGAATACAAAGATCATGTCAAACTTTACACGGATGGCTCGACAACTGTTGGAGGATCTGCAGGAGCTGTGATCTTCCCAGCAAGAGCCGAAACCATCCAGTTCAGAACGTCACACAAGACGACATCGACAGCCGTGGAGCTCGCGGCACTCCGCAGCGCACTCCGCAGGATTGACCAAGAGACACCACAAAAATGGAGCATTTTTACTGATTCGAAACCAGCTCTCCAATGTCTACACAATACTCTACGTCGTGGACCTCAAGATCAATTGGCGCTCGAAATACGACAACTGTACCATCACCTAATAGACGAAGGACATGACATATCTTTTCAGTGGTTACCAGGCCATTGCGGCATCATCGGTAACGAGCATGCCGACAATGCAGCTAAGAATGCTCACGAAAATGGAGTGATGGAACCTATTCCACTATCAAGAAGCGACGCAGCAGCAAAGATTAATACGCTTGCGCAGGATGTCGCAAGGTCTATGCGGAATACGCCCGGTTTTCTCCACACCCGTCTTCACCGCCTGGACCCATGCCTACGACTTACTATTCCATCTGGCCTACCCCGATCCGAGACGACCCTTCTCTGCCGTATGTGGCTTGGGGTGTCTTTCACGAACGCTTTTGCCTGCCGCATCGGAATGAGAGACAGCGCTACATGCGACCATTGCGACAATGACGAAACAATTGAACATATTTTATGTCAGTGCCCCCAGTACAGCTCTCAGCGACAGTCCCTCTCAGCAGTGTTTGCTCGCCTCGACGACCAGCCATTTTCTGAGCAGTCAATCTTGGAATGTCGGAAAGATCGAGCTTCACGCCAGAAAGCAACGAAGGCGCTGATGAAGTTTCTGCGAGCGACCCGCCTCGTTGAACGATTGTGACACTACTGTGTGCGAGTGTGTGTATGTGTGTTTGTGCTTCTCTTCCTCCCTTTCCCCTTACCCTTTCCCAAGTGCAGGGTAGCAAACCGGATATGTTTTCTGGTTAACCTCCCTGCCTTTCCGCATTAAATTTTCTCTCTCTCTCTCTCTGACATTCCTTACATTCTTCTAGCGTAGCGTCTCCTCTCATGCTGACACTTCACACATATCTTGTTGTACACTTTCCTTGCCATCCTGCAGAATGGTACAACATGGAAAGTAAGTCAACGGGGGGTCCTTCCTCGTCTCTTTCATTTAGTGACGTCACTGCGCCACGACAGACATCTGTGAGTGATCGCTCTTCTCTAGGCACGATGGGCTCTATAGGCATTCATCCATCAGTACCTCCACGACGAGCTGTCTTCTCCTCAACACAGCCTCCGAAACGCGTGCCTCACACCCCTTTACAGCGAGCACGCCTCCAGGTGTCTGTTTCTTGCTCTCGTGAGCTTTTGTTCAGCTCCCTGCCTGTGTGCCCTTTGCTCTCACTAATCCCCAATTTCACTACCGCTTTGCTTCCCATTCAATCATATTTTGCTTCGCTCCTTCTGCAATGATGTCCACGAGTTTCCATTTTATCCCTTTACGCTTCAGTTTCGATCCTCTTCTGATACACGTTTACGCTTCCTTTCTTTTCCGTCGTTGTCTTCATTCACCTGCAACCAGTGGGACGTGCCCGCACGCTCCATCAGAAAGCAGGAGGCGACGACTTTCGGAAGCAACTCGCTGCCCCGGCAGGAGCTGCCCACTCGCCACCGCCACTTCTTCCCGTTTTATTATACTGATGAACGGTGCCGAGTTGCTCTACAGTGACTGCACGAAGGCCGAGGGCGTCTCTGCGCAAGCTGATGTTCTCGCTGCGTAATCTGGCTTGTGAAGAAGGCGGCAGGGAATTAATACGTATGGATAAGAAGATGCCTGAGCGAATGATGGCAGCGAATTCTCATTTTCACAATCCCTCTCTACGCTTTGCTGCAGTGGTGTGGCATCATCATCGTCCATTGTCTTTCTCCATTCAAGCATTAGAACTCATGTAGGAGGTATGAAGGTGCGCCTTGGCTCTTTCCGGTGTGAAGTATGCAGCTCGGGGATCGTCGATTCGGTTCTACAGCAAAGTGCCGGCTGGTGCTCACTCGCACTGGGTGTGTGCGCCGATGGCTTCAAAACGGACCGGCGCTGAGTGCGGCCCACTCAAGACTTAAATCCGAATTCGGATGCCTCAATCTCGACGCTTCGTTTTAGCTTCAAAACTTTAACTGTCTGCGGCAAGCTGTTGTCTCGAAGGCTCTGGTTTGCTGGTGCACAGTTTCTGATACCCGTAATGTGAGCGAAACGCTCAGTGTGACACATTAATTACGCGTAATATTATTATATTGTGAATTATTCCGCGATAGTAAACCGAGGTTCCAGGAGTAGATATGCGTCCACCTGTGAATCACCATTTTTCCTGGCTCAAATTGGGAGAAGAAATAAAATTCGCACTGATATTCAAAGCAAAATCCACTATGTAGCCATCACGGAGGCCGCAAGACATTTACTGTATAGCGAGCGGAACTCTGTTTGTGGGTGCTTCTATTGTTTCTTTTTCTTTCTACCTCTAGCTTTAAGGTCACCCGTTTTCTTACCTCAGCGTAGCGTATCATGTTGGTTCTCATTGACTGGTTAACATCTCTACATGTCCTCTTTCTACCGATCCTTGCTTTCTTGCAAGATGGCTCTCAGCGCATCATACCATCTTACTAGTACTGCAGCGGCTAATGTTGGCTAGCTTTACCTAACTGTTGAACTTTGACTGCTTTCGCTAACCTTGTCAGAAAATGTCACTAACACATATATATATATATATATATATATATATATATATATATATATATATATATATATATATATATATATATATATATGTATATATAATAGAGTACGACGCACGTTAGTTTTGCACGGTATATTCTGACTGACGTTTCGGCTGATGAACCAGCCGAAACGTCAGTCAGAATACACCGTGCAAAACCAACGTGCGTCGTACTCTATTTTTCCTTATTCTACCAGGGCTAGCGTTATTTCCTTGCTGCAACTATATATATATATATATATATATATATATATAAATATATATATATATATATATATATATATATATATATATATATATATATATATAAACGGTTAGACCTAATTACTTTGTAAATGAATACAGGAATAAAACTAGCAAAGCACAAAAACTACGACATGATAATAATAATAAAAATGTATTGGGTTTTATGCCCTAGAACAACAATGTGATTATGAGAGCCGTCGTAATGAAGGGCTGCATAACATTTCCCCATCTGGTGTTGTTCTTTAACCTGCACTAACGCGGGCTTCTAACATTCTGCCTCCTTCGAAACGAGACCACTGCAGCCGGGATCAAATCGCAATCTTTGGGTCAGCGTCCCAGAGCCGCAACATCTACACGCCGCGGCGTAACAAAAGCGATAAAAGTGAAAAAAAACATGACAAATACAGGGATAAGTAACATAAAGATTATTGTGTTATATTTTTGCTGTCTTCCATATTTCGTATATTCCTCGGGTCATGAGTACACTGAAAATAAGAAAGTAAATACAATGCTGTGTTGTCACTCCAATATCGTTTAGCCTAAATCTTATTCATATTGCTAAAGAACAGAAAAAAATGTGAAAAAAACTAAAATACCTGTACTAAGAACGCGTGAAGCGGCTGGCATAAATTGTTTGCGCGTCAGATGGAGAGAACGGAACAACTACTTAACAAGCAAAAAATTCAAACAATCAAAGCGCAACAAAAACGAGAGCGTCACCAAAAAAATTCGGTGGGACACATACCGCGTGTTTTATTTTTCGTATTTTACTTCGATTTGTGATCTTATTTGCATATACAGGTTCCCCCAAGGGGCTCTCGGCATAAGTGGGGTGCATGTAACGTGCGCATCGCGACGAGTGGAAGGGATACGCTGGAGTGATGGGGCGCATGGAATTGGTTCTGGTCGATATGCAGGCATTCCTTCGCAAACTTTGCACGTGTTTCAGTGTCCCGAATACTGACGCAGATACAAGGGTCGCGCGCGTGCAAGACTAACATGACGCGTGGGGAAGACAGAATAAAGTTCATGAAACTGTAGGGTATGCAAAGAAAACGAGACCCTGATGGATGGTTGTGCTCTCGTGTGATAGCTCGAGACTCTTCAAGATCGATTGCCGTTCTCAGTTGTTTACAGAACAGGATGGGCCCTACTCACGTGGAAAGACGCTCGAGAAGAACGATAGACGGAAGCAGCAAATCTGGCCGAAACAGAGGAGGTTTGTGGAAGAAAGAACCACTGTGACACGCCGCTATAACCGAGATATTGACAAATGAATAAATAAATAAATAAATAAATAAATAAATAAATAAAGAACGTGAGCTTTTAAGGTGTGCGTAGGGGCTGTTTATTATCTGACACTTGTCCCTGCAGCAGTTTTGTTTTGCTGTTCGCCACGACTGTAGCACGACTTCGAAGGCTGCGTGTGTAAGAACGAACAAAAAGCAAAAAAAAAACGAGCAAAGTGTCTATGACAGTATACCTCAAGTGCGAAGATGAAGGAATGCGAGGGCAGTGACAAAGGGGCGGCCGACAAACACGCGGATGTCGAAGAAAACGTTTGCGAAGGGCAGCAATAGCCGTATTCAGTGCATTATGTTTAGGCTAACGCCCGGCGCAGTTTTCTTCCCGCTTTCTTCCAGCCCGGCCTGTTGACGTATGCGCATACGAACACCACTCGCCACATCTTCACGACGCCGCTGTGCCTAAACTGCTGCGACAATTTTCCGTCACCTCTTGCTCCATGAATCACTCCCCTCTGTTCCCCCAATTCTCTACTCCCCCCAAAAACAACGCGAGTTTGTGCGTACAGGCGTACCATGCACACACTGCACGCAACCACTTCTAACGCTCTCAATACAACAAATGCGCCGGTCAGCTTCGCCTAGAAATAAAAGAAAGATGGCGAATGTGAAGCTTCTTTCCAAACTGGTGTTTAGGTTTAAACGCGGCAGCCGTACAGCGACAGCAGGGAGCATTCGCGTGCATACGCGTGCATTTAAATGCGCGGGCTTTGACGACCTTTTCCATCTTTCTCTTTCTCACTGTCTTTCAGAGCGCTTTTGTAACTCGGTCACTTGGCTAAGAAAAAATAGCCCTTGAACGACAGTCTCAAAAACGGAGGCTTCAGACAGACTCACTCGCCGCCGCCGCCACCTTGGGAGGGAATATTTCAAGCTGAATTGCGAGTTCGAGTGGCCCCTGCAGCTGCACTTCAAATCAGGCCGACAGCGGTCCATGAGTTACACACACTCGGACCATGTTCTCTCTCTCTCTCCATTTGTGTGTGTGTGTGTGTGTGTGTGTGTGTGTGTGTGTGTGTGTGTGTGTGTGTGTGTGTGTGTGTGTGTGTGTGTTTACAAGGAGGGGCGAGGTTTTTAGTCAGAACGCATGGCGTGTTGAGGTTTACGGACCGAGCGTTTTGAAATGGCACCAGTAGTAGCAGTTCGGAGATGACGAAAGCTGGCGATTTCGGCAAGGAGAAGTGAGCGGTGACGTATTTTGTATTCCTCTGGGAATACTATGTGAACGGGTTGTTTTTGGCTTTCCTGCTGGTGGCAATGGGGGATGTCACCGAATGTGATCTTTCGTGCGCGACGGGGGGTGGTGGGGGGGGGGGGGAGGCGATGTTTATACGCTTAGCCATTTTCGTTTCTCGTTCTTCTTCCTTGCTCAAGGGGAGACAGCCGGTGCGTCGGTCATGGACTCAGACGATGTATTTACGGC
Source organism: Rhipicephalus microplus (assembly GCF_043290135.1). NCBI lineage: Eukaryota > Metazoa > Arthropoda > Arachnida > Ixodida > Ixodidae > Rhipicephalus > Rhipicephalus microplus. Next base: position 256,813,822 of record NC_134701.1, read on the forward strand.
GCATCCTAGCGTCACTGCGTCGTAACTTAGAACATGAGGAACTTACCATTTTATTTTCGCGTTGTCAATATATATAGCCGCCAACTCAAGAACACCTGTTGTCGGTATCTGGATTAGTTATTTTTGTCCAACTGTTCACTTAATGATTGAAAATGTGCATAAAAAGGGTTCCGGAAATGTGATGTAAAAATAAAAAAGAGTTCTTTTGTATCTTTCCCCGTAGTTGAATACATAAGCAAGGACCACGAAAGCGCGATTAAGAGATACGAACATGAATTTTGCTAAGCTGTGCAAAGTTAAATTGAATTCAGATGTACTTTTGAAAGGCTTTATGGTAATGGCGCGTTCTGTGTCAGCTTTTGAGACAATAAGTTCAAATTCTGGTGGCAATACATTCTGCATTGCACTTCATAAAATTATGAGCTAATGCATTTTCGAAGAAAAGATTTTTCAAGCGGATAAAAATAGCTGAAAGCTTTCCATGTTGGAGTGATTTGCCTTTTATACAAAGCGCATTTATACTCTAAACGTTATTACACCAATTTACAAGAATATTTACTTATGGAGATGTTACTTTACCTCACCTACTTAAAGACGATATGTTTACTTGTGCGTACCTCTACGCCATAAGCTATTTTCTCTGGAATAGCATTTAGATGCATGGGTGAATGATATATAACTGTCATCTGTAAAAAGCTATAGCGATTAAGTAGGATGAGGATACCGAAGTAAATAAGCGATTCCTAGAATTTGAGCTAGTGTTTTGAGCGTCAATAAAACGTACGTGTCTACAATGCTCCGTGCAGTAAGCTGAATGATAACTCTTCAAAATTCATATATTTACTGTAAAAACGCCTTTGTGTTTTTATATTGGCATGCACAACCCTTGTCTTTTTTAAAACATCAAAATTCAAGTTGAAACAGGGCATTTTGAAGCTTCTTTGTTGAAGGCCTCATGTTAAAGCTCCTGTTGGCAGAATACGTACGATGAGTATAACAGCTAGGCAAATTCCCACTGTTCGAGTACAATTTGTAACGCGCACAGCATTCAAAGCACACTAGGACACTGTCAACGAAGGTAAGCCAGAAATATGTCCCACCTGTAGTGGCCATATGAAAGTCGCTAAATCATTCATGTTTTGCCTCGACCATGACAAAGCTCTAACCTCGCACCACTTCGCAGCGCTCGTCACTCACCCAGAAATATGTTATAACTTTTACAGTTATCAACTTCTGTATGTGCAATGATGACCTCTAAACCAGCTTCAGTGACTTTCTTGTCGCATATACTTAACACCACTTCCGAAGAATTCTAAAATCCTCAAAAACACGCTTTTGCTATTTTTGCGCATTGACAAACTAAATTCCTATAATAAAAAGTGGTAGTACTCTAAACTACAGCAAAAAGCTGTGTGTGACAGGGAGCTTGTTTTTCTCAGTAAAGAAATGCCGTCAGCTCATTTGTTTAGAATGTTAAAGGTTCTGCATTAAGGTCGCACAAAATTGTTGTTGCATGGGATCGAGTACATATTGAATTCGCCGCCCAAATAGCAAAGGGAAATGAAATAATATAACATTACCTACGAGTGATTGATCAAGCTGCAGACGGACAATTGGCTGACCTTAACTTGTGCCTAAGACTATCGTGTGACACAGTGTCCTTCTCCTAAAAACTTCACCGGTTAAGGCGAGCACATAGCACAATACTTTTCAACAGATGTTTTGAAAGCGAGCAGTCTCAACTGCTGAAGATGTCACTACTTCAAATGGCATGTACTTTTTTGTTTATTTTTACCCCATAACAAGGAGAAAAAAGAATGCGAACAAGTAAACGAAACTGATACCTTGCTATCGTGCTGAATGACAGCATCCGTTCTCGAGAAAGCAGATTTTATGTTACTCCACGTACAACAACTCTTTGACGCCATCCCTTACTCGGCCAGGGCACTTTTAACGAAGCCATGCGACAAATGTTTGAATCATGTGGTAAAAGAAAACGAATGAGCATGATAAAGTTAAAGTGTGTGAAGTGTCGAGTTGGCTGGGTCTCGCTCAGCGAGAGGTACCCCGTTGCTTCTCTTCCCTTTCTTTCCTTTCATCATTGTTTCTCGTTGCTTTCATTCCGAGTGCTTTACAGATATGTCGCGATGCCACCAGAGGGCAGGGCCTTCGGAAGTCTGTCTTTTCCATGATGTTATTTTTTCTTGTCACCTTTAGTCTGTCTGTACCTATATATGTGAGCATTACTCTCGGTGGCAAAGAACCAACGAAGCGTGTACGTAGAGGGTCTCCTCTAGAAAAATGTTGACGCGTTATCGCACGTACCTCGATTTGATGACGTCCGTCATGCGGGTAATTATAGCGGCTCAGGACGTGTAAGTCCATGCTGCTTACGTTTCTCGGACAGTTCTTTGTGTGTCGAAGCGAGAATAGGTTCAAGAACGGAACACCCAGCAAACCGAATGCCATGGCACCTTCTTCACTACTGTGCAATTTTAGGGAGACTGTAGGAAAATACACGACAACAAGACCCATGAAGACTAAAGAAAATCATAGTGACAAGAAATATTGTGGTAAAAAAAAGGATAAAGAAGGCGTTGCGCCGCTGCAAATACCAGCAAAAGCCGCCTCGCGAAGAGGGGACACAGTGGGTCTTCCTCGGGACCACGGGCGTTTCTCGTCGCACGCCTGAGGAAGTCGCCGGCTCGGTATCAGTGTCTGTCAAGCGGTGTCCCTTGGCAAAGCCCGAGGATTGGCCTGGCTCTTCCGTTTTGTTCACCACGCCACACAGCCTGACAAATCTTGTGCCTACGTGTGTGTTCGTGCACGCGCATGCCTTCTGAACTGCGACGACGCTTGCCGATATCAGGGAAGACGGGGCAGTTGGAGAACACGATCGCCGCTCAAGCGTGGCTATCAGGAACTCACGCGGTTACCGATAGACCCACCAATTCCCATGCCCGCACAAGCGAAGCAAGAGCATGCCGAAGCAGAGATCACAGCAGGAGCGGCAGCCCGAGCTCCGACCAAGCGTCACGAAAGAAGACAGCCTGGCGGCTGCGGCATTTACTTTCTCCCTGAGAGGAAAATAATCTGTAGGGAAAGTTTGGGAAGGCGGTCAAACCGGAGACGGCACTGCAGGGAGCTGGTTGTCCTCTTCTTCCCAACCTCCTCGTTTTATTTTCGGGTCTATTTTCTCCTTCCCGCGCCCCCTCCCCTGATGCCCTCCCACTGTTCCGCTATCAGACGGCTGCCTCCCTTCACATAGCTCTGGTTTTACTACATCGTGGTCCTCGTTGGCTCCGCATTTTCCTGCCCCTTTTCTCCACTTTTGTCACGCGTCGCTTGCTGGTGTCTCAACGGTATTCTCATTTTTTATGCTGCACGGAAAGCTGGTCCAGCGAGGTCTCGAGGCCCGAGCGTGGAAGGAATGCGTCAAGGTGAGTAGTTGCTTTGGTGGGTCTGATCACATGCTTCCCAAGGGCAGTGGTGGTAACGGTGGCTTATGCATTTTTCTGATTAAGGGATCTCAGACATAAACTTCAATGCTTTACGTTAATGGAAAAGTAAGAGAAGATCGTTTCGGGGCTTGCGATCCCAGATGAATATCAAATTATGGCAAAGAAAGTGTCTGGTTGAGCTGTTGCGGTAGCCAGAGTCGCTGCATTGGCTCTTTTTTTCCTCTGCCTTGGAAGTGTCTATTTCATAGAACGCTTGTACCCTTGTCTCAAATTTTCTATTTGTTTTACCGCAAATTCTGGGAGCTGCCACTCCCTTCTTGCGAGAATGGATGAAGAAGCCTATCAGGATTTTCGAGGTGGACAACCGCTACGTCTGGCAGCGGCTAGGAAACATGGGACCACCTCAAGTGGCACAGACAGCGAGGCAACGGAGCTCTATTCCGACGGTTTCGAGTCATCGGATTACGACTACACAGTCGTCACGAGCCGCAAAGCCAAAAGAAGACTGCTACCAACATCGTCGACGACGAGTATATCCACCGTGCAGGCTACCGCGCAGCGTTGGCCACACACTATACTCTTCATGGCTGTGGACCGTTCAGCCAACCTACGGCGGCTTAACAGGCAAGTCCTCTCTGCATACCCCGAAGGACTTCCTCCAAATGAGATTAAAGACGTCAGGATCAACTCACGGAAGAATGTTCTAGCAGTTGATGTTCTACACCGTAGTGTGCTGCAAAGCCTACAGAACATCTCGGAAATCGACAGAGTCACAGTAAATCAGTGATCCCCACTGACTGTAAGGGCAGTGCTGGTGTCATTTATGACGTGGACATTTCCATTCCCTCTGACGATTTCCCAATCTTGATAAAGCCAACTACAGACGACATCCTCGTCAAGCACACCACAAGGCTTGGTCACTCACGATGCCTGAAGATTGTTTTTGAGGGAGACAGTCTTCCCCCACACGTCAAAGTTGGCCACGTTCGCCATCAGGTCCGTCCATACATACCAAATCCCCTACAATGCTTCAGATGCTTCAAGATCGGACATGTCAAACGAGTATGTACCAGCAATGTCGTGTGCCCATGGTGTGCCGAACCTCATTCAGAAGACACCTGCCACGCAACTGCGTTCAAATGCTCCAAATGCCACGGCGCTCATAAAGCGTCGTCTAAAGATTGCCCACGAGGGAGAAATGAACGCGCGGTGCTGAAACGCATGGTGCGCGACAATTCAACGCACAGGGAAGCCGCTGCTACTGTCAGGCGACGTCGGCGTCACCACAGAAGATCATCACGCAACGTAACGTCTGCCGATAGAGACCCGTCATCTCAAGCAAGAAGAACTGGCCCCCCATCGTCAAGCTCTGTGAAGACGGATACACCAGAAACAGAATCAGGGTCAAGACTCCCACCTCGTGAAGAGTGGCCATCACTTCCACAAACACAGCCTGTTTCAGAGGTGCATCGATCCCCGCCAACCTCGATGCCGTCACGAACCACTGATGAAAAGACAACTGAGGATCGCCAGGCCATCAACATGTTGCAGACCCTTATGAGCGCAATGCGCATGCTCCAAAGCAACATGAACATCCCATCATCGCAGAGCGCACTCCAAGTGCTGGACACTTTGAGTCCGGTGCTCACAGCTCTAAGGTAAAACGATGGCCCGCAACATGTTATCCTTTCGAGAGGAGGTCAAGAACGCATCTGTCTTTCAGTGGAATGCCAGAGGACTTAGGGCGCGTATGTCTGAGTTCCGGCAATATGTATTCACGAACCAGTTCTCCATAATTGTGATTTGTGAACCGAACCTTTCAGCTCAGATGAGACTGTCTAGATATGAGTGCTTTATGTCTTCTACCCACGGAGAGCGCAGCAAGGTCGTTGTGTTCATACGGCACGACTTAACTTATGCTCATCACCCTGTACCCCCTGACGAAGAAAACCAGTACGTTTGCCTAACAGTAAAAAACAAGAAGACCACATTCACCATCATCGGAGCCTACTTACATCCATCAAGTCGTCTAGACCGTGAGCGCTTGCGCGGAATTTCGAATTCAACTTTCCAGCCATGGGTGATAACTGGTGACTTCAATGCCCATCATTACTTATGGGGAAGCTCCAGGGTCAACAGTAGAGGTAGACAGTTAGTGTCTTTTGCTTCTGAATGTGAACTTATCTTCGTGAATGACGGCAGCCCTACTTATCTGCGCGGATCGGCCTATAGCAGTTGCCTGCACCTCACTTTCGTCTCAAGCTCGTTCACACGCAGAGTGCACTGGTTTTCGGATTTGGAAACAAAGGGTAGTGACCACATCCCAACATACCTGAAGATTGACGGCTTTCTAAGTCTCAAGTCCTCCAGAGCCGTCCAGTCCACCGATTGGCAAAAATGCAAGTTAATCATTGAAGACTATGTTGGCGCCTCACCTTTCAACCTAGAGGACGCAATAAAGAGTGCCCTACAAACAACGACGCGTTCGCTTCCGGTGAGCTCATCTTGCACCGATATAGACATTGATCTCGAGAAACTCCGAGCGATTCGTCGTCGTGCAGAACGACGTTATAGACGCACGAGGTCACTTGATGATCTGAGAGTGGCCAGACGCACACAAAAAAAATACAGCGTCACATAGACAAGTTGGACAAGCTACGATGGTCATCTTTTTGCGAGTCTTTGGATCCCAGAAAGCCTCTGTCACTAATCTGGAGAACTGTCCGGGGTCTTCGTACAACCATTACTCAGCGCTACCCATTAAAATCTCTGGCACTTCACTTACGCTGTGAAGAGATTGATGTCGCAGATTCTTTCTGTCGAAGGATTGCCTGCAGCTCAAATTCGACTGGGACAAAGATGCCCGACTTTTCTGTATTCTCACGTGATCCCCGAATGAAGATTTCGTTTTCAATGGACGACCTAAAGGCTGTGCTTGCTTTGTGTAGACGTTCTTCAGCGCCAGGACCTGACGGCATCACTTACCGCGCTCTGTGTCACCTAGGAGATCAAGCTCGGCAGGCACTCTTGCAGCTGTAAAACGACTCCTGGCAAACTGGCATGGTTCCACAGGAATGGAAGTCAAGTCGCCTGATTTCACTTCTCAAAGCAGGCAAGTCACCCTTGGACATTTCCTTTTACCGCCCGACTGCTCTCGCGAGCTGTGTGTGAAAAGTTATGGAAAGGATGATTTTAACGCGTCTGGAATGGTACTTAGAGTTCTACGAAATATATCCAGATGCCATGTCCGGGTTCCGACAAGGTCGTTCGTCAATTGACAATGTAGTTGACTTGGTGACATATGTAGAACACCAGAAGGCCTGCAAACGGTTATCTGCTGCTCTGTTTCTTGACGTTAAAGGGGCATACGACAATGTCACCCACGAAGCCATTCTCAGCGTACTAGAAGGAGTAGGACTCGGTGGCAGGATATATACGTGGGTTCAGAGCTACCTACAGAATAGATCATTTCACGTGCAGACAGAGAATGGCCCGACACCCGAGTATTACTGCAGCCGAGGAGTCCCGCAAGGCGGAGTGCTAAGCCTGACACTGTTCAATCTAACACTCATTGAACTAGTTGGCAAGCAACCAAGCAGTGTACGTCTTTCCATTTATGCTGATGACATCTGTGTGTGGACATCAGGTGTGACTCGACTTCAACTTCGCGCTCGACTTCAGAAGGCAGCATCAGTGCCATCGTACCACTTACGCAAACAAGGGCTTGAAATCGCGAGTGAGAAGTGTGCAGTCGTGGCTTTCACCAGAAAACCAATGTCCGCTTACGGCATATCAATTAACGGGCAGTCGGTGTTATGCAGCCGGAGTCACAGGTTCTTGGGAGTCGTAATCGACCGAAACCTGTCTTGGACACCCCACGTAAACTACGTGAAAAAGCGGCTGACTGCCATTTGTCACTTATTCAGAATTCTTGCTGGGAAAAGTTGGGGAATGTCTGTCGAGTCTATGTTACAGCTGTACAAGGTACTATTCACTGGATTCCTGCGGTATAGCCTACCTGTTATATCTAACACGTGCAAAATGAACCTGCGCACAATCCAAAATATTCAAGTCCAAGTGCTTAGGATATGCCTTCGTTTACCCCGCTGCGCATCGACAGCTGAAACAATTGCCATTGCACAGGACTACTCGATCATGACGCACATCACCATTGAAATGATGCGTACGTATCTCAGGCAACATGCCAGGAATCCTTCCCACCACTTGGCAACCCTCGCTTCTGAGAGGTTCCGCACGAAATTTAGTGCAATAGTCTGTGCTCATCGTGCGTCGTTTACGTCAGGTTTTACGCCTGCTGAGAAATTGGTGTATCCTCCGTGGTGCCTGACACTTCCACAAGTACGTGTTTCAATTCCAGGAATACAGAAAAAATAAAATTTGCCTTCATCAGCCCTAAAACAATTGAGCTTGAGCCATCTGCACGAAATGTACAACAACCACGTGCACATATACACCGATGGTTCAACCACACCATCTGGTTCTGGTGGTGCGGTGGTGATTCCAGCTAGAGGAATCACTCTGCGAATCAAACTGTCACTTGTCACTACGTCCACAGTGGCAGAACTTGCGGCTTTGCGTGGCGCCCTAGAGTACATCCAATCCCAAAGACCGAGTAAATGGGCTGTGTTTTCCGACTCAAAACCAGCCCTACAGAGCATGCAGTCAGTCCTTCGACGAGGTTGCCATGTACAATTGACTTACGAAGTTGTCAAGCTTGTTCGCCACGTCACAGAAACAGGCCACGAGGTCAAGTTTCAGTGGCTTCCTGGCCATTGTGGGATCAGTGGCAATGATTCTGCAGACAACGCGGCTCACACATCGCACCAAGAAGAACACACCCTTCCGATTCCTTTGTCAAGGACCAACGCTGCAAAGCAACTTCGTCACCTGGCACATAGTCTGAGTCTGCAGGAGTGGAACACCCCATGCATAAGACATACAATACTACACCAAATAAACCCACGACTGGAACTTCGACCTCCATCCGGACTTCGTCGACGTCACTTCTTTGTCGCCTTTGGTTGGGGGTTGCCTTTACAAAAGCATATAGAGCCCTCATCGGATTGACCGACAATGCGGAATGCGACGTCTGCTGCACCAAAGAAGACATCGACCATCTGATATGCCATTGCCCTCGATTTGCCTCTGAAAGACAGAAGCTTTCGGACGCATTGCGACAATCGGACGATCGGCCACTCTCTGTGCAGATGCTACTGGAACACCGTCATCGCCTTTCGTCGGCTCAAAAAGCAGTCAAAGCTGTCTTGTGCTTTTTGAAGACTACAGGCCTATGTGACCACCTTTAACATTTGTGTAGTGCCACCGCTGCACACGAGCCAGCCGATTGACTGACAATCCTACTTTTTTTCTCTCTGTCTCTTTTTCTTCTCTTTCCTCTCTCTCTCTCTCTCATCTTTATGCCCCCTTCCTATTCCCCCAGCGAAGGGTAGGAAACCGGGCATGTGCCTGGTTAACCTCCCTGCCTACCCTCTTGTTGTTTATCCCCCTATCTCCCTGCCTTGCTTGATCTGTTTGCTATTCCCTAGATTCATGTTGGGCGTTCAATGAGCGATTGCATCGTGATTGTATCACATGACCACTGTGAGAAAGCTGGAGGAAGGAAAGATTATACGAATGGCTTCGACTCAGAAAGGTATTTCATGTTTTCTTTGATGACATCAATTTTTCATACTTGTCACGCTCCGATTCCCCACCTCATAATCTTCAATATAAAAAGTACCACTTTTCTGTAAAGCTGTGTGTTTTTTCATTGAGGAGAGTATTTTAAAGAAAAGCATTTGTAACTTCAAAACAGCGTAGCCACCCTAGTGAGTAAAATTTTTTGAATAAAAGCCAGTATAAAGATTGCTCTTCAATTACCATGTGCCTCTTCTTTTTTTTTTACTAACATAGGAAATAACAGTGGCTCCTTAATCGAAACATAGAGACCTAGCAAGTCAACAAGGCCTATTGCAAGTTTTCCTTGCTTTTATTTCCGATCTACGTAGTGTGACAGAGTACATCACGTCACTTTTATTTGCACGTCCCCAATTCTAACTACTCAATTTCAGCCTAGCCTCTCCTTGTTATTTCACCAAAGATTTACTTCTTATTTAACCAAAGATTTACGTCTTTCTCACTGGGCGCATAGCAGCTAGGTGACCTTACAGAATAGATTTGATGTTTGCCCACACCTCGCCCTTGGTACTTTCAAGCAATATACTTTGGCGTTGCAGTGCCTGCAAGTACACGTTGTCGGCCACTGTACAGGCGTGTAGCTCTCTGGGTGCTGGAATCTTGAACTCAGTTACGTTGATTTCAGTTAAGCGAAGTAGTTCTTAGGAAGGAAAATTGAAGGAAAGGAATGACAGGGAGGTTAACTAGCCTATAGGCAGCCGGTTTGCTACGCTGCGCATGGGAGGGGGATGGGAGAGATGAAAGATAGAGAGCAGAGAGGGAAGAGAGATAAACACAGCACATTCGACAACACACTCGCGCATACTCAGTCATAGTCCAGTCCTGTCTTTCGCGGTATGTGACATTGCTCTTACAGCCGCTTGTTCTAGTCCGTGTCGCGTAGGAATTTCGAGAGAGCTTTTGTCGCAAGTTGTTCATATGTCACCCACACAAAAGCACAGAATAACATGAAATTAGTATGATACAACTGTCGCTGGTATAACTACCCAATGTGCACTTTTTCATGGTATTTGCAATATTTCATGGCATGAATGTAGGAACAGAAGTGCTTAATAGGAGGAAACCTTTACGTCAGCTGAAATCTTTGATTGATTTGATATGTGGGGTTTAACATCCTAAAACCACCATATGATTATGAGTGGACGTAGTGGAGGGCTCTGGAAATTTTGACCACCTGTGGTTCTTTACGTGCACCCAAATCTGAGCACACGGGCCTACAGCATTTTCGCTTTCATCTAAAATGGAGCCGCCACAGCCAGGTCGCATTTTTAACTGACACAACAATTATAATGCTGTAGAGAAGCCGACGATATATTCGGATTCTCGAGAGAACAGTCGACGCTGCTGTATCGGATAAGAACCGACTCCGCATACACACCAGCTTGGTCATTCAAGACTGGGCGAGGCGCTCCCCCTTTTGTGCTCTTTGTGGAGACATCGATGACATCGAGCATTCCATTTGGCTGAGGCCATACTTTGACAAAGAAAGAAAAGGAATGATATGCAGCTTGCAGAAAGGCTGTCAAAAGCACGGGACATTGGAAGAAGGACTCACGGTACGAGGAAGAGTGCACATACTGATTACTTTCCTGCGAGAAACTAAACTGAGTGACATTTGGTGGCTATTCCACTTAACTTCAAAGATGCTCAGGCAGTTAGCCGGCCTTTTAGGCTAGGCTAACCCTGCCTGGGCAGCACTACCACCACCAATGAGCCGACGATCTATCTCCCGGTCAACGTTCTCAATCAATCAATCAATCAATCAATCAATCAATCACTTCATCCATCAATCAACCAATCAATCAGCAATCAATCAAGCAATCAATCCTTGTTTCAATAAAGCCTTGTTATGTGTGAAATCACAGTGTGCACGCGGTTTGCTCAATCTCTTTTTCTCTCTACACTTCTTTATGTCCAGTCATTGAACCTATATTGTGGATGTCATAGTCGTGATGCATTACTACACTTTATCAAGAGGATGGCGAAAGGGCAGTGGTAGATATAAAAGTCGTGTTTTTAAAACCTCCGAAGTATGAGACCATAGCACAGTGGATAACGTGCCCGGCAACTGTCATCACTGATCGAGAGGTTGTGGGTGCGACTTCGTTCATGAATCTTTTCAAGGGCGAAGCTCCTATGGTGTGGATCGTTCCCTCATAGTTGTATGTTGTAGTAGCCACTTCTAGTTTGTTTTAAGAATCGCTGACTTGATGGCGTTCACTGTGTATGTCCATGGAAATATTATCACTGGATGGCGTTAGTGGTTGTCGTATAAGAAATTCACTGGATATCCACGGAGTGAATGATGATGAGTGGGGCGTAGCGTCCGTCCGTTCGATGCGTGCTCTATTTTGATATGAGCGAACAGATGTACGGACAGACGGGCAAACGGATGGCTGGGTGGACGGACGCTTCACCCCTCTCATCAATTCACTCCGTAGATATGGTTTGTTTTATTTTTTCTGACTGCGTGTATTTTTTCGACGTTGTTTCCGTAACGAAAGTACGGAACTAACATCGTATTCTGAATGAGACATAGGCAAAAAAAGACACCCCAGAAACATGATTACCTTTAGCGACAAAATTCAATCCTTGATAACGTATGTTTGTTGAAACGAAAATATTTATATGTGGCTTTTTGCGACACTACGTCATTCTGCAGACGCCAAGGTCCAGAATCTCACATTATCAAATGAGCGGCGGCAACAGCTGATTAAAACCTCACAGAATCGCGTGAAATTTCAACAGAAGTGTCGCATGCGTATTTTCTACAGTGTTTCTCTTTGAACTGTATAACACAATTGAAAACACAAAAGAGCTCCAAAATTTGGATTAACACGCTGCACCATTGCACACCAACGTACCATTATTAAGGAGAAACAGTGGCGGCACGATAGCTATTGTGAATTACAAACACATACAAAAAGTAATCGTCTTATCATCTACTTGCTCATGGTTTAAATTGTATTCCGAGTCCTCAGAAATAATAATCACATCCCACCACTGCCCCGCCACGGTGGTCTAGTGGCTAAGATACTCAGCTGCTGACCCGCAGGTCACGGGATTAAATCCCGGCTGTGGCGGCTGCATTTTCGATGGAGGCGGAAATGTTGTAGGCCCATGTACTCAGATTTGGGTGCACGTTAAAGAACCCCAGGTGGTCAAAATTTCCGGAGGCCTCCACTACGGCGTCTCTCACAATCAAATAGTGGTTTTGGGACGTTAAACCCCACAAATCAATCAATCAATCATCCTACCACTTCTCGACTTCCCGAGCACCGTCCAAATTTGCCCCGAGTAACGAAATTTCTTAGCGATTAAGCAAAAAAAAAGAAATACTGAAAAAATAAGCTTGAAAGAGAGGCCTGTAAGAACAAGTATTAAGTCTCAACTTCTATATTTACAATTCGGCTCTGCTGTATTGTGAATTTTCCGAGTTTGCTTTTCTCGACTACCTATACCTATGGAAGCATCTTTTTTACAGCGCACAGGCTTCGTCGGCTGCAGGCAAGCTGTGTTTGTATTGCTAGGTCACACTCTCTTTTTGCCTTTTGTGTATTTATTATTATTTTTGGCGTCATGACCTTATGAAACCATTTCACATTTGCTTCTTGAACGACGCACCAGCTGACTACATGGCGTGGGGCATTGTGTCGAGATAAGTTCAGAAATTCTGCACAATTAAGTGCGAACTACCCTCCCCCACTTGTGCCCTTCGAACACACTAGGCCTTATTCTTTCCTCTCTATTTCTTCTTCAAAACCAGGTCATTCGTTTTAGTTCAGGCAGAAGATGGAGAATACGATAGCGTCACCGACACTGGAAACCACCGTATAATCTCGAACTCTATCAGTATTTCAATCCCTGCACCCCGTTTGTTTGCACCGCCACCTACAAGAGTGAACGTGCCAGCCGTTGCGTGGCTAGGAGAAAGTGAGAAAGGGAAGAAAAGTCTTCTCAAAAGGCATTCTGCAGTATTGAATCAAGAGTATAATTTATTCAACAGCCTGTGCGAGTGGAAACATAACTGAGGCGAATACAAGAACAACAAAACGAAAAGAGTCTAAATAAACGGAAAGTTTTGAAAACTGTGATCTCATAATTCAAAACCACCAACACTCGACATTTGCTGTAATTTTTTTCAAACACCAAAGTTCGCGTCTCAGCTCTAGAGAAAGTACCACTTTTGCAGCTACTGTATACACTAGAGTTGGTCGATTCACGAAATTTCTTGTTTTGTTGCGATAGCAATTAGATGCTCAGTCTGTGCGGTTATTTGGCGTCGCAGTAGGCGTCACCGTTGGGTTCCGTATACAGTACAAATAGATATTAACATCCCCTCACAGGTCGCAATTGCACACAGGGGTAAAAGCGAAATGGCGCTAGCGACGAACGCGGACCATCTGAGCCAGCCCGTCTCCGTCGCACAGAGGGCACGTGCGATGGCTGCTGTCGATTGCTCGTACAAGCAGAGAGGATACGCCCCGCCCTTCTTGGACAAGCATGTAGGGATGCCGCACTGGCTGCGTCACTCGTGCAACAACTATGAAGCTTGATCGTGAAGGTGTGGTCATGGCAGCTGGCGCGCGCGCCAACTCGGCAGGCACACGCAAATGGCTCTAGGAGCGTGTAGAGACGCCAGGGGGGCTGCGTAGCTAGCACAGCGACCACGGCAGCTGGCGGGCGTGCTATTTCGGCAGGCACCAACAAACGGCTTGTATACCCTTCTATGCACTGTACTCTCAACACGAATAAATGAGAACTGCTTCTAACCCTGCTGCAGTCGTATTGTCTTACACCAGCGTTTCGTTTTGTAGAGTTGGGCACTATATCCAATCCCCAAAAGTTAACTGCTCGGCTTACTTCGTGTGACACTACAATTTGTTATTTTAGGATTCATTGCTTCGCCCTTGCGGTGCAACTAGCTGTGATTTGTTCTTGACTTACAAGAGTGTCGTATGCGACATGCGTGTGCCTGAGTGAACGAATACGTGCCTACTTTGTTTCAATGAGGGAATAAAATATTTCGATGCTAGGTATCGTTAGTGATGGTATACTTCTTAACTCTTCAAGCTGGCTGGAGAACTTTGTTCATTCTCCTATATTTAGATATTCGGTAAATGATTTATGGAAACAAGAAGTGATTCGCTCGTTGTAGTCACACGGCAGTAACTACAGTGCACTAACGACCCAAGAAGACTGTGTTAGTTGTGACAGCGAAATGACAGGGACGTCTAGTCTTTCCTTTGCGGCAAAATTGCAGGCCTAAGTTTCTTTCATGCTGGCTGTACTGCTGCGTCTGAGGCATTCGATAATTATAAGATCGTTAAATTATCTACATTAAATAAATATATTGTTTCCTTGTTTCCTCTGCTAACGTACGTATGTCTTGTTATTACTGAAGCTTAGCTCATATGCGCGAACTTTTCCGGCTGTTTCCTTCAGTTTGGCAGATATTTGGATGAAGTACACACAAAAAAAATAACGACGCTACCAATGGCTGGTAAAGTTTTGAAATATCTTCTTGTGGAGATCTGTGTGTGAAATCCCTAAACGACGAGCATTTTTTCTTTTTTTTTTTTGCTTGGAGAGTTCTGATGACGAAGGGGCTATGGGTTCCTAAATACGGTTATACTCTAGGTGTTCTCTTGTTTTTGTAACTTTTTGGGGAATAATCTCGCGTCCTATATTTTACATGGGCTTGAAAATGTTTGGGAGACGCCTATGCAATGTGACAGTAATGCGTAATTTCAAGAGTTGGGCGGGGGCGTCTGCCACGCCGTCTCCTTGTCGCTCTTCAGCCGGAAAAACAATACGGGAAACGACGCGAAAGGTTCCTGGCGTTTGCGGTTGTCTGGCGCGTAATTCTCATTCATTAACGTCGTTTGCAGAGTGACCTAACCGACGATCCATCATAGGAAAAAAGCGTTAGAAGTACATTGTGCCTATAGCTTCGTTTCGAAAGGCCTAGTGTTTTTCGCACTTTCGCTATCGGTTGTCAATGCGCACACGAGCCTAAGTTTTTCATTCATTTAGCGCATACATCGATTGATTGATGAATCTCCTTCCCGGCTCGATCTACTCTGCGGCCACATTGTGAAACGCTTAACACGTTATAGAAATAAAAGTGGTGACTTTGCGATACAGTTCTGCATAAACACCGCCTATTAACCAGTATACCCGGTACACCACTCACGTTAATGGCATATATAGAAAGACATATTCCTCGCATCAGACTCGTTGTGCTGGTTAGACCCCTCCAGTTCAAGGTAGTACAAGAAGATTAGAAGTAGTTATTTTAATAGATATTTGTATTTTTTCCACAGCGCACACTTTCCTTTTGTTTTATCTCTCTTTGTGTCCTTTTGGCTTCCGAATTTTCGCTGGTTTCACGTTTTCAGCATTCTCGTTTACGTTGAAGCCTTCCGATGTAAGGAAACCTGGATGGCCGATAGCATTAAGAGCTTAAGAGAGTTTTTTTTTCACGCACGTCAAGAAATACACTTAGACAAAATAAGAACAAAGATGTAGGATCTATAGTGCGTGAACTCTGTGATCCCGGAATCTCTGGGATCGGTGCACGGAAAAGGCTTCAGGAATTGCACGGCTTCCAAAGCTGCTCTCGAGTACAGCTCTGCCTCAAGTCCAGTTTTTATCATTCTGTGAACCCACCTCGCTAAGGGTTTGCATCTGCCAGGGAAACGAGAGGTCTCGGTCTCGAAGCTATGGAGGCTGATTTTATCGACAGGATGTATATCTTGTATATATGTATATTGATCAAAGCAGAACCACACCGCGTGAGGATAAAATGCGATGTTATCGTTAAGATGGCCCCTCTCTACACAAACTGCAAAAAAATCGATTTCGTGCCAACAACGCAATGCTGCGAATACCTCCGAATTAAAATGAGTGATATGCTCGTTTGTCTTCCGACTATGCATTCAAACAAAAGCTGTCATTTGTTTTTGTTTTTCATTTTCATGATCGATGTTAGCATGTTCCGTATGAGAGATAAATAAAAAATGTTCTCGTTTTTTTAATCTATAATTAGCTCAATCGCCATACTCAATTATTTGAGATCATATTTATCTTACGGTAGTGCCTCTCTCCGACTCAACATCGGGCGCCTTTCTCGCAGCGCGGGTGTACATACGCGCCTTTCCCGCAAGTGTGCGTCGAAGGCTTCGCCGCTTAGTGGCAGTGAAGTGTAATTGAGACCCAACGTAATCCAGTTCGGGACCAAGAGCAGCTTTCGCTATAGAGAAGTGCTGCTGCTCGACCACGCACGCTGAACGCTTAATCTCCCAACGTCACTTAGGCAGCCGCTAAAACCAGTGTCGAACTTCCGCTTGATTACACATGCAGAGTTGTGTGCGGAAGAAATTGAGTTTTTACATTTTCCGTTTTCCGTCTCATTGTGATGCATTACTTTGTAAGAGACATAGCGTATCGAAACAAATTCGATACGTAATTAAAACGAAATGAACAATGAGGAATGTAAACTATCGAGAAGTTAACTTTAGAAAGATATATTAGTCCAGAGCGGCAAAAATCATTTGCGACTTTCGTCCATCAGCGCTGCGTTCTTTAAAATATTCTTTCTTCTTTTTAAAGGTGTTTACGCTCATGTAAGCTGAGGGTATATAGGCTTTTGTAATTAGCAAAAAGGCGATTAGGATGATTTTGCTGCAAAAGGAAATTTTGAGTACCGGCAGCTTAGAAAGCTTTGTTGCTATAATTTAAGGGGGGGGGGGGGAGGCTACAGAATATCAATACCACGCGATGTACCAACACATTTATAGAACGGGTGTTTTTAAAAATCCCGTAGTTAATGTTTAGTATAGTTGAAACATGTTTAGTCCGAGATGCATCAGCTGTAATCACTACAAAAAATAAAATGTGGTCTTTCATCTTAGCACTTTTTTTATGCATGAATTTAGTGCGGTACGATTGGGAAACGTCAAAAAAAGAGAGAAACAGACGTTAAGCATTGCAGAACATTTGCGTCATGCGAACTGTCGTAGTGTGGGGTGCTTACAGACGCACACGGACACACGCACGCATATACACACACAAACACGCGTGCATGTATGCACGCACGCACACCTGCACGTATATATACACACAAACACACTCGTATGCACGCACGCGCACTCAGGTATACGCAGCGTGCAATAGCTACTATGACATATTGTTATCACCGTGTGTGCCAGATTACAGCTTGGTTGCGGTAACGATCCCCACATGAATATATCATACGTATAATATGTAAAATTTAGGATACACAGTATTTTGCACAAATATTTTTTACCATTTGGAGAGATAAATATATGAAACGGTTTTTCCAGCTCCACGATCAAAAAGATTGTTGCAGATATGTTGAGGGAAATCCTAACTTGAATATTGTTGACGAGCCTCTCTAATATTCATTCCGTGTCTGAAATCGAGAACTTCCACTCTATTTCTGAGACTGCAATTTACTTGCACAAGCTTTGAATAGTGACCGTGCATGACAGTGCATTAGTTCGGTAACTGTTTCACCTGCTTTCTTAATTCACATGGCATGCCCTCAAACTTAAATACTTGAGCAAACATAAGCGTGGGTGACTAAGGGAGGCACCACTGTATGTATTTAGTCAAGTTCAAACATTTGCCTTGAGGAATACGCAGCAGCGTATATGAACTGTTTATTGCTCACTCCAGTAATGGGACGCCGTTCTTCATACAATACTGATTGATTGCAGACACTACACGCAGCAACTGTTGAGCGGTATTTAGGCATCGTGAAGTTAGGTGAAGAACAATTAGGTGCTCGGGACACTTCTCTTCAGTGAATTCGAATGTCTACTCACGCCAGATCATGATTATGATCTTCGATGGGTGGATCTAAAAGAAACACGATGCCGTGCGATGCCGAATGCCAATGAAAGTCAAAATCAGCCTGACACTTTTGTTTTTGCATCTGGACATGAATAACTTGACTTGACTACGACCATCGGCTTAATGGCATGGTGACGTGCACTTTGAAACGTTGCCCGACTATCGTTATTCGTTGGCCTCGGAACAGCGAAGCGCGTCTCGAATTTCACCGGAAGGCTGGCTGGAGGATAGATCTATCCGTCCATGATATATTTAGCAGCGTCATCTTTTAGTCAGTGTTCAGTCCCGAAGGCACCATTCCTTGAAGCGAGAGGGAAGTGCGCTTTAACTCAGGACCGTCACACGGCACCGCAACACCAGCGAGCTCTTTTCTCGCTTCCGCTAGGGGAAGGTTCTGCCTCATTACAGCGCAGTTTAAAAAAATAATAAAAAACGAAGAACAATTTTCGATATCTGAACTCTCTAAAGATGGCAAAACTGCAAAAAAGCGTTAGGAATGAATGGGAAAGGAGGCAGTTCAGCCTTTTTTACGAGTGACTTCTAAATTTTAACATCTCTCTGATCGAAGTGACAACCCTTGTCTTCCCATCGCTTCCTCTGTATTCCCTCTCTCTACTCAATCCTACCCCTCACTTCTTTACTTCCGAGTCATTTGTACGACCACGGTGGAAGGTGCCGAGTTTATAAGCCCAAGTGTTGTGGAGCACGTGGCCGTTACGATAAATATTTGACATTCACATAGCTCAACGCCTTGTAGCATTTTATGCTATACTTTTTAAAAATGGGACTCTGAAATTACTCGATGCAACAGCTCGTAAATTATTTAAACGACTATCTTAAGATCGTTAATGAATCGGCTGCTTTGATCGCGACGGCGATACGTCTGACTTTGTTGAGACAATGTGTAGAGACGATGCTTCACACGGAGAACATTTAACGACCTTTTGATACATTACGTATAGAAGAGTAGTGGAAATAAGCGCTATTGGCACTCGTACAATCGCCAATCAACAAACTGCTCGTGGCGTCTTGCTTCGTGTATCATGATAAGGTAACTTCTACTTTTCAATATTTTATAATTCAGGTGGAACAAGAACAAGTGTGGTATACGCACTGCTAGCAACAACAAGTAAAATGTAAAGAATTAAGAGCTATTTCACCCGGCTTTAATGTGAATCTGCTGTTTCGCAAAAACTCTTACGCAACCATGACATTTTCGGCTTGCAGTTTTGTGTGCATTTTTTTCGAATCCGTCGCATTAGGATCCTATTATACACAATAGGTGCCTTCTTAAACCAAGGAAAAAGGAGTTATTGTGAACAAAAAATATTTCTATAAAGAATACACGGTATAATCTCACAAAGCTGCGTACCTGACCTGCGTGGTGTGGCACTTTCTTCTTGTTAGCAAATGAAGTCACGGGTACATTGAAATGAAAGATCGTCGTAGGATGGTGCAACAATTTTGTTCCGAGTCGTTCGTTTTTTCGTCTCTGGTAAGCAGTTTGAAGAGTGAAAATCATCGCATTTATGAAGAAAGAAGTGCGCAGAGATTTTTATTTCTGTTTCTCAATTAGCGTGTCTCAGCATTCTGCATTGCAACATTGCCTCGCGTTTAAAAAAAATGAACGAGCGTGTGATTGAATACGCACAATAACCATGCGGTGTTGTGTTGTCATAAAACGGGTTACGTATACCTAAAGCTGCCTTCTATGCATAAATTGGTCGCAATGTGATGCCACATTTCACGCCTCGTCTTTCATGTTTCAGTAAGGTCCGAAGTACAGCGTACGAAGGTCATTATCAAGTCAGGCACCACTGACACAAAGCTAAACAAAAGCCTTACCTTTCATGCTATATAAACACATGTGGTCGCTAAGTTTACTTGTGTCCGGGAAATATGATACTCTGCCTATAATGCACTTCGAAACTATGCTTTCAAAAACGCACGCAAGTGGTCAAGCCAACTAAATTTTTTGTTCCGATATCTGTACAAGTTGATCTATCTTTCCTGCAATGAAAAAACACGAGCATTGAACGTGGAAAGCTAAAGCCTTTGCAGGTGCAACTTCACTCGGCCTGTTTTTTCGCTAATTTGACATTGCGAACGTTAGTGCCATTGACTCAAAGTTACGAGCCGCTTCGTTTGGTGATGCTTAACGGTGAGCAATCACGAACTGATACACGTTCTTCTCAGTCTCACGCGAGCCAGCGGGTCACTATATGCCCTGAAAAGTTAGAAACGCAAGAGGACACCTAGGAGGCGGCCTTATATAGAGCGGGGTCTGCTTGTTTCACAAAGTGGCCCTGAAATTTTGGTACAGTATTCTCTTCTTTTACAGCTTCGAAAGTAGACTCAGCGTAACGTTTCTTTTGTTTTTTGCCCTTATTTTTTTATTGATCCCTTTTATAGATCACCAACTGCAACAACAGCGCCCTCAGGGGGAGGCCCATGAATACGGGGCGAGATCCGAGATGGCATGGTGTAAGGAGACGTCGTTAAAAGGAAATTAGAAGCGCGAACGAAGAAGCTTCTAACAACCCGCGCAAAACAAAAGTTATAAAAGCGGCACCTACAACTAATCTGATGCGAGAAGAAGGGGTGCAGCGCGCGTGTGAAGTAAAAGAGAGCAGCGAGTTCCTTCCGGGTTCACATTTAGCTGACGGTCAAGTTTAGATTTAAGAACGAGTCGCTAATTGCTCGTTAGTCGTGCTGAATGCGTGGTGCCTTATAATACGGTCTTGGTCTTTATCCTTCTTCATGACTGGAGCTCGCCTGAATGTTTCTTTTTTCCTTATTAATTGTTATACCTTTTACGACAATGTGCGCACAATATAAGTTGGTCTAGTATGGTGTGAGCCGTTCGTACGTGCTGCAGTTATAAGTGCAAGTCCTTTTTATTTTCATACAAATTTTCCCATTTGTGAAGAATAATTATCGGATTTTGGTCATGGAACAAAGTCAGTAATACTGCGTCATTTTAAATAATTTTAGGGAATCATACACTCCGAGAAAGCATGGATATCTAATGCACTTCTTCCTGCATAGTTTTGAGGTTTACATACATCGTCTTTATACTGCAAATAATCACCAAGAGGCGAATTGACATAGTTACCGTTCTCTACTCTGCGTGTGTATGTATTTTCGTGCGTGCGTGCATGCGCGCACATGCGCATGTGCACATGTGATTTCTCTCTACGGCGAATGAATTGAAGACGTTGCTGTATACTCAACACTTGAGAGTCTTAGCGCGATCGCTGGTCATTGCATTTCGCATGACAGAGCCTTTAACAACATGAATAGAGAAAAAGAAGGAAAAAAGAACTGCTAGGAAATTGTAAGACGGTACCTCTCCTTCATCGTTCTAGTTCCGGTAGCGGTTCCGGTCGTTTGTAGGGGCTCTTAATGGTGAGCTGATTAGCTTCCGGTGCTGAGGTTAAGAAGCTCCGGATGCGAGGAAACGACGCGCATGCTTCCGCAGCGACGCCAGCCGACGTCATGGTGCCGTGTCTGCGCTACTCACTACGTTCTCGTTTCTTGGCCCACACGGCGAAATGGTTCATGCTTGGCGGAAGTAACAACTTCTGATGACACCGCGGCGCTTTTGTGTAGGTGCATGAGACTTGGTCGGTCGGGCTAGATGCAAAAAGTAATGGGGGAACGGGTATTACGAGAGACATATTTGTGGAGGGCACTTTTGGTCATCGTGTACCTCAGCGTTCCGCTAGTATTCTTTGTGTATTGCGGCCACGGCCCTGGCCCATTTGATTCTCATCACTATCTGAGAAGCGGTGCGTGACTGTGGACCTTAGTATTGTGTATGTAAAGGCTTCCGTTGCCCAGAACACTGCGTTCAAACGCGTCGATAACATCCTGCATGATTATGTACTTACGTGCCTGCGAGTGTAAGCTGTAGGACGTCAAAGTGTGTTCATCGCCAAGAATCGGAGCCACGTGGCTGCTACTTTATTCACTCTGTGCATGTTCATGTGTGCATGTACGTTCCCCTACATAAATGTTCCACATAAACCAGGCGTTTTGAGAAGCCTCACATTTCATAGAAGCTCGCCATTTCTATATAGTTTCTCTATGCTTGTATGCATGAAACAATTTCTCTGTGTTTCACTTACGTTTCTTAATAGGAAAGTTGCCCTTCGCGTTAAATCATGGTGTAATGTCTAACAAAGCATGGAGCCCTTGAACTAGAATTCTTTGATTTATTCAATAGGAAAGTAGGCACTTTTGCTTTGCATTTCCACCAAGGACAGACCGTAACACGATATTGCTATCGTCAGAATCTTAACACGGATCCACAATCTGGCAGACGTCACTGCGTGCATGTTCCTGTGTGGGTGTTTGTTTGGATGCGTGTGTGATTGTGTGTGTGTACAATTAGAGAGAGAGAGAGAGAGAAAAAAAATAAACACAGGAAAAACTCATGAAAAGTTTCTGCTGCATGAGCTTTTTTTAAAGTGCACAAACAAGATTTTTTACGACAAAATGGTCAACAGTTCATACCAGAGCCTACCAACATGGTTTTTGATAACGTCTACGGCTATGGGATCCTTTTGAAAAAAAAAAGGGAGATACCTAGGCTTCGCCTTTAGGACTTCAATGTGATAGCGATGTTTTGTTCGAAGTTTATACTTCAAGCACTTAGTGCATAATACTTATTTTATGGTTACTAAGGAAGTTTAAAATGGGGATAACTGCAATGCAGTCGATAAATTTAACGTGGTTTGCGTTGGAGAGCCTTTCTTGCGTGGCTGAATTCTGATAATAAGGGAGCATTCCTTAAATCAAAAGGAATTAAGCACGTGAAATCTTTTCGAACTTGCTCACTACATGGTCTTAAAAGAATACGTGCAGCAACGCGTGTGTCTTTTGTAATGGGCGCCTGGCTTTAAACCACGCGGTAGTTAAGATAATACCATGTTTTGATAGCCGATAGAGAACTACGCTTGTACCACAAATTATTACTGTGATATTAGATGTGTTGGGAAGCAAGTACACAGGACGCGTGTGTTTGTAAAACATAAAGCTACTTTCACTGCGTTTCCAAGCAGAGCAAGCTATTTTCACTAGTTTTCCAAGCTGAGGCGTGGTTGCGTATTAGAACACCAGCTTGCCACTCAAATGGTCTGGGTTCGATCGTAACTCAGACCCGAAAGTTTGCATATATTTACAACTTTGCCAGTTTTTTGGTAACGCATAACATTATTGTTCGTTCAAGACCAACGGAGCCAACGCCGCAATTTCTCCGAAACGAGCTCTTTAATGCTGTCGCGCTAATAGTCACTGAAAGGGGCAGAACACTTTCTCTTCACGTTTCACACGGAGGGTAAGAAAATGATTCTTCAAGGCCTCGTAATTGTCATGTGGTCGGCAAACTTTTCTCTCACTCGTTCACTCTTTTTGCTGTGGGGTTACTCTCTGCCACCACTTATTTTCCACGACATTAGACGTGAAAAGTATTCCTGTGAGGCAGTGATCGTTTATCAGCAGGAAGTTCGAGAAAGGCACTTACGTTTACAAGCCATTGAGCATTGGATGGCCAGTGAGTGTACTAACGGCAAATAGTCTCAAGTGCCCTTCGAATTATTTTAAGACAACCAAGCTATTAAGTTTTGGGAGAAATAGCCGTAAAAAAGAAATGTACACTTTTTCAGAATCTCTTTACATTTTGATATGCTTGATGAGACCAGTTTTGTTGTTGCAGTCAATGCTTTAACCGCTTTTGTTTCACCTTTGCTTACACCCACATAATCTGTTTTACGAGCGTGGTTCTTCAAAAAAAAAAAACTAGGTCAAACGCCCTTTAAGACGTTTTAAGCAGCAATGCTGCAATAGCTTGAAAAATAAAGCATCTAATTTCAGAACCATAATTCACATAAAAATGTTAATGTCTGAAACTTTAGCGAGAAGTAACTTGATGTATATCACCTACTTCTAGGCTGCCAGAAATATAAGTCACAACAAAAAATATCATGAGCAAGTTTGCAGCTTTTTATTAGGGGCTTTTCACAGTGAAAATAATACTAGGTCCGTGACCAACTGCAGGTTTTTAGGAAAAAGCGCTTGTCGTCTTGAAGAAGTTTCTTGAGGAGTGAAAAAAATTATGCAAGTATTGACTAACTGTATACGATGTCGCCTCTTGTTCATACTAAAGAAAACGTGTTATATTGAGATTGTGTGTTTAATAATATGTGTATTCGTTTGTATCAATGTGAACGGAACTTGCGTGTGGAACTTGAGTACATATGAACCCATTACCGTACGTTTATTGCAGCCTGAAGGCTTTACAGCATTATGGAGGGTAGGGGCGAAAAACAAGAAAAAATGGAAGATAAAATTTCAAATAAGACTTCTGAAATACAGCTCCCCGAGGTGGTCTAGCGGCTAAGGTGCTCGTCTACTGATCTGCAGTCCAAGGAATCGAATTCCAGCAGCGGCGGCTGCATTTTCAATGGAGGCGAAAATGCTGTAGGCCCATCTGCTCAGATTTGGATGCACGTTAAAGAACCCTAGGTGGTCGAAATTTTTGGAGCCTTCCACTACGGCGTCTCTCTTAGCTATATGGTGACTTTAGGACGCTAAACTCCACATAAACTCGAATAAATCATCTGATCAACAATTTTAGCAGAAAATGAGTAAAATGAAAAATACAAAAACGCACATTCAACAGAAAAAACGTGGAGTATATACATAAGAAAACAGAAACACAAAAAAGAGAGGTTGCAGCGTTACGGAAGCATGAAGTCAAAGCGACCTATTCAATACCTTGCAGAATGTGCCAGAGTTAATATTTACGACTGATGCACACGGGTTTTTACAGTCACAATACGTTTTCAGAAGAGATGAATCAGAGTACGTTGACGTGTTATACGAGGAATATGTGCATTGTTCTAATTTGAACCAGATGATATGAAAGGATAAGGCTGTAATAACAGTGATTTTAAAATGTGATTGTGATGGTATCTCTTGTCAAAGATACAGAAATAGTTTAGGGGCCCTTCAAAAATTGCAGCATACTGCATATCTTTGCAATGAGGCACGCGACATAGGGTTCGGAATTTGTTTTTATAAAGCAAACAAGAAAAAAAACAAGTATCAAAGTCGCGTGGTGATTGATAAGGCGTCTGTGAACAAGGGAATCATCCTGCCTTATGTCCCCGGTTAGAACTGGGTTGCTGCGGCTTCTAACTTCACACGATGGCTTCGAATGACGTCAAACAGCCCTTCCTCTCCTCCACGTGTGTTTTCCTCTTTTTTTTGTGTGTGTAAAAGGTGACTTGGCTAGCAACTACTTTAGCTGACTGTAAGACTGCCGCTGTTACACCACGGAAATTAAAGACACAAGAGCAACAGCCTGATTTCAATGCCCAACGAAAGGAACAAACTCGACTTGCTGAAAACGGTCAAGGAACAAAACGCAGCGTACAACAGCGACCACAAAGATATTATCGCTACCTTTTTTTAAATTATTGATGAAGCTTACTCCTCTTCTCCCCTTGTCTTTGAGACAGCTTTGATGGCCATTCCCGGTCACAGAGCGGAGTGGCGGTCAAAATTTTTTTCAGCCCAGATTTGACCAGAATGATCAGATTTGGTCATTCCATGCAGGCAAAAAAGAACCGTGTTTACTATTGGGACAGCATTTATATGGACACTCTCAGCTGGATTTTGCCGCAGGCATCGTCGTGATTCACCATATATGCACATAAGTATACGTATCTATGTATATGAAAACGACAAAAATATACGAGAAAAAGAGTCGGGCGCATGAAATTTAACGTCCGACATTTGAAATATGAGTGCCAGGCATGAGCCACTGAGCCACGAAGAAGCACCTCCGTCAACATTCAAACGGCAAGCTATTTAAATGTATACCACTTCACTGGCGATGGGCATCTCGGGGAACTATTATGTTTTCAGCAATACCAGCGAGATGGCGCAAAGAGCTTGCGTCGCCAGATCATCACGACGCGGCGCAGCGCAATCTCATTTTTCCAGGGTACTATGCCCCGTGAAGAGGGAACGCTCAGGCGTGCGCTCGCTTATCTCGCGGGAGGGACAATCGCCCGCCTTGGGCTTTCACCGGAACAATCCTGTTGTAGTTACCGGGCGCACAAAGATCACTGCTCTCGTTGCACAGTCTCTGTTGGCGAAAAGGGCGCGCTTTTCATACACAACGAAGTAACAACTGAGATGCTTAGTCGCGTTTATCTGCACCTGTTAGTGTGTTTCGTGCGTCATTTGTGTGTGAGAAACGCGGGTGATGTTTTGATCTGCTTGCCATTCTTCGCATGGCCTTCCAATTTGTTTCTATCGTGTTCAACGCCTCATCTTTGCGGCAAAGCTTTGATGTTTTTTATCCCAAGCACCATATTTAATTTCCATAAATTTTCCATTATTTGCCTGTTTCATCCATTGCTTGATGTCTGGTTTCTATTCCGAATAGCAAGGCGGTATTTAGAGGCCCCATTCAATGGCTTCATTGTTTACAACTTTATCAGGAAAAAGTAATGTGAAGGGACAGCTTTCTTTTATTTTTTTCACCTTGTACGTTCACTTCAGAGCAACATTCGTGGGCGTACGAACCTTTTGCAGTTCACACAGAAGTGCTATTTTTGCAGAAGCCCGCACAATTTTTATTCCTTGTAAGTAAAGAGTAAGATGTATCTCAGGTAGTTGTTCACAACAGACTGCCTTAAGGAAAAAGAAATGCACGCAAAAAAGACCTACACGAAGGTGATTTTTCCGATTACGTTGACAATGTTTCTCCCAGTGCACTGTATATTTGGAACCCTCAATTCGTATACGCCTTCTGAAAGGTCCAATGGATTGGTTGGAAAAACAGCTTCCTTAGAAATGAAGTGTGTATATGCATTGCTTCCAATACTTTCAATAGGGAACGATTCCTGGCTGCCCCACCGCGGTGGTCAAGTAGCTAAGGTACTCAGTTGCTGACCCGCAGGTCACGGGATCGAATCGCGGCTGCGGTGGGCTTAGTTTCGGTGGAAGCGGCATTGCTGTAGGCCCGTGTGCTCAGTTATTGGTGCACGTTAAAGAATCCCAGATGATCGAGATTAGCGGAGCCCTCCACTACGGCGTCTCTCATAACCATATCGTGGTTATGGGACGTTAAACACCACATATCAATCAATCAACAATTCCTAGCTCTGCTAGACACGTGGTCCTTCTATTACGAAGCATCAGCGGACGCTGCGGAGAATCCTAAGCTATTCTGAAGTCAAATAAAAAAAATGCACACTAGCCGCAGCGGTGACATGCCGCAGCGCCGACTTTTCCGGTATTAGGCGGGCCACGCGTTAAAATGATACAGCTTCAGCCCCACAAAGTGAAGAAGAATTCTAAAAAAGAAAGGACAAGGCTGCAAATAAGTTCGCAATGTAAATATTGAAAGGCGGCGAAGCGCATGCCGAGCACGTTGCAGCGTGATTTTATAGGCTGCTTTGCGTTTTTCCTTTTGGTTTCTCGCTTTTTCACTAGAAGACAGAAAAACACGTCAGGATTTGGCATGTGTTGCGAATCCGCTTTTGTAAATGCAAAACAGAAATGCGGAGTTAAGAATGTGAAAGACGCCCCTTTCATGTCGCCCTTGATCATATTTATTTGCGCAACTTCGTTACGCTTCCGAATGCAGCCGCAGTTGCAGTTCATGGTGGAGAGGAGGGTGCGGGCGAAAAAAACCAGAAACAAGCAGTAGCGTAGAAAATGCCAAATGCCAAGCAGTCTACGCAGAACAAACCCCGTGCATTGGACTCGCTGCTTTAGGCAATGTCTCCGCCGGAATAATTTTGAGCCGTCCGCAATGACTGCACCGAATTCAGAGCCATCGTCACCCGAAAAAAAGAAAGTCATTTTATTTTTAAACAATGTTGCATCTACGAATACTTTTTTTTTTCGGAAAGTGGTGGTCTAAGCACGCTGTGTTTGGATGAGCAATAAGACATATATTGAAAAAAAGAAGAGATTGAATTGTGTCTTCAAACCACAGTGAAAACGTCGCGCTCATGACTCTGCCTCCTTGAATCAAGTGTGAATGTGGATTTTGAGCAGGACGTTACCGCATTGTTTCCAACTATTATTGTTTAATCGTGGGCTATACACTAAATGCGTACTATGAGGGTTAGTTTATTTAATTTCAACGCAGTAATAAACAACTGAAAAGTTGGAAGTTTTGCAATATCGATGGAGGTGAAAATGCTTGAGGCCCGTGAGCTTAAATTTAAGTGCACATGAAAGAACCCCAGATAGTCGAAATTTCTGGAGCCCTCCACCATGACGTCTCTCATAATCTTAATGTGGCTTTGGGAACGCCAAAGCAATCATTGACATTTTTTTATTTACTTTGCGTTTATTTTCTTTACTTTCAAACCCGCTTCCTTTCATATTGCCAGTGGATACCGAGAAGCATTATTTTTAGCCTTTTCTTTCAAGACCCTCAGCAATGCTTTGTGGTTTCTCCAGCTTTCACGATTCGCCGCGTACTTTAGTGTCCATTGCGTTCTGCCGCTGAACTCAAGCAGGCGGTTTCTGCGCGTAACCACGTTGAAAGTGATCTCACGGTACCAAAGTTCAGCAAATACCCAAGGTATATGTAAACTGAGCGCGTAACCTTCATAGAAGCCCATGTATCCAGTAGTTGGCAGATCGTTGCCACTTGCGCCATCTACATATGGAGGGGACAACTAACAGTAAACAAAAAATTAAAAAAAAGTGTCTATAAATTTCAAGGCCATATTCATGCATGGGGAATGACAAATGTGTCATGAGATGACAACTGCAGATGACCGAAAATGATTGTGGGTTCCCGGTCACGGGGGATTAAGTTTTAATCAGGTGGCCAATTCCTTAGCACGAGCAGAGCTTGATGGCCGAATATTACGCCTACCCCCAGAAGTATAATATTTCACAACGATTAGGTATAGACAATCAGCAACTTCCACAGATATGATGGAAGCGACAACTACATGAAGAGAATAACAACCACCTCAAGTTTCCATGGCGGCTTCAGTGGAGTGAGTCCGTTAGGCTTGGAGTTTTGAATACTAGATTTCAATGCCGTGTCCACCCTCTGAATCTATATCTACTCAGTGCTGGTGAGATGAAATCACCCTTCTGCGCATTTGGCGAAGAAATTGAAACCATTAAACATTATTTTTTATTATGTCGCCGAGATGCTTTACATATAAGAATGCTTATGGTTATTCCCTTTTTGCAGTTTCGTTGTTAGGTGGACGGTGGAGACTGTGTGGCACTTAGGTGCCTCACTTTCGGGACCTTGTCACAAAGGCGCATTCAATGCAGTTTGCGATTTTATTCAGGCTACCAAATGTATCTTATTATAAATCTACACTCTAATAAATACTGTTGTGCAATTTTATTAAGTGTTTTAAACATGGATTCTGAGTGGTTGGGGGAAGTAAACTCAGCTGTCCGGTCACCTCAAAATTTCAAAATTTGAAGTATTGTTTTTCTTCGTTTCTCTCTCTCTTTGTGTGGGTTTCTCTGCATTATTTGTATTTTATTATAAATTCATATATAATCATGGTTATAGTGCTCGCAGAAAAATTATGCTACATTTTCTTGGCTAATACCTCAGAGTAGGTATAAGTCACATTTTAGACGAATCAAATAAATAATAAAATTACCAAATGTGCGACAAGTTCTTCTCTGACGGGCCGCCATATCCCTCCTAACAATGCGGCCGGTTTTTCGTTGAAATTTATAAAGCAATATAAAATATTACGCTGTAATAATGTTCAAATGTTGTACAAATAACGCCGAAGAAAAACGCGAGAAGCAGCAGCGCTAAATAATTTTTTTTCTCATTTCGCCATTGCAAAAAAAAATCATCCGTCTCGCTAGCCTTTTTTTGGTCCTCCCATATGTTCACTGTAGAGTCTGCGCGGTCTGTACAAATAATCATTGACCTATATTTAATTGATGTGGTGATGATGTTCCCAATTGTTCCAGTACAGCAATTAACGCTGTGTTAGAACAATTTCATCATATGAATAAGACTTCACTGAAATATGTCACTGCCAGCAATCTCCCCTTAAATAACGCCACGAAGCTTCGTTGAACTTAGGAGCTACGACGTTTGACTTTCGGCTAAATAATAGGAGTACATATGTAATGTCAATAAAACTAGATAGCCAGCACTACAACCCCAATAGACGTTTCAACTTATTAGTGCTCAGTCATTTTAGTGTATCGTTGTCCTATTCAGGACGACAATTGAAGACGACGCAGCGAGCAATGGAAAGAAAAATGGTAGGTGTAACCTAAAGAGACAAGAAGAAAGCAGAGTGGATTAGGGGACAAACGGGGGTTAAGAATATTATAGTTGAAATAAAGAAGAAGAAATGGACATGGGCCGGGCATGTAGCGCGTAGACAGGATAACCGCTGGTCATTAAGGGTAACTAACTGGATTCCCAGAGAAGGGAAGCGGGTTAGGGGGAGACAGAAGGTTAGGTGGGCAGACGAGATTAAGAAGTTTGCGGGTATAAATTGGCAGCAGCAAGCACAGGACCGGGTTAACTGGCGGAACATGGGAGAGGCCTTTGTCCTGCAGTGCACGTAGTCAGGCTGATGATGATGATGATGATGATGTCCTATTCATATCAAAATAAAAGCTTTAGATGCCACAGGAAATTCGAAAAGTGACCGTCGGGGGCATTGGCACCGTGAACACGAATGATGTAGAAGATCACTCACATGTGATGACGTCCCCTAATGGCACCATCGCAGTATTGACTACGACACTATCCGGAACTGTTAAAACATGTTCACTTTCCGCAACAGTTAGAGTTCAAACATTAAGGTCAATCGCGGCTAATTAGCAATACAAAAAAAATCAATTTCACCGCAAAGTTGAAGTTGTGAATGCGATAGCAACAAATAGCACTGTCATACGAAACTTGGTTAGCAGCTAGCTCTTTTGGATCCGATCTTGCGTAACTCTACAAAAGACTTGTGTAAGAGAATACGGCCGCTCCATGGCGAGAAGCGGTTGCTATGCAGTATTTTCCCGTTGAGAGCACAGTACGCACAAGTTATTCGCTGAATAGTCGCGAAAGCATCCCTGCAATCAATCGAAATTCACAGTTGCTGCTCGAGTGAATCCTCGCCCCTCTCATTTTCTTCCATCCTCCCTTTATACTACAAGGCGGGGGATGTGATTGTTTGAACAGCAATCGATTTCAGGCCTCGTACACGGGCTAATGTGCTCGCATGCGTTCTCCGTGGGACCGAGATGGGCCGGCTCTTTCATGTCTGCTTTAGCCGCCTTCATTGTCCTTGCTAGCAAGCTTTTACCCGCGGAGTCGGACACATGATGCGTGGGGGAATGTTATCAATTTGTACTTTATACGGAACATGAGGGCGATGGCGGCGAGTCTCATCAAGCGCATCACAGACGCATCTCGTCATGAAGCAGATCTGTCAATGCACTTTCTCTTTATTTGGGAGTGAGTCTTGCTGCGGGAGTTTAGCCTCTGCGAGCAATCACTCTTTTATAGGGTCACCACGACGCAAAGAAACACCCCTGTTTCCGTTCTCCCTTCATTTGAGGTCCTACAATAGTATCCGATTTCGTTAGCAGAAAAATACGCCGATGCGACGTAGCGGGAACAGCACGGCTCAAAGCATGCGAAGAATGCGAAGCTGGAACGGGACCTACACTACACGAGACAGAGCTCGCGACAAAAGAACAATGGAAAATGTGTGCTGTTAGGACTGTGGGTAGAAGCGAGAGAAGGGGTGCCTGCAATGGTGTGGTTTGTAACTCTGGGCAGTGGACCTTGAAACTCGTGTCCTAGCTCTGACTGAACTCGTGATCGATCGAGCGCGAAGCCAATGCTACAGACCCAGCGGATTTGCTGTGAGAAGAAGGTTGAGAGAAGATAAATTCCGCAAGGATGAAGGGAGGGGTCAGTTGCGCAGTTTTACTCCCCACGAATAGCGGATTGCTCGTTTCGTGTGCAACGTGGACGTGGGGTGCGTGTAAGAGAGAAGGAGTGTGAAAGACGTCGGTAATGACTTGGGGGAAGCGTGCTTGCGACGCTTCTTTGAAACTCTTGGTTTTTTTTTTTGAAAGCCTTACGTTCATTAGTCGCCACTGAGCACACGCCTAAATTGAGTGCGAATGGCACCGGTTGTCGAGAGAGAATGAGTGAAAATGGAGCAAGCATGCTATTGGATCTCTTTTGTCTTTTCAGTTTCGCTAAATTTCTCTTTTACATTGTTTTTCAGACTTTGGGGTCGGTTGCTCTCGAAGTAAGCACGAAAGTTATCCTCGCCGCCACCTTCTTCCTTGTCTCTTTTTGTACGCAGACTGCTGACGAAGCATGTTTCCGAGGGATTTTGCTCCCCACCACGGAATAAAGTAACAATAAATTTTGTGGTCACGGCAAGTTTTGTTCAGACTCTCTTTTTTATTATTCTTATTCTAATAATTTTACGCGCCCCGTCGCAGTGGTCTAGTGGCTAAGGTACTCGGCTGCTGACCCGCAGCTCGCGGGATCGAATCCCGGCTGCGGCGGCTGCATTTTCGATAGAGGTGAAAATGCTGTAGGCCCGTATGCTCAGATTTGGGTGCGCGTTGAAGAGCTCCAGGTAGTCGAAAATTTTGGAGCCCTCAACTACGGCGTCTCTCAAAATCATATGAGGGTATTGGGACATTGAAATTCACATATCGATAAATCGAAACCCTCTGGCAGCAGTCTTTCAACAAGAAACAGTAAGGTGGAAGGGGGGAGGGAGGAGGATAAGTATAATGGGAACTGCCGAGGATGCCATGATTACCTCCAAGGTGCTGCCAGAGGAGCGAATTGTCTTGAGCGGCACTTCTTGAGAGCGACAAATTGTGAAGAAAAAATGAATTGCTGCGACCGGTGCATGTAAAAGAAAGGCAGAAAAGAGATATAGCGTGTTATGCACCGTGTGTTCCCCTTATGCTACAAAATGTGCTCCTTCATTCGACGCGACGACGTATGTGGAAGCTTGCATACGACTAGCGGAGGAAATAAGCTATATAAATGTAAATTGCACTCTGCTTTTTGTTGCGCACTCGCCCCGTTTGTATTATATTCGCAGATGATCACTGATTTTGACCGTACGTTGCTGTTCCCGCTTGGCACTTTCTTATCATTTGCTAAAAAATGCACGCAAATGGTACAATGATGCCTACGTATTATCAGACAAATAAAAGGACGCCGACAGTATGGGCTACGAAAAATGTTTATTTCCCTCTGAAGATGAGTTCCATGCAGCCGCATAATTTATGAATGTGGAACCACGCGTGTTGGCCATGAATTCAGGTGTGACTATAAGAATTTTGAGTAGTTAGGAGAAACACGCCGATAAATTAAAAAAAAAGCGTGCAGGAAAGGTGGCTTGTACAATATGGCGATACGGCATCGAAATAAGGAAACGTTCCTCTCCCTTTAGGGCCAAATTACAGTTGTTCCAGCATGGTACTGGTTAAAGTGCGTATACCGTGGAAAAATATGAACAATTCGCCGCCTCCCATGTTGTATGTAGAGCGTTCAGCAGTCATGAATTGCGCGGGCGAGACCACTTACAGGATTGTTTTTTAATTTTTATTTATTTAACAATAGTGTAGGCCTTTGTACAGGCCCATACAGGAAGTAGTTAGAAAAAGTATACATGAGCATGGGCATAGCAAATCAAAAACGAAAGCAGAACACAGATTGTCTCAGTAGATAACGCTTCATAATAGATCAAGAACATCGCAAAAAACGCAGAAATTGGATCACACATCAAGAAGCACCCTATATTTGAACAAGCTTCTTCAAACATTTTTCTTATAATGTACATGTCTATGTACTATCAAGAAATAATTCCAGTTTTTGCAATAAACCCATCCGCAGATCGGCATTAAACAATTTAACTCGGTAAAACATTGTATGTTTCAATAGCCCATTCACAAAAGCAACTGAGGGTTTTTTTTGTATTATTGGCAGAAATATAGAAAGGTCGTAAGACATGATGCAAATAGTGTGAAAGAAGTATTTGCTGTTTTTGTTTGCCAGAATAATATTAATACCAATGAAGATATTCGAAAAGCGAACCAAAGTAAACGGAGGTAAGGGGCGAAATAAAACTGAAATAAAAGGGAGTGATCCAAAGCATTCAATACCTCATTCAATATATGACCCATTGGTTATTTTCTTGCATTACCGTATTTGTTACTAGGTATAGGAGGAGCCGCTTTACGCCCAATGCACTTATTTCTTTGACCCAAATAGAATATTTCGTTAATATTACGGCATTTTACTTGTGTTGAGTTGAAGCCAAAATGGCATTTGGCGCGTTTAGTTCGCCACGTAGGGTAGTATTACTGTTGGTGAAAAATAGGAAAATTTTCCGCGGGACGAATGATAAGCTTGCTGTATCTCAAATTGCATTACTTGACCGTTGGTTCGGGTGACATGCAGGCATATCTTCTGCTCAAAGAATTTGCACTTTTTTTGTTTTATGCCGGGGTGAACGAAGACTTCACTGACGCGTTTGCATCGCGCAAATGACATAGAAAAATTGCACATGATAACTTGAGAGAAAAAATAATAAGGTTCTATGCATGGAAGTAGAACCCACCGCTACTTGGTCCACTATTATAAACGCTGCGGTGATGCTATCCACTGCTCCATTATCTCAAGTCCAGATGCTTTAAAACGCTTCTTTTGTATCTGCAACTTTCGTGCCATAGTGTTCCTGTTCAGTGGGGTGGGGTTGGCGTTTGAGAGCGGTATAGTAGAGTTATGCATTATAACTGAAAGCGAAAGCAGTACTCAACAAGGCGAAGGTGTGCGTTAAAGCGTTGAACGTAAAGCGCGCGAGCTTCAGAACGGGCTGAACAAGCGGGGTCGGCGAACCGAGAAGCAGTACGTTTTGCCCGAGGAGGAGAGCTGGTGCCATCTGACAAGTCGGGATGACCTTGACGTTCGCCCTAAAGGACCCCTCCCCTGATCCGAGAAGTTTGAGCTGAAAAGCGCAGTGCATACATTGGGTGGTCGCGATCACTGTAGCTAAAATTTGCAATCTTTTCGCCACAAAAATAGGTGAAATTTCAAGGTTAACGCAGCCTGTCCGTTTCGCCCTACGTACTTATCTACGGTCTCGCTCTCTGAATTTCGTGGACTTGCTCGCTGGATTTCGTGCCGAACGGTTCTGCCCCTCGATCTCCGCCGACAGCACAGTTCTCGACGACTGGGCTTGTCCTACGCCATCTCCATCTCCTCCTTACTTCCGTCGTTTTTTGTCGTTCGCTGTCCCTGCGCCTCGCTCTCTCCTCTCTCTTTATCTCTTTACCTTTTAATCCTATACTTTTAATCCCTCCTTTATCCCCACCCCTCGTGAGCTTCTGTTGAGGTGTCCTCCCCTGAGAGACAGTTACGGGGCTCACTTTTCTCTTCTTTTCATTTAAAATCAATCACACATACTTATCTACGCTTTGGCGTGGCTCCTGCACGTAGATATTGATTTTCTGAAGTCACCAACGAAAGCACATGGTGTTGCAAAAATTATACGAGGCAACACGTGTATTTTGAATATACTGTTGCTTGAATCGATGAATCAAAGCTGAGAGGAATAATGAAACACACAAGCTTCATTTGTGTGGGCTGTTTTGTACATTGAGTTGTAGCGATACGCGAAACTAACCTGTCTTCGTTTCGCATCCGTTCATGTTCTCGCCATTCCCGCGTCTTTCAGCAGCCAATCTTGACAGTGCATGGTGCATTTTTTGTGCATCGTCTCTGACAGCTGTCCTTGCGATGCGACGTGGCATGTTACGGTAAGAATCATTTATACGTCCTAGCCTCCCCAAACGTGACGTGAGGGTATTGAGGGATCAATGTCGCAGAAGCAGTCACTGGACTACAGAGAATACCGACACAACAAAACACCACTCGCGGTCTAGAAAAAAAGTACTATGAGTTCGGAGCTTACTGTAGCATTTTACATTCTCTCAGTATATATTTGTATACGCATATATTTCTTTCTTCGTGCCGTAACCTTGCATCTTTGGCAAAAGTTATCACTTTAGAGCAAGGGTATTCGCGCACGCTGGAAGGAAGGCGCGTCAATGCTTCCGTTTTCTATAGGCGACCGGGAGCTTTGAAAGAGCCTGTGTCGAAGAAAGGAGCTTTCAGGTTTCTTTCCACCTCGGGTTCTGTTTTTGTGGAAGTTTTGCGGGTGTCGGGTATCACTTTAGATGGAGTCTTTCCATCATGGCTTTTCTTTACCTGGAGTCACGTACAGCAGAAAGAACAAAAAAAATAGAAGTCCCATCGCGAACAATCATTGCACAAGCTTTCGACTTGATGTCGTTTAGAAACTGTCGCCGCCGCCGGGTGCAATGCAGGAGTTCTAGCTTCGAAAAAAAAATGCCAGCATTTGTTTTTTATAGCGCCACTGGCGCCTAAGGGCTGTGCATCCCCTGTATGTAGCCACCTCTCGTTTAGTTCTTGCAGTGATCATAAGAAAATAAAACTGCAAAATGTATTCTACCTAAGACTAGGTTCACGCGACTGTTGAGAACATCGCATGTAACGTGAGAAACTCATTTTACCACAAAAATCTATGAGAGTGTTGTTCTGAGAATGAGGGAGGAATGGTACGATGTGGCTGGCCTCCATTAAAAAACGCACCACATATGCCGACCGTTGCCAAAAAGAAGGTATTTTTCATTTAATACGGACGTTCACGTTGCGCCCGCCGTCTTTGTACTGTCGCTTCAGTGACAAAGAAGGTAGAGTCACGTGGCTGTTTCATAAGGGTCGACGTAGGTAAAATCAAGGATGCAGTGGAATGCACGTGATTCGAAATTGCTTTATTTATTCATTTATGTATCGTTGTTGGTGAAACCATCTACTTCATTTTTTATATCCGTTATGTCTATTGGTCTATTTCTCATTTATTTTTGCCCTTTTTTCAATAGTTAAAAAAACGCGAGCTAGCAAATTAATGGTATTTCGTCAGAACTACGCAGTTTTTGGCCAATCCCCCAGCGTGGGTGTGTGCCAAAGTTTCCAGGCCCTTCCTTCTTTCCCTCCATTGAGTCATGGACTTCCTCGTTCCGTCTGGGGAAGGGGCGTGTCATTGAATTCAAAGGAAAATAATATAGTCTATGTATAAGAATTCGCAGGGTATTCCATAATCACAGAAAGAGTGAGCAAGAAGGGCGAGGTAGAAATAATTAGACACGCGTCTGGTTTGTCCTGCACGAAGGAAAATGAGCATTCCGCTGAGAAGAGAGGTAAGGGGTAAAACGGAAAGAACGCAAGCGTCGAATCAGGATTGTTAGCTGTTCTCTATACGTGAGGTTCTATAGATTCGGGCCATGTTCCGCCTTTATGGCATTAACACCCACAACTCATCATGAACTAGTGTTCCTTCCACTAAGGAGCCAATGACCATCAATATTGCTCCGTGACCACACAATTTTGTCCTTACGCGAAGCTGCGCATTACTATTCGTAATACGCTTGGGGCTGGTACTGGACGATTGAGTTGTTTCTAAGACTGACATATTCTAGCCGACTATTCCACCAATTCAGGCAATCCAGCGATATACACATGCGACCACTGCTTCTTTGAGTACGACTTACCTGTGTGGCTACGAGGGAAATGAAGGAGAGAAGAGAAGCGAATCTAATGGTTTCCGGCAAATTAATTGCCAGCCAGACATTTACCAGCGAATGTTTTTCCCAGCAAGTACAGTATGGGAAAGCCTCCACCGCTGCCCCATCTGGACGTTTTCTTTGGCCACAAGAAGGCTCCCTAATGACGTGGAAAAAGGTGTCCGAATCAAACCTCGAACGCAAACCTGACGAACCACGCACAGCGGGGAAGCAGATGGGAAAAGAAAAAAAAAGCACATGGGGGAAAGCGCACGTTACAGTGAATAGCGAGGAGGGTTGTTTCTCCTGACCTCCCTCCCAATTGCCCGTCTCCTGTTGCCAATGGTTACACGACACGCCTCTGCACCGATGGGTGGACCTGCTCGCGCCTGTCACGAGCACTTTCTCTTATGTTAGGACTAATTCTTTTACCCGTGGCACATGCAGCACTCGCTGATAGCACGGACCCGGCCCAGCTTCCTTTTTCTGCTTGCTAATCCCTGATTGCTGGCGAAGTATTACACTCAACATTATGTCATTCAAGACGAAATCTAGAATCGCGGAACGCTTTCCATTAGAGGTATGGCTGATACGCGTGGTTTTCTGTTTTTCTCTCTTGTGTCTTTGAGTCACGATAAAGGAAAACAAATGGTAGCTAAGCCTGGACATTGTTCACAGTACTTGTTGCTCGTTAATGTCGGTGCCATGCCAGTGCAATTAGTGCCTTTTTCATGCCATCGTGCAGTACAATACAAACGTACAGTCACGGCAGCGTCTGAATAGAGCGTGTGGGCGGCCGGCTTTTCTCTGGGGAGCCTTGCGGCTGCTTCGGGTTGTGACATTGCGTGCTCAGGAGCATACGCGGCCTTACAGGCATGGAGGGCTGCTCTGCACGGCTGACAACGTTGAAAGGTGGGCTTGCTTGAACGAAGACCTCCCCTCCCTCAGTGCGTTTTCGTCACATCTAATTCATAAGATGAAGCAGCGCGTTTAGACTACATGATAACACGCAGTAGTATATATATATATATATATATATATTATATATATATATATATATATATATATATATATATATCATATATATATCATATATATGTGTGTGTGTGTGCGTGTGTGTGTGTGTGTGAATATTATTGTTAGTAATTAAAACAAAAAATGTTATAGAATATTTCAGAGAAATAATTCATGAAAACATTTTCCGATGCACCAAATTAAAAAGAGTGACGTGGTGGATTCGCAGGATTTGCCACGGAGAGGGCCCACGTTTGAACCTTCCTCATATCCCTCGCTTTATTTACTCTCTCTTTGCTACAACAAGCCTCACTCTCAGCTGTATTTAGCTAATGCTCTGCTCTTCTACGTGTGCGTGCATGCAAAATTGAAAAACATTTTCAAAATTGAAAAGTTTTGCAGGGGGAAGAGAGGCTTGGGGTTGAAAACTTCTTAAGAGATTTTCCTGACGCCCTATTACATCGCAGAACAGCAAGTGTCTCTGGAAAAAAGAAGATCCTTAAAAGCAACGAACAGAAAAGAAACCTTAGAATGAACGAACGATGACACCAAGCTTGCGCTCAGGAAAGGCAATTAATTTTTGAGATACCATCAAGAAATAACAGGAGTTGACGATGATCTACAAAATAGTAATTATTCCCCAGGCAGCAATTAAAACGAGATCGTCGGTTCAACCGCGACCCGCCATCACACGACCAGGAAATGTGGAGGCAGCACTAGGGTAATAGGGTGCACAGATAAAAAAAGTATCATTCAGGCCTTCTCAATTAAGCAAGCAGGTGTCTGCAATAGCTTTTGTTTTTACATCCAGTCAGTGATCTAATGGTGCCTTCTGGCTTATCTGTTTGCGTAATGCCTCCATCGTTGGTGATTTGTGCCTGTTTTTTTCGTTAGCTTCCCACAAGCAAAAAGATGTGGTTTATTTTGATTGCTTTGAAGTAAACGCAGTGTTCATTTGTATGTAACAATTTTGTACTTGTTCTCGGGCTGTTATAGTTTCTTTTATTTCTTCTTATTTGCTGCCATTACAATGAGCGAGGAATGAATAATCAAATAATGTCGCTTTGTGAAGAGACTTTCTGTTTGCAACAAAAAAGTGATCTCAAAAGCATGATAAGAGTGACAGGATGGATGCTTTGGTCTCATCATACAAGGAACACACTGCCCAGGTTACCTAAAGAATATGGTGCTGGGCTGCTGACCCGAAGGTGGCGGGATGTAATTCCGGGTGCGGAGGCCACATTTTCCGTGGTAGTGAAAATGCTTGAAGCCCATGAAATTAGATTTAGGTGCACATGAAAGAACCACTGGTGACACGGTTGTGTCGATAACTACTGTACGCCGAATAGACTACTTTTATATACACTCTCTGAAGACAAATATTTTAGGTTGCCGCCATGGCTATTTTCTGGTTACTTTTAAGTTCGTTTCCGGTGAATTAGGCTGGAATGTTCAGTTCACTTGCTGATGAAACACGCAATGTTCAAAGCTGTTCTTCTACATAAGCTGATGCGTGCACGAGTGTTACCCCCCCCCCCCCCCTAGCATGCTGGTGTACATCAAGGCAACCCAACGAAATTGACGGCGTGTCGGGAAAAAATGAAGTTGCGAAGTCGTGTATGAACATGGACAAACCGGAAACTAGTGTGCTTCTCAACCTGCCCGCCGTCTATTGGCCTACGATTCGCCAGTTCTCACAACACAATGCACACAGCTCGCGCTTCCACGTGATTCTAAAGGAGAAGGCATGCAAATATGAACACAGGAAGAAGGTCAGAACATCACGAATGCCTAACAGCTTAAGATGCGCTAAATGGCGACAAAAAAAAAAAGAGGCAAGGAAACTTATCTGCGCATGCCCATGCAATATTCGAACTAACTTATATATTTGGCACGCGTGGCGTTCTACGTGAAAGATAATTTCTAAGGAATGCAATTTCATCTTTATGCACGTTAATCAATGGTTGACTCACGCATGAACGATCACTATTATCGAAATGCCATGCCTCAATCAAAATACGCGTTTTTTTTTCACTATTATGCCGGTGCAAAACTGCGCATTCATCTAATTTTGGCGTCCAATTACACTATACGCTATGTAAGAAAAAATTTAAAAGTGAGCCTCCAGTTAGCACTCTCTGATGTTTCAATAATACATGGCTAATGCAGTGGCCTATTTATCCTACTTAGAAGCGGCCACAGATGAAAATGACCTTATATGTCGCCTTAGTACGGCACGCCAACATTCGATGAATGCAAAGATTCGTTCTGGCATAGGGATGTAGAGACACATCCGACCATTGAGGCATGGTGTATCGATAGTAGTGGTAGCACATTTGTGAGCCAAGCGTCTATTAACTTGCACAAATATGAAATGAAAAACCCGGACAGTTATCGTTCACGTAAACAATTATTCAAGCCAGATTAA
This sequence comes from Rhipicephalus microplus, assembly GCF_043290135.1. NCBI lineage: Eukaryota > Metazoa > Arthropoda > Arachnida > Ixodida > Ixodidae > Rhipicephalus > Rhipicephalus microplus. The sequence continues at coordinate 256,855,000 of NC_134701.1, forward strand.
TTAGTTTGTTCACATTTTGCATGGGCTTGCGCTGATAAGATTATGGTCTCATATTCTCATGTAGCGATGTTTTTAAAGAACTGTATGACAACGGCAACACATGGAGGTGAGCAGACATGGGGGAAACTTACAATGTTCGAGGTTCCCTACCTTGACACGAAGTTAGCAGAACCAATGCAGTGGGAAGGGCGAAAATTAATTTCCCCACCTGAGGTTAAACGAGCGTAGCAAGTAGTGACAGACGGGTGTGTTCAGATATAAATGGCGACGGTTACGTTGAAGCTTTCGAAAACAAGTGACAAAATATGCACGAAATATAAAAAAAAGATGCCGGATTAGGTTCGATCATTATCTTCACAATACAGCAATTGCAACTGCTAACTTGCTCGATCAGCTACTCCTCTGAAGTGTAAAATGTAGCCCTCACCAGACCGACGCCAGGCTGTTCGGTGGTGGGCTTCCCTCGCTACGCAGAAACTGTTAAAAATTGCTCAGCACCGCAACAGGGCGGTAAAAAATGCCAAAGAGTGACAAATGAACAGAGGACACGCAGGAGAGTGAAAGAAGGGGCTTCTGGCACGAATTAAAAAGACTATTATCTGAAAAACGAACCGCAAACGTTCGTCTTCAAAAGAACAAAAAACAAAAACGTTGAATAAAGAAACTGGAGCAGTCTCACGACAAAGTGAGATGTAGCCTCGAAAACTAAAAGGATTGAGAAGAACGCATTCAGAGAGAGAAAGAGGCGAAGTGGTGAGGCTCGTGTTCCGAGTCCCCGGACGTGATTAATTTGGAGCGTCGCGTCGCCTCCGGGAAGAGACGGTGCCGGTTTGGTTGTTGTTGCGTAACGCTGCCAACTTTCAGCGCAATTTCTAACTGTCGCAAGGAGGGAGTAGGATATTTCCCCGTGGAGGAGATGAGGAGGCAAAAGGGGATTACGCGAAGAAGCCTGTCCCTTCGTTCTCTGTACCACGTGCACCTCACCATGCACAGGGGATAAACTCGAGTACATACTATGCACCGCTCCTATTTTAATGAAAAGGCTGAAAGAAGGTCCGTTTCGCGATGTTCTCGAACTGCTGGCACTGCTACGTGCTTACTGCTTAGCACGTCACGCGGCGCCTCTTCTAAATACTTCAGCGCGGCCCGTGACGAGTTCCCGCACTGTATACCTCTTTTTCTCACTTGATTGCTCTTGCTGCGAACCTTTCGTAGCGCCCCCCGGTGCTGGTGTTCGAGCTTCCAGCCCGAGCTGTCACATCCTCTCTTACGGGTGCGCGTCTCAGTAATTAGGTGGAAAGACTTTGCAATGTAGTTTCCTACTTTTCGAAGCTATCACTACTTTTTGCTTACCGCCTATTGATTAGGTTCACGCGGATCCCGCGAACTTGTATCTCACAAGAGCTAAACTGTGGTGTTATAATAGAGAAAAAAAATTACAGTCGCGCTAACAGGCGTGCTGGGTTTTAACTATGTCTGGCGGGGAAAGCAGTGAAGTGTTCCGTTCTTTTCGCATTTGAAGGAGACGTCGTTGGCATATTCTTTCAGCGCCGAGTTTAGATCCCCACTGTTTGTAACGGTATTCGCTTTTTTACTTTAGTCGTGGTAATCCGTCTCGTTATAGTTGAGGCTACAGTTCACAATTGCGCCAGTTGGTTTCCTTTATTTTTACTTTTTATTTTAATCTTTCTTTTGATAAACGTATGCACAAAAAACGTTTGTTTCGTAGGTACCTACGCCAAAAAATAAACAAGAAAAACAAACAAATGCCCCTCCCATGTTATGCACTCCCTTTGTGGATTCTTCGCACGAGCATCAATCCTTACTTTGCACGAGTCAGTAGCAAGTGGAGAACCGCATCAGAAGAGTTCAGAATGTTTCTCATTTCTGAATGTCACTGGCTATTCTCTTGATTATCACATTTACTTTTGGCGTTGACCGACAAGCTTAGGTAAAAACATAACAAATAACTCTATTGGCTTAAACCTTCTTTTACGAAGCATTCTTGTAGTAAAAAAAATAAATACGAACTCCAAACCCGCATTTCTAAGCTGGGAAAAAAAAAAACAACCTGCAGTCTTTTTAGTTTGTAGCAGTTTAGGAGCACATGTTCTAAAAAAACAAAAATTAAAAAGTAATAAAAAGCAAGCAAAATCATTCTGTTTTATCGTCCCAATATTACTTTTTAATCAGAAGGTTTCTTGAAACAGAAGAGTAACACTCAAATATATCTGTCAATGAACTCGAAGAGCTTTTCTTGTAGGTAGGAAGGGAAAAAAAAGAGATTAAGGCAAGGAAGCGTGGCTGTACAGTAAAAATCCTCATTGGCTAACTTACACTGGTGTATTAGGGAAGGGGAATAGAAAGATTAGAAAAAGAGAGAAAAGAAGAGAACAAGGGAAGAAAAGGTAATGAATTTCTTGCTGCCTGCGTGACCACACCAAGAGTCAGACGTGATCTCACCAACCCATCGTCCCCCGCCGTGGTGGTCTAGTGGCTAAGGTACACCGGCTGCTGACCCGCAGGTCGCGAAATCGAATCTCGGCGGCGGCGGCTGCATTTCCGATGGAGGCGGAAATGTTGTATGCCGGTGTGCTCAGATTTGGGTGCACGTTAAAAAACCCCAGATTGTCGATATTTCCGGAGCCCTCCACTATATACGGCATCTCTCATAATCATAGGGGGGTTTTGGGACATTAAACCCAACAAATCAATCAATCAATCAACCAACCCATTGTCTTCAAAAAGCCCTTGAGTGCCTTCACGGCTTTGTGGGCTGTGTAGAAATATGTGCGGTACTTTAGTAGCCATTATTAAACTGCCCAGAGGAAAAAAAAAATAGGCGGTAGACGAGGACAAGTCCTTGTCTTAGTCTCTTGTGTTCGTTGTCTAAATTTCCTTGCGCTGAGCAGTTCAATAGAATACAAGCTAGGCCAATCTCGCACTTTACTGTCGTAGCACCTTCATGGAAAGCGAGCAATCATCGAGTCACCACACTGCATTAGGCAGTGCTTGTCCTTCCGGGACTAAAAGATGACAGCAGCTCAAAAAGTTTTTGATACTTTTTGTTAAGTGTCGCAAACATTGCGCCCTGCACTGCCAGTAATGCCTATTGACGTTGCGAACGTCTTAATGAAAGCAACTCCCAATCAAAGGTGATAGAGAAGCGAAGCTTCGCGTTTTTGAAGGCCTGATGGAAGACAGAGTGTCAGCGAAGGGCTCAGTTGATTTATTTTGGTTAGCCTTATGCTTGTGGTCTTTCAATCATGCAGTGCCAGACAGCGAGCCATTTGTTGAATTGGCCTCGCTGCGCCTGTCTTTGAAAGCAGAATTGGAACAATGTTTTCTTAGACACAGTCCCTTATCATTGTAGCGCTGTTTTCAGTCACATGGTGTGCATTTCAGACGTGACATGATCTTCCAAATTGTTCTCGAATAAAAATGTTTAATTTGCATACATAGATACACACCTTTGAACATCACAAAGGGGTCGAGAATGTGTACAGATTACATCATGAAGTTTTTTCCCCTTTTTGTCCTGGGATGGTCGTAGTGGTGCTACTCATACAACTTTATCCCGAAAGATTAGTCGGTCGGAAGCGGTGATAGACAACAAAAATGTAGAATCAAGCCAATGTAACTGGCATATTATTGCGTTCCTTAATCTGATACAGTCATGACAGGCTTACCACGTCACACAAGATTGAGCAACACGTAGGGATACCACAAGGGGAAGCTTTAACTGAAAAAAAAAAGCATTGCGGAATGAGAAATTGCGCATTGCGGTCTCGGTTTAAGACTGAAGCGTCAAGAAGCGTGTGATCCAGGCAATATCCAACTTGAAGGATGAAAAAAGCATTAGGTCTGATCTCACGTCCTACAGAGCATGTTTATTGCTGTCTGGGCATAAGTGTTGATGACGCAGGAGCTATTTTATTTATTCATTTGATTTGCATACATAGATACACACGGACACAGAGGAAAGAGGGAGAGAGCAAGCTGGTCCATGTTACGTAAGCTTTTTGTGTTCATAAGTATGAACCGAGAAAAAAGATAGCAACATTGCGTACTCTTTTAAATACTATACGCATGAACGAACTCCTCTTCCATAGCAGTACTGTGTTCGTGTTTCCCCAAAAGCTCTCAATGTACAAAACTACTAGCGCAGCTAGCAGAGAAATGCAGGTGTTTTTCTACAGAGATTATACGCTTCTTATGCCGCCGCATTAGTGAGAAGCACCCAGCACTTCGCAAACTCTACGTGACGATGGTTTTCCAACAGGTGAAATCATAAACCTGGATGCACCTTCATACAAATGCTCAAAGGTCACCGGTGCGGGGTATGTATACGCTCAGCGTATGTACTATGATAGTCGCAAGAAGCATTGGCGATAGCGGACTTGCACTACGTGTAAATGGTACCGCTAAGTCAGCCCTTGGTTACATGTGGGTCGGTCACAACTTCTGCAATGCGGGACGTTTTTAGTGCAACCAATCAAGCAGATCTCATACAAGAACTAACTAATATCGAGCATACAGAAGAAGAATGGGAAGATACCATCTACCAAGACGTTAGCGACAACACGATGACCTGTGTGGCACAGACTCAGCCCATAGCTCTCGTAAACGACTTTAGGCTTGGCGAGCCTTAAGCGCTTACCACAGATATTGCATTTCTTCTGTCAAGCCGTGTCGAGTAAACTGGGATCCGTCTAGAGGCAAATGCATCAAAACTCTGAACCATAACCTGTTCCGGGAGTCACACTTGCCGTATACAGCTAAAGGGAAAACAGAATGTGAATCAAAAACGCTTGCTACGCTAAATGGAGAACTTATATACACAACACCCAGACAACACCCAGATAAACGCAGTCAGATTATCCTAAGAATTCTGACAACCTGTATTGTCATGCAGAGCGTCATGGTATCATTGCTGCCTTAGTCTTTCCGTCTTTGGGTCCAAATATTTTGGTATATCTCTGGCCATTCCGGCTCTCGGTGCACAGACAAAGCCAGTGGCCAAGTCGAGTAAGTATACGGAGAAAACTAGTGAGGCAGATAAAACGATGAACTGCATATGCATGAGACTTTCCGCATATCAACTACCAGTCCTAAAGCGCGGTCAGTGTGACCTAATTTTATCCCGGCATATCTGTAGTCGGGTAAGTGCGGCAATGAGTTGATTAGGCGTGTGTAAGTTCTTATGTTATTCAGAGCTGTATTGAGTTTTGGTATTGATCGTTGCGTTTTCTTGTATTCGTGGCATTTTATATTCTTCTCTCATCATCCGCGTCACATCGAAGTCATGTTGTAGCCTGTGCGTGGCGCTGTTTGAAACGTTTAGTGTGACTTTGTGAATCGCCGACTTGACTGAGAACAAACAAATTTGTTTGAGAACAAACAAATTAAGAAAGAAAATGACGCTCTCAAACTCAGGATCATCACTCTAGAAAAGGGTCTTGGTACCTGTGAAACGAACATGCTAAAATCGGAGCAATACTCGCGAAATCGACACAATGAAATCAAGGGAATTGTAAAAGCCACCGATGAAAACATTGCACAGCTTTTGATAAAAGTTGGACAGGCTATCGGGGAACCCATATCAGCCTGTGACGTCGATGTGCATCACCGGGTGCCGAGGAAAGATAACGAAAAACCAAACATCATTGTTCAGTTCCAACGCCGCGAAAAGCGTGACAGGGTTCTCAATGTCGCTCGAAAAAAGAAGATAATGAACGCTACCATCGGCTTGCAAAGTGACGCCCCTGTTTATATTAATGAACACTTGTGTCCGGAAATAAAGAGACTACTGGGCATGGCAATTTCACGAAAGCGTGAACATGGTTGGAAGTTTGTTTGGACAAAAAACGTAAACATTTTTGCCCGTTGCACGGAGACATCACCTATCGTGGCAATCTGTCGAGAAAGTGATCTTGAAAAAATTAGCGCCACTTGATAGGTGAAGATTTTGAAGTATTGGGTGATGGATATTTTTACCATGTTGAGGGCGAGTTATATCCTCGCTGAAGACATTCAGCGCATTTTGAAATCTGGAAAAAACGCCCGAAGTCTGTTTAAAGTGATGCATTTACACGCCCGATCACTTCTACCAAAAAAGGATGATGTCACTTCGCTGTTGGAATCGTGTGGCACAAACTTTGACCTTTTAATGTTCACATAAACGTGGTATACTGATGAGTCGGAACATTTCTTGCTACCAGGGTACAATCACTTCTTCTTAAATCGCATAAAGAGTAGAGGGGGAGGCGTTGCCATTATAACAACATTTGAGTCATGTGAAGTAATGGAAGAATATAGTCTTATCACAAAAAACTACGAATCGCTATGTCTAAAGAAGGGCAAATATGTATTTGCTGTTGTCTATCGCTTTCCTAGTGGTTCTACGGCTGATTTTCTAACATTTATTGATCGTCTTTTGTCATATGCAAGTGTCATAGATTATATGCTTACCGTAGGTGGCGATTTCAACATAGATGTCTTGAAGAACTCAGCCACAAGTACTGAGTTTTTATCCGTGCTTGAGTGCAACTCCTTTAAAAATGTAATTACTATGCCTGCGCGTATTACTGAATCTACAGTGTCATTGCTAGATATGTTTGTTACAAATTCTACTGCAGAAGAAACACTTTCCGGGGTGATCAGTTCTGACATAAGTGATCACTTGCCTATATTCATGTTCTTGAAAATGCATGCCCATTTGGCTTATGTGAAACCGGAAAAATTCATGTACCGTTCAATAACACCAAATACATTGGAGCACTTTAGGTGCCGCATCATGCAGACACATTGGGGTGATATAATGGCTGACGAAGATGCAAACAACGCATATAACAACTTCATTGCAACACTCAAGGAACTTTACTTTGAATCATTTTCTCTCAAGGCACATCACAGGTCGAGCAAATTGCGGAAGCCCTGGATAACAACCTTCCTAAGCGTCAGATAAACCATAAAAATAAACTTTACCAGCAGTTCGTCAAAACACGTAATGCGGACCTATGGGTTGAATACAAGGCTATTAGAAATCGAAAACATAAAGAAAAAGAAAGGGCGAAAGGGACTACTACAGTAATAATTTTGACCTGCAACGTCCAGGGCAACGTAAATCCACGTGGAAAAAGTTAAATGAAGTACTGAACAGAGGAGCGCCTACCACAAAAATCGATAATCTTGAAATAGGTGGAAGGATATTAAATGGCATCGACCTTGCTGAAACATTTATTGACTTCATTGTGAAAATAAGAAATGCCAGCCAGAGCGTGCAAACAACAACTGACATTACTCACTTATCAAACACACTTTTTCTTAAACCGACTTCCACATCTGAAGTAATTACGTTTTTCGGTAAAATAAAAAATAGTCGGAGCTGTGATCCTGACGGCATACAAATGCGACCAATAAAGTATGTATTAGACCTCATTGGGGAAGTGCTAGCACATATGTACAACTTAGTGTTATCAGCAGGTATTTTCCCAACCAACATGCAACTAGCGAAAGTTACTGCAATATATAAATCCGGAGATAAAAACAACTTAAGAAATTATCGCCCAATATTTATACTCCCAGTTTTCTCGAAATGCCTTGAAAAAATATTAAATGATAGAATTGACAGTTTCTTGAGGAAGCACAATTTAATAACCGAATGCCAATATGGTTTCAGAAAGAAACTTTCAACAGAAAGTACCTTATTAGCACAAAACGAAATCATACTTTGCAATATCGAAAATAGACTTCTGACACTTGCATTGTACTTGGACTTTAGTAAAGCCTTTGATCGTGTATCTCATGAACTGTTACTACAAATATTAGAATGCTATGGATTTAGCGGAATACCACTCATTTTTATGCAGTCATATCTGTGTGCGCGGTTTCAGTATGTTGAAATAAATGGCTTCAAATCGCGCACACAACCAATTAAAACCGGAGTACCACAAGGTAGTATCCGGGGGCCTGTATTGTTTTTATACTACATAAATGATATAGCCACAATTCGTGAAAATTGTAACTTCATAATATATGCTGATGACTGCACATTATTTTTTACCGGAAAAGATTTCAGTACTCTCGAGTGTTTAGCGGCCAACACGTGTTATAAGCTTCGTGATTGGTCCACCAAGAAGAATTTAATGTTAAATGAATCAAAAACAAAATGTGTCCTTTTCCGAGCTCTCGGCATATCCCTGCATGTACCAGATAATTTTACCCTAGGCCTCTACAAAATTGCAGTGACCAAATCCATTAAGACGCTTGGAGTAGTTTTTAATGAACATATGTCCTGTAATGAGCATACAGACCACATTAGTTTAATGTTGAGACGCGTGGTTGGCACTCTAAATCGCTGTCGACGTCTTTTGCCCGTTACTGTAAAGCGACTCTTATCTCAGGCTCTTTTTCATGCCCATTTGAACTACTGCGCTTTGGTATGGGCAAACACTACGTCAACAAATTCAAATAGGCTAAAAATACTTCAAAAAAGGGCGATCAGGGCAATAGAAAACATATCATACCTTGAACACACAGGACAACTCTTTGTTAAACATAAAATTGTTAAGGCAAATGACATATGCAAATTCAGGTTGTTATATTCCTATATTAGCGCAAACGGAGGGAAACTCGACGCATTCCTGACACTTGCAAATCTTGAACATACACAAACCATTTACTTCCATCGATATAAACACCCCTGGAAAATTCTGTTATCTCGCACCAATTACGGCACCCAAAGACTTAGCCACATGCTACCTACTATATTGAACTCCTATGAGCAGAAAGACATAAAAATTGACACATTAAACAATATAGATGTGCAAACACTATTCTTCTAGATTTGTACTGTTTACATAGGTCACTCTGTATTGCTTCGCATCATTTATTGTGTACCTTTATATAATTTTTCCCTTATTACTTATTTTGTGTAACCTCATTGTGTACCTTTCTTATGTACGAAAGCGATGATACATACTTAGCGAATTACTGTGCTCATGTGTTTATGAAATATTCCTTTTTGTTTGTACACCTTGGCTTGTCATTTACTTTGTCTTTTTTTTTTTTTTTTATTTGAAACAAAACCCGCAGCGCCACTTAGGCATTATTGCGGGGGGCACAGAGCCTCATAAAATCTAGAAGAATAGTGTTTGCACATCTATATTGTTTAATGTGTCAATTTTTATGTCTTTCTGCTCATAGGAGTTCAATATAGTAGGTAGCATGTGGCTAAGTCTTTGGGTGCCGTAATTGGTGCGAGATAACAGAATTTTCCAGGGGTGTTTATATCGATGGAAGTAAATGGTTTGTGTATGTTCAAGATTTGCAAGTGTCTTCCGCCTAAAATGTTTCCTGCTCTATAATATTTGTTTTCTTTTTTCATTTTTATCGTATTTCGTTTTCACCCTGTCATTGCTGACGTAGGGTGGACAGTGCTTAGTCAAGCTGCAATAACTGCAGCTTTTTTGCCGTCTCCCCATTTTTCGCTATTGTATTTGTTTTGGTGAAAATAAAAAAAACGAAAAAAAAACTTTCACTGGCAAAGAAGAATATCAAACAACGAGAACGTTGAGAATGCCGTGGCATCAGCATTAAAGACAACGAAAGCTCATTGCGCGGGCTGTACGGGGATACGCACAAGCTTTTTTGCATATTAGTGGAGACTAGTGATGTGCAAGCCAGCGGGAACAGGAGGAAAATGGCGATTCAGAAAAGACTGGCAAAGGAAAAGGAAGACGAGAAATGGAGAAGTTGGGTCGCAGTGCTTGCTAGAGACTGCGCTTGCTCGTTCGAAGCGCGGAAGAGCAAATAGACGACGAAGCAGCGTGACAGCGGAAGTGAGGGTGAAAGGAGCAAATGGAGAGAGGCTGGTGTGCTATTGATGCTCCCTTCCTCTCGCACATACAGTGTTCGTATGGAGACCGTTCAAGTGGCACCACCCAAGGTGACAAATGGTGGGTCTGTGGCCACCAACACCGTTTTCCGAGTGCTCTGCGCGTGGCCAAACGGGACATCTTACTCAGGTTTCAGGGTATCACTCCGAAGCAAATCGCTGGAGAAGAGAAAAGAAAAAGTGAGCAAGGGGAAAAGGGGAGGGCGGGCAGAGGAATAACATAAGAAGGGAAGCAGCAAGCGCCGTAATATGTCAAGTGATCGCCAGATTAAGCGGCACTTGAAAGAACAGTGCGAAAGCTAGAATAAAGACCAAAGTTCCGAAATGCCTTTGAATTTGTTATATTTTATTTAATCATCAAATTCGCCCCGCCGCGGTGGTCTAGTGGCTAAGGTACTCGGCTGCTGACCCACAGGTTGCAGGATCGAATTCCGGCTTAGACGACTGCATTTTCGATGGAGGCGGAAATGTTGTAGGCCCGTGTGCTCAGATTTGGGTGCCCGTTAAAGAACCCCAGGTGGTCGAAATTTCTGGAGGCCTCCACTACGGCGTCTCTCATAATCATATGGTGGTTTTGGGACGTTAAACCCCTCATATCAATCAATCATCATATTCACGCACGCGTTCAGTGGCAGCGAGAATATGCCAACATTAGAACATCACTTCCAATTGTTCCATTGATTTGTTTAGTTTCTTTAGTGTGTTTCACATTTTAGAACTTTGTATTTCATAGTCAAGAGAGTGGACCATGTTGGAGGAAACTATTCATTGAGATAAGGTCGGAAACCCAGCCTTCCGTTATCTCTGCGATTGAGTAAATCGAGGCGGGTGAGAAGTTTGGTATGCTCAGACGTTTTTGTCGTAGAAACAAATAGAGTGTACAATGCCATGCCTGTACTGGTTCTCCGATGTTGCAGATTTATATAGCACAAAAATTTCGGCCGTCATATTACTTTGCCGACTTACAGTGAAAGAAAAGGGTGAGTTGTTGGCTGCCATTGAAACAGAGAGAAAGGAACAAGCTAGAACAACAGAGAGCAATCTTTGTTGGAAACGATCGATTTACAATTATTTGTAGAAGACTGACATCAGGACGAACGGATCAATAGATGGACAGACGGTTAAAATATTAGCAATGACAACGATAAAAAAGTATTGTTTCTGGTAACTGCCTTTGTCGGCGTCGTAAGCGATCCCGTCTATGGACAGCATTCTATTTTTTTAATGAACAGACTTGCACTGACCAATAGTAATATCGTTACTCTGAACAGTGTGACCATGTGTGCGCCAGGGTAACCCTCATACTCTTTTCTCTACCTCTAATATTTACACTCACCGACTGATTTCCCCATTGTAGGGCAGCATTCATTTTTGATAGAATAGTGAACAACTACGCCTCCTACTCGCTGGTGTCCCTTCCTTCATTCCTTACTTCGAATGGCTCACTACTCACGTTACCCTTCGAATATATATATATTGTGAGGTCTAAGGCGGACGAAGTTTATTTGGCTCAAGAACATGGCAGCTAACAGTTACGGTGAATCCACGACGAAGAATCTGATACATGACAACAAGGATGAGGCTGGATAGGCGAAGGCATTATGATGAGGATAATGTACAGACGAAGACCATACAGACCGTAGCGTTTATCTCGCTGCGCAGACGAATGTACAGACTGAACCGTTTTTCACGCTGTGCTGACCAAGCAACGCGAAAAGGCTAGTATTTCCAACGCTTTGCTAAGACGACATGGTGGTGGCACCTATCCATCGCTTTTCGTCCTCCGAGACAGGCGGGCATCTTTCTCCGTGGGTGCGGACGCCTTCCTTCGTTTTCGAAGGTAACATTCAGATGGCGCTCGTGTGTTACGTGCCTCGATGCGCTCGTTCGCCTTCGCTGCACGGATCGAGACTCTCTAACGCAGTGACCCCAGAACACAATTCATCGATTTTCTTGCGCAGAACATGAAATAAACGTGTTGTTCACTCTTCCCAGACGCAAGACTATCGTCTTTCGACGACATTTGCAGTGACGAAATGCAGATACGGGGTCATTGTTTTTTTCTGGTTTGGAGACTGTAACAAAATACAAAAGCAAATATTGAAAACACGTTGCCAAGTACATGAGGAGAAGGCTCTATTCTGTAGAATATTAGGCAAGCCAGTGCAAATACCAGAGAAGTTGAATAGAGATCACCTTATAATCTGACCCTCATCCTAATGTCACGCGCAGAAGCGCTATAACTGATTAACCTTACAGAGTATATGCATTATTATAGCATTAAATATCACTAATAGTGGTGCTTTTAGGGCGCAACAAGAACAACCAATTTTATACCTCACGTAATTTATCATTTGCTTTTTTTGTTTTTTTTTTCATTTTTAGAACCACCGGGTGTCTGATTCACTCCACCATATTGAAGAATAACCACGGGATACCGCCACGTTGTTTTGTCACCTGTATAGTACAGTCACACTGTTTTATATGGTATTCGAAGAAAGTGTTGGTGCAGAGCTCACAGTTACAAAATATTGAAGAATTAATGCCGGGCATTCTTTGGAATTTAAATAAATATAAATTTGGTATTTGATAAATATATATAGTATAATAAATTTAATAAATAAATATACTGGTATTTCGCATATACGGATGCTGCTACTCGCAATCGAACTGTCGATCTATGACTCAGCAGAATTCCCCAGTCTCTGCGTCTTCAGATCACCCCTTCACATTGTTTCACTGGAGCACTTCGCCTCATGTGTCACTCAAATGGAGGTACTTTCTTAAATTCGCCAGTGTTTCGGTGCATAATATCCTCTCCTCGGCTTTCATTTTCATGTTCAAGTTTAATGATGTCAGCAATTCATGCGAAGTTACAGTTTGAAAGAGTTTCAACATATTGACGAGGGCTGGTTGAGATAAAAAAAATCGCATCCCTATAATGATTCATCAAGTGCCGGTGTTATAGCTATCGCCTTACTATGAACAATCAGCTGCCTTTATTAAACTGTTGCGCACACTAGAATAACACTGATTATTGCAATACCTGCGCCCACTACGTGGTGTTATTTATGTCGTAGTGAGTAGTGTTATGCCTGCGAGTCCGCAGCAAACGTCCAGCCTCGGGGAAAAAAAATCTGTGTCAAGGCCAGCACGCGAGCCCGCCTGACGCGATGAACAGCTCAACGGCGTCAACACGCGACGGCGCCTTTCTGTCGCCCACGTGCACTGAGTCACCTCAGCACGCGAGCCGTCGAGTAAACAACCGGCGTCTTCCTGTCTGGGGGGGGGGGGGGGGCGGTCTGACGCAATGCTTGCGACGTCACTCGTCCTTGGGTGCAGCCACCTGCAGCGCAGCCTCTCCAGATTTGATGAGAAAGAAGGACGCGGCCCAGCGGCGACCCCATTGGAGGAGTCTGACCTCATGACCAGCGGCGCTTGTGGTTGGACATTTTGTTATTCAAAGAATCCACCCGGTGCATATAAAAGAAGCCCTGCGGCGCGTCGCGAGTAGCAGTCCTGTGTGAGAGCAGACATGTGTGTCGCAGTTGAGCTGTGTGGTAGAAAAGAGAGCTATGTGATAGAGAGTTGAGCTGTGTTGTAGAGATTAGAGCTATCTGATAGAGTTGAGCTGTGTGGTAGAGAAGAGAGCTATGTGATAGAGAGTTGAGCTGTGTGGTAGAGAAGAGAGCTATGTGATAGAGAGTTGAGCGGTGTGGTAGAGTTTAGAGCTATGTGATAGAGAGTTGAGCTGTGTGGTAGAGAAGAGAGCTATGTGATAGAGAGTTGAGCTGTGTGTCAAAGTTAAGCTATGTGTTAGCAGTCCTGTGTGTTAGCAGACCTTTGTGAGAGCAGACATGCGTGTCGCAGTTGAGCTGTGTGTCAGAGTTGAGCTATGTGTTAGCTGTCCTATGTGTTAGCAGACCTGTTGGAGCGCAGATATGTGTGTCAGAGAAGAGAGCTATGTGATAGAGAGTTGAGCTGTGTGTCAGAGAGGAGAGCTATGTGATAAAGAGTTGAGCTGTGTGTCAGAGAGTAGAGCCATGTGTTAGAGAGAAGAGCTCGGCTCTTCGCGTCTCTGTCAGCCCCAGTGCCGAATTTGTAACGCCTCTGTATATATGCTGTACATAAACCTTGTTTAACTCACCGTCGTCTCGTCCGCTCGTCTATCAGCTCGGCGCAGAAGCAGTCGCGAGCTGAGAAACCTGCGCTACCAAACGGCTGGTGACCTTCCCGGTGGAATTCGAAGCAGTGGCGCCTTCGGGACCGTGTTGGCGTCGCCGTCTTTCGAAACAGTGGTTGCAGCGGTGGGATTCGTAGCGCCCTTCGTAACGTCGTCTGAGGCGCTCGTCGTAACAGTGGGCACCCTAAACCATTATCCAACATTTAAAAGCAGCAGTTTTGAAAGCCTTTGTTCTCAATTTCTCAGAGTTGGTTGCAACTCGGTTTCAATGTTGTCTGAAAGAACGAAATGGCATTGTCTGTGAGAACCGATCAAGAACGAGTGCTAACAAGTAAAGAAAAAATGGAGGGAGGAGAACGAAAACGAAGAGAGTGATTCTTTTCTTTTAGAGCCGCTATAACAGAACCTTTTTTTTTCAAGTTCCTTTAAAACTGTTCCTGATTAAAAAGCGCTTTCTTAGCTGGTTCTGGTATATGCGTATAGTCCGCGTTTCTTTGCCTTGCGAAGATTTGAATTGCATGTTTCCTTGCTCGTCTTCCATGCAATCATTACCTACTTTCTCTCTGCAGTTTCCTTTCTCTCATCTGCTGTGCAAACTTTATCTTCTCTCTCTCTCTCTCTCTCTCTCTCTATTCAACGTTTTCACCTTGTAACTTAAGCTCAGGTGTTGAGATTCATAGTGACACAGATAGAAGCTTTTAGGCTGTCGTCTCCTAATCGCTTTGGCATTCTCTAGTACTACCGTTCTCCAGCCGAGCAGCAATGATCTCCCCTTGATTTTCAGCTCTAGGAAAAAAAAGTTCTCAGGGAGCCACCGGAACTTCAGAATGCTTTCTAGGCGAAGCTTTTTAGCTTAAGCTTTTTAGCCGAAGCTTTTTAGCTAAAGAACAGCTCGGGAGCGCTGCTACTTCGATTGCGCGTACTAGGCCAACGTGAATGGCCCAGTCTTTGCCGCTTTAAACAATACTTGTTTGTATTATTTATCTTTACTTCTTGATTTATTTCTCATGGACGTAATCGTTCTACAGCGTCATGTCGCCTCGACCCTGGGGGGCTCGGCAGCATCAATGTTCTGCTTTTGGGAGACATTCAAAACTTGGAAATAAATGTAGATTTGACGAACTCATTAACTGCGGTGTTTTTTTTTTTCGCAGACTGTGTTTTGAATTAAAACTGTCAAATTGTCCCCTTTCTGGCCGAACTTGAGTGAGAGCTTACTTTGGCGTCTTAGGACCACGGCTCGCTGTGAGTTGGGATTAGGATGTTGTAAGTAGCCGGCGGATCAAGCCATGCATAATTTGCAGACCATTGCCCCACCAAGTTCACTCTTTTCTAATAGTAACCTCACGCGTATCACGATGTAAACCTGCATAAGCCGGTGGCCTCTGTGGTATTCCACATGCAGTATTGTGCCGGTGCTCTATCTCACTGCACCATACCCCAAACAATATTGTCACTCATCGCCAGTCACATGCGGGGTCTGTATAGCAATAAAAATTTCAAGAGAAGTCGCCACACCTGCTTCCTGAAATGCCCCGCCGCGGTGGTCTAGTGGCTAAGGTACTCGGCTGTTGACCCGCAGGTCGCGGGATCAAATCCCGGCTGCGGTGGCTGCAGTTTTGATGGGGGCGAAAAGACTGTAGGCCCGCTTGCTCATGTACAACATGAGCGCATGTACAACCCCAGGTGACGAAATTTCCGAATCCCTCCATTACGGCGTCTCTCACAATGATGCGGTGGTTTTGGGGCGTTAAAACCCCACATGTTAATCAGTCATCAATCAATGCGCTTCCTGAAAATCCAGTGACCAAGCGGAAACAAAATACCAGTCACGTTGTTGCATGACCAGCCTAAACGTAGCAGTTCCCCAAATAATCCATGCCGTTTCTTCTCAACTCACGCGCTTAAGCAAATAGTTTCCTATATCAACACTTTTCTTGCAATTGAGCACAATAGAATGGTGACGAGTCTGATCTAGTGGAATCAGGCTGATGTACACGCTGACCCCGTTCAGATGCGATGAAGAGAGCAGGCCTCATTCTTTGATAGCCTTATTGGGACACATGGCTGTTGAGGCGTCAGCCATAACGAGTGAAATTCTTGTTTACCGCTTCTCGTAAAAGACGCTTATTATTTTTGGGAGCCTTCTTTGTTGGTGTAAGCTCCAAAGAACTCCGGGCAAGTCTTTCAGCCACCTCACTACCCGCTATAATAAAACGTGATGGCATCCCTTAAAACTTTATGTTTAGACCAATGCCATGCAGGTCTTTGAGGATTTGCAGTGATCTTTGAGTGCACTGATCCAAAACTTATCCATGTTTCAGCTACTGCAAAGCGGGCTTACTGTCCAAAAACAACACGACTTGTTACTCCCTACAAAACTTCAGTCTCTTCAGGGCTGCCTGAATTGCCACGCTTCGACTGGCTTACAATGAAACAACGCACTCGAGTCACGCTGCCCAAGATGCCTTTAGAGACGTGATCACAAAAGCTGCACCACTTGCTCCGCGCTCTATGTCGACTGATATATCAGTGGAAACTTTCAAATAATCGGCGTACTTTTCTTCATAGTATTCAAGTACCAAAGAACGTCCTTCCGCTATGGGTGTGGAGCGCTTGCTGTGCATTCGTGGAATAGTCACCTGACAGTCTACATCCTCATGTGACCAACGTGTGTCTTATCGAAGTTGTCTGTGTTTAAGAATTTCATGCTAAGATAGCGAAGGGTGTTGAGGGCTACGAAATATCGTGATTTCGTGCTGTCTGAGAACATTAAAGGGGTAGTAACAGCAAATTTTAGGCTATCCCAATCCTGTTGTGGGTTTTCTCTGTATCCAAGGACTCTCCACACGAAGAGTTGGACACAACAAACGTGTAGAATATATTTTAATTCACTTCTAAATATTTAGCTGAATGCTCACGCTCGCGATCTTGGCGAATCACTTGCGCAGCAACACTGACGTTTCTGAACAGGAGAAGCAAGGGCAGTTGTCGTGACGTTACATTAGATTTGTAGTGACGCGAGTGACCTCCGCCATCTGCGAAATGCAATTTGTGAACAAGGAGAGAACTAGCATGCCTGATGTTACGACTGTGCTGGCGTCGTTTGCAGAGACACTGTGTGCATCCGTCAAGGACCCTGAGTGCTTTCAAAAAGACACTAGACGCGTCGTTCAGAGACGCTTCGCACGTCCAACTGCGGGGCTGTCTGATCCTCCATCAATCAGCATCTATGCGCTTGGTGTGGCACGTCTGTATGAGAGCAGACAAAACTCAACACGATGTGCGTCACAGCATTGTGTGCTCACGTGACCAAGCTACCTATGCATCGACGTCACAGCCCGATTTGGCACCACGAAACCAAAACCAAAAATGGTCCGCATAAGTAGAGCAATAATAACTTATTTAGCGAAAATACACGGATCTTGGTGTGTGTATCGTGCTTCCAGGAGCTGAAGGAGACGCTTACAGCAAAGAGCACGCGTGCAACGAATTTGGGGGTACCACCCCTTTAAGCATGTGCTGGGCACTGCACATCTCTTATGAAAGAGCGCACTTTGTTGTTGAGAATTAATTTTTACAGACGTTACGTTTCTTAAAAAGTATTATGACAGTTAGGTACTTCAAGTTTTTGCACGCAAAATTTATGGCAAGGTGCCAAACTACAGTGACAACAAAAGGAATAAATAAAAAAAACATTCCTTCATTACAGTTTAGCTTTAGACTTGAAGGCCTATGTCTTCATGCTAAAGCTGTAGTTTATTACAATCCATGTATAAATGCCTATTTTTTTCAGAAATGACAAAATTGCACTTAACTTCAGATAGTCGTAATCGAAATTTAAAGCCCATACCAGCAACCACCACACCCAGCGCTTAGGAAACATGGCTGCTTACATTAAACATGTACTTTCCCTTGACATTGATTAAGCATATTATAAAATATTTTTATTTATTTATTTCATAGTGCTGTCAGCTTTCTCTTGAGGGCTCTCACAGGGAGGGTACAACCAAATACAAACCAACCACTATACATCTATGCCAGGTACTAGAGCAATCAATTAATACATGCGTAACACTTTATCAAATAGGCCAACACAGCCTGCATTTCCAGCAATGCCTGGCTACGCATTACAAGGCTTAAACACAGCTAGGAGAAAGAAAACTAAGAAACTCAAACCAAAGAAACATGCAGGCTTATCATCTGACAGCTCCATCACTCAAATACATGTCCAACAATTCGAATTGGCAAAAATCGCTTTCATTTACTACAATGCCTGGCAATGCATTCCAAACCTCAATCGTAGCAGGAAAAGAAGAATAACAAAGCCCATCACTACGACAAGAGTATGGTACTAAAACACAGTCGTGATTAACCCGACTGCTTCGTTTCCCTGACACTTGTAAGTACAAATCTTTGTTAATTTTAGTTGTCCTTGCAGTATCCTGAAAGAGCTTTCAACCGGTTCTTTTGCCTTTGTGCCTCAAGTGATTCCAGTGCACAGGACCAAAACGTCTGCGTGACAGAATCGTATCGTATTAAACCCCAAGCCTAAGATCAGTCATCAAACCCCTAGGGGACCGTCGTCGGCGTCGATACGAGTGGTGCAAAAAGAATCTTGTTATGACTACACGATATTTTTTAGGATGACGTCAGAAGTAATCAATTTTGTGACATTATCTTGACCTCGTCATGATGTCCTGATGAAAACACATGCTAACGCCATCACGGGGCGTTACTGCTTGGTCAGAGGGGGGTGGGTCACGGACGCGCACTGCTAAGCCTCGTCAGAGGCAGAAAGATGCCAATGCCCCCGATTCTATACGCAGTCCTATACCACGTTCGTTGCGAAAAGCTCTTGGAATTGAGGGCGTGCGGTGACGAACACACTTAATTGAGAAAAAGAAAAGGTTGCAAGGACAGCCAGTCCTCGACGTCTTGCTCACCATGCCGCTGAAGATTGGTGGGTCACGCTGACGGGTAGCACCATCGGCTGCCCCGTCGACCGGTCGACGGGGCAGCCGATGGTGCTGGCTGTGCTGGGATGGGCTGGTTGGCGACTGTGTCAGTCATGTTGTAAGGTGGTCTTTCGACCAACTTGCGAGAACGGAGCTCTAGGTCTGCTTGGGCATCTCAGCAGCCTCCACCAAATGTGATGATTTTTATTCAATCAGAGATGTCGCAATGAGGTCGCGACGGAAAATAGCCGTACGGGAAGTCTGGCAAAGACGGCACAGGTTGTTGTTGTTGTTGTTGCGTTTGTTTCCTTGTGCAAAAGCTCGTACACAAAGGAGGGGATTGGCCAATTATAAAGTGAATTTGCCCTATATTTTCAGCATTGCGTCATTCCTACAAAACTTTTGTAACTTTATTTTGATTTGAAATGCCGATATCAAGTTTGCAAAAAAGAAAATAAAAAAATAGTGAGACCGTAATTTAGCAAGAAAATTGTTTAGTCGCAGTGATGTATTCCTGAACGGCGAATAAAACATCCCTGTGGCTGAAACCCATTGTAGAGGCTCCAAATGAAAGAAGGTCAGGTTGGGATAATTGCAAGCCCAGTCTTTGAAGAGGTGGTGCTAGTATGTTTTGCCTGAATAAATCGGAACGGCGACAATATAATAAAAAATGACTGATCGTTTCCTCTTGATTACAGTAAGGGCACATAGGGGAATTCAATATACCTGATCTATGCAAGTAAAAATTGAGGGAGGTAACGCAGCAACGAAATTTCGTGATGACAACTTCCATCATCCTTGAATTAGACAGTTCACTGCGCCGGGGGAATAATAAGTGTTTGTACTCTAGAGAAGCCGTCAGTGCAGGGTCTGATAAATTTTGCCTGATTTATTCTGCGAAATCGCGCCACCGTTATGTATACTTATCAGTGTGTTCTTCTCGGTCCGCATCTGGCCGCTCACTCATACAGAACTTTTTAAATCTTTGGTTCCCTGTCATTTCCGAAGTATTCATTTAATCTGGACACCAGGGCACAAAAGTTTGTTGTTAAACGAAATTGCTGATTCTCTTGCGAAGGCAGCGCTTTCGACACCAAGTATTCATATTTTCCGTCATACAGTATACATAACGGCACAGGTTCTCGCGCAATCATAGCACGTGGTTTTTCATTCTCTTCCGAAGGCACACCAACGTTGGTGCGTATGCTCCACTACACTGTAAACGATTCAGAGTACTTGATACTTTACTACGGGAGAGCAAAAAGCCATCCCGTGGGCCTCACATAAATAGCTCCAGCTGTGTGTTTACAGAAAGTGTTTAATGATTTATTAGAGTACATAGTACTCTACTTTGGAAGAACATAATGCCGTCGCCTTGACGAAGCAGACTTGTGTGTTTAGAAAAAATGTTTACCGATATGGAATACTGGGTACTCAACTATGGGAGAGCAGTATGTTGTCACTTGTGTTTAACGATTTAGAGTACTAGGTACTCTACTATGGGAGAGCATAAAGCCGTCCCGTGGGGGCGATAAACCTTCACGCTGTGGAGGCGATCATCCAACCATCGCGGTTGGTGTCGCTTACAACTTCTGGAGGAGTACCACATACGGTCAATGCAACAGCTTCGAGTGCGCAACCTTGAGAACCCTTTCAAATGGACCTTCAAGCTACCACGCCTTCGGGCCGCTAAACAGAATAATTATGTGAAGCCATTTTGCGTAGGTGAATTCGAATGGCGGTATATTCAAGACATCAAAGCTCAAAGTATGTTTGTTTTATTCAAAAAAGGGACTAAGGCCTTCCACTTTTGTGTACTTAGACAAGTGCCTTTATGCATTGATGCACACGTGCACTTATCGACAAAAGAGGCATCCCAAAATCGCGCGCACACAAGGATACGCGTTAACGCCGAAAGGCGTTCGCGAAAGGGCAGTCTTTCGAAAAAAAACGAGAACTGCTACAAGAACGTGCAATGCAAAGGATAAGAATACCATCGCAACTTAGCGTTGAAACATGGCCGCGTTTGAAAAAAAATGGCGCGAATATGACGTACGCCCTAAGTTGAATAAAGACCAAGTGTTCAGTCTCCTGCATAAATACCAAGAGGGCTCTATGCAGAGGACCTTGTGTGCAGCACGTTAAGTCATGTGGTTGACCGGCGTGGTAACCATGGCCGCGCTGGTGGCTGAGGAATGTGCCGTATGCGTGGCAGCCCAATCGCTTGTCAGGAAGCAGAGTTACTAGGTGCCGAGAGATCCGGTTGCGGCACCACGTGGTTCCGCGACCGGAACTTGCAGCAGCTGGGAACTCTGCTTCCCAATAATATTGTCAAAAAGCGATCAATATACCCTGACTCAATCGCAAAAGTTGGCATTCAGTGGTATCAGTGCGAATGAAGCGAGAAATCATCGTATGATTTCGTTGCATGTAACCACATTTGTGGCGTCACCCTATCACATCAACACTTGGTTGCTGTTCTGAAAAAAAAAAATGGCAACATATCTACAAAGTGAATGATGGATGGTGGGGCGAAGCATCCATCTGTCCATTCGTTCCTGCTTCCGTCCATCCATGCATGCGTCTGTGTGGCCGCCCGTGCGTCCATCCGCCCGTCCGTGCGTGCGCCTGTTCGCTCGTCCACACGTTCATCTGTGCGTCCATTCCTGCTTTCGTCCATGCATCCGCTCCTGCGTCTGTCCATGAGTCCATCCATCCGTGCAGCCATCCGTGCATCCGTCCATGCATCTGTATGTGTGCCCGTTCGTCCACCTAATCAACACTCCAAGTACCACCATCTCGCATCTTTTCATCATATATTCCTCATATAGAAGCACCGCCATCCAGCGGACATTCCAAGGACTGAACGAGAGGAGGCAGACGCACACTTTCTTACGGCTCGCGCTTCGGGTCTACTTCCCACCTTTAACCACTTCGAGTTCATGGTATATACTAGTTCACTGTATTCATGGCAATGCGGCCCAACACTCGCTAAACCTTTCTAAAACCTAGGAGGTTACGCCCAGCGAGTATAACGTAGCAACCCTTTCTTATCTTGTGTGCGTTATCTATCTATCTATCTATCTATCTATCTATCTATCTATCTATCTATCTATCTATCTATCTATCTATCTATCTATCTATCGCCCCGCTGCGGTGGTCTAGTGGCTAAGGTACTCGGCTGCTGACCCGCAGGTTGCGGGTTCGATCCCCGGCTGCAGCGGCTGCATTTCCGGTGAAGGCGGAAATGTTGTAGGCCCGTGTACTCAGATTTGGGTGCACGTTAAGGAACCCCGGGTGGTCGAAATTTCCGGAGCCCTCCACTACGGCGTCTCTCATAGTCATCAGTGGTTTTGGGACGTTAAACCCCACATATCAATCAATCACTCTATCTATCTATCTATCTATCTATCTATCTATCTATCTATCTATCTATCTATCTATCTATCTATCTATCTATCTATCTATCTATCTATCTATCTATCTATCTATCTATCTATCTATCTATCTATCCATCCATCTATCTATCTATCTATCCATCCATCTATCTATCTATCTATCTATCCATCTATCTATCCATCTATCCATCCATCTATCCATCCATCTATCTATCTATCTATCTATCTATCTATCTATCTATCTATCTATCTATCTATCTATCTATTCATCCATCCGCCTACGCCTTTTAGCACTCCCATTTCGTTAGTGTCATCGATACCAAATTCAGATGACAGAACATCACTGTATGACGAGCATAAGCGACTAGTCAAAACATGAACACCTTGATTTGTGTGTCATGAATGTCATGACTTATATTTCTTGGACTTGCTTCTCTTGCAGTGGTTTTGTTCACAAGACATATTGCAAAATCGGTATGCTATGACATGACTGCATGGCGAGAATAAGTAAGCAGCCCTAACGTGGAAATCATGGCACGCATGTCATGTAAGCGTGCACTACACGCCGCACTCATGGTGTGATTGTGGTCGTTTCGCTAGCTCCACATATACCAAATTTGGTATTACAGGATGTGGATAGATGACAAATATATTTGACTGGTGCAAACATGATAATTATTATATGCGTCTGGTGTAAGAACAAGACAATACATCATGCTCATGATGCGATCGTGGCTGTTTCGCTAGGTTCACATACGCAAACTTTGGTATTGCGTGACGTGAATAGACTACGAAGGTAAAGTACACGTCCCAACATTACAATCACGACATGCGGCTCATGTAAAACATGACTACATGCTGCGCTCATAGCGCGCTCACGGCCATTTCGTAAGCCCTACTTATACCAAACTTGGTATCGCGTGGCGTGGATAGATGACGAAGGTAAATGGCACGTCCAACCATGATAGTCATGATAAGTGCGCCATATAAAACATGACTACAAGCTGCGCGTATAGCGCGCTCATGGCTGTTTTATTAGCTCCACATATAGTAAATTTGGTATCACGTGACGTGAATAGATAACGAGGCTAAATGACTCACCTAAAGAAGACAATCATCACATGAGTGTCATATAAATCATGAACACATTCTACGCTCATAGCATACTTGTGGTCATTTAGCTAGCTTCACAACTCCAAACTTTGTATCACGTTGCTTGAATAGACGACAAAGGCAAATGTCACTTCTAAACATGATAATTATGAGATGGGTATCATGTAAAACTTGAGTACTTGCCATGCTCTTAGCGTGCTCGCGTCCGTTTCGCTTGCTCCACAGATACCAACGTTGGTATTACGGGAAGTGAACAGGCGAAGTAGATAAATGACATGTCCAAACATGATAATGATGACACGAGTGTCATGTAAAGCAGGACTACATGCTACGCTCATAGCTTGCTCACGGCCATTTCGCTAGCTCCACATACACCAAGTATGGTATCACGTGCCGTGAATAGATGACAAAGGTATATGACAAGTTCAAACGTGATAATCATGACTTAGGTGTCATGTAAATTAGGATTACATGCTACGCTTATAGCGTGTTCACCGCTGTTTTTCTAGCTTCGCATACATCAAATTTGGCATCACGTGACATCAATAGACGAGGAAGGTAAATGACAGGTCCAAACATGATAAACATGATATGAAAGTTATATACGAAATAATTTACGTCCACCTCGTAGCGTTGTGCTGATTTTAGAGTGAACTATCAACCTTCCTCATTCGTCCTTCACATATCATTTATTCTCACTGTATGTGAGATCTGCCAATTTTTACTCTATGTGCATGTCCATATCTGTACGTGTTATTGTATATTAAAATTTCATGACATGAGATTATAATCATGTAAGTAACCTCGCTCATAACATCTGATGTATATATATGTTTACTTAGCAATACTGCAGATTCACTTGACTCCAAGTAGAAGTATTAACAAATGGAGTACATAAAAACGCATAAATAAAGATTTACACAACTGTGTAATATTTACTTTCATGCCCACGAAGTTACGTATAGAGTGCATATATCGGCATGTAACTTATTAAAATGTATTTCGCGCAAACTCGGATAAGTTTGTGAGACCGTAGTACCACGTGTTTCTGACATCCAGAGTACTTAGACATTTTTTGTGATAAAAAATGATGCGATGATGCTCAAGCAGTCACACTCACATCCTGAATTTCGCGAAAGAAATTTTTTTCCCTGAGTTGTCTAGAGCTAAATTGAAAACAAAAACGAGAAGTAGAGCTGATAGCATATGCGGGACAAATTAACAAAGCAAAGTTTTAGGGGCAAAACTCCCTATAGCGGCACCCGTTCGTCCCCCGTAGTATGTAACAAGTATAACATTTTGACCTTCAAGGTGGTGCCGGTGAGAGACTTCTTCTGTGCGTTGTTGAACAATAAAAAATAGTTCTCAATGTACATATCAATGGCTGCTAATGGAGAATGAGAGACAGGAGCATTCGGCTTTTAGTTAACGCGCAGGCTGCGATCACCATTAGCAGCCATTGGCATGTACATTGAGAACTACCTGACAAGAAAGGGTTGCTACGTTATACACGCTGGGTGTAACCTCCTTAGCTTTAGAAAAGTTTAGCGAGCGTTACGCCGCAGTGCCATGAATACAATGAACTTGTATATATCATCAATGAACTCGAGGTGGTTAAAAATGGGAAGTAGATACGAAGCGCAAGCCGTAAGAAAGTAAAAGCCGAATTCTCCGCCTCTCATTTCCCGTTTGCAGCCATTGGCATGTAAATTGAGCACTATCTGACTGAAAAAGTTTGCTACGTCATACTCGCTGGGCGTAACCTCCTTGGTTTCGAAAGATTTAGCGAGCGTTCGGCCGCAGTGCCATGAATACAGTGAACTAGTACATACCATGAACTCGAGGTGGTTAAAGGTGGGAAGTGGACCCGAAGCGCAAGCCGTAAGAAAGTGTGCGTGTGCCACCTCTCGTTTAGTCTTTGGAATGTCCGCTGAATGGCGGTGCTTCTGTATGGGGAATATATGATGAAAAGATGCGAGATAGTGTAACTTGGAGTGTTGAATAGACGGACGAACGGACACATAGACAGATGCATGGATGGGCGCATGAACGGACGCAGGGGCGGCTTCATGGACGAACGCTGGGACGGACGCGCGAACGGACGCACGCACGGACGGTCTGATGGACGCATGGACGGTCACACTGACGGACGCATGGACGGACGGAAGCAAGAACGAATGGACGGAAGAATTCTTCGCCCCACTCTCCATCATTCACTCCGTGGATATGCTGCCATTTTTTTATGATGCCGTGAAAAGAATTGAATTCAAGCTTCCCAGCAGGGTCATTTTCCTTGTTTTGATGTAGTAAGCTTCCACAATCACTCTTTTTGGTCTGTGCATTGCTCCACCCTTTCGAGTGAGTGACGTTTGCTCGAGATCCTCCATGCGTAGCCAGTGGACGTTTTCTTCAAAGTCGTCCGTTTACGAGTACAGAGGAAGGAGCGGGGACTGAAGAAGTACCAGCTCGCTTGAGCGAAACTCGCCGACGAAACTCTTTGATTTGGGAGTCAGCGAAGCTTGTCCACTCCATTTCAAGCTTACATTTATGCGGATATCCTACAGTTGTCAAGCTATTTAAACCTTTTTTTTTCTCTCACCCTTTCTCAAGACCGAAATCATTTTCTGCACCTCGTCTTCACATTTTCTTTCTTCGATTGGCCTACGTTGACTACGAGATCGAAGAGACGTCTGTTGACTGAAGGCAAATGGCGAGTCCTCTCGTAAGCACCCCGTATTGCGTTTTAATTACAGCAATTTCCCTCTGGACCCGAACTCTCACTGGCCTTTCATTTGTCAGTGGCGATGCGTCTTTATAACAATCGGCAAAGTACAAACGGGTGAACATGGCGGCACCTACACGTGACCCTGCCACTCGAATCGAATCGAATTGGATGAGAAGATGGAGATGGAGCAAATGACCGTCTCCAAATTCAAAGGCACGGGTGAAGAGGGAGTGTTGTAGGGAGAACCGCGATGAAAAAGACGTGGTCAATAAGCATCACATAAGCGCGTAAGCCCAGCAGTGTCACTGTTTTTCGGTCCAACAAAAAAAGTGTGATGTTCGTGTAGTTTTTACGGGATGACTGCTCTCGCAGCAAATAGAAGTAACAGACTCTCACTTTCCCCGAGCAGCATTTATACCTCACCTCTTACCTCCGCCCCCCTTCAACTCTCAATCCGGATTGATTGGCTGCTTTGCATAACGCTATTTTCGGGCAACTGCTCTCAACCTCCTCTCTACCACATCACGGATCTCCTGTTCAGCCTCGCCTGCGCTTGGGGCTTTTTGTCGCATATGGCGTCATGTAGAGACAGCTGAGGGTTGTGGGAGAGAGGGGGTCATACTGTTTCTAAGACCCTCACGTGCATGCCTCAGTCACCAGTTCCCAGTCACCAGTCTTCATTTAATTGCCGTGCGTGCTCACGTAGTTGAAAGGTTGTCAGTTCAAGCTTTATTCCCTCTTCATTCTCCAGGGAACCACTCACACCGGGCAAGGAATTTAATTGGGTGTTGACGGAAAAGCTGGAATTCGTCCCGGCTCTGGATTACCGCGGCAACCATGCTACACGCGCGCCGAGCGAGGCATGTTTTCGAGCGACCGATGCAACGAATGCAACGTGGCTTTGTTCAGCACGGTGGACTCAAGCCTCCCACATCCTGTTGGAGAACGACTGGGTTGTAGGGAAAATTGGAGGAGGGGGGCTGGAGGAGGGGGGGTGCATACACGGATGACATTGAGCCGAGCGTTCATAAGCTTAACCGACTGCCATAGTTGACGGGGACTTGCGATGCGCGCAGGGAATGCGACGGGAGCGCATTGACGGCGTCGACGCATCGCTGTGCGCGAGAAGTTCTCGCAAGATTCGCGACGATGCGTTCGTCGCTCGTCATTCCAGCAGCCCGTGACGACGCGTGTTTCAACTCTAATAATTTTTAGAAGGGAAGCTCCTTAAGGCGTGGGCTGTGCGTCCCCTGTATGTAGCCACCTCTCGTTCAGTTCTAAGTATTACGCTAGCCACCACCCGATCTAAAAGGTACAGCCATATCCATCCGTCCATCCGTCCATCCGTCCGTCCATCCATCCATCCATCCATCCATCCATCCATCCATCCATCCATCCATCCATCCATCCATCCGTCCGTCCGTCCGTCCGTCCGTCCGTCCATCCATCCATCCGTCCATCCATCCATCCGTCCATCCGTCCGTTTGTCCATCCATCTGTCCATCCATCCATCCGTCCGTCCGTCCGTCCGTCCGTCCGTCCATCCATCCATCCGTCCATCCGTCCATCCGTCCGTCCGTCCGTCCGTCCGTCCATCCATCCGTCCGTCCGTCCGTCCGTCCGTCCGTCCATCCATCCGTCCGTCCATCCGTCCAAAAGATGCAAGATGTTATAAACTAGACGGCGGTACGTGTAGTTGATTATGAAAGATGAGAGGTGTTATAAAATAGGAATGATGCCACATATGGCGCGTGTCATCGTTCGATATAGTGCGGCGACGTACGCTAGGGGGAGCGTTGCAATAAAATCGAGTGGGCAAAATGTATGGAGGATTCATGGTTTACCAGGTTTACCTCCGAAGCTTCGCCCACTCATCATCATTCACTTCGTGGATATGGCGGCATTTTTTTTCGCACATAAGACCAGTTTTTGCATGTCGATTATTGTATGAACAGTTGGCACCAAGGCCTTCAACGGCGCCCCGCGGGTAACAAAGTGTGGGCGGATGTGTATAGTTTATTTATTAAAAGGTGTGTTTGCCAACAGGAATCACTACGTAATTAACTGGCGTTGACTCCGACGAATACTCTCAGCAGTTTATTACCAAACATACCTTACATAACTCTGCAACGCTTCCCATAAAATAGCCAAAACTATTAATTAGATGATTGCGTGTGTTTATCGTAAACTAGAGCCTTGAACCGCCAATTATGTACGGGCAGCATTTGTATTTTTCATATCTTTTTTTTTCTGTTATATCCACTATGAAATACTTTCAATAAAGTAGAAGCAAGAGCCGACTCACCTCTTGAGTTCGAAACATTCGCTTACACTCGACCATTAAAATAAGTCACCAGAAAGAAACTTCAAACATGAATGGACCTGTGTTTGAGAGAGTTGGCATTGAGTAAAGATGATATAGCTTAAACCTCGGCTAAACCACAATGAGGTCATTGTAAAAAAATACAAGCGTACCTCTTTCCTTTGAGGCCCCTTTCTGACGACTGCAGCACCCCATCGTGAATATTTTGTGGAGGTCGAACCGCGATGCTTTTGTGATATTTATTTTACCAGCGTAAGTGATCAATGGTGCCTCAGCGAAGCGTGTGGTTCTATAGTGCTTTATTTATTGCAAAATGACACCATAAGAACGAAGACAGGACAGGGCCTGTGGTTTATAACTCGGCTAGCCAAACTAAGGAAAGGCTAACCAGGTTTGTGTAATTCAATATCGCAAAATCACACGGGCATCGCTACACGAAAGAGTGCGGGTACGTTGAGAAACAATGTTGCCGCAGGCCATGAGCAAGCCGAAACCGGGGCTGGTGCCCTTATTATTGGTAGGAATCGCTTCTTTAAGACCGTATATTTGACATTTCATTACTTCTTTCTTTCTGCCCACATACTAGCTGGTATTTAAATTAGACGATTTCAGACACGCGATGAGGCAGAGGCACATTTAAAATCGTCAGAACGACATCATATAAAGCCGATCGTTCTTGTGGCGCTCACATTTCTTTGAATATGCTATTTCATTTGCCTTAGTTTCCTACTACATCATTAGTCTTTTTCTTTCCCCTTTTCTAACCCCCCGTTTTTTCACCTTGCACCGCTAGCCTTTTCTAAGCCTACGGCTAACGTGATGAAAGCTAACCCGATCCTGAGTCACAGACGCCCCTCCCCCCCCCCCCCTTTTTTTTGCCAGCGACATTCTGTTCTTAACATTCCCAGTTTCGCTCTTCAAAACTTGATGCTTTCTGGTGTGATCTTTCTCCGGTATTCCTGCATCACCGGAGGGCATTATCTCTAGTCTAGTCTCCACAACAAGAAAACGTGGACGGAGGAAAGTTAAAGAATATCAGGGAAGAAGTGGGGCAAGAAAAATCGCAAAGAGGATAAAGGGGGAGATAAGAAGGAAGAAATATAAAACAAGATACGCGCGTCTCTTTAATGCGATCTCTATGTGTGGGGAGCACTGACGGTTTGAGCCCAAGGTGTCTTCGTGCATGTGAGTGCCAGAGTGCGCGCTCGTATGTTTATCTTGTACCCGTGGCGGCGTCCACCTAATGGCGTCGGTCCTTAGTGAAAGGGAAGAAACAGCCACACGTAAACAGAAAGAGGGGAGGAAAAGAAGCCACTCAAACGAAGGTGATCGGTTCCTTTTTTGTCTTCAATTTCTTTGAATTTTCGGGCGTTGATACGTTGGTGAGCACTGAAGGAAAGAGGGGAAAACAGGAGGGCTGGCACGGACCTCTTGTGTAACACCTAGGAGGCGCTGGGAATAATGTCGCGTGTACTGGGAACCAAGACATATCGGGCCAAATACGAAGGGGTAGACTCAGTATGCAGTTCGTGTGGAGAGGAAGAAGAAACTGCCGAACACTTGATAATGTTCTGTAAAAGGCTTCACCCTATAGTTCAGGATGATGGCGCAGAGTTTTTCAAAGCACTGGGGTTTAGGGACCGGGAGGGGAAAATAGACTTTAAGCAAGTAGACTTAACTAGAAGGAGGTTATCTGATTGGTGGCTAAAGTCAAGGCACGAGTGAAAATTAAACTCTTCACTGCAAAGTACGAATCCTCAAACTCACTTTTTAAGGAAAAAAAACAAATATAGTTTTGAGTTCATTAAGTATTACGGCTTGGTGGCGCTATCCACCGCCCGATCTAAAGGGTACAGCCATATCCATCCATCCATTCATCCATCCGTGGCGCCTGCACCCAGCGACCTCTCCCGTCAAGAACGTGCTTTCCTTATCCACCATAGCGTTCGCTGCGCTTCTTGGCACACATTTCACGGCTTTCTTTTCCTTACGAAGAGAGAGCGAAGACATCTCACGGTGTGAGAACACACGCACACACTCACAGAGAACATAATTATCTTTGTTGCTATTACGCTATCATAGCGATTGAATTGCCTTGCGTAGCTACCACACTTTTGTAGGTATCCGCGCATAAACGTATAATGTTCTGAGAATTGTGCTCGTAACCAAAGCAAAACAGCTTAACAAAAGGCAGCAAAGAAGGTACGAAAGAATTGTTTTCAGCCTTAAACAGCTTTGTTCCTCAACTTCAGTAGAAGAGCGTCCGCCCCGGTGGATTAGGTGCTACGATGCTCGGCGTGAGTTCCGGCCGGGGTCGGGATCAAACCCACAAGGCGTGGGTTTGATCAAAGGCTGTCGCGGTCGCGTTTCAATGGAGGCGAAATGGTACATGTACTGCCCCATGGAATCGCACGTTCAAGAACACCAGATGGTGAAAATTTCCGGAGCCCTTCACAATGGCGTCTCTCATATTCAGAGCGCGGGTTTAGAACGTAACACCCCACATATGATAATAATATTCCATCACTTAGTAAAAGAGCTTACTGGATTAGCTTGTCCTTCATTGTTGTTCAAGATGAAATGTTTTTTAGGCATACACAGACAAACATACAGCTTTGTTTTCTCCCTATGCCTCTCCCTTCTTCCACTAACGCACTGCTTTTAGCACAATAATTGTCACTTGAAAAGTTATTTGTTTACACTGGTTTTAAAGTAATGCAAACACATAAGCAGTTAATGCTTGTAATGAAACCATTTTGTTTTATTTATTTATCATATTTATTCATTTATTTACAACACAATGTTGTGGGATACCAGGTGAAAAAAGCTTGAGGGTGTCCCGGCCACCCTACACGTGCTACAGTATAAAAGATGGTAATGAACAAAAAACACAAAAAAGGACAGGAAATTGAAATGTACACATAATATATGGTACATGAATATCCTACACCCAAAAAATATTTACTCATAATTTATTGTGCAAGACTATTCTTCATTCAAAAAAAGTAACATGCTTTGATAGACATAATAAAAACACAATAAAAATGAAATTTTCCCATCACAAACAGCGAAATACAAAAAAGAAAGTGACGGCGTTTTTTGGGAGGCATATTCATGACAATGACATTGTGAAAAAATTCTCCGTAGCTCTTTAAATGAGGTTTCCCGAATGTTAAAAAGCTGCTCTTTACTGATTCTATTTATAAAAATGGGAGCGTGAGCCGAAGCAATTGTTGACAATAGTTACTGCGGCATTTCTTGATTTGCCGTTTTTCAGGTTTGCACATAATATAGTTTAGTAGGGTAGCCTGTAATCCTGGTAGCGTTTGTAAGAGTACTAGTTTTTTTCATTAGGCTAGATTTATACTGGTGACATCGATTATAGTTTAGGATTGACTTTACCGGGAAAGTTTCGTGTCTTATAAAGAGGTCACTGGTGTGTGTAACTGGTGATAGGGGAAAAACCACACACGGGCGTTTATATGTGATGTCTGTGTTAGTTCTATATTTTCAACCGAGGGCGACATGAACCAGCTTGACTTCTCGGATAATGTCATTTTAGTGCTTCACCACACCTTTGGCATTCAGAAATGGTTACGTTAGAGGCGCTTTAATGAAACCGAAGTACTTGGAAACACTGTGGTGGTGCTAAAACGTTTATCCTTTGAGGAAGAACACAAAAACACATTCAGGGCTATTACATTCGCATCATTGTCAATTGATATATCGTCAAGGTCAATTTGGCCCAATGCCCACCACACAGCAGAACAAGCACCTCAATTCACGTTCATGTCTGCCAATATACTGGTAAACGCTATAGGGGACTACGTTTCCAGCAAGCTTTATATATACATGTGAGTCGAGTGAACAGTGGTGATGAGCTCTTTGCAACGCAGAAAGAAAAAATGAAGCAAATAATTAATGAGTCATTTATGAGAGCAGCTGTCTTCAGGTTTGCGTTAAATTTTGTACACCTAATGTGTACACATAGTCAAAAGAATTCACGCCCTATACTAGAGATTCTGCTATGTGAATCATGAAAGAAATTAATTTACAAAGTGTCCAAACACTGTTTACATATTTTTATCCTTTATATCTTCTTGCGACGAACAGTAAATTCACCTGAATATAGCAAGTTGACTTGCGGATACGCTCTCCCGCTATCCCTTACATACTTATATATATATATATATATATATATATATATATATATATATATATATATATATATATATATATATATATATATATATATATATATATATATATATATATATATATATATATATGTATATTGAATTAACTTGCAGATAGCACATAAGAAAAGGATGGTATTTACTAACGTTTCGGCCGTGGCACGGCCTTCGTCAGAGTAGTATATATATATATATATATATATATATTGTGAAGGTATGGGATATGGCACAACGGGAGCGTTGTCAACAAGGATAAATGTATTTATTTCCCAAAACAGTTTCGGGAGGGGTACTCCCTTCACCTTCATCAGGGGATGAGAACTCATCCCCTGATGAAGGGAGTACCCCTCCCGAAACTGTTGGGAAATAAATATATTTATCCTTGGTGACAACGCTCCCGTTGTGCCATATCCCATACGTTCACGAAGACCGACCGGCCCATTGAATTATTACTGTTACTCCCACTATATATATATATATTTATATATATATATATATATATATATATATATATATATATATATATATATATAAATATATTTATATATATATATATATATATATAAATATATTTATATATATATATATATATATAAATATATTTATATATATATATATATATATATGACGCTATAATGGATCAGCTTCTACCATCTCTTCATACGTCACAAGATTCCCCCTCCCCCCGAAATAAGGCATGGATTACAAACAAGAAGTAGTGAAAAAGGAGAGATTGAAAAGTCACAAATGTCAAAAGTCATAATCGGTTCTATGCTTCAGGGGAGTTCTGTAAACTTTCAAAGACTTCAGGAGATAGTGCAGCAGTACGGTTTACGCAGGGGTTCTGGTGGGCGAGGCTGACTGTGGCGTTCTGGAGAAGATAACCGCCTCCTGCACAACTGCACTGACCATGACACGGCTTCAGCAGCTGCGAAGAACCAAAGAGGCTGGACGTCCTTGTAGAATTTGAAGGTCGGACGTCGTAGGCGCCGAGTTTTTTGCCGTGGGTGCTGTATTCTTTGTTGTGGCTGAGACAGAAGCATTGCTTCAAGCTTGCGTTCACGAGAACCGAAGTTGATGATACGATGTTTCTGTACTTTCAATTTACAAATGGTAACGTTCAGTGTCTTTCGTGGTTTTCTGTGATAGTATCTTCATCGGTAGGATTGTACATGAAGCCTCGATATCTCGTACATAAGACTTCCTTGAAATTTCCTTCTACGAATATGGCTCAGATGTTGACTTGGTCTTTCCTTTAGTTGGTGTCGTTTCTGACGACCATCCTTAAGCCACAAATCTGCTTGTGATGTAATTTTAGTTCGTCGTTGTGCTTGATGTAACTGCCGTAGTTTCCGGAGTTCTTTGAGTTATTGATGGCACTGCCGATGTTGCGGAATCTTGCGAGGTGGTACTCCTTTAGTAACATGAGCCTGCTTTTTCTTCATACTTGATGTGACTAGTAGATAGTTGGTAGTCGTTGGGTTGTCGTGATTCTCGAAAGAAAATGAAGGTGGTACACTAGAATCGACAGGGAGGTCTTTGGAGGCTCTTGCAACGCCGTTCTTAATAGACGCTTCTGGTACAGGGTAGTGCTTGAGAGTTGATTCTTCCGATCCTACTGTGTTCGTTGGACTCTTAGGTGGCTGGGAACTCGACAGCGACACTGACAAACGCTTGATTTGTTCAGATTTTGCTTGGGATTGTTTCTCTGTCTGCGCAACTTTGGAGGTTTACTGTTCCGATGCATAAATATGGACGGTAGACCCTGGGCTTGGCTGAGTATATTCAGAGTTCCTCAGCTGTACACCAACCGTAGCGAGCGTGTGAGGCGTGAGGTGGGCGTTGTGAGTAACTGAAGAGCCAAGTGACGGAAAACCGGGTGGTGGGCCAAGTGTACGATGCGGGGAGTACAGTGCACTGGATGGTTCGGTAACACGAGTCCTATGGTGCAGTAATGCATGTAGAGGTCAATTGTCGTGGCGTAGCAAAACAAGGTGGAAAATTAACTCTCGTGGAAATAGATCTTGATGTCTTTCAGTGAGCAGATGTTTGAATTGGTCTTGTCGGAATGAGAATGGCCGACTCGATTTGGCTGTTTTAGTGCTTGAAGACTGCTGGTGGTTGTCACAAATGATATCGATTGCCTTCAGATCACTGGTTGTAAGTGAATCTTCATCGAAATCTTTAAATCGAACGATCATTTCTTCTTTGATTTTTTGCCATGATTTGTCGTTTTCAAATATGTGGGTGAGGTAAAATTTGAAATCCTCAGCGAAGACGTAGTCAGTAACCCGTTCCGATCATGATGCAGCGTGGCGTGGAGCTTTAAGAGGTCGAACCAGTCTTCTACGGGTCCGTCGTCCGCTGATTCTGTGTACTTGGAGATGTCAAGGTCAGCAGATGGTTCTGACATGATGCTGGCCGATGCGTAATACTAGGCGCTTGTACGGTAGTCCATGTGTGGTCAGGGTGTCTTGCGGAGAACTGCGTAGATGATGAGCGACTGATGAAGGGGCTGGCATGTCTTTATCCCGTCGACTCGTGTGACGCTATGATGACTGGGAGACGTGGCTTGGCTCAAACGCCATGTTTATTCTATCCTCACTTCTTCCTCCTCAGCTTCTACCAACCATCTCTTCATACGTCACACACACACACACACACACACACACACACACACACACACACACACACACACACACACACATATATATATATATATATATATATATATAATTATGTAAGGGATAGCGGGAGAGCAGATTCGAAACCCCGACTGTAATCACTTTATGATAGCGTGTCCCCGTTTGTTACTCCGGACAAAGGCGCGAGGTGGTGCGGTCTTTCGGAGAAGAACGTCTCGATGCCGCTTCAGAGTGTTGAACACGCACCAATTTCAACGCACGGTCGTCACTGGCTCGCCGCTTAGGGCGCTGGTAATAGAAGCTGCTCTACACAAACTCCTCATCATACGAGACCTCGTGCGGAAGCCTCGGAGACAAGCCTCCCATTCAAGGCGTCCCGTGCCACCCATCAAGCCCCTAACTTGAGGCAGGTTTTGTCGGGCAACATTCGCTGAGCTTCCCTCCCCTCCCCCTACAATGCTTACCTTTTCTAGGGGTCTTCCCC